>NC_134354.1:211664209-212264209 GCF_048569485.1 Anomaloglossus baeobatrachus
TGTCGCAGCATTTGACTTTTGGAATGAAAACCTGTCAGGAATAGATAGCATTAAGCCATATCCCATTTGCAGAGCCCCTAATGTGCATATACAGTAAAAAAAAAAAAACACAACACAAGTGACCCCATTTTTAAAATTACACCCCTCACAGAATTTATTTAGAGGTGTGGTGAGCACCTTGAAAGCACTTGCTTCACAGAAGTTCGTAACGATGAGCCATAAAATGATAAATGACACTTGTCCCCACAAAATGTTGCTTTAGCACCAAATTTTTCATTTTTTCAAGGACAGAAAAAAAGCTGGTGCCCAAAATATGTTGTGATATTTCTCCTGAGTACACCAATATCCCATATATGGTAAAAGAAAAAAAAAAAAAAACCTACTGTTTGAGCACACCGTATGACTCAGAAGGGAAAAAGCGCCATTTGAATTCTGGAGCTCAATTTTGGCTGGAATAGATTGTGGATATCAAAATTGTTTTGAAGGGTCCCTGACATGCCAAAACAGTGGAAACTCTGCACAAGTGACATTATTTTTGAAACTTCACCCTTCAAGGAATTATTGTATGGGTATTGTAAGCATTTAGGTCTCATAGGTGACTCAAAGAAATTTTTCCCACAAGTGACCCATTTTGGAAACCCCACCTCTTATGGAATTAATCTATGGGTGTAGTGAGCATTTTAACTTTCATGTGATTCATAAAATTACATAACATTTGGATGAATAAATGAAAAATTTCTATTGTTTTCACTAAAATGTTGCTTTGCCCCAAGGTTTAATTTTCAAAAGGGGTAGAAGAGAAAATGAATGGTACAATTTGTTACGTATATTTGTTTTCCTCCTGAGTATGCCAATACGTGTAGTCAAAAACTACTGTTGAGGCACAGTACAAAGCTCAGATGATAATTTGCACCATATTGGAGTTCAGATTTTCCAGGAAGGGTTTGAAGGCACCATGTTACATTGGCAGAGCCCCTGACATGCCTGAAAACAGACTCACATATGTGACCCCACTTTGAAAACTACAGCCCTCAATGAATTCATCTAGGTATGCAGTGAACATGTTGATGCGGCGCCCTGTGCCTAGTCGCCACATATAATGCCTACATGTGTATTTCAATTTGTATAACATGTATTGTTAGCCTTAGTGAGATATGGTTTTCTTTGCTGTTAACCCACACTCCCTTACTGGGGCTGTTCACTTGAGATAAAATCAATGCTTGAGAGTGAGTCCTAGAAGGAGATATTGCAGGAACAGAGTTCTGAGGTAATTTCTGTCAGGAAAGTAGGAGTAAGAGAGTAGGAGTTGCAGTGAGGGTGAACGTGTGAGGTGAAGTGAGGAGTGTAACATGGAGTTGGTCCTGTCCTGAGGTAACTGATAAAACCTCTGGAGGGGCCTACAACACATTGGCAGGCCATCATTCCCTAGGCCACCAGGACTTCCAAGGTCAGAGGCAAACTGAGAGACTGCTATTAACCATTATATATGGAGCAGTGAATTTCCTGGGAGCACAGTAGCACATTTGAGTCTGGAAACTTCTGGAAGAAATAGTGAGTTTTCCTTCAGAATTCAAGTCACCTGCTCACCAGAAGGGACTAACAATCCAGATTGGTTTTGTGTTGGAAATCCTAGGATACCAAGATACCTATTCCCAAGTAGGCAAATAGTAGCAACAAGAAGAGTACACTACCACCATACAGCAGAATAGCCATCTCTCATGAGGGCAGGAAGAACAACCATCATTGTTATTCCTGTGTGAAAAGTTCTGCAGAGTTCCAGTAAAAAAATAAAAGCTTCCTGTCCTGTCTCTGACTGAACTATTCTCTGCTGGGTCATCCCTACCTCAACATCCCGAGGAACCAACCCTAGTTGAGGGGGACGTGAGGACAACCCTCTGGCACTGCGCATCAACACCTAACTCCTGGAGACCTCCAGCAGTGCCCAGCCATACCAAAGCCGAACATCCAAACTAGCGTCACAAACAATTTATTTATTTATTTATTTTTCTTTCTCTCTTTCTAATATTAATTTTACTGCCATTACAAGAAGGGCTGAGCGGATCCGAACTGTAAAAGTCCGGATTCGCGTGGTTTCGGATTCGGCAATTAAAGTAAAAAATAAAGAAAAGAAGAAATAAGTGAGAGTTTCATACTACATACATGACTCAGTGTCATGGCGGTACACTGCTTCCGGGTCGCACATTCGCTTCCTGTACTGTGCATCGCATACACACAGCTTTCCTTGTTTTCCCCGCCCACCGGCTGTCCTGTTGCCTGTGATTGGTTGCAGACAGACACACCCCTGCCTGTGACAGTCTCTGCCGCAGTCATAGCTCATCACAGCTCAGTCATAAGCTACACTCAGAGCTGGTAGTCTTCTCTATGGCTGCTAGCTGTGACATTCTAGCAGAGCTGGATGCATCATCGTGGGACCTCGTGTGGATTATACCGGAGCTGGAGGGCTGTGTTGGGGGTTAATAAAGAGGTGAAGGAGGGTGCGTTTTGTATTTTATTCCAAAAAAAGGATTTTTCTCTGTGTCTGTGTTTATTTACTGTTATTTACAGGTTTGTGATGCAGGTATCTCATAGATGCCTGTGCCATCACAAACCTAGAGCTTAGTAGCAGCTGTGCGCTGCTATTAACATCTCATTACCCCAATTGGCACCGCTCTAGGCCAACGGGAAGGGCCGGTATCGCACCGGGATTGTCACATCTAATAGCTGCGGCAATACCGGGCGGCTGTGGGCTGGAATACCAGCCCCCAGCCGGCGTTATACTGGCTGGGGATGAAAATTAGGGGGGACCGCACGTCGTTTTTTTTTTCAATTAATTATTTAAATTAAATTAAAAAAAAAAAGCTCCATGCGGTTTTTCTTAAGCCACAGTCACACTTGCAAGGGACTCCCGCGAGTCTGAAATCGCAGCACAGCCGCACACTTCTGACAGGAGTGTGCATGTGTTTCTAGGTACATGCACGCTTATGTTCAGAGAATGGCAGGCTGTGTCGGGGTGATGTCATGCCTGGCAGACCTGCATGAGTCCGACATCGTAGCACAGCCGCACACTTCTGACAGGATCGCAGACACTTGCACTGCTTTCCATGCGCACCCGCCATCCTCTCGCATGTGATTGGTTGCAGAGAGACACGCCCTTAGCCGGTTACAGCAATTCCTGCAGTCATCACTCATCGCTGCTCAGTAATAGGCTACACTCAGAGCTGGAAGGATTCTCTATGGCTGCTAGCTGTGAGATGTAGCAGAGCTGGATGTGCCATCATGGGCAAAAATTCTGAGTGGGCACCTAACCAGTAACCCTGATTACAACTACGGTGCTGCACCCTAATTATGGGTATAGGGGACTCTCAGCAGATGACTGCGCTGTTACTGACAATAAATCTCTACACAAAGGCTAACACTGATGTTATAATTTAAAAGACCATTTAAAGAGTTGCAGTGAATCTGTAAAAACCGCATGCTATAAGGATGCTCTGTATGGGATCCACTTTTTCTACACAGCCTAAGGCCTGCGCCACACATCCGTGCCTCCGGCACGTGTTTGTCATTTTTTACACGTACCGGCGGCACGGAGACACTTTAACCAATGCTACCCTATTGTAGCAGGCACACACACGTAAAACCACACGGAACGTGTGTCCGTGTGCGTTTGTACGTGTGTGCGTTTTTGAAAGCGCTGACATGTCCGTTTTTTCATCGGCAGCACGGGTGTCACACGGCTCGCACCCGCACCACACGGGTGTAGTGTGGATGCGGTCCCGTGTGACACGCGCCGGAGAAAACACACATGTCATTGAAAAAAAAACAAAACATTAACTCACCTTCTCCAGCCCTCCTGTCTCTGCCGCTGCTGCCTCTTGCTGCCGACCGCCGCTCATTAATCTCATAGAATATTCACTTCACTGCCTGGCAGCAGCAGCAGCGGGGAGACGGGAGGGCTGGAGACCGAGGATCAGCACCACGGACAGCAGCGCGGACATCAGGAAGGACCAGGTGAGTATAATAATTACCGGTTCTACGTGTGCTATCGCGGATAGCACACGTAGAACACACGTGTCACGCACGTACCAGAGACACGTACTTACCTGCACGCAACACGCAGGGAAAATACGTGTCTCTCGGCACGTGCGTTAATTTCACGTGAGTGTGGCAGAGGCCTAAGGGTTCACTTACATTAGAGTGTAAATCGGATAAAAGGAATGAAAAAAATCAAGTCACTATTGCAGGTCTAATCTGCGAGACTTTCTTCAGCTTTCATCAGACTGAGGAAAATAATGGCAGCAGAGCCAGAGCCAAGTGTCATCAGTAGAGCCAGAGCCGAGTGTCATCAGCAAAGCGGTAGCCGAGTGTCATCAGCAGAGCCGAAGCTGAGTGTCATTTGCAGAACCAGAGCCGAGTGTCATCAGAAGAGCAAGAGCCGAGTGTCATCAGCAGAGCCGGAACAGAGTGTCATCAGTAGAGCCGGAGCTGAATGTCATCAGCAGAGTTGGAGCAGAGTGTCATCAGCATAGCCAGAGCTGAGTGTCATTCAGCAGAGCCAGAACAGAGTGTCATCAGCAGAGCCAGAGCTGAATGTCATCAGCAGAGCCGGAAAAGAGTGTCATCAGCAGAGCCGGAGACGAGTGTCATCAGCAGAGCCGGAGCAGAGTGTCTTCAGCAGAGCCGGAGCCGAGTGTCATCAGCAGAGTCAGAGCCGAGTGTCGTCAGCAGAGCCGGAGCTGAATGTCATCAGCAGAGCCGGAGCAGAGTGTCATCAGCGGAGCCGGAGCCGAGTGTCATCAGCAAAGCCGGAGCTGAGTGTTATCAGCAGAGCTGGAACAGAGTATCATCAGCAGAGCCAGAGCCCAGTGTCATCAGCAGAGCCGGGACAGAGTGTCATCAGCAGAGCTGGAGCTGAATATCATCAGCAGAGCCAAAGTCGAGTGTCATCAGCAGAGCCAGAGCCGAATGTCTTCAGCAGAGCCCGAGCCGAATGTCATCAGCAGAGCCGGAGCCAAGTGTCATCAGCAGAGCCGGAGCCAAGTGTCATCAGCAAAGCCGGAGCTGAGTGTTATCAGCAGAGCTGGAACAGAGTGTCATCAGCAGAGCCAGAGCCCAGTGTCATCAGCAGAGCCAGAGCCGAATGTCTTCAGCAGAGCCCGAGCCGAATGTCATCAGCAGAGCCGGAGGCGAGTGTCATCAGCAGAGCCAGAGCCGAGTGTCATCAGCAAAGCCGGAGCTGAGTGTTATCAGCAGAGCTGGAACAGAGTGTCATCAGCAGAGCCAGAGCCAAGTGTCATCAGCAGAGCCGGAAAAGAGTGTCATCAGCAGAGCCAGAGCAGAATGTCATCAGCAAAGCCAAAGCCGAGTGCCATCAGCAGAGCCGAAGCAGAGTGTCATCAGCAGGGCTGTAGCCGGGTGTCATCAGCAGAACTAGAGCTGAATGTCAATAGCAGAGCCAATATCAGAATGGGCACCTAACCAGTAACCCTGATTACAACTACGGTGCTGCACCCTAATTATGGGTATAGGGGACCCTCAGCAGATGACTGCGCTGTTACTGACAATAAATCTCTACACAAAGGCTAACACTGATGTTATAATTTAAAAGACCATTTTAAAGAGTTGCAGTGAATCTGTAAGAAACCGCATGCTATAAGGATGCTCTGTATGGGATCCACTTTTTCTACACAGCCTAAGGGTTCACTTACATTAGAGTGTAAATCGGATAAAAGGAATGAAAAAATCAAGTCACTATTGCAGGTCTGATCTGCGAGACTTTCTTCAGCTTTCAACAGACTGAGGAAATAATGGCAGCAGAGCCAGAGCCGAGTGTCATCAGTAGAGCCAGAGCCGAGTGTCATCAGCAAAGCGGTAGCTGAGTGTAATCAGCAGAGCCGGAGCTGAGTGTCATCAGCAGAACCAGAGCCGAGTGTCATCAGAAGAGCAAGAGCCGAGTGTCATCAGCAGAGCCGGAGCCGAGTGTCATCAGCAGAGCCGGAACAGAGTGTCATTAGTAGAGCCGGAGCTGAATGTCATCAGCAGAGTCGGAGAAGAGTGTCATCAGCATAGCCAGAGCTGAGTGTCATCAGCAGAGCCAGAGCTGAATGTCATCAGCAGAGCCGGAGACGAGTGTCATCAGCAGAGCCGGAGCAGACTGTCTTCAGCAAAGCCGGAGCCGAGTGTCATCAGCAGAGCCAGAGCCGAGTGTCATCAGCAGAGCCGGAGCTGAATGTCATCAACAGAGCCGGAGCAGAGTGTCATCAGCGGAGCCGGAGCCGAGTGTCATCAGCAAAGCCGGAGCTGAGTGTTATCAGCAGAGCTGGAACAGAGTGTCATCAGCAGAGCCAGAGCCCAGCGTCATCAGCAGAGCCGGAACAGAGTGTCATCAGCAGAGCCGGAGCTGAATATCATCAGCAGAGCCAAAGTCGAGTGTCATCAGCAGAGCCAGAGCCGAGTGTCTTCAGCAGAGCCCGAGCCGAATGTTATCAGCAGAGCCAGAGCCGAGTGTCATCAGCAGAGCCGGAGCCAAGTGTCATCAGCAAAGCCGGAGCTGAGTGTTATCAGCAGAGCTGGAACAGAGTGTCATCAGCAGAGCCAGAGCCAAGTGTCATCAGCAGAGCCGGAACAGAGTGTCATCAGCAGAGCCAGAGCAGAATGTCATCAGCAAAGCCAAAGCCGAGTGTCATCAGCAGAGCCGGAGCAGAGTGTCATCAGCAGGGCTGTAGCCGAGTGTCATCAGCAGAACTAGAGCTGAATGTCAATAGCAGAGCTGGAACAGAGTGTGATTAGCAGAGCATTAGTAGCAGAGCCGGAGCCGAGTGTCATCAGCAGAGCTGGAGCTGAATATCATCAGTAGAGCCAAAGTCGAGTGTCATCAGCAGAGCCAGAGCCGAATGTCTTCAGCAGAGCCCAAGCCGAATGTTATCAGCAGAGCCGGAGCCGAGTGTCATCAGCAGAGCCGGAGCCGAGTGTCATCAGCAAAGCCGGAGCTGAGTATTATCAGCAGAGCTGGAACAGAGTGTCATCAGCAGTGCCAGAGCCAAGTGTCATCAGCAGAGCCGGAAAAGAGTGTCATCAGCAGAGCCAGAGCAGAATGTCATCAGCAAAGCCAAAGCCGAGTGTCATCAGCAGAGCCGAAGCAGAGTGTCATCAGCAGGGCTGTAGCCGAGTGTCATCAGCAGAACTAGAGCTGAATGTCAATAGCAGAGCCAATATCAGAGTGAGCACCTAACCAGTAACCCTGATTACAACTACGGTGCTGCACCCTAATTATGGGTATAGGGGACCCTCAGCAGATGACTGCGCTGTTACTGACAATAAATCTCTACACAAAGGCTAACACTGATGTTATAATTTAAAAGACCATTTTAAAGAGTTGCAGTGAATCTGTAAGAAACCGCATGCTATAAGGATGCTCTGTATGGGATCCACTTTTTCTACACAGCCTAAGGGATCACTTACATTAGAGTGTAAATCGGATAAAAGGAATGAAAAAATCAAGTCACTATTGCAGGTCTGATCTGCGAGACTTTCTTCAGCTTTCAACAGACTGAGGAAAATAATGGCAGCAGAGCCAGAGCCGAGTGTCATCAGTAGAGCCAGAGCCGAGTGTCATCAGTAGAGCCAGAGCCGAGTGTCATCAGCAAAGCGGTAGCTGAGTGTAATCAGCAGAGCCGGAGCTGAGTGTCATCAGCAGAACCGGAGCCGAGTGTCATCAGAAGAGCAAGACCGGAGTGTTATCAGCAGAGCCGGAGCCGAGTGTCATCAGCAGAGCCGGAACAGAGTGTCATCAGTAGAGCCGGAGCTGAATGTCATCAGCAGAGTCGGAGAAGAGTGTCATCAGCATAGCCAGAGCTGAGTGTCATCAGCAGAGCCAGAACAGAGTGTCATCAGCAGAGCCAGAGCTGAATGTCATCAGCAGAGCCGGAGACGAGTGTCATCAGCAGAGCCGGAGCAGAGTGTCTTCAGCAAAGCCGGAGCCGAGTGTCATCAGCAGAGCCAGAGCCGAGTGTCATCAGCAGAGCCGGAGCTGAATGTCATCAGCAGAGCCGGAGCAGAGTGTCATCAGCGGAGCCGGAGCCGAGTGTCATCAGCAAAGCCGGAGCTGAGTGTTATCAGCAGAGCTGGAACAGAGTGTCATCAGCAGAGCCAGAGCCCAGCGTCATCAGCAGAGCCGGAACAGAGTGTCATCAGCAGAGCCGGAGCTGAATATCATCAGCAGAGCCAAAGTCGAGTGTCATCAGCAGAGCCAGAGCCAAATGTCTTCAGCAGAGCCCGAGCCGAATGTTATCAGCAGAGCCGGAGCCGAGTGTCATCAGCAGAGCCGGAGCCAAGTGTCATCAGCAAAGCCGGAGCTGAATGTTATCAGCAAAGCTGGAAAAGAGTGTCATCAGCAGAGCCAGAGCCAAGTGTCATCAGCAGAGCCGGAACAGAGTGTCATCAGCAGAGCCAGAGCAGAATGACATTAGCAAAGCCAAAGCCGAGTGTCATCAGCAGAGCCGGAGCAGAGTGTCATCAGCAGGGCTGTAGCCGAGTGTCATCAGCAGAACTAGAGCTGAATGTCAATAGCAGAGCTGGAACAGAGTGTGATTAGCAGAGTATCAGCAGCAGAGCCGGAGCCGAGTGTTATCAGCAGAGCCGGAGCTGAATGTCATCAGCAGAGCCGTAGCCGAGTGTCATCACCAGAGCCAGAGCCGAGTGTCATCAGCAGAGCCAGAGCCGAGTGCCATCAGCAGAGCCGGAACCGAGTGTCATCAGCAAAGCCGGAGCCAAGTGTCGTCAGCAAAGCCGGAGCTGAGTGTTATCAACAGAGCCGGAACTGAGTGTCATCAGCAGAGCCGGAGCAGAGTGTCATCAGCAGGGCTATAGCCGAGTGCCATCAGCAGAACTAGAGCTGAATGTCATCAGCAGAGCCGGAACAGAGTGTCATCAGCAGAGCCGGAGCAGAGTGTCATCAGCAGAGCCAAAGCCGAGTGTCATCAGCAGAGCCGGAGCCAAGTGCCATCAACAGACCCGTAGGCAAATGTCATCAGTAGAGCCGGAGCTAAGTGTCATCAGCAGAACCGGAGCCGAGTGTCATCAGCAGAACCGGAGCCGAGTGTCACCAGCAGAGCTGGAGCCGAGTGTCATCAGCAGAGCCGGAGCTGAGTGTTATCAGCAGAGCCGTAACAGAGTGTCATCAGCAGAGATGGAGCAGAGTGTCATCAGCAGAGCCAGAGCTGAGTGTCATCAGCAGAGCCGGAGCCGAGTGTCATCAGCAGAGCCGGAGCCGAGTGTCATCAGCAAAGCCAGGGCTGAGTGTCATCAGCAAAGCCGGAGCTGAGTGTTATCAGCAGAGCTGGAACAGCGTGTCATCAGCAGAGCCAGAGCCAAGTGTCATGAGCAGAGCCAAAACAGAGTGTCATCAGCAGAACCGGAGCTGAATATCATCAGCAGAGCCTGAGTCGAGTGTCATCAGCAGAGCCAGAGCCGAGTGTCTTCAGCAGAGCCCGAGCCGAGTGTTAGCAGCAGAGCCGGAGCCGAGTGTCATCAGCAGAGCCGGAGCCGAGTGTCGTCAGCAAAGCTGGAGCTGAGTGTTATCAGCTGAGTTGGAACAGAGTGTCATCAGCAGAGCCAGACCAAGTGTCATCAGCAGAGCCAGAGCAGAGTGTCATCAGCAAAGCCAAAGCCGAGTGTCATCAGCAGAGCCACAGCAGAGTGTCATCAGCAGGGCTGTAGCCGGGTGTCATCAGCAGAATTAGAGCTGAATGTCAATAGCAGAGCCGGAACAGAGTGTGATTACCAGAGTGTCATCAGCAGAGCCGGAGCCGAGTGTCACCAGCAGAGCCGGAGCTGAATGTCATCAGCAGAGCCGGAGCCGAGTGTCATCACCAGAGCCAGAGCCGAGTGTCATCAGCAGAGCCAGAGCCGAGTACCATCAGCAGAGCCGGAGCCGAGTATCATCAGCAGGGCTGTAGCCGAGTGTCATCAGCAGAACTAGAGCTGAATGTCATCAGCAGAGCCGGAGCTAAGTATCATCAGTAGAGCCGGAGCTGAGTGTCATCAGCAGAACCGGAGCTGAGTGTCTTCAGCAGAACCGGAGCCGAGTGTCACCAGCAGAGCTGGAGCCAAGTGTCATAAGCAGAGCCGGAGCCGAATGTCGTCAGCAAAGCCGGAGCTGAGTGTTATCAGCAGAGCCGGAACAGAGTGTCATCAGCAGAGGCGGAGCAGAGTGTCATCAGCAGAGCCAGAGCTGAGTGTCATTAGCAGAGCCGGAGCCGAGTGTCATCAGCAGAGCCGGAGCCGAGTGTCATTAGCAGAGCCGGAGCTGAGTGTCGTCAGCAAAGCCGAGCTGAGTGTTATCAGCAGAGCTGGAACAGCGTGTCATCAGCAGAGCCAGAGCCAAGTGTGATGAGCAGAGCCGGAACAGAGTGTCATCAGCAGAGCCAGAGCTGAATATCATCAGCAGAGACTGAATCAAGTGTCATCAGCAGAGCCAGAGCCAAATGTCTTCAGCAGAGCCCGAGCTGAGTGTTATCATCAGAACCGGAACAGAGTGTCATCAGCAGAGCCGGAATAGAGTGTCATCAGCAGAGGCGGAGAAGAGTGTCATCAGCAGCGCCAGAGCTGAGTGTCATCAGCAGAGCCGGAGCCGAGTGTCATCAGCAGAGCCGGAGCCGAGTGTCATCAGCAGAGCCGGAGCCGAGTTTCATGAGCAGAGCTGGAACAGAGTGTCATCAGCAGGGCTGTAGCCGAGTGTCATCAGCAGAACTAGAGCTGAATGTCATCAGCAGAGCCGGAACAGAGTGTCATCAGCAGAGCCGGAGATGAATGTCATCAGCAGAGCCGGAGATGAATGTCATCAGCAGAGCCGGAGCCGAGTGTCATCAGCAGAGCCAGAGCCGAGTGTCATCAGCAGAGCCGGAGCCGAGTGTCATCAGCAGAGCCGGAGCTGAATGTCATCAGCAGAGCCGGAGATGAATGTCATCAGCAGAGCCGGAGCCGAGTGTCATCAGCAGAGCCAGAGCCGAATGTCATTAGCAGAGCCAGAGCTGCGTGCCATCAGCAGAGCCGAGTGCTATCAGCAGAGCCAGAGCTTAGTGTAATCAGCAGAGCTGGAGCCGAGTGTCGTCAGCAAAGCCGGAGCTGAGTGTTATCAACAGAGTCGGAACTGAGTGTCATCAGCAGAGCCGGAGCTGAGTGTCATCAGCAGGGCTGTAGCCGAGTGTCATCACCAGAACTAGAGCTGAATGTCATCAGCAGAGCCGGAACAGAGTGTCATCAGCAGAGCCAGAGCAGAGTGTCATCAGCAGAGCCGGAGCCGAGTGTCATCAGCAGAGCCGGAGCCGAGTGTCATCAGCAGAGCCGGAACAGAGTGTCTTCAGCAGAGCTGGAGTGAAGTGTCATCAGCAGAGCCAAAGTCAAGTGTCATTAGCAGAGCCGGAGCCAAGTGCCATCAGCAGAGCCATAGCCAAGTGTCATCAGCAGAGCCGGAGCCGAGTATCATCAGCAGAGCCGGAGCCGAGTGTCATCAGCAGAGCCGGAGCCGAGTGTCATCAGCAGAGCCGGAGCCGAGTGTCATCAGCAGAGTCGGAGTCGAGTGTCATCAGCAGAGCTGTAGCCGAGTGTCATCAGCAGAGCCGGAGCAGAGTGTCATCAGCAGGGCTGCAGCCGAGTGTCATCAGCAGAACTAGAGCTGAATGTCATCAGAAGAGCCGGAACAGAGTGTGATCAGCAGAGCCAGAGTCGAGTGTCATCAGCAGAGCCAGAGCCGAGTGTCTTCAGCAGAGTCGGAGCCGAGTGTTATCAGCAGAGCTGGAGCCAAGTGTCATCAGCAGAACCGGAGCCGAGTGTCGTCAGCAAAGCCGGAGCTGAGTGTTATCAGCAGAGCCGGAACAGAGTGTCATCAGCAGAGCCAGAGTCGAGGGTCATCAGCAGAGCCAGAGCAGAGTGTCATCAGTAGAGATGAGCCCCCCCCTGGAGTTCGAGTTCGGTTCGGTTTGTCAAACGGTACCCCGTTCGACAAGCCATTCGACGAGCCGTTCGACGAACATCTCGATCCCCATTGAAAACAATGGAAGGCAATCACAAACACCTAAAAACACCTGGAAAACGCCCTCAAAGTTGTTCAAAAGGTGCCAAACAACTCCCAAGACAACACAAACACATGGGAAAGGGACAAGCACAAATACTCATGCGAAATCTAAACAGCTGGAAGAGGAAAAAGAGGAGGAGACACAGATATAGGTATGGCATGCCCTTCTAAAATCATGTAAAACACAGCAAGGGGACTCCAAGCAGAGTCTCCCTTTTTCCAAAAATTGGGCCCCACACACACCACTTCAGTGGCAGCACTTGTGCCCCAGTTGCAAACTGTATGTGTTGATTAGCATCAAGCACATTCCAATATACGCCAGCCTTAACTGTCCCCAGGATGACACCGGAATAGTTAACAAAGTCATTGCTGAACCATGACTTGTTCACCTTGGCTCATTTTTAAAAACACAGCAAGGGTTACTCCAAGCAGAGTCTCCCTTTTTTCCAAAAATGGACACCCTTTTAGTGGCAGCACTTGTGCCCCAGTTGCAAACTGTATGTGTTGATTAGCATCAAGCACATTCCAAAATACGCCAGCCTTAGCTGTCGCCCGAATGACACCGGGGAAGGTCTAACAAAGTCTTTGCTGATCCCAGATCTGTTCATCTTGGCTCATTTTTAAAAACACAGCAAGGGTTACTCCAAGCGGAGTCTCCCTTTTTTCCGAAAATTGGGCCCCACAGACACCACTTCAGTGGCAGCACTTGTGTCCCAGTTGCAAACTGTATGTGTTGATTAGCATCAAGCACATTCCAAAATATGCCAGCCTTCACTGTCCCCAAGATGACACCGGGATAGGTAGCAAAGTCTTTGCTGAACCATGACTTGTTCATCTTGGCTCATTTTTAAAAACACAGCAAGGGGATTGCAAGCAGAATCTCCCTTTTTTCCAAAAATTGGGCCCCACAGACACCACTTCAGTGGCAGCACTTGTGCCCCAGTTGCAAAAAGGTTGTTTTGATTTGCATCAAGCACATTCCAAAATATGCCAGCCTTAGCTGTCGCCCGTATGACACCGGGGAAGGTCTAGCAAAGTCTTTGCCTGATCCCAGATCTGTTCATCTTGGCTCATTTTTAAAAACACAGCAAGGGTTACTCCAAGCAGAGTCTCCTTTTTTCCAAAAATTGGGCCCCACAGACACCACTTCATTGGCAGCACTTGTGCCCCAGTTGCAAACTGTATATGTTGATTAGCATTAAGCACATTCAAAAATACGCCAGCCTTAACTGTCCCCAGGATGACACCGGGATAGGTAGCAAAGTCTTTGCTGAACCATGACTTGTTCATCTTGGCTCGTTTTTAAAAACAAAGCAAGGATTACTCCAAGCGGAGTCTCCCTTTTATCTAAAAATTGGGCCACACAGACACCCCTTCAATGGCAGCACTTGTGCCCTAGTTGCAAAAAGATTGTTTTGATTTGCATCAAGCACATTCCAAAATACGCCAGCCTTAACTGTCCCCAGGATGACACCGGGATAGGTAGCAAAGTCTTTGCTGAACCATGACTTATTCATCATGGCTCATTTTTAAAAACACAGCAAGGGTTACTCCAAGCAGAGTCTCCCTTTTTTCCAAAAATTGAACCACACAGACACTCCTTTAGTGGCAGCACTTGTGCCCCAGTTTCAAACTTGACAGGTACATTTGAATCAAGCACATTCCAAATCCACAAGCATTTATTCTCCCCAGGATGACACAGGGGTAGTAAAGTCCTTGCGGATCCATGACTTGTTCATTTTGATGAACGTTAGTCTGTCCACATTGTCACTGGACAGACGCGTGCACTTATCTGTCAGCACACACCCAGCAGCACAGAAGACACGTTCTAACACAACGCTGGCAGCTGGCCACGACAAAATCTCCAAGGCGTAAGTGGTGAGCTCAGGCCATTTTTCAAGATTTGAAGCCAAAAATGAGCAAGGCTCCAGTTGCAAAGTCATGGCATCGATGTTCATTTGGAGATACTCCTGTATCATCCTCTGCAGCCGTTGACTATGTGTCAGACTTCTTGTCTCTGTTGGCCTTGCAAAGAATGGTCTAAAAAAATTATGAAACGATTCAATAAAATTGCTGTTACCAGCACCAGATATGGTGCTGCTGGTATGGTTAGACTGTTGATGACGAGACCAACCCATGTTGTCAAGTTACAACTGGGAGATTCACTCCGTGCACCACTGGGGTTTGGTGGAAAAGCCGAGCTAAGATTGAGTAACAGCTTCTGCTGATACTCCTGCATACGTGCAGCCCTTTCTATGGCTGGAATTATTTCACAAAATTTGGACTTGTACCGGGGATCTAATAGTGTGGCAACCCAGTAGTCATCATCACTTCTAATTTTGACAATCTGAGGGACATGTTGTAGGTAGTGCAGCAAGAAAGCGCTCATGTGTCTTGCGCATCCATGCAGACCAAGTCTTTGCTGTGTTTGTGGCATAGAGGTGCTAACCGTTCTTTCTTCCTCTGACATCTCCCCCCAACCTCTTTCAACTGAAATGTGACCAAGGTCTCCCTCATCTGCTGAGTCTTCCATGTCCATGGACAGTTCGTCCTCCATTTCTTCATGTTCTCCTGCACCTTCCTCAACATTTTGCCTGCTACCATGCACCCTTGTTAATCCCTCTCCCCCACCGTCCCATGCCTCCCGCCTTGATGATGAACGTCTGGACCTTGGTGATGTTGTTATCCCTTGCGCATATGAATCCTCATGTACTTCCTCGCCTTCCTGTTGAACCACCCCCTGACTCCGAATAGTGTTTAGTGTGTGCTCCAGCATGATAATGACTGGAATTGTCATGCTGATAATGGCATTGTCAGCGCTAAACATATTCGTCGCCATGTCGAAACTGTGCAGAAGGGTGCATAGGTCCTTGATCTGAGACTACTCCATCAGGGTGATCTTCCCCACCTCTGCATCTCGTTGACCCAGGCTATACGTCATGACATAGTGCACCAGTGCTCGGCGGTGCTGCTACAGTCGCTGTAACATGTGGAGAGTCGAATTCCAGCAAGTCGGCACATCGCATTTCAGGCGATGAACCGGCAGGCCGAAAGACTTCTGGAGCAATGCAAGTCGCTCAGCTGCGGCGGTTGAACGGCGGAAGTGAGCAGACAGTTTTCGTGTCCTGTTAAGAAGGCCATCTAGGCCGGGATAGTGTGTTAAAAATTGCTGGATAACAAGGTTCAACACGTGAGCCATACAAGGCACGTGTGTCACCTTGCCCAGGCGAAGGGCTGCACCCAGGTTTGCAGCATTGTCGCACACGGCCTTACCTGGCTGCAGGTTGAGTGGAGACAACCATTTATGAAACTCGGACAACAGAGCTGCCCACAACTCAGCCGCTGTGTGACTCTTATTTCCAAGAAATTTCAAGCTAAAGACCGCCTGATGCCATTGCGCTCTGCTGCCAGCATAGTAAGGAGGTGTGCGGGATTCCTAGTGCGCAGTTACAACGCTGGTGGCCTGACCAGGCAGGTTTGGGGTGGAGGTGGAGGACCCAGACGAGGTTGAGGAGGCAGAAGCGTTGGAGGAACTTATACATACAGAGGATTGACGCACAAGTCGAGGGGATGGCAAGACTTGTTCAGCAGACCCTTCTCCATCTATCACCATAGTTACCCAGTGCCCAATCAGCGACATGTAACACCCCTGTCCATGCTTACTGGTCCAAGTATCGGTGGTGAAATGCACCCGTTCACACACAGAGTTTCTCAAGGAAGCGGTGATGTTGTGTGCGACATTCTGGTGTAGCGCAGGCACACCTTTCTTGGAGAAGTAGTGGCGACTGGGCATCTGGTACTGGGGCACTTCGACGGACATAAGGTCTCGAAAATCCTCTGTGTCCACCAGGCAGAAAGGCAGCATTTTGGTAGCCAAGAGCTTACAGAGTTATGAAGTCAACCTCTTAGCTTTGTCATGGGTCGGAGGAAATGGCCTTTTATTTGTCCACATCTGAGGGAAAGAGATCTGGCTGCTGTGTGTAGACGGTGGTGAGTAGGGTGTCCCTGGAAAAATGCAGGTTTGTGAGGAAAGTGCAGGCGTAGACATGATGTTGCCTTCATCCAAGGTTGGTGCTATCGATGTCTGAGAGAGCTGTACACATGCACTTGTTTCCCCTTCCAAACCAACTGACAACTTAACAAGCAAACTGCCTGTTGCGGTTACAGTGGTGGAAGGTGTGCGTGGAAAACCAGGTGTGACAGCTGTCCCCACAGTAATTGAAGATGAAGAGCAGGCGGTGGTTGGCCCGCTACGCTAGGCCGCATTGCAGCACAGTGAGCTTCCCACTGGGAATTATGCTTGATATTCATGTGACGATTCATGGAAGAAGTTGTCAAACTGGTGAGTTTTTTGCCTCTACTTATAGATTCCCGACAAATTTTACAGATCACATGATTTGGGAGATCCTTTGCAAGGTCAAAAAAGAGCCATGCTAGGCAAGGCTTAGAGGACATGTGACCTGCAGAGCCACCTCGACTTGTGCTCAGAGGCAGAGTGGTGGGTGAGGATGCAGTTATAGACATGCTACCAGTACTCCTCCTCTGTCCAGGAAGGCGCAAGGTAACTTCGTCGTCAGTTGCATCCTTCTCCACCGCCTCTGTTGACCTCCTCAAGTACCTGACTGTGAGTTGACAGTAAGTGGGATCTAGAACTTCATCATCAAGCGTTGTGTTTGCACTTCCCTCGCCCTCAGACCTAGCCTCTTCCTGCCCTAACCGAATATTTAAAATGTCATCCCAATCTGGTATCTGAGTCTCATCGTCATGAGTATGTTCCTCATTGTCTCCACCAACAGGTGTTACAGTTTGGGAATGAGGGTCTACATTATGCTAAAAAAGTTGGTCATCAGGGCCTGAATCTGAGTCAAAAAGGTTCTGGGCATCACTGCAGACCATTTCCTGGTCGGTACTCACTGTAGCTTGGAAGCAGACCTCTGATTCACAGGCTATAGTGTGACTGAACAGCTCTGCAGACTCAGCTGTGCAGGGCGGGTGGAGACTTGATAGCTGGGAGAAAGCAATTGTGATTGGGATGACAACTCAGAGGACTGTTTTTTTTTATGTGGTAGTTGAGGTGGAGGAGAGGGCACTTGTTGGAGCACTTGAGATCCATTCAAGCATGTTCTTTTTTTGTGCATCATCTACCTTTCTTACAGTTGTTTGGATCCGTAAAAAAGGGAGCACATCGGATTGTCCACGGAAAGTAGTAGACATCTTACTTTTGCTAGAAGATGGCTTATCTTTAGCAGATGTTAATGTAGCTTTGCCACCTTCCCCATGGACACAAACTTTTTTTCCTTTTCCAACACGCCTGTTCCCCTTTCCACCAGCATCTGTCCTTTTGCCACTCATTTTGTTAGCGACAAAATTAGTCAGTTAAAATGCTTGGCACCGGTGGGACAAAAAATTAGTATAGTAGCTACTTTTTGGATGCCACTTATGTCCAGCACTGTTTACTATAAAAATAGCGTAGCAAAATGTGCATCAGGGTTTAATGCAGAGGTGCTGGAAAATGCTTGGCACCGGTTTGACACAAAATTAGTATAGCAGCCACTTTTTGGATGCCACTTATGTCCAGCACTGTTTGCTATAAAAATAGCGTAGCAAAATGTGCATCAGGGTTTAATGCAGAGGTGCTGGAAAATGCTTGGCACTGGTGCGACACAAAATTAGTGTAGCAGCAACTTTTTGGATGCCACTTATGTCCAGCAGTGTTTGCTATAAAATTAGCGTAGCAAAATGTGCATCAGGGTTTAATGCAGCGGTGGTGGGACTTGCTTGGCACAAGTGGGACACAAATTTAGTATAGCAGCCACTTTTTGGATGCCACTTATGTCCAGCACTGTTTGCTATAAAAATAGCGTAGCAAAATGTGCATGAGGGTTTAATGCAGAGGTGCTGGAAAATGCTTGGCACCAGTGGGACACAAAATTAGTATAGCAGACACTTTTTGGATGCCACTTATGTCCAGCACTGTTTGCTATAAAAATAGCATAGCAAAATGTGCATCAGGGTTTAATGCAGAGGTGCTGGAAAATGCTTGGCACCAGTGGGACACAAAATTAGTATAGCAGCCACTGTTTGGATACCACTTATATCCAGCACTGTTTGCTATAAAAATAGCGTGGCAAAAGTGGGCAGGTGGGTACAGTGGCCGGGTTCTCTGGGTCAGTGGACATGAAAGGAAGGCTCACTTTCTATCCCTCCTAATGGTGAAATGCAGCAAGGAATTCCCTGAGCTTAGGTACACAGACGCTGTTATCTGAAGCTGTATACAGCATTTCCACGGATCTGACTGTCACCTATTGCTCTGAGCCCGAGAAAATGAGCCCTGAAAAGGGCTGAAATAAACTTCTGTCCCTAATCTGTAGAGCGCTGTGTGTATAGCGTACACAGCCGGAGCGGCGCCAGGAGCTGCGTGAGCGGTGACTGTCATCTACACGCAGAAAGCAGATAATGGTGCCGTGAGGGAAAATGCCCGTATTTATAATGCAAGGACATGTGACATGGGCAGCCTATGACACATGCCCTTGCTTGTCTAGCAAAAAAGACCCCTTAGCTGTGTGTGTGTCTGGGATTGGCTGACATGCTGGCCCGCCCCTCTATACACGCGCTTAGGGAAAAAAAAAATGGCGATCGCCATTATCCCAGCAGCACTGATCTAAACGCGCCGCCCCCGCACACTATACGCTGAAATTAGATAATAGTGTGAATCACAGAGTGACTCACACTATTACAGTGAAAAGCCAGCTAGTAACTAGCTAGGCTTTTTGCTGATCGAACCGTTCTCGAACGTAACTCGAGCTATCAAGCTTTTAGCATAAAGCTCGCGTTCGCATTCGATCTCGAGCACCCCCAAAATCACTCGAACATGAAATTGGCGAACCTCGAACATCACTCAACTCTAGTCCTCAGCAGAGCCAGAGCCGAGTGTCATCAGCAGAGACGGAGCTGAATGTCATCAGCAGAGCCGGAGCATAATGTCATCAGCAGAGCCGGAGCCGAATGTCATCAGCAGAGCCAGAGCTGAGTGTCATCAGCAGAGCCAGAGCCGAGTGCCATCAGCAGAGCCAGAGCCGAGTGCCATCAGCAGAGCCGGAGCAGAGTGCCATCAGGATATCGCATCTCATGCTTTATGCTCCTCTGACCCCGGCCTTCAACTTGAATGGGCGAGTTTGACCTCACACACAGGAGAAAAAAGTGCATGCTGGGATTTTTTTACACGCAGAATTGGTCAGTGAAGAACAAAAATTGCTCCTCTGCACTGCCCCACTGAATAACATTGCTCCGTGTGCTGTCAGTGCAATGTCTGCTTTATCACATACAACACAGCCAAAAATACACTGATGTGAACTCGGCCTAATAGAGGGCTCATTCACACATCAGTGAGTCTTCACATACACAAATAACAATCTGTGTGTCATCAGTTCGGTCAGTGTCAATTTTTGTTATCATGTGATGCCCCTGGACTGTCAAGTCGTCACAGGGTACTGCACGCTCTTTGTCTTTAGTGCAGTATTCAAGTCCCTCATGGTTCTGGGTCCCCATCTTACAGTGCTGCTTCCAACAGCAAATCAAATCCTAGATACACCCTGCACCACACCCACAAGGCACACCAGTAGGCGGCTTGAACGGAATAGGGTCGCCCACCTAGGGTTCAGGAAGGGGAGGTGAGGAGTGTAGTGAAGCAGTAGTAAAGTGGAGTAGTAAAGTGGAGTAGTGAAGTGGAGGAGGCTGGGAGTAGTGAAGTGGAGGAGGCTGGGAGTAGTAACTACCAGGAGAAGCCGACTAGGTTGCAGACGGTGGTCTGGACCTAGAGGAGTCGGACCCCTGGTCGCAAAGGATTGAGACAAGGTGCCTGGACCTGTCAAAGAGGACGGTCAGCAGCCTGACCTTATCACCGGTCCGGGACCGAAGACACGGCAGGGTACATGGACCCTAGGTCGGGGAGAAGCTTCAGGCAACCCGGTAATTAACCTGCGGAGAACGGAGCCTTTATGGACTGTTCCCACTCGCTCCAGAATCGGGGCACTAGCGCAAAAAGGGGGATAGGGCCTACCATACAAGCAGCCCACTAAAATCCCAAGTGTGAGCCCTGAGAGCAGGCTCCCACACTTAGCCACAGTGGGGAGCGGGGCCCGGCAAGTTTCAGACTACTTGGCCACTATGGTGAATTTAAACTTTGTGCCAGGAGGCAGGTCACGGATCACCAGTCAGCACTGCAGGGGGCGGGACCCGGACGAGCTCTCCTTTGAGAGGCAGCAGCACCCAGAGACTTGGTTTAACCGGTTGTCCACGTCTGCTTATTGGCTGAGTGATTTCCTGAGTAATTTCCCTTTTATGGCACCCAGTAGTATCATCCAAAGTCCCGGGGCCAACCCCTACCCATGGAGGGCAACGACACCTTGCTGCCCCACTCTATCACCCCGGGTACTCCCAATGGCAGTGCGGGACTCCCAGTTACCGCACACCATGGGTGGTGTCACAAACTATAACTCCCCTGTAAATATTCCCCCTTTTACTTTAGAGTGTGGCCCCTAAACCCCCGGGTCCGGAGATCCTCGAGCCACAAACGGACACTACCCCCGGATCCGAGCGGTTTGATCCACTGCTGGGGCGGCACAATCAGTTATGTCAGAGTTTCATCAGTTTTTTTCCCATAAAGAAAAAACGTAGGGAGGTTTCTCCGATCAAATAGTCTAGAAAAAACAGCCAGAAGAGAGCTGGCATCTGAGCGCTTACAATTTCTTTGGATTCATGGACTTGCATTATTTGGATCAAAATCTGACAAGCCTCTGTGATTTTGTGTGACCCACTAAGTCTTCACAAATACACGGACCTGTGATCAGCCCCATAGACTCTCATAGGTATGGGCGCTATCTGTGATCAGCTCCATAGACTCTCATAGGTATAGGCTCTGTATGTGATCAGCCCAATAGACTCTCATAGGTATGGGCTCTATCTGTGAGAAAAACGCATAAAAGTCTTATGAGAAAACGAGACATCAGAATGAGGCCACAGAGGCATGTCAGCGAGCACAAGAACCGAGTCTGTACAGTGAGGATCTGTGTAACGTCTCTAGGCTTTCACCACTTATTGCGCATTTTCACATCCAGTGCATGCCGTGCTGTACTGCCCCCCCATGCCTCATACAGACCACCATCCACATGATGCGGTCTACTAACACACGGATAAACCTGCAAGGGTAAATTTACATGCGAGGTATAGACTGGGAAATAACTGATGAGTCTGGTATTGACCATATTACTGACATCACAATGACAGTACATCAGCCAATCAGTGAGCTCAACAGCTCTGAGCGGGGCGGTCGGTTTACACTAGCAGAGTTGCAGAGCTCACTGATTGGCTGCTGCACTGTCTTTGTGATGTCAGTGAAATGGTCAATACCAGACACCAGCGGCAGAAACCTGCAGTAGACCTAGGGATGGTGAGGACAGCATGGTTTGTATTTTTTTACACTGAAGTGCACTCTTGGACGAAGGTTAACCGAAAGTGAAAAAACTCTTTAAAGGTTGTCAATGGGGTCACTAACAGGTGGCATTGTCCTGTGGTTACAGTTCAGTACAGTGTCAGGACCTGAGCACAATGCAGCAGACGTCACTATACAGTGGGGCAGAGTGGCGGGCTGAAGTAATTGAGCAGTGTGGCAGGGCAGAGTGGCAGGGCAGTGTCACAGACCTTCAAATCCTTGAACTCTCCCTCCCCCACCCTCAGATCCAGACACAGCTCGGGGTCACACTATTCTTGACTTTCGGGACCCTGAAGCCCTTTGCACTGCACAGCGAGGGGGATTCTATCACAGATACGAAGTAAGGAACAGGACAGAAGTTCTCCAGTGTTCACATGAAACAATCACCTCCCCAGAGAAGTGATGAGAGTCCTCCCCTCCCCCTCCCAGAGAGGTGCTGTCCCGAGTCTCCTGCCCTCCACTCACCAGCAGCACAGCCAGCAGTGTTCACAGAGATACCATCCTCACACTCTTCTATCTGTCAGCCGCACAGCTCACTGGTCCGCAGATGGTGAGTGTAGATGCAGAGCTTCATCCTCCTCAGCGGTGCCTTCATGCTCCTGTCAGATTCCTGTGTGAGAGCACTCTGCATTTGATTGGTGAAGCCTTACACAGCAGCCCCCTGCTGACTGCTAATTCACCTATCAGCGTTTTCCTTTCATTTTCTCCTGCTCTCACAGCATCCAGATCTCTGTGCCCTCGCGTCACCCCACCCCCTCCAGCAAATGCCAGACTTACTACTTTACCCTGCTCTACTTTTGCAGAGTTAAGAATAGCAGAAGCTACAGGTGGGCCCCTCTGAGCATGGGCATACCTCCCAACTTTTAAAGAAGGAAAAGAGGGACAAAGTTTGCGGCGCGCGTAGCGCGGCGCGGCAAATTTTTAGGCCACGCCCCCTAACCACACCCATTTCACAGTCACGCCCATATCCACTCCCCATCCACACCCATTCAGCACAAACACGCAGGCAGCCGGCGGGCCTCCAGCACGGACACGCAGGCAGCCAGCGGGCCTCCAGCACGGACACGCAGGCAGCCGGCGGGCCTCCAGCACGGACACGCAGGCAGCCGGCGGGCCTCCAGCACGGACACGCAGGCAGCCACAGTGAGGCGGCCGGTCGCCTTCACAGACAGGCGGCCGGCCGCCTTCACAGACAGGCGGCGGGCCGCCCGCACAGAGAGGCGGCCAGCCGCCCGCAGAGAGAGGCGGCCGGCCGCCCGCACAATGAGGCGGCGGGCCGCCCGCACAGACAGGCGGCAGGGGGGCGCCCGCACAGACAGGCGGCAGGGGGGCGCCCGCACAGACAGGCGGCAGGGGGGCGCCCGCACAGACAGGCGGAAGGGGGGCGCCCGCACAGACAGGCGGCGGGGGGGCGCCCGCACAGACAGGCGGCAGGGGGGCGCCCGCACAGACAGGCGGCAGGGGGGCGCCCGCACAGACAGGCGGCAGGGGGGCGCCCGCACAGACAGGCGGCAGGGGGGCGCCCGCACAGACAGGCGGCAGGGGGGCGCCCGCACAGACAGGCGGCAGGGGGGCGCCCGCACAGACAGGCGGCAGGGGGTGAGGGGGGAGGGAGGGAAATCAGCGCTGGGGAGATTAGTTTACTGTACCAGCAGCAGCACAGGCAGCGCTCCTCTCTATGCCACGTCTACTAGGATGGTAGGAGGGAAAAGCAGGGAGGCGGAGAGAGAGTGGGTGGGCGGAGCCCGGGAGCCGGCCGTCCCGCCCGTGGCAACGGGACAAACAACGTAAAGCGTGAAAGTCCCGCTGTATCCGGGACGGTTGGGAGGTATGCAGCATGTTAGAATGTGTACATAAGATCCCGCTGGTGGTGGCCGCAGCTTATAGGCCCCAAATCTGGTGACAGGTTCCCTTTAAAGTGAACCTGTCAGGTGCAATCTGCACTCAGAGCCAGGAGCAGTTCTGGGTGTATATTGCTAATCCCTGCCTAACCGTCCCTGTATACACTAGCATAGATAAAGAGATCAAGAACAAATATTTTTAAAGATCTTATATCTTATGCTAATGAGCGCGGGGACTAGTCACAAGGGCGTTACTTCACTTGGCTAGTCGGCTCGCATAGCATGTTAGCATGTTATTACGCCCCTGTGTGAGTACTAACACGCTATATGAGCCGACTAGCCAAGTGAAGTAACGCCCTTGGGACTAGTCCCCGCGCTAATTAGCATAAGATATAAGCTCTTTAAAAATACTTTTTCTATAGATGCCTTTATCTATGCTAGTGTATACAGGGACAGTTAGGGAGGGATTAGCAATATACACCCAGAACTGCTCCTGGCTCTGAGTGCAGATTGCACCTGATAGGTTCCCTTTAAAGGGAACCTGTCACCAGAAATTTAGCAAAAAAAATAAAAGATTCCCCTCTGCAGCTCCTGGGATGAATTCTGGAAAGGTTCCTGTTGCTATTGTGCCCCCTTTGAGACCTAAAATAATACTTTATGAAGTCTTACCTTTTTGTATGCAAATCTGTTTTTATGGTCACGGGGGCGGGCTGCCTGGCGTCCGTTATTCCCCCTCCTGCCGTTGTACGCCGTCCCCCATTGCTCATTTCCATACATGAGGACGCCTTCCTCATGTAACTGTCCTCCTGAAGTTTTGTGCATGCCCAGTGCCACTCTCGCGGGAGTAAGCACTGTGCAAAGTGTGAACGCTTTTGAGGTGATTGCGCAGGCGCGAGATTATGGGCGGCGCTGTGATTGTCATCAGCAGCGTCATCCAAGTACCTTCCCATAATCTCGTGCCCGCGCTTCTCACTCTGCCTCCACCGTTATGCGCAAGCACTGGCCATATGAACCACGTTACCTATTACCATGGGCGCGAGATTATGGGCGGCGCTGTGATTGTCATCAGCAGCGTCATCCAAGAACCTGCCCATAATCTCGTGCCCGCGCTTCTCACTCTGCCTCCACCGTTATGCGCAAGCACTGGCCATATGAACCACGTTACCTATTACCATGGGCGCGAGATTATGGGCGGCGCTGTGATTGTCATCAGCAGCGTCATCCAAGTACCTGCCCATAATCTCGTGCCCGCGCTTCTCACTCTGCCTCCACCGTTATGTGCAAGCACTGGCCATATGAACCACGTTACCTATTATCATGGGCGCGAGATTATGGGCGGCGCTGTGATTGTCATCAGCAAAGTCATCCAAGTACCCGCCCATAATCTCGTGCAAGCAGTAATAGGTAACATGGTTCATATGGCCAGCACTTGCGCATAACGGTGGAGTCAGAGGGAAAAGTGCGGGCACGAGATTATGGGCGGGTACTTGGTTAACGCTGCTGATGACAATCACAGCGCCGCCCATAATCTCGTGCCTGCGCAATCACCTGAAAAAGCGTTCACATGCGCAAAACTTCGGGAGGACAGTTACATGAGGAAGGCGTCCTTGTGTATGTAAATGAGCAATGGGGGACTGCGTAAAGCGGCAGGAGGGGGAATAACGGACGCCAGGCAGCCCGCCCCCGTGACCATAAAAACACATTTGCATACAAAAAGGTAAGACTTCATAAAGTATTTTTGTAGGTCTCAAAGGGGGCACAATAACAACAGGAACCTTTCTAGAAGCAGCCCAGGAGCTGCAGAGGGGAATCTTTTATTTTTATTGTGAAATTTCTGCTGACATGTTCCCTTTAACTGGTAGGGGAGCCAGGATAAAGCAGAGCTGAAGTTGTTGGGAAGCTAGGACCCAGCAGCTCCACAGGCAGGAGACCACTGATCGGTAAGCTAATAGAAGCCTGCAGATGTCACTCTGCATAGGTTATTACTGGCCAGTGCTATCTGCAGGAGAGAGAAGTGCTGATTGCACGGTCTCCTCAGCTTCCTGATTCCCCTGTGTCTGCAGCAGTGAGAAGCCGCACACGGGGAGTCAGAGAGAACAGCTGCAGACAAACGCAGGCTCCGGGACTGGGGGGGGTCGGCTCTGGTGCAGGGGGGGGGGCTCTGCTGCAGGGGGGGGTCGCTCTGCTGCAGGGGGGTCGCTCTGCTGCAGGGGGGTCGCTCTGCTGCAGGGGGTGATTCATACCTCAGCAGCAGTCACAGGAGTAGGTGCGCGCTCGGCTCTGTAATGAATAGTAGAAGGGAGAAACAGCGAGGCGGGGCTACAGTGGGTGGGTGGAGCCGTGACAAACAGCCTCACGGGCGGGACCCGGGATCAAAGGCTCAGAAGAGGGACTGTCCCGCTGTATCCGGGACGGTTGGGAGGTATGCATGGGGCCCGGGGCAACCGCCCCCTCTGCCCCCCTGCTAGCTACGCTACTGATATGCAACTATAGAATTACTCCGTCCTAGGTGCATTACTTTACATTTATCAACATTAAATTTAATTTGCCAAGTATCTGCCCATTCTGACATCTTATCCAGATCTTTTTGTAATATTGTACTATCAAGGTCAGTTTTTAATATCCTATATAGTTTGATATCATCAGCAAAGACTGACACTATACTATCAATTCCATCCACAAGGTCATTAATGAAGAGCTTAAAAAGAATCGGTCCTAGCACAGATCCCTGCGGTACTCCACAGCTGATTATAGCCAATTTAGAGAATGTAACATTTATGACTACTTTTTGTTTCTTATCTTTTAGCCAATTCCTTACCCAGTTGCATATAGTTTCCCCTAGTCCTAGATTCTGGAGCTTTAGTATAGGGCTATTATGTAGTACAGTAACAAATGCCTTTGCAAAATACAAATAAATCACATTAGCTGCATTACCAATATCCAGATTTGCACTTCCCCCCTCATAGAATCCCAACAAGTTGGTTAGACTTGACTTATCTTTCATGAATTCATGCTGTCTGTCAGTTATTATATTATTTTCTGTAATATATTTTTGCATGTCATCCCTGAAAATGCCATAGAAAACTTTGCATACTACTGATGTCAGACTTACTGGACGGTAGTTGCCTGGATCCACCCTCTTACCTTTCTTAAATATCGGTACCAGATCAGCAATCCTCCAATCCTAAGGCACCAAACCTGGTTCAAGTGAGTCTAAAAAGATGAGATACAGTGGTCTGTCAATTACGGAGCTCAATTCCCTCAATATTTGTGTATGAATGCCATCTAGCCCGGGGGATATGTCAATGTTTAATTTATTCAGACGCAGGCGTACCCCTTCTTGTGTTAAATGAATTACATTGGGTGGTGAACTTTGATTTTTCACTTGTTGAATAATCCCTGGTACTATCGGTTCCTTGGTGAACACTGATGCAAAGTGCCTGTTTAATATCTCAGTCTTTTGTTTGTCCTCTATAACTAACTTGTTATTATATTTTAAGGAGTCGATACTATCCTTTGTTTTCTTTTTTGCATTAATGTATTTATAAAAGATTTTGGGATTTATTGTAATGTCCTTGCGATTTTTGTTTCAGTAGATAATTTTGCTTGCTTGATTTCTTTTTGCATTTCCTATTGATATCTTTATACTTCTGAAATGCTATTTCTGTATTCTCTGCCTTCAAGAATTTAAACACCCTTTGTTTTTGTTTTATTATACTTTGTACAGTCTTATTTATCTATAGTGGTTTCTTTTTATTCCTGGACATTTTATTACCAGAGGGTATACGTTTTTTACAGGACTCAAGTAGTATATCCTTAAACTTACCCCAATTATGTTTGGTATCCCCAGTTACCATAACATTGTCCCAATCTACACAATTAAGCTCTTCGCTTAATTTGTTGAAATCAGCTTTCCTAAAATTCCAGGTTTTAGCATTTCCCCTTTGAAATTTTCTATTAAATTTTAGTTTGAAGCTTGCATATTATTGCCCAAGTGCTCCCGGACCTGTAGATCTGAAATTGTATCTGGTCTATTTGACAGGACCAGATCTAGCAGATTATCTCCTCTTGTCGGTTCATCTACCATCTGAGAGAGATAATTGTGTTGAATGTAGATAAGAACTTACAGCTTTTAGCACAACCAGAAGATTCTATGTCCCACTGAATGTCTGGATAGTTGAAATCCCCCATAATTAGAACCCGATCATATTAATAATGTTTCTTTGGACTAATGTCCTTTTAATATATTAATTAAAAGTTATTTTTTATTACCAATTGCTGAGCTGACACATATATCTATTCTGGTAATATTTATCCTATTTTGTTATGAGGCTTATAGCAAACTCCTATTAGCATTTTTCCATTATTCCCCACCCCATGTACATTAACCCATACTGACTCTACATTGTTGCTGTTCCCCCCAATGTCAAAGTTGAGATCTGGGTTACGGGCTGGCCAATTCATTACAGATAGAATACCAGCTGCCTGCCCCTTCCCTAAATAATTCATGCATAATTTGAAGGTGTGATTTGGGTCATTGTCCTGTTGCAGGATGAAATTGGCTTCAATCAAGCGCTGTCCACAGGGTATGGCATGGCTTTGCAAAGTGGAGTGATAGCCTTCCTTATTCAAAATCCCTTTTACATTATACAAATCACCCACTTTACCAGCACCAAAGCAAACCCAGACCATTACATTACCTCCACCATGCTTGACAGATGACATAAAGGCACTCTTCCAGCATCTTTTCAGTTGTCCTGCGTCTCACAAATGTTCTTCTGTGTGATCCAAACACCTCAAACTTTGATTCGTCTGTCCATAACACTTTTTTCCAATCTTCCTCTGTCCAATGTCTGTGTTCTTTTGCCCATATCTTTTCCTTTTTATTAGCCAGTCTCAGATATGGCTTTTCCTTTTTTTCAGCCACTCTGTCCTGAAAGACCAGCATCCCAGAGTCACCTCTTCACTGTAGACGTTGACACTAGTGTTTTGCGGGTACTATTTAAAGAAGCTGCCAGTTGAGGACCTTAGGGTCACTTAGATATTTGCTTTTTTTTGAAAGAAAAACACATTTTTTTCAATGAAGCTAACATTAAATTAAACAGAAATACACTCTATACATTGTTAATGTGGTGAATGACTATTCTAGCTTCAAACATCTGGTTTTTAATGCAATATCTACATAGGTGTATAGAGGTTCATTTCCAACAACCACAACTCCAGTCTTCTAATGGTACATTGTGTTTGTTAATTGTGTTAGAAGGTAATGAATGTTTAGAAATCCCTTGAAAACCCTTGTACAAGTATATTAGAACAGCTGAAAACAGTTTTGCTGATTAAACTGACATTCCTTTGAGCTAGTTGAGAATCTGGAGCATCACATTTGTTGGTTCCATTAAACTCTCAAAACGGCCAGAAAAATAGAACTTTCATTTGAAACTCTATAGTCTATTCTTGTTCTTAGAAATGAAGGATATTCCATGTGAGATATTGCCAAGAAACTGAAGATTTCCTACAATGGTGTGTAATACTCCCTTCAGAGGAGAGCACAAACAGGCTCTAACCAGAGTAGAAAGAGAAGTGGGAGGCCCCATTGCACAATTAAGCAACAAGACAAGTACATAAGAGTCTCTAGTTTGAGAAATCGACGCCTCACAGGTCCTAAACTGGAAGCTTCATTAAATATACCCACAAAATGCCAGTGTCAATGTCTACAGTAAAGAGGCGACTTTGGGATGCTTGCCTTCAGGGCAGAGTGCCAAAGAAAAAGCCATATCTGAGACTGGCTAATAAAAGGAAAAGATTAATATGGGCAAAAGAACACAGACATTGGACAGAGGAAGATTGGAAAAAAGTGTTATGGACAGACGTATCGAAGTTTGAGGTGTTTGGATCACACAGAAGAACATTTGTGAGACGCAGAACTACTGAAAAGATGCTGGAAGAGTACCTGACGCCATCTGTCAAGCCTGGTGGAGGTAATGTGATGGTCTGGGGTTGCTTTGGTGCTGGTAAAGTGGGTGATTTGTACAAGCTAAAAGGGATTTTGAATAAGGAAGACTATCACTCCATTTTCCAACGCCAAGCCATACCCTGTGGACAGCACTTGATTGGAGCCAATTTCATCCTACAACAGGACAATGACCCAAAGCACACCTCCAAATTATGCATGAACTATTTAGGGAAGAAGCAGGCAGCTGGTATTCTATATGTAATGGAGTGGCCAGCCCAGTCACCAGATCTCAACCCTATTGAACTGTTGTGGGAGCAGCTTAACCATATGGTACGCAAAAAGTGCCCATCAAGCCAATCCAACTTGTGGGAGGGGCTTCTGAAAGCATGGGGTAAAAGATCTCAGATTACCTCATCAAACAGATAGAATGCCAAAGGTCTGCAAAGCTGTAATTGCTGCAAAAGGAGCATTCTTTGATGAAAGCAAAGTTTGAAGGATAAATTTATTATTTCAAGTAAAAATCATTATTTCTAACCTAGTCAATGTCTGGATTATATTTTCTATTCATTATGCAACTCATTTGATAAATAAAAAAGCAAAATTGTCTGGGTGACCCCAAACTTTTGAACTGGGGTGTATATCTTGGTATAAAATAAATAAATAAATACAAGTACATCTCATTAAATTACTATATTATCAAAAAGTAAATTTTTTTAATGGCTTTTGTTAACAATCCTATCAAGGCTGTGGTTATTCTAGTTGCTTGTGTACCTTTTTCTACCACACCTTTTCCTTCCACTCAATTTTCCATTAATATGCTTGGATATAGCACTCTGAACAGCCAGCTTTTTTTTTAGCAATAACTTTTTGTGGCTTACCCTCCTTGTGGAGTGTATCAATGACTGTCTGCTGGACATCTGTCAAGTCAGCAGTGTTCCCCATGATTGTGTACTGAACCAGACTAAGGGACTATTTTAAATACTTAGGAAGTCTTTGCAAGTGTTTTATGGTAATTATTCTAATTTTCTGAGATAATGACTTTTTGCATTTTCATTGGCTGTAAGCCATAATCATCAACATTAACAGAAATAAACACTTGCACTAGATCACACTGTGTAATATATGCGTTTCCATTTTTGTATTGAATTACTGAAATAAATTAACTTTTTGATGATATTCTAATTTATTAAGATGCATTTCTAAATAAAATGGCGTAAGGTCCCTCCATCTATTGATACCAGCACAGAAAAAGCACCACAGCTGCAGGCTGCAGCCCCCAGCTGTGCGCTTATCTTGGCTATATATCAAAATAGAAGGAACCGCATGTGGGGTTTTTTTTGTTTTAGAAAAAAAATAATTTAAATAAATAATTTAAAAAAAAACAGTATGCAGTCCCCCCTCCCAAATGTTGATACCCACCTAAGATAAAGCCCAACAGCTGGGGGCTTGTATTCGCAGACTGGGGAGACCCCGTGTTATTGGATCTGGTTGCTTGTGCACCTTTTGCTACCACACGTTTTCCTTCCACTCAACTTTCCATTAACATGCTTGGATACAGCACTCTGTGAATAGCCAGTGTCTTTAGCAATGACCTTTTGTGGCTTACCCTTCTTGTGGAGTGTGTTAATGACTGCCTTCTGGACATCTGGCAAGTCAGCAATCCTCCCCATGATTGTACCAGACTAAAGGGCCACTTTAAATGATTAGGAAGACTTTGAAGGTGTTTTGTGTTAAATTATTCTAATTTTCTGGGATAATGACTTTCAAGACTTCATTGGCTGTAAGCCATAATCATCAACAGTAACAGAAATAGACACTTGAAATAGGTCACTCTGTAATGAGTCTACATATATACATATATATATATATCTATATATATATATATATATATATAGATATATATATATATATATATATCTATATATATATATATATATATATATATATATATATATGCAGCACCCTGGGATATGCTGCCCCAGTGATCTGCAGGATCCTAAGGCTTTCTGGAACATTAGGGGCACATTCCCTGAGACCTGGGCGCAGCATGTAGAGGGTTAACAGTGGTCAGATGTGAGAGCCAATCCCTTAGCTGTTAGCCTGGGAAAGGGGTGTGGCTTGTGGGAAGCAACAGGTGTTGCTAGGCAGAGTTGGCAGAGAGGAAAAACGACAGTTGAAGGAGTGACAGTTGAAAGGAGCCAGTGAGTGAGAGGGGTGTGAGGATTGTAAGGAGACCCCCAAAATGCAACTAGGAGGTAGTAGCCTGAGGGTAAACAGATCCCAGGCACTATGCATGAGGGGGTACTGGACCCCAGAGTAGACAACAGCTCCAAGCTGTCTGATGATCTAGCCGTGTGTGGTGACTTCCAGGGTACCACACCACCCATAGGCTCAGGGACACAGCCTCACATATAGGACCCGGGAAAGGGCACAGAGAAGTAGCCTACCCCACAAGGGACCGCAAGGCCTGTCATACTGGACCCGGAAAAACAAAGGAGCGGAGTGCCGCAGGTCACCAACAGCTTCAGGCAAGGGGACCATCAGCTCTGCATGTGCACGGAGGGCTCAACTGGGACTCACGTCAGCACAGGGACAAAGGAAAGTCGGTTGACCAGCCGTGCCAAACTGCACTTGCAACATCCAGTGAGTAAATTACCAGTTAATCTGCAAGAACTGTGTCGTGTTTATTACTGGCACACCACAAGGCGCAGCACACCTACATGGGACTTAAGCCCCTACTGGCGGAGGGTGCGAACACACTTGCTGTTATACCATTGGTCCCTAAAACCACAGCAGCGGCGGGACATCTTATTACCGAAACCCGCCAGTGGCGTCACAAGTGACATACAAAATAACCCTGTTACCGAGCGCCCCCCAGGTAACGGAACCGGGCATGGCCACCTGTGACGGTGATCCCCATTATCCACCACCCGGAACCGAGTATCCCAAGGGCCTGGGATGTGGCAGCGCCCCATATATATATATATATATATATATATATATATATATATATATATATATATATACAGTACAGACCAAAGGTTTGGACACACCTTCTCATTCAAAGAGTTTTCTTTATTTTAATGACTCTGAAAATTGTAGATTCACATAGAATGGCATTAAAACTGTGAATTAACACATGTGGAATGAAATACTTAACAAAAAAGTGTTAACTGAAAATATGTCTTATATTCTAAGCTCTTCAAAGTAGCCACCTTTTGGTTTGATTACTGCTTTGCACACTCTTGGAATTCTCTTAATGAGCTTCAAGAGGTAGTCACCGGAAATGGTTTTCACTTCACAGGTGTGACCTGTCAGGTTTAATAAGTGGGATTTCATGCCTTATAAATGGGGTTGGACCATCAGTTGTGTTGTGCAGAAGTCTGGTGGTTACACAGCTGATATTCCTACTGAATAGACTGTTAGAATTTGTATTATGGCAAGAAAAAAGCAGCTAAGTAAAGAAAAACGAATGGCCATCATTACTTTTGAGAAATGAAGGTCAGTTAGTCTGAAAAATTGGGAAAACTTTGAAAGTGTCCCCAAGTGCAGTGGCAAAAAACATCAAACGCTACAAAGAAACTGGCTCACATGAGGACCGCCCCAGGAAAGGAAGACCAAGAGTCACCTCTGCTGCGGGGGATAAGTTTATCATCAGCCTCAGAAATTGCAGGTTAACAGCAGCTTAGGTTAGAGACCAAGTCAATGCCACACAGAGTTCTAGCAGCAGACACATCTCTAGAACAACTGTTAAGAGGAGACTTTGTGCAGCAGGCCTTCATGGTAAAATAGCTGCTAGGAAACCACTGCTAAGGACAGGCAACAAGGAGAAGAGACTTGTTTGGGCTAAAGAACACAAGGAATGGACACTAGACCAGTGGAAATCTGTGCTTTGGTCTGATGAGTCCAAATTTGAGATCTTTGGATCCAACCACCGTGTCTTCGTGCGACGCAGAAAACATGAATGGATGGACTATACATGCCTGGTTCCCATCGTGAAGCATGGAGGAGGAGGTGTAATGGTGTGGGGTGCTTTGCTGGTGACAATGTTGGGGATTTATTCAAAATTGAAGGCATACTGAACCAGCATGGCTACCACAGCATCTGGCATGCTATTCCATCTGGTTTGCGTTTAGTTGGACCATCATTTATTTTTCAACAGGACAATGACCCCAAACACACCTCCAGGCTGTGTAAGGGCTATTAGACTAAGAAGGAGAGTGATGGGGTGCTACGCCAGATGACCTGGCCTCCACAGTCACCAGACTAGAACCTAGTCGAGATGGTTTGGGGTGAGCTGGACCGCAGAGTGAATGCAAAAGGGCCAACAAGTGCTAAGCATTTCTGGGAACTCCTTCAAGACTGTTGAAAGACCATTTCCGGTGACTACCTCTTGAAGCTCATCAAGAGAAGGCCAAGAGTGTGCTAAACAGTAATCTAAGCACAAGGTCGCTACTTTGAAGAACCTAGAATATAAGACATATTTTCAGTTGCTTCACACCTTTTCATTAAGTATTTCATGTCACATGTGTTAATTCATAGCTTTGATGCCTTCAATGTGAATCTACAATTTTCAGAGTCATGAAAATAAAGAAAACCCTTTGAATGAGAAGGTGTTTCCAAACTTTTGGTCTGTACTGTATATATATATATATATATATATATATATATATATATATCTCATACATGTGCTTCTCTTTTTGTATTGAATTTCTAAAATAAATTAACTTTTTGATGATATTCTACTTTATTGAGATGCAATTGTATGTGTCCAGGCATCTTCCACATGCTGTTCCCATTTCTTTGACGTGATGTCTCCATCCATAGCGATTTTCCTGGCTCCAGAGATTTCCTGTTCGGGTCTTCCAGAAAAATGCTTGAGTTTCCTATTGACTTACATTATCTTTGGTACTCGAGTTTGGCTTGTCCGAACGTCCGACCTGCTTTATTCGAGCACCCGCATATTTTAGTGCTGGTTCATCACTATACTCAATCTTCAACAATGTGACTGTGGTGTTAGTTCATTCAAAGTATTGTTTGATTAAAAAATAATGACATTATGTAAACCATTATCAGCCAACAACTTTCAGGCTGCTTCCTATTTACATATATTTCTTGTGCAAATATAGATGGAAATATAGATGGAATAATACAAAATACTAGACTTTACATCTGTTACAGGTTGAGGTAAAATACTTTGATTTGAGCATACAAAAAGGAAACATAAAAAGTAGATGCTTTAAAAAATAGTTTTTAATGGTCTCTCCAACTGTGTAAACCACATATTTTATTGTTCCGAACATAAAAAATATTGTTGAATATTACATTATTGAAGATTTTGCAAAAAGTCAGTAACTGATTTATGTCCTAACACTGAGCCCAGCATATCAATAGAAATCAAATAAATCATTGTATTTGAACTTCTCTTTTTCACTGCATCCTTTAGACCCAGCATCATACACATTTTATTAAATATTTTGACATAATAGTTACATTTGTCTACTTTGGAACCAGGGCATTGTTATAATAGTTGATAAATTATCCTTGCTGCTCTATGGTATACCATGTAATTGGTGTTTAGAAGCATAAAATAAGCTGGCAGCATGTTGGAGACAGAGCACAGTAATTCTGTTGAATGTTCTCTATGGATCGGACAGCCAGGGAGCAGAATACTTCCAGAGCAGGTCCTGCAGTTTGGAAATTTTACTTACAACATACATAACACTTTGTACAACTGAGAGGTATAAAGAGTAAAATTCTAAGACTATGTTCCCATGATGAGTAAATGGTGAGATTTTGATGTTGTAGATTTTCTTAAATATTCTCTGCACCTATTAGGTAAATTAAAATATTTTTTTTTTTTACAAATAACCCAATTTCTATCAATCAAACAATGCCATTATATCAGTTTTCTCTTCTGCTCTTTCTTCATACTTTTAATAAAAAATATTCTATTTTATTACTATATATATATATATACTGTGTATATATATATATATATATATATATATATATATATATATATATATATATAAAACCGCATCTCTGTCCAATCTTTCCAGCACACAGCTTACAGCCAATAGGCTATGTGCGCGTGTAGCGTAATTTCATGCATTTACGCAGCGTTCAGCACTGCAGCGTAAACACATGTGTCGTGCGTCCCCTGCACAATCTATGAAGATTGTGCATAATCCGTGCGCACAATGCTTTTTTGAACGCAGCGATTTGAGTGTCAAAAATTTGACAATATCATTGCATTTAAAAATGCAGCATGTCACTTATTTTGTGCGCTTTGGATGCTGCTCCCACTCTGTCTATGGTGGAGGCAGCATCCCAAGCACATGAAATCAGCATCTATTCTGCAGACACACTGCATCATGTCTGCAGCGATTTGAAGCGCACATGTGCTGCCAAATCGCTGCAGAACTTTCAGCCTGTATGTGCGCACATAGCTTACACAATTTTCACCTCTCATTTCTTTGCGTTCCCGCACATAGCTTGTTAGCATTACATGCCTCTCACCTTTATCAATACATTGCAACCAAAAGTTCTAGCCTATCTTTAATTATCACATAATATTTTTACTTTTTTTTGTTTCCTTTTTATATTTTTCACTAATCAACAAAATTATTATAAAAAAACAATTTCTTAGTTTTCCTTCTCTTCCTTTTTGTTTGGAATATAAAATCAAATTATTTTTATGCTACAAAGCACTGGCTGTGAACTTTTACATGTCATGTGCCTCCTTGGCACTAAAATTCAAAAGTCAGCTCCTTTAACAGTTGGATGTTGTCTGTACTTCTGCATTGTGGTTTTTCATGAAGAAGAAGCAATAGAGCTGTGAAATGCATAGAAAGAAATAAAATCGCTTCCGTCTACTTATGTATCCTGGATCCTTCCTATAGAGGTCTCTTCCCGGCAGCACATAGTGAGCATGTGTTTCCTTCAACTGCTGATTTTTTTGTACTTCTGTGTACATCGTATAGTGCAGTAGCCCTAAATCATATACGCTGATATTGTTGTGCCATACACTACTCTTACAGGTGAGTAAATCCAGACGATTACTATGCCCTGTTAGTCAGATGAGACCCTATTGTACCCTTTTATCCACAGCATTGCATTCATGACCATATAAGTGGCATATTATGCAAAATAAATTAAAAATGAGCTACAAAAATACATATATACATAAAAAGCAAAAAAAGTAAAAAAAACCCTCAGCCAATTCAAATTGCTGTTACTAGCGCCATCCCCGCCAGAATAAAGTGGGTCTTGTTATAGGGCTATCTCCCAATATTAATTATTAATGTTAGCTTTGACTAATAACAATTAATGTACAATATAAAATATGCTATCTATTCCTTTTCTAAAACCATGTAGTAATAATATTTATTATCCACACCCAAGAGTCAACAGTAATATATATTCTACTAACTACCGCATAAATCGCACAATACCATAAAAGTACAAAAATACTAATACACAATGAAAACAACAATTATGTAATAATATTATCTACCCACGTTACCTAAACACATACATACACAATAATTACAGGCCACCTACCTATCACTCGCTATCTCTACGGAGAATCAGGGATTAATGCAGGGGTAGCAAGGGTTAACAGCAAGGGGTTAATAGCAGAGCAAGGGGTAAATAGCAGAGCAGGAAGAGGATATTTAGCACAGTCTTAATGGGCTGCTTGCTGCTTGATGGAAGGTTGAAGGCTGAGGAAGGGTGAGCAGAAGGATTGGGCTATGAGTGGCAGTGGAGGAGAGAGGCAAGAAGGGGCACTGGAGGACTGGGCTGAGAGGAAATAACAGAAGGAAGAGCTGTGAGCAGCGGTGTAGAAGAGAGGAAAGAAGGGGCACTGGAGGACTCGACTAAGGGCAGATGGGAGAGGGCACAGACCAGTAAGGTATGAGAGGATTGGGCTGAGAAACAGATGAAAGGAAGAGGCCAGGGTAGTGACCAGAGGCAGACCAAAAGACTGGGCTGAGGGACCTGTGACAGAGAGAGGACAGGGCAGTGACAAGAAAACAGAGCGCCATCCCAGGCCGGAATATTTAAACTCAGTGGGGGGCGCTTATGTGAGCACATGTCTCCTGCATGCGTGCTTGCAGGGGATAAGAACCGGTATGGGGATATATTGTCACCACTCTAGCATACATATCCCCATTCCCACACATGCACACCATGGAGGGTGCTTTGAAGTGATTGTTTTGCTGCAGATGTCCAGACCCATGCAGGCAGCGGATCCTGCCCAAACAATGAATCTCTTCGATCCCTTGTTTGGACAACCTGTGGATATCTTCTGACGTGTTAATTAGCCATGTCAAAAGATGGCCTCTCTGAAGATATTCCCGAACGTTATCGCACACAGCCTTTCCTGGCTCAAGTTCAGTGAAGACAGCCATTTCTGAAACTCTGCCTGGATAGTTGTCCAACACTCTGCAGCTGTGTGACTTAATTCTCCCATGTTTTTTAATTTCAACACTGCCTGATTGTGTTTAGCCCTGGCAGTGCTGTACAGAGGTGGGAAGATTTCTATGTACTGTTAGAAGAACACATATTATATTAAGGGATATGTTAAGGGTGCAGGTGAAGGCCCTAGGGGTGGAGGAGGCAAAAGCAGTGTAGGAAATTATAGATACAGAGGTTTGTCCCACAAGCCTTGGGGATTCCAACACTTGTGGAATAGCACCTTGCCCGCCTGCCCCTGCAGCCATCAGAGTAACGCAGTGTCCAGTGAGTTAGATGTTACGCCCCTGCTCATGCTTGCTCATCCAAGTGTCAGTGCTGAAATGCAGCCTATTAGACACAGAGTTTTCCAAGGAATGGATGATGTCTGTGACATGCTGGTGTAGAGCAGGCACAGCTTTATTAGAGAAGTAATGGCAACTGGGCAACTGGTATTTGGGGACTGCCACAGCCATTAGGTTTCGGAAATCATTTCTATCCACCAGGCAGAAAGGCAGCATTTTCGCTTCCAACAGTTTTGATATGGTGAAATTCAAGCTCTTAGCTTTGGCATGTGTAGGAGGAAATGATCTTCTTAGTGACCACAACTGCAGGAGCAAAAGCTGGCAGCTATGCTGACAGACGATGGAGTAGGGTATACACGACAAACTGGTAGACTGTGAGGGAGGTGTAGGCGGAGATGTTATGGTGGATTGAGAAACATGGGGTGTGCTGGGTGTCTCAGATGGGTCAAAAGCACCAAGCATATCCACTTCCGTAACAGCTGATGAGCTTTCACTGACCCCTACTGTAGCAGGCAAACAAGTAGAGGTTCTGCAAGCCAGAGACATGTGAGAACTCTTTTGATGGTCACAGAATGGGAAGAAGCAGCAGACGTGGTTGATGGGGTGGCCAGAGGTTGGGGATGCCTGGTAGTCTGTATTTTAGAGCAGTAACATTGCCAGAGTAACGTAACTTTGTAGAACATGTGCAGGGTCATGAATATAGTAATCAAATTAGTGGAATTTTTGCCTCTACTGAGTCATTGTTTGCAAAATTTTGAAAATAACAAAAGTTTTGTCATCCTTTGTGGTCTCAAAAAAGGCCCAAGCTAGGCAACCCTTCCTGCGAACTGCATAGCCGCAACCACTGCTGGCCACAGCCAGTGTTGTTAATGAGAATGCAGTGCTTGTGGTGGTTGTATCATTCACTATGTGTCTGTGTGAGAATTGGCAACATAACCCATTCATCTTCCTCCTCTTCTTCCACCTCCTCTGCTGAACTACTCAGCTACGTGCCTCTGGGTTCACATCTCCAACCTCATGATCATTCTCTCTGTCATCCCACTATTCACCCTGACAGTCACACTCCTCTTCCTGCCCTGACACCAGAGTACAGTACATGTGCAACTCAAGTATCTGAGTCTCATCATCATCACCTCCACCCCCGGGGGCTTATCATTTGATGATGATGGTATGGATTCTGCTCTTACCTTTCATTGTCTGATCTCAGATCCAACTGACAAAGATTTTAAGCATAGGTGCAGATGCTTTCCTCCTCTTTTTGGATCAGACCTTTGATGCCCATCGAATAGAATGTGTGAAAAGCTTTGTAGAGTCTCTCATCTGTGGTTCCCCACAGTTATTTGGGCAGTTGGAGAGTTGTGGCATTGGGGGAAACAAGGGTAATTAAGGTGCCACCTCTGAGGACTGTACTGTATGGGAAGGTGAGGAGGAGTAAGAGGAGGAGAGGCCCCTTAATGCAGCGCTTGCCATTCACTGTAGTACATGCTCTTTCTGGCCCTCATCTACAAGTTGTACCGCTGTGCGGCTGCCAAAGAAAGGGAGTGAAGTAGTCCATCCAGTAACAGAATTTGTCAGTTGTCTTTGACTAGGACAAGCTGATGTTTGTTCAGTAGTGCTTTCAGAAACTTTAGCACCTACCACACGTACACCTCGAAAACCTTGCTTATTCTTCTTTCCCCCATGACCTCAGGCTTTCTAATTTATGTTTGATATATGCTTTCTCTCTTTTAGGCAGCTTTTTCACAACCCTAGTCTCACACCTGTCAGACACCTATCACTAAATTAACAATCACTATTTAGGTGATTAAATGACAATTTTCACCTTGAGCACAAATTTTGCAGCATTTAGATACAGAACTAGCAATTTGGAAGTGGAACACAAATGTGACCTTATTAACACTGGAAATCAAAATTAGAGAACAATGTATGTTCACTTGTTTTTTTTTAAAATAATGTAATCTACATTGATCAAAAATTGGTTAAAAGAACTGAAGTCCTCAGTGGTTGATACCTTTTAATGGCTAACTGAAAAGATGGTAATAATAGCAAGCTTTCGAGACTACTCAGGTCTCTTCATCAGGCATGGTATAACACAAAATCTGAAGAGTCACATATTTATACACAACAGGACATAGAATAGTGCAGTAAAAATGTAAACATCCCGCCCACCTCCGTCCTTCCGCATAGCCGGCGTGAGCCGCGGTGACACAGGTAGGAGATGTTCCTCGCTCCTGCGGCTTCTTACACAGCTACATTATAGAAACTTCGAACACTACGCCGATGATACGATTACGAAGCTTTTGCGCTCATTAATCGTATCATAAAGGATTTACACACTACGATATTGACAGCGACGCCGGATGTGCCTCACTTTTCGATTTGACCCCACCGACATCGCACCTGCGATATCGTAGTGTGCAGAGTACCCCTTGGAATGACCAACTTCTCTTGCTATTGCTGACACGGTAAACCCTTTGGCCTTCATGTGGACAACCTGCTGCCAGAGGGTTTCAGTCACTTTGGAACGGCACACCATTTTTGCAAAGTCAGTGCAAACTGTAAGGTTAGGCTACCAGTTAGATGTGGCCCTATTTCGATGCACAAATCTCAATTTGGAGATGGAACACAGATGTGGTCTTATTTAGATGCACAAATAGCAATTTGAAGATGGAGCACAGAATTAGCTATCACTAGATGATGAAATGACAATTTTTGGCACACACCAGTCCCTAAACTGCACTTGCCTAGTCTACACTATCGTCCTATGTTCTAACTATCTCAACCACCTATGAATAAACCCATAGCAAAGCTAGGGAAAGGTGACTTAGGCAACCAATGACACAAACCCTTGTGTTTGAATGTTGTCGATGATTTCTGTTTTCTGATTGTCTGCCAGAGAATCATCACGTAGCGTTAAGAAAAAAAAGTCTGCTGCTCCTCTGACCTCTCCCCACCCCCTCCACACACATCCATACACAAACACATCCTCCGCTCATCATACAGCACCACTATATTAGCCAAAGTAATAGTAAAGTATTAGAAAAGCTGCAATTGTTATCAAACAAAAACAAACATTGCCAACTTTTGGGGAAAGTGTTTGAAATACTGAACCTGAGCTAAAATGGCCAAGACTTGTACCGAATTTGAGATTGGTAAACCTTTATTGAACAAAATTTGCTCATCTCGAATCTTGATGTTCCATTGTTCATGATGTGCAACATAATCAAGAAGTTTGCAAGCCCATAGCAATGTAGCTAACCTCCCTGGACGTGGATGGAAGAGAAAAATTGATGAAAAGTTGTCATGTATGATAGTCTGGATGGTGCATAATCAAACCCAATCAAGTTCCCAAAAACGTAAATCTGTCCTGCAGGGTCAGGGTGCATCAGTGTAAGCACAAACTATCTGTTCACATTTAAATGAAATAAAACACTATAGCTGGAGACCCAGGAAGACTTCAACTGCTGACACAGAGACATAAAAAAGCTTGACGCAGTTTGCGAAAATGTATGTGAGTAACCCAAAATTCTTCTGGGAAAGCATCTTCTGGACAGATGAGACCAAGATAGAGCTTTTTGGTAAAGCACATCCTTCTACTGTTTAGTGAAAATGGCATGAGGCCTACAAAGAGAAGAAAATAGTAGCTACATTAAAATATGGTGGAGGTTCAAAGATGTTTTGAGGTTGTTTTGTTGCCTTGGGTATTGGGTGCCTTGACTGTGTGCAAAGCATCATGAAATCTGAAGACTACCAAAGGATTTTGGATCGCAATGTAGTGCCCAGTGTCAGAAGCCTGGGTTTGCATCCAATGTCAGGGATCTTTCTGCAGAGCAATGACCCCAAACATACTTCAAGAAGCACCCAGAAATGGATGGAAACAAAGCAATGAAGAGTACTGAAGTAGCCAGCAGTGAGTCCGGATCTAAATTCCATTGAACATATGTGGAGAGATCTAAAAAATGCTGATGGGAGAGGGCACAATTCAAATATGAGAGACATGGAGACATGGGTCTGCAAAAGTAGAGTAGTCCAAAATTCCAGTTGAGAGGCGTAAGAAGCTTGTTGATGCTTATAGGAAGTGATTAATTGCAGTCATTTATTTCAAAGGGCATGCAATGACTTATAAAGTTGAGGATGCAAAAAATGTTGTCATTTTAGGAGGTTTTGTGTGAAATTATGTCCAAATTGCCTTTTTTTCCTCAGTTTTTTTGTGTTGTTTCAAAACACAAAGAAAATAAACATGTGTATAACGAAAAGTATAATTGTAATGAATTTCTGGGAGAAATACTTAATTTTCTGGAACAATTTTATTGGTACCAAACTTTTGGCCATGATTGTATAGCTAAGGGCACTACTAGGTCATTTGTAAGGGAAGCCAGTTTCTGTTTATGCACTTTTTAAACTATGCTTTTATTGAATGTTTGTGTTTGTCTATTTCTTCCAGTAAAATAAATAAAGTTTAGTGATATGCAATTACTCAAATTCTGGGTTTCTTGGTACTCTAATCGAGCAAATTGTAACGCTTGGGTGCTTGTCTCTAGTTAGTAGCATAACGGAAGTTAGTGAAAAACTGGAGCATTTTTCTGGCAGACCCTTCCAGGAGGTCTGGGGCTGCAGGAAAAGTGCTGAAATGGATGGAACCAGTGCTCAAATGGAATGGAAAGAGCATGGGGAAGATGTCTGGATGCTTGTCTGACTCCCATGTTGCTTCTGGGAACAATGTTGTCAAGGAAATACTCCACTTTTACGAACTGACAATAAAACATACCAAACCAAGGAAAAAATGTTAGGAGACATTCTTTCCTGTAGAGTGACTTGTGTATACAGTAAGGCAAATTTAAAAAGAGAAAAAAAATTGCATCTTCCACCTCTTAGACTAAAGGCCGCTTTACACGCTGCAATATCGTTACCGATATCACTAGCATGCGTTCCCGCTCCCATCGGTTGTGCGTCACGGGCAAATCACTGCCCGTGGCGCACAACATCGCCCGGACCCGTCACACTACTTACCTGCCTAGCAACGTCACTGTGACTGGCGACCCGCCTCCATTCTAAGTCACTAAGCGGCCACCCAATAGAAGCGGAGGGGCGGAGATGAGCGGGATGTAACATCCCACCCACCTCCTTCCTTCCTCATTGCCGGCTGCCGCAGGTAAGGTGAGGTTCCTCGTTTCTGCGGTGTCACACATAGCGATGTGTGCTGCCGCAGGAACGACGAACAACATCATACCTACAGCAGCAACGATAATTGGGAACAGGGGGGCTTGTCATAGAGTAGCGATTTTGAACGTTTTGCGACGTTTTAAAATCGCTCATAGGTGTCACATGTAACGACATCGCTAACACGGCCGGATGTGATCACAAATTCCGTGACCCCAACGACATCGCTTTAAGTTCACACATAGCATTTTTGCTGCATTTTTACACTTTCTCATTGCTTTCAATAGTGATAAACTCTGCAGATATGTTGCAAAACTGCAGGAAGCTTTGACATGCTCCTTCTTTCAAAAATGCAGAATTTTTCCACTTCATACAGGAATAAAAAAGGTATCATGTGCATGAGATTTCTCATTTTTTTCCCATTTGTAAGTAGTGGGACTCCTAGACTGGTGACGCATATGCATTTAGTGCTAGACCTATCAAAAATTGCAAGGAGGGATTGCAGTACACCTTGGAATACATGGAAGTACAGAATGACCTCAGAAAATGTTTTTTCACCATTGTGAAGGAGTGGGATTCTTAAGTGTGCTTTGCACGCTGTGACATCGCTACCAATATATTGTCGGGGTCACGTCGTTAGTGACGCACATCCGGCACCGGTAGCGACATCGCAGCGTGTAACACCAAGGAGCGACGTCAATGATTGCAAAATCATCCAAAAACGGTGATCGTTAACACATCGCTCCTTTCCTTAATATCGTTGCTGCTGCAGGTACGATGTTGTGTGTCGTTCCTGCGGCAGCACGCATCGCTATGTGTGACACCGCAGGAACGACAAACATCTCCTTACCTTCGTCCACCGGCAATGAGTAAGGAAGGAGGTGGGTGGGATGTTACGTCACGCTCATCTCCGCTCCTCCGCTTCTATTGGATGGCCGCTTAGTGACGACACAGTGACATCGCTATGACACCGAACGCACCTCCCCCTTGAAGGAGGGATTGTTTGGCGGTCACAGCGATGTCGCTGACCAGGTATGTGCGTGTGACGCTGCCGTAGCGATAATGTTCGCTATGGCACGTATGACGGGGTGGGTGCTATCGCGCTCGACATCGCTAGCAATCGCTAGCGATGTCGCAACATGTAAAGCACCCTTTAGACTGGTGAAGCGTATGCACTATGTGCAAGGGCTACCAAAAATTATAAGGAAGAACTCCAATACACCATGGAACACATTTAGAATAGGGCTTCAGAAAACATTTACATTTAGAAGGAGTGGCCGACAAAAAAGACTCCCGGAGGAGACCATTCATAGTACAAGTGGCACAATAAGTACCTTCAAACATTCGACTTTGCTCCAGCTAAACTTGGTGGCAGTTCCTCCTGTGCCAGATCAGGGCATCAGACAGATTTGAAGCTTCAAATAGATTGAAGCATGGGTTTCCAAACCTTTTTTTTTTTAATCTCCTTGGAGATCATGACAATTCATGAACCCTGTGGGGGGAACTTTTCTAAATCATACCAGGTATGGAACACCCAGGTCTTTTGTCCATTTCTTCACACAATAGGTGCATTTTGGCCTCTCTCCCATTGTATGATTGCATCTTTATTTTTTTTCATCGAGTTGAGGCAAATCTGAGGCTTGCAGGCTGCAGTCACTGCTCCCTCCTAGCTTTACTTGATTCCCTGGATTTTAGTGCCACTGGAGGCATAACAACTGATAGGTGCATCCCCCTATCAACTGAAATTGCTGATAGGCTGACTGTTCTCAAAATAAACAAGGCCTGGATTGGCCCCAACTTCTCAACCCCAATGGATGACAGCAGCAAGACATAACGCCTATTAAAAAAAATATTTTCCAGTGTATTCCTATGAATCCCTTCTTTCCCTGAAAAGGGTATATGGATCCTGTTTTAGTATATTTCTTATTCTCCTCATTCTCCTCCTACAGCATATCAACAGTGATATTACGTGGCCCTTGCTCCAAATTTTTAAAGGGGCTATTAGGCGGCTCTTCCTTAAAATTTTACTTCCCACAGACTTGAGCAAAATAAGAGTCTTTCAGGTCCCATTTAAAGATCCCTCCATGCTTAAGTAAATTATACTGTTTTTTTGTGCTGTCGAGGGCAGAAAAACTAATACAGTCATATGAAAAAGTTTGGGCACCCCTATTAATGTTAACCTTTTTTCTTTATAACAATTTGGGTTTTTGCAACAGCTATTTCAGTTTCATATATCTAATAAATGATGGACTCAGTAATATTTCTGGATTGAAATGAGGTTTATTGTGCTAACAGAAAATGTGCAATCTGCATTTAAACAAAATTTGACAGGTGCAAAAGTATGGGCACCCTTACCAATTTCTTGATTTGAACCCTCCTAACTACTTTTTACTGACTTACTAAAGTACTAAATTGATTTTGTAACCTCATTGAGCTTTGAACTTCATAGGCAGGTGCATCCAATCATGAGAAAATGTATTTAAGGTGGCCACTTGCAAGTTGTTCTATTTGAATCTCCTATGAAGAGTGGCATCATGGGCTCCTCAAAACAACTCTCAAATGATCTGAAAAAAAAGATGAATCAACATAGTTGTTCATGGGAAGGATACAAAAAGCTGTCTCAATGATTTAAACTATCAGTTTCCACTGCGAGGAACATAGTCAGGAAATGGAAGAACACAGGTACAGTTCTTGTTAAGCCCCGAAGTGGCAGGCCAAGAAAAATATCAGAAAGGCAGAGAAGAAGAATGGTGAGAACAGTCAAGGACAATCCACAGACCACCTCCAAAGACCTGCAGCATCATCTTGCTGCAGATAGTGTCAATGTGCATTTGTCAACAAACAGCGCACTTTGCACAAGGAGAAGCTGTATGGGAGAGTAATGCAAAACAAACAGTTTATGCAAGCACGCCACAAACAGAGTCACCTGAGGTATGCAAAATCACATTTGGACAAGCCAGTTACATTCTGGAAGAAGGTCCTGTGGACTGATGAAACAAAGATTGAGTTGTTTGGTCATACAAAAAGGCGTGATGCATGGAGGCAAAAAAACACGGCATTCCAAGAAAAGCACTTGCTACCCACTGTAAAATTTTGTGGAGGTTCCATCATGATTTGGGGCTGTGTGGCCAATGCCGGCACCGGGAATCTTGTTAAAGTTGATGGATTCAACTCAGTATCAGCAGATCCTTGACATTAATGTGCAAGAATCAGTGATAAAGTTGAAGTTACGCAGGGGATGGATATTTCAGCAAGACAATGATCCAAAACACCGCTCCAAATCTACTCAGGCATTCATGCAGAGGAACAATTACAATGTTCTAGAATGGCCATCCCAGTCCCCAGACCTGAATATCATTGAACATCTGTGGGATGATTTGAAGCGGGCTCTCCATGCTCGGCGACCATCAAACTTAACTGAACTGGAATTGTTTTGTAAACAGGAATGGTCAAAAATACCTTCATCCAGGCTCCAGGAACTCATTAAAAGCTACAGGAAGCGACTAGAGGCTGTGATTTTTGCAAAAGGAGGATCTACAAAATATTAATGTCACTTTTATGTTGAAGTGCCCATACTTATGCACCGGTCAAATTTTGTTTAAATGCAGATTGCACATTTTCTCTTTCTGTACAATAAACCTCATTTCAATCCAGAAATATTACTGAGTCTATCATTTATTAGATATATGAAACTGAAATAGCTGTTGCAAAAACCCAAATTATTATAAAGAAAAAAAGTTAACATTATTAGGGGTGCCCAAACTTTTTCATATGACTGTAACTGATAGGTGCATCCAATTGTCAACTGAAAATGTTGACAGTCTGACTGTTTTCAAAATGAACAAAGCTTGGATTGACCCAACTTCTCAACCCCAGTGGATGACAGCAGTGGCACTTAAAGCCAATTCAAATGTTCTTTTTTTTCTGGTTTATAGACAGTCACCTCTTGAAACCCAAAAAGGGTTATGCATTTGATGTTTTTTTTTTTCTTGCCCTCCTCCTTCTCCACTATATCCATAGAGTCATCATGCGGCACTTTCTCATAATTTTTAGAGGGCAAGCAGGCAGCTCTCACTCAATTTTTAGAGGTCCAGTAACTAGCCCTCGCTTATTATTTATAGAAGTCCAGCAGCCGACCCTCACTCATAATTTTTATAAGTTTTTAGAGAGCCATACTTTTTTAGAGCTATAAGGTGTATTACTAGACAATATAATGTCATCAACAAACAAACAGAAATCAGAGTACATTGTATCAAAATAATTTTATTTTGCAAAAAATATTTTTTTTAAATTTTTTTTATTTATTCCAAATCACTAAAAACATCACAACATCAAGAAAAACATCACCAGAAAAAACACATAAACAAAGGGATCTTTGACCTAAAAAACTATTATTGGTGAGGAGAACAGAAGGAGGTTATACTTTGTTCATAACGAAAATATATCAGAGTTTATATCATTAAAACATCACCTCTGCCCTTTCACCAATATTAGAAACAGCACTGATACATATATTAAATTAATAAATATTACATCAATAAATACATATAATAGCCTCTGTATATAAATATTCAATCCCCAAAGGAACAAATTCAACTCTCATATAAATCTATAAAACCTATATAGGAGGGATCTCATCTACATACATATAGATTCCCCCTTAGAAATTATATTAGATTATAGCTATGGAGTTTATAAGGAGTACAAGGGGTTAATAAGGAGGAAAAGCACAGCCCATTCACTGACTTGTCTACTCGGGCTGGATGTGAATATCCACTACCCCCAAATACGACTAAATCAATCGCCTTATAACAGAGGCTCTTAGTTAAATGTAGCATAAATTACTGTACCATACTTGCCTAGTATAAGGTCAAAGAAACCCTCAGAACCTCGACGCATGTTTCAAGACAAACCTTTTCATGTATTTTTTTCTATTGCAGCAGCAATCACTGTAAAGGCCGCTTTACATGCTGCGATATCGTGACCGATATCGTAAGCATGGGTACCCACCCCCATCGGTTATGCGACATGGGCAAATCACTGCCCGTGGCGCACAACATCGCCTAGACCCGTCACACTACTTACCTGCCCTGCGACGTCGCTGTGACCGGCGAAACATCTCCTTTCTAAGGGGGCGGTTCATTCAGCGTCACAGCGATGTCACAGCTGCGTCACTGAACCGCCGCCCAATAGAAGCGGAGGGGCGGGGATGAGTGGGACGAACATCCCGCCCACCTCCTTCCTTTCGCATTGCGGGTGGGAGGCAGGTAAGGAGAGGTTCCTCGTTCCTGCGGTGTCACACGGAGCGTTGTGTGGTGCCGCAGGAATGAGGAACAACTTCGTTACTGCTGCAGCAATGATATTAGAGAATTGACCCCAATGTCACCGATGAGCGATTTTGCACGTTTTTGCAATGATGCAAAATCGCTCAAAGGTGTCACACGCAATGGCATCGCTAAAGCGACCGGATGTGCGTCACAAATTCCGTGACCCCAACGAGATCGCTTGAGCGATGTCGCAGTGTGTAAAGCGGCCTTAAGTCAATAATAACTATCCCTTGTCCAGCAGCTCTCTTTACACTAAATGGAGCTATGAATGGTATTATTTGGAATAGAATATCATTTTTTTGTTTCAGCAGCAAGCATTGTATGGAAAAAAACACTAATACACTATCCCTTCACCAGCAGCTCTCTGTTCACTGTATTAAGGGAGGAGTGAGCCGAGCGTCTCATCACCGGATCTTATATACAAGGTGGTCATAAAATAACTTAATGTGTTTGGAGCTGTGTGCAGACTGACCCAGTGGACAGAATTGGCTGAAAATTGCTATGTATGCTATTCAAGGCATGGGGAAATGGAAGGCATCTTAAAAAAAAAATTATGCCAAAACTCCCTACAAGGTGAAAAAGTGGTGCTGTAAAGTATGCGAGTGGCACAAAAAACGTGTGCTGATAATTGGAGATGTCACAATTGTTCCACAGACTAGCATATCTGTTTAATATGGCCGCCATCATGCATGGTGATCATGTTCATCCTATGCAGAACTTGCTCGATGTTTGCGTGTAAGGGTATGTGCGCACGTTGCTTTTTACCTGCTTTTTACCTGCTTTTTTGCTGCTTTTTCTTCTGCGCTGTTTAATGCCAAAATGGATGTGTTCTTCTATTCAAGCAAAGTCTATGGGAATTTGGGTTTCTTGTTCACACTATGTTGTTCAAAATGCTGCCTTTTTGAGGCAGAACTTTGGTCAAAAACTCAGCTTTTCAAAGAAGCAACATGTCAATTGTTTTTGCCATTTGGGTTTTGCACTGCAAAGCTGAGTTTTTGACCAAAGTTCTGCCACAAAAAGGCAGCATTTTGAACAACATAGTGTGAACAAGAAACCCAAATTCCCATAGACTTTGCTTGAATAGAAGAACACATCCATTTTGGCATTAAACAGCGCAGAAGAAAAAGCAGCAAAAAAGCAGGTAAAAAGCAGGTAAAAAGCAACGTGCGCACATACCCTAACATGTCTGGTGGGATGCTGCGCACTTCCAAAATAATACAATCTTTGAAGTCAGCCAGGGTGTCGACATTTCCCCAATAAACACTCTCTTTCAGGTGTCCCCACAACCAGAAATCACAAGGATTAGAGATCGGGCGAACGTGGTGGCCATGCATTAGGCCTAAAACACACTTCCGCAAAAAAAACATACGTGTCTTACGTTCCGTTTTTCGGGTCCGTGTTCCGTTTTTTAGGGGCGTTTCTCCGGTACGTATGGCATCCGTGTGATGGCGTATGCGAGCCGTGTGTGCATGTGGAATGTCCGTATTGACATAAAATACGTACATGTGCTGTCCGTGTGCTGTCCGTTTTTAAAGGCCCGCATTCTTACCCAATTAACGATTTTAATCATTCATCATGAGATCCTGGTGTTGTCGTTTGCTTTCAATTGATCTGATAGAAACAAGTGTATCAGATTTTGTGATGAAAAACGGACACGGACGATACGTGCTGAACACGGACATACTCCGTGTGCGGTCCGTGCAGGCACGGACCCATAGACTAAAGCGGGTCCGTGCCTGCGTGCTGCGGCCAAAAACGGACATGTCGTCCATGTAGAAAATTGCACACACGTACTTACCACATTGACACATGTTCCGTGTGATTTTATTTGTGTGTGCCATCTACCATTGAATAACATGGGTCTCCGTTTCTCCGTGTCTCCGGTACGTGCAAATACGTATCACACACGTACGAAAAAAACGGATGTGTGTTGCGGGTCTTAAGGAAGGAGAGGCACACAATCTTGTCATCAAGAAAATGTACACGCAGAACTTTCTTCATATGATTTGCGATGTGAGGAGGTGCTCCATCATGCATGAAGGTGGTCGTCTGAAGACACTGCCGCTGTTGGAGTTGCGGAACGACCAATGTTTCAAGCATTGTCTGGTATCTCGCTGCTGTCACGGAAAAGGTAGCAACCCCAGTTGGCCTAATTTCTTCATAAAAGAACGGCCCGAGGATGAATAATGAGGTGAAATTACACCAAACCGTTACCTTTGGCAAATGCAGTTGAGTCCTCTTGACCACATGCAGATTTTTGGTAGCCCATATGTGACAGTTTTGTGTGTTCACTGTTCCATTCAGTAAAAATGCACTTCGTCGCACTACAGAACATTCCATGGCCAATTGCCATCCACTTCCACTCTCGCCAGAAACATGAATGCAAATGTCATGTGGGTATCATTGTCACAAGGAAGAAGATGTTGATGATGGCTAATTTTATACGGGTATTCCCGCAATACTTTTCAGAGAACCATCCACACTGTGCTATAAGGGAGCCCCAATTGCCTGAAAACACTGCATGCACTGCTGTTCCTGGCAAGGTTGTTCGTGACCTGTGCCACGACGGCATTGGCAATGTCCTCCACAAGCTCTTTGCTTACCGGTCATCGCCCGCACCCTGGCTGAACACTCAGTAACCCTGTTGCCTCAAAACATGTCATCATCTGTCTCAGCAAATTGACAGCCATTGGACCACTACGTGTGTGAAGGTCTTTCACACTAGGAAAGGCTCTCAGTGCAGCTGTAGCATTCCTGGGATTCTTATAAAACAACCGCACTAACAGCGCACGATCCGTCAAAGAGACAAACATCTTGCAGAATGAGTTGCAAGGCGTGCTCACTGTACAGCGCTACTTTTTCACCTGGTGGAGAGTTTTCGTATACATTTCTTTTTAAGATGCCTTCCGTTTCCCCATGCCTTGAATAGCATACATAAGCATACATAAGTTCCAAGATTGTCTCATCTATTGGATGTGAAAAACCAGGGCAGCTACAGGTCGCTATTTTTAGGCTGATGGACCTAATAACCATAGTCCTCCCCAGTCTGAGAATACCAGCCCCAGCTGTCAGGTTTTATCATGGCTGGGCATTAAAATTGGGGGGGGGCACACATTGGTTTTTTAATTACTTATTTAACCCCTTCAGCCCCCGGGCACTTTCCGTTTTTGCGTTTTTGTTTTTTGCTCCCCTTCTTCCGAGAGGCGTAACTTTTTTATTTTTCCATCAATCTTGCCATATGAGGGCTTGTTTTTTGCGGGACGAGTTGTACTTTTAAATGAAACCATAAGTTTTACCATATAGTGTACTGGAAAACGGCAAAAAAATTCCAAGTGCGGAAAAATTGCAAAAAAAGTGGGATTGTACAATAGTTTTTGGGATATTTTATTCACCGTGTTCACTATATGGTAAAACTGATATGTGGGTATGATGCCTCAGGTCGGTGCGAGTTTGTAGACACCAAACATGTATAGGTTTACTTGTATCTAAGGGGTTAAAAAAAATTCACAAGCTTGTCCAAAAAACGTGGCGCACGTTTTGCGCCATTTTCCAAAACCCGTAGCGTTCTCATTTTTCAGGATCTGAGGCTCAGTGATGGCTTATTTTTTGCGTCTCGACCTGACGTTCTTAACTGTACCATTTTTGCGCAGATGCTACGTTTTGATCGCCTGTTATTGCATTTTGCGCAAAATTTGCGGCGACCAAAAAATGTAATTTTGGCGTTTGGAATTTTTTTGCCACTACGCCGTTTACTGATCAGATTCATTGATTTTATATTTTGATAGAACGGGCATTTCTGAACGCGGCGATACCAAATATGTGCGTATTTTTTATTTTTTTAACCCTTTAATTTTCAATGGGGTGAAAGGGGGGTGATTTGAACTTTTAGGTTTTTTTGTTTTTTTTTTAATTTTTTAAAACTTTTTTTTTTTACTTTTTTCTTTTTATTTTACTAGTCCCCCTAGGGGGCTATTGCGATCAGCAATCCGATCGCTCTGCACTATCTGCAGATCTCAGCTACAGAGCTGAGAACTGCAGATTTGCTGCTTCACTTTCAATGCCGGCTGTATTCCGGCATTGAGAGGAAGTGACTCATGTTAGCTACAGGCGTCATCACATGACCCTGTGCTACCATGGCAACCGCCGAAAGTCACGTGATCATGTCACGTAACTTCCGGTGGGGGCGGGGTAAGTCACTGTCATGGCGGCGCCCATGTACATATCGCTGCCAAGACTTTGGCAGCGAAATGTAAGGGGTTAATGGCCGCGGGTGGAAGCGATTCCACCCGCGGCTAGCAGGCACACATATCAGCTGTTGATAACAGCTGATATGTGCGCGTCTCGCCGCCGCCCGCCGGCGGCAGGGGGCGGGGCTTACCGGCACACGATCCATGACGTATCTAGTACGTCATGGGTCGTTAAGGGGTTAAATAGTTAAAGCTGCATGCAATTCTTATTTTGATATGCAGCCAAGATGAGCGCAGGGCTCGGGCTGCACCCTGTGGCCATAGGCTTTATCTGTGCTGGGTATCAGAATATGGGGAGAACCTACGCCAATTGTTTTATTTATTTATGTTTATACCATGTTACTACTGACTTGCAGACCGGGACTGTGATTGGTTGCAGTCAGACGCTGTGACAAAGGCTGGGAGTGCATCTGACTGCAACAAATTATAGACACCAGGCCAGCTGGTGGGCAGGGAAAGCATATGTGATCAGCAGCATAGGAAGTGAAGGAGAGGCTGCGATAGCAGCATACAGCCACGTGTGAGCAATGTGAATGCCGCCCCGGTGATCGGTGAGTATGAAGCACTTGCTCCAACTCCTTTGCATCAGATTCCAAAAGTATTTTTGGAATGCAGTATTTTTGGGAAAACCAAACTGAACCCCGAGTTTTAAGTATAATGCTCGTGTTTGCTGAACGAACAAACTTTATCAAACAGGTTCGCTCATCTCTATCTAGTAGTATACATGTCCATTAAATAAATCAGAACTAGTGATAGGGGAGCATTCTCGGCACTGCTTTTTACTCTATTGAGCATTAGCGTGCTCAAACGAGTAACGATCAATGACGAGTATCGCGTGGTGGTCAAGAGGGGATTCAATGCTTGTCTTGATATTGTCACGCTGGTTTCTTTCCAGCGAGACTCATCCTCATTTAATCGGACGTTTTTTCCTTTTAGCACCTGAGGGGTTAATGCTTTTTTTGTAAGTCTTGTTAGAGGCATTCCCTCAGGTGCTCTAAGTTATTAATTAGGCCGGACCTTTAAAAGGTTCCAACATCCTTCACACAGTGCTGGTTATTTTCTCTCCACAGTTGATAGAGACAGCCTGTGTGTTTGCTCGTGTTATATTCTAGTTCCTGCAGCCTTCAGTAAACAAGGTGAAGATATTGTGGGTTGTGTTTGGTTTTGTGTGGGTTCGTTTTTTGGGCGTGGTGCTCTGTCCATTCTGTGTACATTGTCCTGTTAAGTTAGGTTAATCACCCCCTGCCGGGCATTTGTTCCTAACTCTGGGGGAGGTGGCCTGAGATCCACCTAATCTCTCTGTTTTAGCTGGAGATTCATCAGTCTGGCTTGGAGCTGCAGGAGAAGCAGGAAGATTCATCCTCTGGGGTTAGAAGCTGTGGCTACAGGCAGCACTCCAGAAAGCCGTTGAGAGACCCCGATTTCCCTGGAAAAGGACTGCTGGATTTTAACTGATCCCCCGGGACATTTATCCCATTACTGGACTACTTTACCCTCTGTGTGGTGGATTATTTGATGGACATTCTAGATTGCATAGAATAAATATTCTTTGGATTGTTCAATCATCTCTCGCTCTGTTGATTGTGTGATATTGGAGAAGGACCCCGTGACAGTATGTACAGTAAATGCACTCAATACTTGCTCAGGGCTCCTTTTGTATGAATTACTGCATCAATGCAGTGTGGCATGGAGGCGATCAGCCTGTGGCACTGCTGATGGAAGCCCAGGTTGCTTTGATAGCAGCCTTCAGCTCATCTGCATTGTTGGGTCTGGTGTATCTCATTTTACTCTTGACAATATCCCATAGATTCTTTGTGGGGTTTAAGTCTGTCAGGTTTGCTGGCCCATCAAGCACAGTGATACTGTGGTTATTAAATCAGGTATTAGCACTTTTGTCAGTGTGGACAGGTGCCAAGTCCTGCTGGAAAATGTAATTTCCATCTCCAAAAAGCTTGTCAGCAGAGGGAAGCCTGAAGTGCTCTAAAATTTCCTGGTATACAGATGCGCTGACTTTGGTCTTGATAAACTACAGTGGATCTATACCAGCAGATGACATGGCTCCCTAAGCCATCACAGATTGTGGAAACTTCACACTAGACCTCAAGCAGCTTGGATTGTGGCCTCTTCACTCTTCCTCCAGACTTTGGGACCTTGATTTCCAAATAAAATGCAAAACTTACTTTCAGCTGAAAACAACACCTTGGACCACTGAGCAAGTCCAGTTCTTTTTCTCCATGACCCAGGTAAGACGCATCTGGTGTTATCTATTGGTCATGAGTGGCTTGACACAAGGAATGCTACAGTTTTCCTGGATATGTGTGTGTGGTGGCTCTTGAAGCACTGACTCCAGCAGCAATCCACTCCTTATGAATCTCCCGCACATTTTTAAATGGTCTTTTCTTAATAATTCTTTCAAGGCTGTGGTTATCCTTGCATGTGCACCTTTTTCTACCACACTCTTTCCTCCCACTCAACTTACCATTAATATGCTTGGATACAACACTCTGGGAACATCCAGCGTCTTTAGCAATGACTTTTTGTGGCTTACCCTTTTGTGGAGTGTGTCAATGACTGCCTTCTGGTCATCTGTCATGTCAGCAGTCTTCCCTATGATTGTGTAACCTACTGAACCACACTAAGTAACCATTTTAAATGCTTAGGAAGCCTGTGCAAGTTTTTGTGGTAATTATTCTAATTTTCTGAGATAATGACTTTTGGGTTTTCATTGGCTCTAAGCCATAATGATCAACATTAACAGAAATAAACACTTGAAATAGATCACTGTGTAATGACTCTATATAATATATGCATTTCCCTTTTTGTATTGAATCACTGAAATAAATTCACTTTTGATGATATTCCAATTTATTGAGATGCACCTGTATACACTGCAATGTAATGTGGTTAGTATTATGCTGGGTTTATACAATACAATTTAGTTACTATATGACGGTATTATGCTGGGTCTATGCAATGCAATCATGTTGCTAGACAATGCAATTGGAAACGGAATATAAGAAATCCAACATTGACTCTAATTTCCAGATTAAGATAAAAGTCCATTTTTTTAAAAAAAAACTTAAAAACACAAGTTAAAAACATGTAAAATACATGGGAACTTACTAAACATGAAATATTCGGGTTCAGATTATTTGAGCAGAATAATTTCTATTATTCGTGTATTCATAACAAATAATGATCCCAATGCAAGTTAATGGGACACATGAATAATTTTCAGAAGGATCTTGTCTGGGAGGGCTATAAGAATGCTTAAATGGATGGAAAAGTTTTGAAACTGAATGTGAACAGCATGATGAAGATACCTGGATGCATACCTGGATGCATTTCTGACTCACAATTGGTTTCTGGATATGTAGTCAGATTATAACATGGATTGGATTAAAAGCATGAAAATAACACTGAGATTCCCTGCAACTGTCACACAACATCTGGGTCCACTCATTAGATCCCTTACATATTCACTGCTTCCCCTGCCCATCCTCTCTACATGCGTCTCTAATTGACAGCCCTCTCAGTAGCTGTGTGGGTCCCTTAATGGAGTGTAAAAATAAATAAGTAAATTAAAACAAAATATTGCAGGGTTGTGTATATAGATACCCAGTACAGATAAAGCAGATGACTACAGGTTGCAGCCCCATCTGTGTGCAATATCTTGGCTGTGTATCAAGAGGGAACCCATAAAACTTTTTTAAAATTATTTAAATAATTTTAAAAAAGTGTGTGATCCCCCACAATTTTGATATCAAGCCAAAATAAAGCCAACAGCTGGGGGCTGGTATTCTCAGGCTTGGAAGGCGCATGGTTATTGGATCCCTCAGCTTAAAGATAGCAGCCCTCAGCCACTCAGGATTGTCACATCCATTGGATGCAACAAATCCGGCTCCTTACCCAGCTCATCCTGTTTGTCCTGGTGTTACTGAACTGGCGGACTGCTGAGCCACCACCTCCCACAATCCGATAATCCAGCAATCTGGCGGTCAGGTCACCAGAGTTCACACTCAAGGGACTCTCACTGCTCTCAGTGAACTCAGTTCAACCCGCTGCTGGATTGCTGATTAGGCGATGTGTGAACATTGAGTATTTGGGTGCAAACATTACTACACCAACTCTGCATCTCCAGGCAAAAAAAAATCATCAAGCCTGCATGCATTTTGATGCAATTTTAGTGCGTTTTTTGCCAGAAGTTGCAGAGTTGGTACAGAAATCTCTGCACCTAAATAATCAATTTGCACTCATTGCATATTCCTGTATACTGGCCTTGAGGTCAATGACTTCACCTGAGGTGAGGTCACTGAGTTCAATGAGTTCACCTAAGGTCAGTTCACTTGAGGTCACACCTGGGATATCGTGGGAAGCCCAGCTGTGACCTTAGGTGTACTACACCTAATTACTAAACCTAATTACAGAATTAGGCAATGTGTGCACATTTAATATTTGGATGCAGACATTTCTGAACCAAATATGCATCTTCTGGCAAAAAAACACACTGAAGTCGTATCAAAACGCATGCGGTTTTGATGCAGTTTTTTACCAGGAGAGGCAGATTTGGTGCTGAAATTCATGCACCAAATTCCTGCACCAAATGCTGCACCTCCTGCCAAAAAATGCAGCAAAACATCATGTGGTTTTGATGCGGTTTTAATGCATTTTTCTTTTTTACCAGGAAATGCTGATTTCTTACTACATATGTGCCTGAAGTGCATCAGATGCAAATTAGCCATGTGGTGGTGTGCACTCACCCAGCATAAAGTAACTGAAGCAACAGAGGGCGGCTGGAAGCATCTGATGTCACTGATTATGTAAGACTCAGTCGTCCCCCTCTGCTTCAGACACTTTAGGCTGGGTCAGTGCACATCACCACATAGATAATTTGCATGAGATACACTCTTAGGGTATGTGCGCACGTTGCTTTTTACCTGCTTTTTACCTGCTTTTTTGCTGCTTTTTCTTCTGCGCTGTTTAATGCCAAAATGGATGTGTTCTTCTATTCAAGCAAAGTCTATGGGAATTTGGGTTTCTTGTTCACACTATGTTGTTCAAAATGCTGCCTTTTTGTGGCAGAACTTTGGTCAAAAACTCAGCTTTTCAAAGAAGCAACATGTCAATTGTTTTTGCCATTTGGGTTTTGCACTGCAAAGCTGAGTTTTTGACCAAAGTTCTGCCACAAAAAGGCAGCATTTTGAACAACATGGTGTGAACAAGAAACCCAAATTCCCATAGACTTTGCTTGAATAGAAGAACACATCCATTTTGGCATTAAACAGCGCAGAAGAAAAAGCAGCAAAAAAGCAGGTAAAAAGCAGGTAAAAAGCAACGTGCGCACATACCCTTACAGAGCAGAGCAGTTCGCATTATCAAGTATCTGCAGACTGTGGCTATCTTGCTATGACTGCGGCCTTGGGCTTAAAAAAGCTAAGTATTTACCCCAAGCATGGGCCGGGCCCCCCTCTTCACTGGGTCCCATACACCAGTAAGGGCTGAAATGCACTGATGGTAGCCCTGACCATGGCCCTTCCCACCCTAAGAATAACAGACCTCTGCTTCACCTTGGCTGGTGATCTAATTTGGGGGGAGCCTACTTTTTTTTTTTACTGTTTATTTACCAGCCAAGGTAAAGCTGCCAACTGTGGGCTGCAGGCTGCAGCTGTCTGCTTTACCTTAGTTGGCTATCAAATATAGAAGGGACCCCACAACATTTTTTTCATTTAGTTATTTATTTTGAGGCTAAATATAAGGCTAAACACCCTTTAGTGCAGCATGAAAAGCACTAAAGTGTGCCAGATTAGAGGGGAAACAACATTATATAGGTGTTTGACATCTATCTATCTATATATCTATCGAGCTCTACCTTTGTATGATTGTTAGTACATAGAGTATTGTCTAATGTAAAAGATTATGTTAAAAACGGACATCATACAGAGGCACTCGGACATCACACGGATGGCACTGGGCATCACACAAAGGCAGACAGATGGCACTGGACATCACACAGAGGCATACGGACATCACACGGATAGCACTGATTATCACACAGAGGCACACGGATGGCACTGGACATCACACAGAGGCACACGGACATCAAATGGATAGCACTGGGCTTCAAACGGATGTCACATGGCCATCACACAGATGTTACATGTGTAGCACCCACGGAGCAAGAGGTTAACTGTACTCATCGCTGGGCTCGGTGACGTTATGTCTGGGGTATGTCACAGGTGGCCCTTGCCCAGTTTCGTGGCCCCCGAGGTGTACAATAAGGAATGGGGTAGGGTGATGATGGTGGAGGATTTGTTTTGTGACGCCACCTGCGGGAAACGGCCAGGGAATAGCCGTCGCTGTCCTCTGGGGCTGATGGTAGTAGCAGCTGAGATGTTTCTGCTTCCCACAGGTGGAGCGGGCCCCAGGGAGGATGATGAGGGGAGAAATGGCGGGCGCCGAAGCATGGGTTGACGATGTCGGCAAGGAAAGATGGACATAGTCTCTGCGGGTTCATGTTCTTTCTTTATTCACAGTCCTGGTTTTATCTGGAAAATACCGGTCACCACCATGATGGGCCCCAGTCGATCCCAGATCGTTGAAAGTCAGAACCGGTACAGTGGATGGTGGACCCTTCCTCCTTGCACTTAGTGTTGGATCCCCAAGGCCTGAAGCTCTTGGGGACCCCAGTTCTTGAAAAATGTTTTACTTCCCTCCCGTATACAGGTGCTGTGGGTCCGTTGTAGGGCCTGCCTCTGAACACGACCCCGGATCCTATATAGCACTGTTCTCTGGTAACTGTGGGGCCTGGAGGGACATGCAATTCCCCTGGCTTGCAGATTTTAGTGGACAACCTGAAGTATAATCTACCCTAGGATTCTGCACCCCGCACTGCACTGGTCCTGAGAGAGCAATGAAGCTCTCCCCTCGGCGACCGTATTGACTATTGCGTCCCACCAGAGCCACTGGTAAAACTCGACTGCTCTCTTTTTTTCCTGCTGCAGAACTCTCTAACTGTTGTGTTGCATCTAACTCCCCCTGGTGGCTGTTCCTCCCCCGGTGTCCTGTTGCTACTGGGTGTCAGCCCCCCCATGTTTGGTGATTGCCTTAAGACCCAACCCTAGCTCGTCCCCAGTGGGGAGGCCAACCTGACTGTGTGTATGAGTTGGTATGTGATGAAACGGGTACCGACCTTCTCTGGATCCAGGATGAGTACCACACCTTAAGCAAGGTGCAGTACCCTATGGCGAATGAAGGTTTAGGGGCGCCACACATGGAGGAATGAGGGGAAATTGCACTTACAAGTCATACGGAGTGAAACTCGACTCTACTTCCAAAACGGTTTCAGGAGCGACAACGGAACCATATTTAACACACAGATGTGAGTGAACTGTAAGAAAAAAAGAAAGAAAAAAATGCACAGAAGCATAGCATTGCATGACACACGGATGCTAGGTGAGGAAAACAATGCATGATACTCAACTGACATTTGCCAACAAGTCTGGGCAATTTTATATACGCTAATTTGAATGCACCATGAGAGTAATAAAAATGTATTTTTTTTCTTATAATTTTATCCAGTATGGAAAGTTGTGAAACTTTGCAAAAAAAAAATTATTAAGGAATTTGTCTTAATTTTTGTATATAAAATGAATGTAAGTAGCCTCCTTACTCTTGCTTTCCTCCAATCTATTTGACTGCCTGTAGCTGCATTGGTATTAGAAAATACTCATTTGGGCTACTGTTGATGTTAGTAAAACATTCAGCACCTGCCTCCTCTGCTTATTTTCAGAGTCCACTAATAAAGTGATTTGCAAAGCTTCGTAACTTTCAATACAGGGCAGAATTTTATATATATATATATATATATATATATATATATATATATATATATATATATATATATATATATATATATATAAAAAAGTTAATTTACTGTTTTACTTTTGTCATTAATGTCATTAAATTTACATGTCATTTCACTTACTTCTTAATACCAATATACAGTATACTATGCTTAAGGTTAAACATTATAAGGTCTATTCTGTGGCTGATGTTTTAAGCATGGAAAGTTGTGGCGGGTGACAAGGCGAGACAGTTTTGGAAAATTTCTGCCAGCCATTTTACTCAGCAATTCTGATTATTATGTTCCCATTCTCCGTTTCAGAGGCTGTACACTGTGATTTTCAATGCAGACTACAAAAGATCACATGAAAGAAAAAGACTTCTCCAAAAAGTCTTTGAAGTTGGTAAATGAGAGACAATTAGAAGCACAATTAATTTAAGGGTCTTTTTTTTGCAGTGATATGCAATTTATTAAGAAAAATACCATCCCACAAGGATGGAACATTATACTGGTAAAGGTATAATCACCACATTTTAACTTAACGATGGGGGCTAAACTTGACTAGACTTTATTATGTGGCATAAACCTTACTTTAGTTGTCTAATTCATTTCTGATTAAAGCCCTCCAAGCAGAAGACTGCAGATGCCAAAAGATTTGAGATAGTAATCTGCTTTTAAACTATTAACTCTCTAATGTCTGCTTTTTTGTTTTAAGGAATATCAATGCTAATGCAGACTTAGGCGGGCTTTGCACAGAACGACATCGCAAGCAGATGCTGCGATGTCGAGTGCGATAGTCCCCGCTCCCGTCGCAGGTACGATATCTTGTGATAGCTGGCGTTGCGGAAATTATCGCTACGCCAGCTTCACATGCACTCACCTGCCCTACTCTTGCATATCTGTGTTATGAATTTATATATATATGTATATATATATATATATATATATATATATATATATCATGACACATATATGCAAAATTTGAGTTTATGAAAATTGTTTAAAATCCAATGGTTTATATATATATATATATATATATATATATATATACATACACAGTATATACATTGTGAGGCTGTGTTCACTAAATGTTTTGGGGGACACTCACTTGGCTGCTGTAACTGAGGCACAAAGGAACACTTTTCCATTTAAAAGTCCAGTTGGTTTATTTAAAGCTGCATAAACCACACTTGCAACTTAAACACCAAAAGCCTCTTCCGGCTTAAAGTAATATACACAGTATTACAGTCCATTTAACTGTGGACTCACCCCGTAATCACACTGATCCCAGTCAGGATTATTGCACAGATTCTCAGTCCGTTTCAGTAGATTTAGCAGTCTGCACACATTCACTAAAGTGAGCCCGTACACCTCTCTATGAGGTTTCTTCATGGAAGCCTGACAGCTTCCTCACACACACTGCCTCCTGGTAGTCTCTCACAGTCTAGCTTCTGCCAGTCTCTCGACACAGGATGACATCCTTCAGCTGTGTTCCATACAGAGGCTCCTGCCTCTCAGAGATTAGCAACCTCTCTCAGGCTACTTCTCCTACAGTGTGGCACCACACAGTCTCTCAGACTCCACACAGTCTGCCATGTGCCAAACAACAGACTCCATTAAAGAACCATGTGGCCTGTCAGCCACATGTCAAACACACCCATGGGCAGAGTATGTGATTGTCCAGATCTTGTGGAACTACAGGTCCCATAGTAACATTTTCAGGTTCATTTCACAGGGAACCTTCTCCACTGTGACACAGCAACCGCTTACAAGATTGGTGGTTGCTACCTCACAATATGTATATAAATTATATTAATATTTAAACTCAATACTTTTGTCTTTGCTGCAATTTTTCATGAACTGAATTCAAAGATCTAAGACTTTCTATATACACAAAAGGCCTTTTTCTCTTAAATATTCTTCGCAAATTTGTCTAAATCTGTTAGTGAGCACTTTTAATTTGCCGAAATAATCCATCCAACTCACAGGTGTGGCATATCAAGATGCTGATTAGACAGCATAATTATTGCACAGGTGTGCTTTAGGCTGGCCACAATAAAGCCATGGCATTTTTTTTTCTCTTAAATAATGTTATCACTTGACACTGACACTTTTTCTTTTATTTAACATTTTCTGCAAAACTTTGATAAATTTTTGCTAATCTTTTCAAACGCAACTTTTTAATTAATTAAAAAAAAAAGATGTGACAAGAAATGTAAGGTAGGTTAGGTAGGTACATGCAAAAAAAGCAAAATGTCACAGCAATATAGGTGTGACATGTATATTAGGTTAGTAAACAGGTGAGCTAAAACAGGCTTGCATAGTCATAGGCCTCCTTCACACATCAGTGATTCTGGTACGTATGTGGCAGTTTTTATACATACCAGAAACACGAACATACGCAGACCCATTAAAATCAATGGGCCTGCGCACACATTAGTGATTTTTCACTGACCGTGTTTCCGTGTCGTGTACACACAGGTACGTGTTTCCGAACGGAGACAAGTCCATTTTTTTATGGCATCACTGATGTCACACGGACCACACACTGGTGTGATCCATGTAACACGTACCAGAAAAAATGTATTGTTGAAATAAAATTATTTTTATACTCACCTTCTCCAGCGATGCTGTCTCCAGCTGCTGCTGGCTGCTGCTTCCAAGCCGGCTAATTATGCTCATGAATATTCACTTCACAGCTGACCAGGAAGTAGCAGAAATAGGGAGACCGCGTGGCTAGACACAGCAGAGCCAGAGATTCAGCACCACGGACAGCAAGAGCGGGGACAGGTGAGATTAGAGTACCTTATCTCCATGTGCTATCACGGATCAGGGATCATGGATAGCACATGGAGAACACCCATGTGTCGTGAAATCATGGCACATGGAGGGACATATGCATTTTATGCATTGGAACTGCCAACTGTGAGTAAAAAGCTAATGACTGCATCCTGCTGTGACCTGGATTGATTGTCTGTGCCGCCAGCCCCATGCTATTGAAACAATACATCTGCTAAAGCCTACGTACGGCTGCCCTGGGGCCCAGCTCCACCTGTGGGAAGCTGTATCATCATTGCTGCATCACCATCTGCCCCAGTGGTCTAATCCATCAGCATTGGCCATACATTGCCGAATACCAGATGTGACGTCACAACTCATTATCCCTTGTAAATATCCCTCATTTAAATGACACGGAGTCCGGCCCTGCCGCCATGACCTCCCAACAGAACCGGCCCGGTTCCAAGTGCCCCATGGCCCTGGTGGGTGTTTCAGATATCCCTGAATGAAGTCATGTACCTACCAGAAAAGTTCTAGGTGCATTTATACAGTATAAGCTGCCTGTGTCCTGAGCCAGAAAGATTCCCCTCAACCCACCATCACGTGTTTTGCCAGGAAATATAGTATGTCCTGTCTATGGCTTCAAGAGAGAATAAGTTGTGCTCACTGCTATGATCCTGGTGCTCGGGAAAAAATAATAAGTCAATCGAGAGGGGTAGTCCCGGCACACAGTGTATGAAAAAATGGTAAGTCCAGGTATAATATGCTTGAACAGAATTTCTTTATTTTTCACCAAATATTGTACTGCCCGCCCAACGTTGCGGCTCACGCAGGAGCCTTCACCAGGGGTCAAGAGCATTAGTAAAGTCAGCTAAAGGGTTAATCCGGCAAGAGGAAAATGTTGCTACGAGTAAAGTAAACAAGGAAAACCCAATAAGGGGCTAGCATACAATGTGAAGGGGCTCACACGGTAGATTAGGATACAAGGTGAATGCAATGGGACATTGTCATATGTGTACTACAGTTATTGATCATATGTAGTATGACAAATAAATTGTCAAGATGATGCTAGGAGCACTTTGGATAGGGGTGAGAGCACCAGGAGAAAGCCTAAAATGGCGTGGTAGTATGATCACTACGTGGAGGGAGCCCCTTGCTTGAATAGAATTTCTTTATTTTTCACCAAATATTGTACTGCCCGCCCAACGTTGCGGCTCACGCAGGAGCCTTCACCAGGGGTCAAGAGCACTAAGAAAAACATGGTATACAAAGGAAAACAAACAGAAACAATATTTACAAAATGCATCATGACATTACATCAAGGAAAATATAAGGAAAATAACCTATTAGGGACTATGGAAATAACAAGAAACAATTGTCGTAGTGTGAGGGGTAACATAAAAGGATCTAACCGCTAAAGAGGAAGAAAATCCTGAGGGTATGAAGAGAGAAGAAAGGAAGAAGACAAAGAAAAAGAAAAAGAAAAAGAAAGTAGAAATAAGGGAGGAACAAGGGAAAATATAGTGGAAAGGAGAGGGAAACAGGGAAAGGAGAGAAAGAGAAAAGTATGCAGTAATCAAGAAGCAAAAAAATACTGAGGGACATACCCGAGAAAATGGTTATGGTAAAAAATCATGTAGGTACAACAGGACCTGTGAACAGGAGGGAATTGTAGGGAAAGAAAAGGGAAGGGGAGATGCATAAGATATAACATAGTGTAACTAGGGAGGGAGGAGTAGTAAGACCATGATTGACTTACTTAGTAAAGTCAGCTAAAGGGTTAATCCGGCAAGAGGAAAATGTTGCTACGAGTAAAGTAAACAAGGAAAACCCTAATGTGGAAACATATGAATATTATAAGCGGAAAGAGTTAAAGGGACAACAATGAAAAAGGGACAAGAGGGGAATTGTATATAATGGTACATACCAATAAGGGGCTAGCATACAATGTGAAGGGGCTCACACGGTAGATTAGGATACAAGGTGAATGCTGCCAAATGAAAACAGTGTCAGTAAAAGGTAGTATGTTATAAATAATAAAGCAGGATATGAGAATGAAAATACATACCAATGGGACATTGTCATATGTGTACTACAGTTATTGATCATATGTAGTATGACAAATAAATTGTCAAGATGATGCTAGGGAAGAAAGGTAATAATGACTATAATGGTATGTAGAAGGCAAAAAAGAGACAAGGAAAGGGTAGGAACATACCTAGGAGCACTTTGGATAGGGGTGAGAGCACCAGGAGAAAGCCTGTAATGTCATCAGGAAATAGAGTGAGTCACATGGAAAAGGAGATCAAAGTAGAGCAAAGTAAAGCAGCATAGCGGAAATATCTTACCTAAAATGGCGTGGTAGTATGATCACTACGTGGAGGGAGCCCAGGGACTGTGTTGGGAGTGAGCCTCTATATACAGGCACGTCAAAATCCATTGGTGGAGTGTGAGTCACCGCTACCAGGTGTGGGGAAAGTCCGTGGGTGTGTGCATGACGTGCAGCCGACGCCTTCCAATGGGCGGAGCATAGGCGGTCGGTGCGTGCCAGGTGCCCACACGCAGGAGTGGCAGTGCAGGTATGCGGGCGTGTGCGTGACACGCGGCACCCGCCACGCCCACCGGTGGGCGGGACATCGGCGGGCGGCGCGCGCCAGGCACACACAGTGAGATGTGTGTCAGAAGAAGTGACAGATGGGTGTATGCTCCCTCCACGTAGTGATCATACTACCACGCCATTTTAGGCTTTCTCCTGGTGCTCTCACCCCTATCCAAAGTGCTCCTAGCATCATCTTGACAATTTATTTGTCATACTACATATGATCAATAACTGTAGTACACATATGACAATGTCCCATTGCATTCACCTTGTATCCTAATCTACCGTGTGAGCCCCTTCACATTGTATGCTAGCCCCTTATTGGGTTTTCCTTGTTTACTTTACTCGTAGCAACATTTTCCTCTTGCCGGATTAACCCTTTAGCGTACTTTACTAATGCTCTTGACCCCTGGTGAAGGCTCCTGCGTGAGCCGCAACGTTGGGCGGGCAGTACAATATTTGGTGAAAAATAAAAAAATTCTGTTCAAGCATATTATACCTGGACTTACCATTTTTTCATACACTGTGTGCCGGGACTACCCCTCTCGACTGTCTATGGCTTCATCATGGAGAGAGAGGTATCTTCCTCTCTCTGTGCATCCATTTTACAGTGCCCGCCATTACTCGCTTCCACCTACGTTATCACCAACAATGACGCATGTGCTTCATCCACCATAATCCCGCGGGCAGTCGGGCTGTCAGACAACACAGCGCATGCATGGGAGCCGGGACGGGTCATTTGGCTCCCATGCACGTGCCGCTGCCATAGTGAGGGCAGACGCATCGGCAGCAAAATAGTAAGGACACCACACTCTTAACAGGAGTGACGCTGCCAGAGGCCATGGGAGCAGACGTATAAAAAGGTAAACAGAGCTTTGAGCATACCAGTTCCACAAGCTAATTACATGCAAAAAGCAAATGGCTTAACTAGTTACTTCAGCAGCTACAGGGAAAGTCATTCATTTTGACAGGAATACGGCGGACAGTTTAGAGATTAGGAACATTGCTTAATTCGATGCATAAAAATTATAGGTAAACCCCCATGCAATACCCTATAAGAACGCAATGTCTTTAAACATGCAATAAATAATTTACTGAGAAAGTCCTTTCTTCTTATGATGCAAGGGATGACATCATCAGGCTGGAAAGCGTCATGTAATTCTTCAAAGGAATGGAAACCCCATCACATAAGCAGGGGAGATGGTACACATCCAATATCTCTAGATATAATCAAGCAAAGAATAAAAAATAAGTCTCTAAATCAGGACAAACACTCATCAGATATTTCAAGAGAGCTAGAAAATAATAAAAATAGGAGGGGGAAAGAAAAAAATAATACATAAATAAAATAAGTTAAAAAAGTGTGTGGATCTACAATTCCTCCACCCACATTGCTTAAATCGGGAAAATGACATCTCATGCATTCTATAGATATTGATTGTTTCTACAAGTATTACAGAAGGTTGTTATACTTTTTGCTATCACATATGTATGCATTTTTTTAAAGAAATTTTTTCTGCAAAAAGTTTTTTTCCCTGCAAAGGGATCTTTTCTGCTAAAAAATATCTGTCAAAATTTTCATGCTGTTATGAATATTTTTTCTGAGAATACACATTGTACATCTCTGTATATACATGTATTGTTTAAACATTGTTTCAAATTTTTTTTATGCTAGATTTTTTCTGTTTAAATTTTTTTTTAAAAAAAAAAATGTTGTTTGTTAAAATTCTTGCTGTTTAATGATCTTTCTGTTAATATTTACCATGCATAATATGATGTGGTTCCTATATCTACCATGTAAATTGTATTGTCCATTGTGATGAGCCTACCAACTCTTTAAAAAAATATATATTTTTTTAAAAAATTTCAAAAAATATTTTTTTGGAGTTTTTCCTTATTTTCCTTTTTTTACTTAAAAACTATATAATATATAAATCAAATAAATAGATTATCAGAGATACTTGATAAACTTTCTTTAAGGCCTCTGCCACACTCACGTGAAATTCACGCACGTGCCGAGAGACACGTAATTTCCCTGCGTGTTGCGTGCAGGTAAGTACGTGTCTCTGGTACGTGCGTGACACGTGTGTTCTACGTGTGCTATCCGCGATAGCACACGTAGAACCGGTAATTATTATACTCACCTGGTCCTTCCTGATGTCCGCGCTGCTGTCCGTGGTGCTGATCCTCGGTCTCCAGCCCTCCCGTCTCCCTGCTGCTGCTGCTGCCAGGCAGTGAAGTGAATATTCAATGAGAATAATGAGCGGCGGTCGGCAGCAAGAGGCAGCAGCGGCAGAGACAGGAGGGCTGGAGAAGGTGAGTTAATGTTTTGTTTTTTTTTCAATGACATGTGTGTTTTCTCCGGCGCGTGTCACACGGGACCGCATCCACACTACACCCGTGTGGTGCGGGTGCGGGCCGTGTGACACCCGTGCTGCCGGTGAAAAAACGGACATGTCAGCACTTTCAAAAACGCACACACGTAAAAACGCACACGGACACACGTTCCGTGTGGTTTTACGTGTGTGTGCCTGCTACAATAGGGTAGCATTGGTTAAAGTGTCTCCGTGCCGCCGGTACGTGTAAAAAATGACAAACACGTGCCGGAGGCACGGATGTGTGGCGCAGGCCTAAAACATTCAATTTAATATGTAAATGAGTTGGGTGGTTCAATCACTGAAGTTGTGGCCTCTGGCTATATATGTGTTTTTTGTATAACTAGTGTCACAAACCACCGGGGGGGTCCACTCAGAAATCCCCCGCGCTGGCTACCAGTACGTCACAATCGGGGGGTAACAAGTGGGGGTCACCCCTCCTTTATACCTCCCGACCGACAGACAGAGCACGTGACGCGCTCTCTAGCGCCCCTCTTATAGTCAGGCCAATTATGGAATTGCCCGACAATAAGCAAGGAGGCCGCTATACTACTTATGCCGATTATTGAAGGGTCCCCGGTGAGAGTAGGGTATATATTCCCCCGACCTCCGCGGGCGGAATATATAAAATCTCCCCGAATCTCACTGGCCTCCCCACAATAATCCTTGGCACAATTCGCTGCCACCAACCGATTTACGGTAACTATTAGCCGAACACACAGACGTGGGATTCAAGATCGAGATAACAGAACAGCCCAAGATTAATTATATAATTTAATCAGCCTAAAGCACACTAGAAACTACAATATATACAATAGGGAATCTACAGAATATACATATGTCAGAGTACAGTTACAATCAAAGCATGGGTTACAAACAGGCATACACAGTTCCAGCAGTTACCTTGTTGCGTCTGGCCACAGGGGGGCGCTGTAGACCAGGTTTCCAGGAACTCCCTCACAGGTCTTTCCCAACCAGGCCCCCGAGCAGAAGAACACTGGAAAATGGCCGAAGTAGGGTTATCAACCTGGGCAAATCCAGGTCTCCTCCTACCTTCGTGACCTCACAGGGAGCACTGCTCCACCCCTGGCTTGAGTTATGGACAATATCCCAACATGGAATATGGGCCATAACTTTGCCTGGGAGCGTCGTAGGCGGACGCCAATGCTCTCATTGTGACAGCTATGAATTTAGCCACAGAACGAGGGGACTCATGACCTGTCTGCCAGTTCCCCATTGGCTGATATCACGCCTGGGGCATTTCCCCATGTCCTGCTCCCATAAAAAGGGTGTGCCGGCATCGTCCGCATGCAGAGACACCATTTTTATGGTTGCCATATTTATCGGAAATATGGCTTGCGAGATATGAACCATTTTTTACTGGAGTCGTTCTGTCTGCTAGTTCCATAGCCTTGCTAATGAGATACAACTCTTGTTACAGGGTGACGGCAGGGAGTCATCCTGTGTCCTTTGTCCTAAAGCCACCTAATTTCCATATCACAGGACATGGCCATGGAGTTTGTTGCTAAACCAGTTGTGTGAAGGAAAGGGGGGGGGTGACACCAGAAGAGGGCTTCCTGACATACTTGAATATCATGATTTATCGTCATATCTCCGGATTTACCTCACACCTCCCCCCTTTTGAGGGCGCTAGGGGGCAGCACACTCCGGTGTTCCCCCGTGCGCCCGTCCGCGACCTCTCCTTGTCGGGACAGCCCGTCTGCGTTACCGTGGTCACGGCCCCTTTTGTGGCGAATGGTGAAGTTGTATTGCTGGAGCGCAAGGCTCCATCGCAACAATCGCCCATTCGTCCCAGAGACGGTGTGCAACCAGCTGAGGGGATTGTGGTCCGTCTCCACGATGAAGTGGCGCCCGTATAGATAGGGTTGCAGACGCTGCAGGGCCCACACTATGGCCAGGCACTCCTTCTCCATCGTGGAATAGGCAACTTCCCTTGGTAACAGCTTCCTGCTCAGGTACAAGACTGGGTGCTCTTGGCTCGCAGAGTCCACCTGGCTGAGCACCGCACCGAGGCCGAAGTCACTGGCGTCGGTCTGTACTACAAACGGCCGCGTGAAGTCGGCTGCCTGTAGCACGGGCGGGCTGGACAGGGCGTCCTTTAGGGCCCGGAAGGCTGTCTCGCAGTCCATTGTCCAATCGACTGCAGAGGGCAGCTTCTTCTTGGTGAGGTCCGTCAAGGGCTTTGCCAGGCTACTATAGCATGGAACAAACCTCCTATAGTACCCAGCGGTCCCCAAGAAGGACATCACCTGCTTCTTGGTCCTGGGGGTAGGCCAGGATGCGATGGCCTCCACTTTCTCAGGCTCGGGCTTCAGTGTTCTCCCACCTACCCGGTGACCGAGGTACTGGACCTCGCTCATGGCCAGCTGACACTTTCCCGGCTTGATGGTCAAACCTGCCCGGTGGATCCGCCTGAGCACCTGTGCTAGATGCTCTAGGTGGTCCTCCCAGGTGGGACTGAAGACGGCAATGTCATCCAGGTACGCGGCCGCGTACCCTTCAAGTCCCTTGAGCAGGGTGTTGACCATCCGCTGGAAAGTGGCAGGGGCATTCCTCATCCCGAATGGCATCACCGTGGACTCGTACAGTCCAAATGGGGTAATAAAGGCAGAGCGTTCCCTGGCCTTGTGAGTCAGGGGGATCTGCCAATATCCCCGGCTCAGATCCATGATGGTCAGGTACTGAGCCCCGGCCAACTGATCGAGCAGGTCATCGATGCGTGGCATTGGGTACGCATCGGCGACCGTGACAGCATTGAGCCCCCTGTAGTCCACGCAGAACCGAGTGGTTCGGTCCTTCTTAGGGACGAGGACTACAGGCGAGGCCCAAGCGCTGTTGGATGCCTGGATCACCCCCAGCTTCAGCATCTCGTCAATCTCCTGGCGCATGTGTTGCTGCACCTCCAGGGAGACCCGATATGCTGAACGCCGGATCGGGGGATGATCCCCAGTGTCCACGTGATGGACAGCCAAGTCAGTCCTTCCGGGCTGGTTGGTAAACAACCCCCGGAAGGGGAGGAGGGTGGCCCACAGCTGGGACCGTTGGTCTTCCAAGAGCTGGTGGCCAACCTCCACATCCTCAATGGATCCGCCTGCCCTAACCTGGGCTAGCATATCCAAGAGGGTTTCCGCTTCTCCCTCCTCGGGCAGGTTGCACACGGGGAGCGCACATGCCTCCCGCTCATGATGTGCCTTCATCATGTTCACATGGAAGGGCTTCCGCCTTCCACGGGCAGGGTCCAGGGTGACCAGGTACGTTACAGGGTTGAGCTGCTGGTACACGAGGTATGGGCCTTCCCAGGCTGCCTGAAGCTTGTCCTGTGGTACGGGGACCAGTACCCACACCTTTTGACCCACTTGGTAGGTCCTCTCACAAGCGTTCTGGTCGTACCAACGCTTCTGATCGGCCTGGGCTTGAGCCATATTGTCGTGTACCAGTTGCGTCAAGGCCTGCATTTTGTCCCGGAAGCGCATGACATACTCGATAACCGACACTCCAGGGGTGGCCAAATCCCCTTCCCAAGCCTCTTTCACCAGAGCCAGGGGGCCCCGCACACGTCGCCCGTACAGGAGCTCAAACGGTGAGAATCCTGTTGAGGCCTGTGGAACCTCCCGGTAAGCAAATAACAGGTGTGGGAGATACCGCTCCCAGTCACGCCCATGGGAGTCGACCAACATCTTAAGCATCTGCTTTAAGGTGCCATTGAACCGCTCGCACAGGCCATTAGTCTGTGGATGGTACGGGCTGGCCACCAGATGTCGCACCTGGACCTGCTTACAGAGGGCCTCCATCAGCTGGGACATGAATTGGGTCCCCCGGTCAGTGAGCATTTCCTGGGGAAAACCCACTCGGGAGAAAATCTCCAGCAATGCGGTGGCCACCTTGTCAGCCCGAATGGACGACAAGGCCACTGCTTCTGGGTACCGGGTGGCATAGTCCACTACCGTCAGTATGAAGCGTTTCCCGGAGCTGCTGGGGATGGCCAGCGGGCCGACCAGATCCACAGCCACCCTCCTGAAAGGCTCATCGATGATGGGCAGAGATACCAGTGGGGCTTTGGGGCGTGGCCCCGCCTTCCCCACTCTCTGACAGGTTTCACACGAACGGCAGTAGGCAGCCACATCGGCCCCCATTTTTGGCCAGTAGAAATGCTGGTTTAACCTGGCCTTGGTCTTAGCGATCCCTAGGTGTCCGGCCATCGGAATCTCATGTGCGATCCGCAACAACTCCGTCCGGAACGGATAGGGTACCACCAACTGTCGGTCCCTGGGCCACGCCTCCGGTGAACCCTGCTGGACCGTGGCCCGGTACAGCCGTCCTTGGTCCCAGACCACTCGCTCCGGGTCCGAGTCCGAGGGAGGCTGTGCCGCCTGCTCCTTAAGAGCTTTCAGGCTGTCGTCAGCTCCTAACGCTGCCTGAAACCCCTGACTAGATGTGGCCAGAATCGACGAGACTGTCACATCTTCGGTCAGTACCCCGGGACCTGTGTCCTGGCCTCCACCTGACTCGGCTGCCACTTGGTCAGAAGGGGAAGAGCTATCGGACCTCCGGGAGGCCCCTTGGCTTCCAGCACTCCCACTGCGGGTGACAGCGGCCACAGCCGCTGCGACCGTGGGTCGTGCCTGCTCCTCCTCCGTTCCTGACCAAGTCGCCGGTTCAGGCAGACCTACCTGGCTTCCTGACACCCCGGTTGTGGGGGAACCATGCACCGAGATCTTACCTGGGAGCACTTCCGCTCCTGGACCGGCCCCAATCTCACCTGCCTGTTCCCCTCCTGCAGCAACAGAACCCCGCTGTGAAATCTCTGGGGACCCCACATTTGCTGTGGTAGCCCCCACCCCACACACTGGTCCTCCCCCTGCAGCACCCTGCTCTCTGCTTATCCCTGCAGAGGGCAACAGATCCCAGCTCACAGGCTGATTACTTGTAGAGGCATTGTCACACCTTTCTCTGACCCCCTCCCCTGTCACAGCTGCAGCTGAGTGTGTGTCTATGGTGTCTATGCAAGCAGAAATATCAGAGTTCACTCCCTCCTCCCTTACATCATTCATAGATAACACATTAACATTGTCAGGAGGCATGTCAATACTGGCTGAAGGTTCAGCCCTTGGTTGGGGCCCAAACTGGGAGGTTATCTGCCCCAAATCTGTCCCAAGTAGCACGTTTGCAGGGATCCGATCAGTTACCCCCACCTCCCTCACCCCTCGCCCTGCGCCCCAGTCCACATAAATGTCAGCAACAGGCAGCGCCGGGTCAATGCCTCCAATCCCGGAGACAGCGAGGGTTTTTCCAGGGATCAAGTCTTGGGGGGACACCATCTCAGGCCGCACCAGAGTCACCTCCGAGGCGCTGTCTCGCAGTCCTATGGTCACAGACCGGCCGACGGTGACAGGTTGGAAGCTGTCCAGGGACCTACCACCACCCCCACCCACACAATACACCTTGGGCGGCCCTTGGGACGGGGACGGAGCCGGGGCCTTGGGACGCTGAGGGCACATGGCCTTGAAGTGTCCAGGTATATCCCACTGCTGCCACCAATATGTCACAAACCACCGGGGGGGTCCACTCAGAAATCCCCCGCGCTGGCTACCAGTACGTCACAATCGGGGGGTAACAAGTGGGGGTCACCCCTCCTTTATACCTCCCGACCGACAGACAGAGCACGTGACGCGCTCTCTAGCGCCCCTCTTATAGTCAGGCCAATTATGGAATTGCCCGACAATAAGCAAGGAGGCCGCTATACTACTTATGCCGATTATTGAAGGGTCCCCGGTGAGAGTAGGGTATATATTCCCCCGACCTCCGCGGGCGGAATATATAAAATCTCCCCGAATCTCACTGGCCTCCCCACAATAATCCTTGGCACAATTCGCTGCCACCAACCGATTTACGGTAACTATTAGCCGAACACACAGACGTGGGATTCAAGATCGAGATAACAGAACAGCCCAAGATTAATTATATAATTTAATCAGCCTAAAGAACACTAGAAACTACAATATATACAATAGGGAATCTACAGAATATACATATGTCAGAGTACAGTTACAATCAAAGCATGGGTTACAAACAGGCATACACAGTTCCAGCAGTTACCTTGTTGCGTCTGGCCACAGGGGGGCGCTGTAGACCAGGTTTCCAGGAACTCCCTCACAGGTCTTTCCCAACCAGGCCCCCGAGCAGAAGAACACTGGAAAATGGCCGAAGTAGGGTTATCAACCTGGGCAAATCCAGGTCTCCTCCTACCTTCGTGACCTCACAGGGAGCACTGCTCCACCCCTGGCTTGAGTTATGGACAATATCCCAACATGGAATATGGGCCATAACTTTGCCTGGGAGCGTCGTAGGCGGACGCCAATGCTCTCATTGTGACAGCTATGAATTTAGCCACAGAACGAGGGGACTCATGACCTGTCTGCCAGTTCCCCATTGGCTGATATCACGCCTGGGGCATTTCCCCATGTCCTGCTCCCATAAAAAGGGTGTGCCGGCATCGTCCGCATGCAGAGACACCATTTTTATGGTTGCCATATTTATCGGAAATATGGCTTGCGAGATATGAACCATTTTTTACTGGAGTCGTTCTGTCTGCTAGTTCCATAGCCTTGCTAATGAGATACAACTCTTGTTACAGGGTGACGGCAGGGAGTCATCCTGTGTCCTTTGTCCTAAAGCCACCTAATTTCCATATCACAGGACATGGCCATGGAGTTTGTTGCTAAACCAGTTGTGTGAAGGAAAGGGGGGGGGGTGACACCAGGAGAGGGCTTCCTGACATACTTGAATATCATGATTTATCGTCATATCTCCGGATTTACCTCACAACTAGTCAGATGCATTGACAAAGACTAAAGGTCTAGCCGAAAACGCGTTTTTTTTTGTTTGCACTGTGGTTCTATGGATTAAATCCTAAAGATTACTCCAAGTTTTGGAGTGCCGGTCTTATGTCCATATATTATTTGGGTGTGCCATCCCTTGACCGAGCACCTGCAATTTTGAGAGCTGCCTAGATATCACTTCTTATTATCATGGTGGATAGAGAGTGCATGCAAAGCGAGTATTGGAGGGCACTTTAAAATAAAAGCAGAGAGAGAGAAAGATACCTCTCTCTTCCTGATGAAGCCATAGACGGGACCTACTATATTTCCTGGCGAAACACGTGTTGGTGGGTTGAGGGGAATCTTTCTGGCTCAGGACATGGATTACAGGCAGCTTATATCTATATGCACCTAGCACTTTTCTGGTAGGTACATGACTTCATTCAGGGATATCTCCTGTATGTGTTGGCCTGTTAATGCATTTGGCATTTTACTTTAGGGGGAGATCATTTAATCATTTTATCTATGAGGAAGAATTGTTTTCCTACATACACAGTTTTCTCTATCCCCTGGTTCAGGAGCCAACTTCATAAATGGCTTTTTGGGCAATGTTTAGGGTGCGACCGCACTTTGCTTTTTACCTGCTTTTTCAACTGCAGCGTTTAATGCCAAAATGGATGTGTTCTGACATGTCAATTGTTTTTGCCATTTGGGTTTTGCACTGCAAAGCTGAGTTTTTGCCCAAAGTTCTTCCACAAAAAGGCAGCATTTTGAACTGCATAGTGCGGTCTAGAAACTCAAATTCCCATAGACTTTGCTTGAAAAGCAGAACACATCCATTTTGGCATTAAACGCTGCAGTTGAAAAAGCAGCAAAAAAGCAGGTAAAAAGCAGGTAAAAAGCGAAGTGCGGTTGCACCCTTAGGCCCTGTGTCCACGGTGCGTTTTATTCATGCTTTTCTGCAGCGTTTTCAACTGCACCTTTTTAGTGCCCAAATGGCTGCGTTTTGATTTCCCAGCAAAGTCTATGGGAAATAGGGTTTTCCTGTGCCCACCATGCATTTGAAAACGCTGCGTCAAATTTGCATATTTTGTGGCAAAAACCATGCATTTAAAAAAGCAGCATGTCAATTGTTTTTGCCATTTGAGGTGCGTTTAGATAACATAGAGGACAATGAGAAACAGGGAGTAACCAAGAAACATCAAAATTCCAGCGTTTTACCTGCTTTTTAGGTGCAGAAAACATGCGTTTTGGACTACTAAAACGCTTGCTTTTTGCACATCAAAATAATGATTTCATATGTCCCTTTACACACACACATAGTCCGACAATTTATTTAAAGAAAATTATCATTTTATTGCTATATTTCCGTTTTTTATTAAATAACCGCTATAATTCTATTAAATCTTGCTATTTTCTTTTTTTCATACAAATATTTATGTGCCCCTTTTTTTTCTCTTTTTTCATTTGGTTTGACTGTTGTAACTTTATCAGTGTCTTGATGTTCAAAACGCATGTGTCAAAAAGCATTTGAAAAAGCATTCAAAAAGCGCTAAAAACGCATCAAATACGCGGCAAATTTGCATGCGTTTTCAGCGCTAAAGTTCTGCAAAAGGCAACTTTGGCTAATTCAATTAAGGACAAAACGTGCATTTAGAACTACAAGTAGGGAAAAGCAACGTGGACACATAGCCTTATTGTCATTTTCATGTTATACCTACCTATCGTTTGTTTTTTTGTGTTACTAAGTAGCATGCCTTTATTGGTATTCTTTTTGCATGTTTTTTAAAGTTGTCTGATTTTTGTGTGTGCTTTCACCTTATAAATAAAATATGAAAATACATATGAACTCCTTTCCTCCTGTCTTTATCTTCTGCTGCAAATGCTCTTGAAATTTTAGCTACAGTTCAAATTATAATCTTATGACCACCAGATGTCATCTCCTTCCACAGTAAAGGTAAAATCTAAATTTCCAAAGAAAGATGTTACCTTTGAAAGTGAATGATAAGTTCAGGAGAGAAAAGAATATTACAAAGATTCTTATTTTCATGTGCAGTATAATGCTTATTTATGAAAAAATATACTACAATTATTCTCTAAATGTTTACATTTTTATTCTGCTTTTCTATTTTTTTTTATTTATTTTTTAACAAAATTTAACTCACTTCCCAAAAATGACAAAATAGGAATTATGAGATAGGTACACGTCCAAAAAGTCAGTAACTGCAACAAGGCACTATATTAAGGTGGGGTGTATGGATCTAATATTTCACTAGTAAAATGAATGTGCATTTAAAAAACATATTTCCCCCTTCAAAGATGTAATTGCAAAAGAAATGAAAAATAAAACAGGCTCTTGTGACTAGTATCATGTCTGCCTGACATTGATTTTAGATTTTGTTCTCCGTGGTTTGCTCTAGCGTCTCAGCTTGTTAAGAATGAATGAACAAAAATGTGTACTTGTAATTCAAATGAAGCAAAACACATGCCACCAGCTTATATCACTGATTATCAACCTTTCACTGCTGCTGTTAGGACTTCTCCTATTGCTCTTTCCCGATATCAATTGACTCTCTGTATAATGCCACGTTCACACCTTCAGTACGTGGTCAGTATTTGTAAGCCAAAACCAAGAGCAAACTATCAGACAAAACAGTATAATAGAAACAAGGTCACCACTTTTTCCTTTTTCATCCATGCAAGATTTTGGTTTATAAATACTGAGGTAAAATACCAACCAAATACAGAGTGTGTGCATGTGGTCTTAGGCCGGGGTCATAAGTGGGGATAAAAAATCTGACCGATTTTCATACAGGAGAGTAGATCAAAAAAACATTCTTTATTGTATGAATACCTGTATATAAGGCAAATAAAAAAAAAGACAAAAAAGAAAGCCTATTCCAACCTCTATGCCAGTCATAGCGAACCTTTCACAGGCCTAGTGCCCAAATTGTTGCCATAAACTCAATTTTTTCTCAAGTGCCAACATGGCAAATAATTACGGTAATTGATTTTAAAGTTACCTTTGCAGTCTTCACCTCTCTTCAGTAGGGGGCATCATGCTCATGCATGCTTACCACACATTGAAGCTCAGCCACTCCCACTGCCCTTTCCAGACACAGCAGTTTAATTGATCTTTATGGAAAAAAATGCAGAATATTAGACAGACAGACAGATTTTAACATGGAATGCAATAAGATTTCACCCTAAAATTTACAAACATCTCAAAAACCCATAAAGACATGCGAGTTGCTTTTCTCCCCCTTCATTATGTAGCTATGTCCCCCTTCCTGGGCCACTTCCTGATGAACATGTCCCCCATCCTGATATATATTTTCTACATTCTGGTATATTTGTCTCCATCATGGCCCCATCCTGGTAAATGTACCCCATCCAGGTGAATGTGCCCCATCCTGGCATGTTTCTCCATCCTGGTAAATGTACCCCATCCTGGTAAATGTACCCTATCCTGGCATGTTCCCCCAGCCTCTTAAATGTACCTCATCCTGGCATGTTCCCCCATCCTGGCATGTTCCCCCATCTTGGTAAATGTACCTCATCCTGGTAAATGTACCCTATCCTAGCATGTTCTCCCATAGTGGCATGTTCCTCCATGCTGGCATGTACCCCCATCCTGACATGTCTTTCCATCCTGTCATGTTTCCCCCATCCTGCATGTTTACCTCATCCTGGCATGTTTCCCCATCATGGCATGTTTCCCCATCCTGGCATGTACCCCCATCCTGTCATGTACCCCCATCTTGCCAGTTTCCACATGCTGGCATGTTTCCCCCATTTTGTCAGTTTCCCATCCTGGCATGTTTCCTGATCATGGCATGTTCCCCCATCCTGGCATGTACCCCCATCCTGTCATGTACCCCCATCTTGCCAGTTTCCCCATCTTGCCAGTTTCCCCATCCTGGCATGTTTTCCCCATCCTGGCAGTTTCCCCCATCCTGGCAGTTTCCCCCATCCTGGCAGTTTCCCCCATCCTGTCAGTTTCCCCATCCTGTCAGTTTCCCCCATCCTGGCATGTTCCCCAATCCTGGCATGTTCCCCAATCCTGGCATGTTCTCCCATTCTGGTATGTTTCCCCATCCTGGTATGTTTCCCCATCCTGGCATGTTTCCCCATCCTGGCAGTTTCCCCCATCCTGGCAGTTTCCTCCATCATGGCAGTTTCCCCCATTCTGGCAGTTTCCCCCATCCTGGCATGTTCTCCCATCCTGGCATGTTCTCCCATCCTGGCATGTTCTCCCATCTTGGCATGTTTCCTCATCCTGGCATGTTTACCCCAGCCTGGATGTTTCCCCCATCCTGGCAGTTTCCTCCATCATCCTGGCAGTTTTCCCATCCTGGCAGTTTCCTCCATCATCCTGGCAGTTTTCCTATCCTGACAGTTCTCCTATTATGTCAGTTTCCCCCATCCTGACATTTTCCCCAATCCTGGCATGTTCTCCAATCCTGGCATGTTTCCCCTTCCTGGCAATTTCCCCATCCTGGCATGTTTCCCCCATCCTGGCATGTACCACCATCCTTGCATGTACCGCCATCCTGGCAGTTTCCCCATCCTGTCATGTACCCTCATCCTGGCAGTTTCCCTCATCCTGGCAGTTTCCCTCATCCTGGCAGTTTCCCCCATCCTGGCATGTTTCCCCCATCCTGGCAGTTTCCTCAATCCTGGTAGTTCCCTCCATCCTGGCAGTTACCTCCATTCTGGCAGTTTCCCCCATCCTGGCAGTTTCCCCCATCCTAATACAGCCGCACACAGTTTTTAATAAAAAAAAAAGCATGCTCACCTTCCATCACCAGCTCCAGCCCTGCAAACCTCTAGATCCTCAGTTCCCTCATAGCTACAAGATGTCATTATGCCAGCGCCGCTTACTGGCAGTTTCCTCCATCATCCTGGCAGTTTTCCCATCCTGTCAGTTTCCCCCATCCTGACATGTTCCCCAATCCTGACATGTTCCCCAATCCTGACATGTTCCTCAATCCTGACATGTTCTCAAATCCTGGCATGTTTCCCCTTCCTGGCAATTTCCCCATCCTCGCATGTTTCCCCTATCCTGGCCTGTACCGCCATCCTGGCAGTTTCCCCATCCTGTCATGTACCCCCATCCTGGCAGTTTCCCCATCCTGGCAGTTTCCCCCATCCTGGCAGTTTCCTTTATTCTGGAAGTTTCCACCATCCTGGCAGTTTCCCTCATCCTAATACAGCCGCACACAGTTTAAAAAAAAAAAAAAGAATGCTCACCTTCCATCACCCGCTCCACCACTGCAAGCCGCTAGATCCTCAGTTCCCTCGTGGCCACAAGATGTCATTATGCCGGCGCCGGTTACTGACTTTCCTGATGTCTTCCAGGCAACAGGCCTGCGGTCTAAGAGAGGAGTGTCAGAGCGAGGAGAGATGTGTCCTCCACTCCAGCACAACTTTGAACTGCTAGCATGATCACACCGACAGTTCAAAGCGGCTGCATGAGGCGACAGCATGTGTGCCGACAGTAGGGGATCTGCATGCCCTGTCTGGCATGCGTGCCATAGGTTCGCCATCACTGCTCTATGCTATGTTCAAATGCAGCTTTTTTGCTGTATTTCTGTACTTTCTCACTTTTTCAATGGTGAAAAAAACATTCTCCGCTAAATGTAATTTTAACATTTTACTACCTTACCTGGGCATGTGTTGTGGGTGACTCTGTTTAATTTATGAAGGAGGGACACTGAAACTAACAAAACCTATTTGGACAATGCAAGAACTGTTAAAAATTAGAAGGAAGAGAGAATTTGATACACCCTGTATTACAAAAAAAGAAGGGCCTCATACACATTCTGTTAAAATTGTTAGGCAGTGGAACTCCTACACTCATAAAATCTATAAAATAAGTGCAAAGGCTGCAAAAACTTGAAGAGAGGGACTGCATTAACATCTGACAGACAGGTAGAGGAGGGCTTCAGATTTTTTTTTTACATTTCTAAGGTGTGAAACTCCAAGACTGGTAAAGCCTATGCATTAAGTGCAAGGCCTATTCAAAAATTACAATGAGGAATTGCAATACAGTCATCAATAGATGCAGATAAGGGACTCTGATTCAATTCTGGTAAAATATTAAACACATTCTGACTCCCAAACTGGTAAAGCCTAAGCACTCAGTTAGAAGCCTACCTAAAATTACAAGGTGTAATTGTAATACAGCCAACAAAACACATAGAAAAGGGACTCTATTTCAATTCTGGTACAATTATAAAAATATTCTGACTGTGAAACTGGCAAATCCTATGCACTCAGTGAGAGGCCTAGCTAAAATTTAAAGGAAGCATTTCAATTCCGCTAGCAAGAGATGTAGAAGAGGGACTCTGATACAATACTTGTACAATTAAAAAGAAAATCTGTCTCCCATACTGGGAAAGCCTATGCACTTAGTGAGAGACCTAGCTAAAATTACAAGGAGGAATTGCAATACAACTAGCAAAATGCAAAGAGGAGGGTCTCAGATTTGTTTTCCCATTATTAAGGAGGGGTCACCTAGATTGGTAAAGCCGATGCACTATGTACAAGGGCTTCTAACAATTAGAAGGAGTCACTCTGATACACCCTGGAAGACACGTAGAGGAGGGCCTCAAAAACATTTTTTTTAACCATTTGGAAGGAGAGGGACTTCTACAATGGTAAATCCAATGCATTAAGTTCAAGGGTTGAAAAATATTTATCCCTGGAGGAAAGTTCTCCTTGTAACATGGTTCGAGAATGGTGTACAAGCAGTAATTTGTGTTGTCCAAAATGCGTATAATGCGAGGGTCACGGGAAAAGCAGTATGAAATAAAGTTTTAAATGTATATCAGATTCTCAAAAGGCATGGCTTCCCTTTCTCTAACAGAAAGATGACTCTCCATCTTCTCCTCTTCCTCCCACTCCTGCTCCTCATCTTCAGGCCATCCACACTGAAAAAACAAGAAGCTGGTGTTGGTAGTACCCTCTGTAGCTAAAGCAGCCATCTCTTATTCTTTTCCTCTTCAACCTTTTCCTCTTCATTATCACCCAATCCATGCTGAAAAGATGAGATGAGGCTGGGTAGTATTAGCCTGTGTACTGTCTTCTTTCATCTTTACCTAGTCTGCACACAAAACTTTCTCTTTAATTGTGAGCAGCAAGCAATTGTGTAGACAAAGAAGTGGGATGGTTTTGCTGATTATGGCGTCATTGCCACTCACCATCTTGGTTGATTCCTCAATGTTTTGAAGAACCAAACAGATGTCAAACATCCATGGCCACTTGTCGGTTCTTAAGTGCTGAGGCTGACAGGAGTGTTGTAGCTAGTATTCAACTACTGCCTTCCACTGCTAACAAAGCCTTGCCTTTATTTAATACAACTCTGGAAGAAAATAAGTGCAAATAGGGTCTTACTCGGTATGGGAATTAGTTACAATGCTAAGTATCGCACTCACCTGATAGAGTTGTGCCAGTCACAACCCTTTTCTGCACATATGTAGGTAGTGGTCAGCAGTGGCCCCAAAGTATAGCAGTAGATAAACCCGAGGAGAGTAATACGCGTGTAAGCCACGCTAGAAACCACGAGTCCAGAAGTACGATTTAATTCCTTTTTATTTTCACAGGTCAACGCGTTTCAGACATATATCCATCTCCTTCATCTGGACAAACCAAAGGAATCATATATCCCTTAGTGATATGTGATTCCCTTGGTTTGTCCTGATGAAGGGTTATATCCTGATGATGGATATATCTCTGAAAGGCTCTTGACCTGTGAAAATAAAAAGGGATTTAATCATACTTATGGACTCATGTTTTCTAGCGCGGCTGACACCCGTATTTCTCTCCTCCGGTTTATTTACAAAAAAGCCTTGCCAACATATGGAATGTTGAGATTCAGAGCTTGAGAAGGTCACAAACCGGTCTGTAAGCGGGCACTTGCATACGCTACTGCAAGCACTGCCAGACCGGCAGCAGCTGTAGGTAACTTGCGCAAATGGGTGCACATGTGGTGTACCTTGACAATTAGCACAGGGAAATCTGTGTAGGTTTTCAGAAAGCACTGAACCAGCAAGTTGAGCACGTGGACCAGGGATGGTACATATGGCAGCTTGCCAAGATTTAGAGCCACGACTAGGTTAAAGCCATTATCACAATTGACCATGCTTGGCTGGTGGTTCAGCAGCAAGAGTCACATATCTGTCTGTTAGATTTTTTAACAACTCAGCATGTGCTATTTATCACCTAAAGAATTCAGTTTCAGCAAAGAATGCTGCTACTTCATCGAGGCAATGAAGCAATGCTTCCAGCTTGGGACTGATAGGGATGGCAATATAGACATGAAAGCTTATGAGGAGGACGGATGCAGGAACTGGTGGAGATGGGGAAAAACCTGATGGAATTAGGGCCAATAATTCTAGGTGTCGGTAGCACATGAGCCGTCCCAGAGTCCGACTCGGTATAAGATTCCACAAACTTCACCCAGTATGCCATCAAGGAAATGTAGCGTCCCTTGCCACATGCACTTGTCCATGTGTGGGTGGTTAAGTAGGCCATCCCAGTAATTGCGCTGGTCAGGGTACTGGTGGTGTTATAGAACACTTCCTTGGATAAGGCAGGGATGGCAAACTGGGAGAAATAATAGTGGCTGGAGACCAAGTACCAAGGAAAGACCATTGCCTTAAGATTAAAAAGAGTTTCTGTCTCCATAAGCCTGTGTGGTTGTTGGCTGGGTATTTCTGTTTGTGTTCAAATGCCTGGGGAAGAGATAGCCGGATGCTGTTTTGGGGCATTGAATTGGATGTAGTTGCTGATGGTGGTTGCGATGTGCAATGACAGGTGCAGGACAGGAGGTATCCATGCCTGCATCCAGGACAAGCATTTGCCAAGCACATAGCACATGGAAAAGAAAGTGGTTTCACTTGCAGAGACTGTCTGTGAACCCAGGTGTCTGTCTCTCCTAGTCAAGTGCTTGGATGACATGTGCCTTAGCATGTTGGTGGTAGTCAGGCTAGTAGTCTGGTAAGGTTGCAAATTACCATTCTTATATCACCTCACTTTCATAAAAAATGTACCAGACTTGGGAACACCTATCCCTTGGCTTGGAAAATTGCCAAGTGTGGGTACTCTGGGGAACAATTGCCTGCCCTCACTCTCCTGCCACTCTTCTGTCTCTTCCTTCCTGTTGTGGTGCTATGCTCCCTCTGCATGCCACTTTGCCAGGTTGGGTCAGTGATTTCATCAGCCACTATCTTGTTTTCCACTTTCTCACTCTGCTCCTTCTCCTGATTTGTTTACTTAACATGGATTGTTGGCAACTGTGTCTCGTCATAATCCACTTCTTGAGACTGTAATTGCTGTTGTCCACCATTACCTTCTTCTGACTGTGATGCATCACTGCACATAATCTCCTCATGTCCCTCTTTAAACATGCATGGTTTGAGGCCAGAAGAAGCCATAAATTGAACGGTAAAGAGTTCTTCGGCGTGTCCAATTGTCAAGTCACTTGTTGCCTGGGACAGTCCATGGTGGGAGGAAAAAAGATCAGGGTGAGTATTATGTGGTTCAGACTCTGTTCTAGTAATACTGGACTGAGTGGAAGACAGGGTGGTGCTGGGAAAGAGACTGGAAGCATTATCTGTCATCCAACCCACAACCTGCTCACACTATTTTTTCTTCAACAGTAGTGTCCCACGCCTACCTGAAAATTGGGACAGGAAGCTAAGTATAGTTGATGCATGTGTTTGATGTGCTCCCACTGCAGGATCAGTTTTCCCTGGTCACAGCCATGGCTACAATCAGTGAGATGTTCACTTCCCTGTCCCTTGCCTCACACCTGGCACATTTTAAATTATGTACGCCACTAACAGCGGTATTTTTATAAAAAAAGAATCTATTTGAATTAGCCCTGAAAAAGACTGTTGACCATGACAGCACCAAGGACTGTAACTAAATAAACCCTGTCTAAAAGCCTCTAATACACTATCCCTACTCCAGCAGCCAACCGTACACTAATTGGAGCTAAGAGCAATATTATTATAGAATAGAATCTATTCAAACTACCACTGAAAAGGTCTGTTGGTTGCATGTGGCAGTACTAAGGACTGTAACGCAATGAACCCTGCCTAAATGTATCTAGTACACTACCCTTACACTAGCAGCTAGCCCTACACTAATTGCAGCTAAGAGCGGTATTAGTAGAAAATAGAATACATTTCAATTATCCCTTAAAAGGACTGTTAGTTTAATGTTGCAAAAGCAAATATTGTAATGCTATAACACACTGCTCCTACTCAAACAGAAACTCTCCCTACATGATTTCTGAGTATAGTGCACTGAGTATGGTGTCACTAGAACTTATATAATGTATACCCAATGATGACATGCGGCTGGCCAATCATAGTAATGCAAGTAGTCAACATGGCTATGGCTTTACCGTGATTGGCAGGTGATCCCTGCACGTTTAGTGGCTGAATATCAGCTGCAATACATGCGGAGTGGGAAATTTAGCATGGCGCCCGAGCACCAGGATACTTGATTGAGCACCTAATGTCTCGAGCACCAGAATGCTCAATCAAGCACCGAGCCGTGCCGAGTATGGACAACCATCACTAATAAACACAAACACTGTGTTTTTGTGTTTATTTCACACTTTCCAGGATTTTGAAAGATGATATTAGGAAGAAAAAGATGGAAAGGGTTGAGTGTAGTGCATTCTACCTATTTAAAAACAATATGAACACAACCTATGGCATTTGAATCACAAATACACACCACATGCTAAGCTCTATTAATAAAGACACAGCCCTATATCAGACCAGATGATAAGACATTAGGACTGATAATAACCCTATACAGACCCTAAACTAGATCACCCTTTAAACAGACTCAGATTTATGGCATGTGAATCACCAATACACACCACACACGAGACTCCCTAAATAAAGTTTCATTATGACTAAGGGCCTCTAGAAATGCATTTACGGGATTGGTGTCCTTTATTTTGCAGCACTGCTTTTAATGACTCTTTAATAAAGCATTGAAGAGTTTACACTTTGTTAGCTGGATGTATTTAGTTCCTAATTAGCTAAAAATACGAACTAGATCAAATTCTTCGTTATACAGATTTCAGATGCAGACCCAATCCTCTCCTTTTTACAGAAGTAGGCTCTACTCTGTATACAAACCTCATAACAACCTCCTATATATAGACCCTCTTATTTACAGACTAAATCCGTCAAGCCCCTATATAAAGATTGACTGTTTACAGCCTCCCTCAATATTTGAAAAGCATAAACTTAGACTAGAAAATCTGAAACTGTGCACTTTATCATAGTGGTCCATCCTGGAGGATAAATGTGGAGCTTTGTTAATAATTTGTGTCTAAATTCATGTAAGCTATTGGTTGGCTTAGTTTCCACCAAAATTGTATGTGTAGCGCCCCATGGGGCAGGTGTTTTAACCTACTCATTGTTGGGCCAGGATGCAGATTTTTCTGCGTCGTCATGGAGTGGCCTGGCCTAGTTCCATTGCCCCGAGGCATACAGGAAGAAGGATTAGAGGATGGAGGGGAGGATGTAGGTAGTAGTTGTGGGTTTAGGAAAGTCTGTTAGGATTATTACGCCACCTGTGATATGCAGCCTGAGATGGGGGCCGCCGCTGCAGGGTCTCTCACTGAAGCAGATGTTAAATGCAGCCAGGATGGCTGCCCACAGGCGGAGCGGGATTACCCTGGGAGGATGGCGGGGGTTTGGTTCTAGTCTCCGTTGGCGCGCGGCGCTGGGCGATGGCACCGGTAAAGGAGAGTCAGAGACAGCGGCTGCGGTTCCAGGTGTTTTCACTCACAAGTCTTTCAAGCGCTGTCCAAGGTACCGTTCTATGCCACGATGGGCTCCAGCCAATCCCGGATCCATGAAAGGTTAAGTCCGGTGTGTGTGTCAGCCTGGGAGCTCTCTCCTCCTTTTGTATGCTAAGTATCGGACCCCCATGGCGTGAAGCACTAGAGGGTCCCGGTGTCAGCAAAGTGTGTCCATACAGTAAATTGTATGCTGATAGCTCAATTCCGTTATGGAGCCGGTCCCTAACCCCGGATCTTATGTATTATTTGCTGCAGACTCATGGGACGGGTCTGGTGACTTTCTGTAGCTGTAGCCCGCGACCCTTGCAGAGTTGGTAGATAACTTGGAGTATGCCTGCCCTAGGAATCTGTATGCCGACAGCGCCAATCCTGTGGAAGCAGCTGCCCTGCTTCTCCCCAGCGACTGTGCGTTGAACGCCTTGGCCCACAGAGCTGCGCACGGCACATCCGCTCTGCTCTGTGTCTGAAGCTGAACTCTCCCTAGTTGTGGTATTGTATGGTCTGAGCTGTTGCCCCCAGCCGCTGCCATTGACTGGTTCCCTACTCTCACTAGGTCAACCTGCTCTTCCCACTGTGCTCCTAACTCCCCCTGGTAGTTGCTTCTTCCTGACCCTGAGTCCCCAGTCCAGTGGATCTGGGGAGCCCCTGGTGCTGTGGGGTCCTGTAAACCCACCGCTATAATGACCCCCTACTGTGATCCGACCCTGGCCCAGTCCCCATTGGGGAGAGCAACCCTGTGACTGTATGTTTGTGCATGTGTAAACCGACCTCGACCTTCCTCGGATCTAGGATGAGTACTACACCTTAATGGGGGTGCAGTACCCTGTGGCGCTTGAAGCCGCAGGGGCACCACATATGCATGTCAAGTGGTAATCAAAACACATAATAAATGGGGTGCAAGGTATGTATGCCAGTTCTTGGGGGACGTTGCAACCAGAATTCTGGTGCATTCATCTTAAAATACTGTATCACCCAATTTGTGAAAATATTACAGTATAATGTAGCAGAAACTGTGCTTGCGGATTTTTGATATTTTTTTTAAAAAAATAACAATGATATATATTTTTGGTATACTTAGCATTTTTCCTTCATTTTAGGCAAATAAATATAATTGTACAAAGATGTTTTAGTAATACAGTATGTCTCTTTGAAACTACGGTGTATTTCTGCTAATGATACAATGCGTCTAAATTCTTTTCATTATTTTACAGCGTCTTGTTATTTTCTTTCTACTGTGCAGACTGAAAAAATAGCTAATTGAATTAAGCTGCAATGAAAAATTGAGATAATAGATTGCAAAAAATAAATCAAGTGAAAGGTCTGGTAGAGCCATTTTTCTCTTCTGATAGTCTTGTTTTCCAATGTCCTTGGCAATCAGTCTTATCAAGAGCTACTGAAGAGAAGGTGAAAGAGAATCATTCTGCTATTGAGGAGATCTACAGCAGCTGCCAGGCGCAGCAGCTTAATGTATGTACCAATACAATCCCATAAAGAGACACAGCATCTCACTATATGCCAGAAAAAATGAGTATAGAATAATATACACTGTGTGCAGAATTATTAGGCAACTTGTATTTTAGAGGATTTTTTTTATATTGATCAACAACTGTGTTCTCAATCAACCCAAAAGACTCATAAATATCAAAGCTTAATATTTTTGGAAGTTGAAATGGGTTTTTTTAGATTTGGCTATCTTAGGCCCTGTGTGCATGCTTCGGATTTACCACGGATTTTGCCGCGGATTGCCGCCGATTTGCTGCAGAAAATGTGTCGAACATTGCTGCAGTCATTCCCCAGCAAATCCTATGCTGTGCGCACACTATATTTTTTTATACCCGCGGATTTACCCGCGGATTTTCCGCTGCGGAATTAATGAGCATGTCACTTCTTTTCCGCAGGTATCAGCGGTTTTTGCCATAGATAATGGTAAAAATCCGCAGGGACCAAACGTGTGGCAAATCCACACAAAATCGGTGACAAACCGCGGTAAAACCGCATGCAGATTTCGTTGCGGTTTGGGTACTGTTCTTTACCGCAGGTGCGGGATTCTTTAACAGGGTCCGAAAAAGGCACTTTCTAGTGCGCACATAGCCTTAGGAGGATATCTGTTTGTGCAGGTAACTATTACTGTGCAGAATTATTAGGCAACTTAATAAAAACCAAATATATTCCCATCTCACTTATTTATTTTCACCAGGTAAACCAATATAACTGCACAAAATTTAGAAATAAACATTTCTGACATGCAAAAACAAAACTCCAAAAAATTAGTAACCAATATAGCCACCTTTCTTTATGATGACACTCAACAGACTACCATCCATAGATTCTGTCAGTTGCTTGATCTGTTTACTATCAACATTAAGTGCAGCAGCCACCACAGCCTCCCAGACATTGTTCTGAGAGGTGTACTGTTTTCCCTCCCTGTAGATCTTACATTTTATGAGGGACCACAGGTTCTCTATGGGGTTAAGATCAGGTGAACAAGGGGGTCATGTCATTACTTTTTCATCTTTTAGACCTTTACTAGCCAGCCACGCTGTGGAGTAGTTGGATGCATGTGATGGAGCATTGTCCTGCATGAAAATCATGTTTTTCTTGAACGATACCAACTTCTTCCTGTACCACTGCTTGAAGAAGTTGTTTTCTAGAAAGTGGCAGTAGGTCTGGGAGTTGAGCTTCACTGCATCCTCAACCCAAAAAGGTCCCACAAGTTCAGTGTAGATCTATACATTCTGCTCAGATTGAGCCATATGCTACCAAGTTCTGATAGGACAGTACTTCACAGTACAGATTGATAATGACCAAACCAGAGGACAACATGTATAAAAATTACCATGTGAACAAAATACTCATTTGCCTAATAATTCTGATTAGAGGGGATAGATTGATTTTGCACCAAAGTGACAATGTGATATAATCACATCCTATAGAATGTAAGCCCGCAAGGGTAGGGCCCTCTTCCCTCTGTACTAGTCTGTCTACTGTAACTTGTATACGTATTTTGTATGTAACCCCCTTCTCATGTACAGCACCATGGAATTAATGGTGCTCTATAAATAAATAAAAATAATAATAATAATAATAATAATAAAGTCAATGAATAAATTTAATCTTTTAACCTCTTAACGCTAAAACCTGTTTTCACCTTACTGACCAGGCCAAATTTCCCAATGCTGACCACTGTCACTTTATATGGTAATAACTCTGGAATGTTTAAATGAATCCCGGTGATTCTAAAATTGTTTTCTCATAACTAGTGATGAGCGAGTACTAAAAAGCTCGGGTGCTCGAAGCTCGGGCCGAGCCTCCCAAGATACTCGTGTACTCGGCCCGAGCAACGAGCCCAATGTTATCCTATGGGAGACCCGAGTATTTTTGTGAAATGACCCCCCGGCAGCATGGAGAAACCCTAAAAATGTCACAAAAGTCTCAGAAGAGTGCTCAAATGACATGGCAACAGCATGGGGAAGACCCCTTGAAGCATTTATCACTGAAAAGTCACAGCTGTGAACAATTTTGTCCGCGTTTTACGCCATTTTTACGGACTCACCAGAAAACCTTCCAAAATGACCCCAAAATGATTTTTCATGGCGGAAATGTTAAGGGCACATACCCAATAGTGAGATAGAGCTGGTGTATGTTACTTTTTGAGATTAATACATGAAAGATTTTACGTGAAAACATTGTGTGGCACTCCGATGTCCCTGAGAAGAGACGTACATGAAGGCCTCTTGAGTCTAATGTGCCCATTTTGAGGAAGTGAGTCTTTGTAGTATTTTCCTTTGCCAGGGCAGTCCAAAATTGTGAGGTTCACCAATGCCCCTGCATACAGACGTGCATGAGGGCCTGTAAACCTGAAGTGCCCATTGGAAGGAAGTGGGTCTATTGTAGTATAGCCCTTAGGCAGGGCAGCCAAAAATTGGGAGGCTCCACATTGTCCCTGGATAGAGACGTGCATGATGGCCTGTAAACCTGAAGTGCCCATTGTAAGGAAGTGGGTCTATTGTAGTATAGCCCTTAGGCAGGGCAGCCAAAAATTGGGAGGCTCCACGTTGTCCCTGGATAGAGACGTGCATGAGGGCCTGTAAACCTGAAGTGCCCATTGGAAGGAAGTGGGTCTATTGTAGTATAGCCCTTAGGCAGGGCAGCCAAAAATTGGGAGGCTCCACATTGTCCCTGGATAGAGACGTGCATGAGGGCCTGTAAACCTGAAGTGCCCATTGTAAGGAAGTGGGTCTATTGTAGTATAGCCCTTAGGCAGGGCAGCCAAAAATTGGGAGGCTCCACGTTGTCCCTGGATAGAGACGTGCATGAGGGCCTGTAAACCTGAAGTGCCCATTGGAAGGAAGTGGGTCTATTGTAGTATAGCCCTTAGGCAGGGCAGCCAAAAATTGGGAGGCTCCACATTGTCCCTGGATAGAGACGTGCATGATGGCCTGTAAACCTGAAGTGCCCATTGTAAGGAAGTGGGTCTATTGTAGTATAGCCCTTAGGCAGGGCAGCCAAAAATTGGGAGGCTCCACGTTGTCCCTGGATAGAGACGTGCATGAGGGCCTGTAAACCTGAAGTCCCCATTGGAAGGAAGTGGGTCTATTGTAGTATAGCCCTTAGGCAGGGCAGCCAAAAATTGGGAGGCTCCACGTTGTCCCTGGATAGAGACCTGTTAGGTTCTTAGTGCCTCCGTGCTTGCATTTAAAAACCGCACGTGTGTGCCTGTTGGTGGCAGCTTTCCGCTGCATTTGTGTGAGTTTTGCAAAAACTTGGATATAACGCACAAGTCTAGTGAATACACATCAGCACAGCATTGCAAAATGCGCAAGGGCGTTGTCAACGAACAAGGAAGTGGACGTGATGGTGGTGCAGGCAGAGACCGAGGTTGTGTGCAAGCTCTAATTTCGCCACAACAAAGGGCCACATCTAGTCGCTCGCACGTCCTGTCCCAAATTCTTGGGGACCGCAGCAGTACACCGCTCTTGAACCAAGACCAGTGTCAACAGGTTGTTAGTTGGATAGCGGATAATGCTTCCAGTCAGATTGGCACCACCACAAACACTCTGTCTTCCACACGGTCAAGTGTCAGTAGCCGTGATACTGCACCGCACATTTCAGAACCTGATCCTCCTTCCTACCACCAGGCCGAGTACACGTCCACGGACATTACTGATCCCACACTTGGACACTCGGAAGAGCTGTTCGTTCACGTTTCCATTCACAAATTCTGGCCTCTCGCCAGCTCCTGTTGAAGTGGGCCATGACGAGATTGTATGTACAGATGCCCAAATATTTGAGCAGCCACGTTCTCACGAAGTTGGCAACGTGTCTCAACAAGGGGTGGACGATGATGAGACACAATTGTCAGGAAGTCAGGAGGAGGAGCAGGGTGCGGAAGAGGAAGACGACGTGGTGGATGATCCAGTAACTGACCCAACCTGGCAGGAGGATATGCAGAGCGAGGACAGCAGTGCACAGGGGGAGGGAGGCGTAGCATCCCAACAGGCAGTAAGAAGCAGAGTGGTGGCCCCAGGCAGACGTCAGGCAACTGTTCCCCGGAACAACACGACACAAGGTGCCTGTACAAATGTTAGGTCTTCCCAAGTCTGGCTGTAATACTATTGTATGTATTGAGGATTTCGATTGCGTTAGGGCAATGACAACCAGAGACGAGTTCTTGGTGCAAGACGTTTATAATATGCAACCAGCAAATATGTACATAAACGGAACAAAAACACAGTAGAACATAAATACAGGAAATACCTTCCAGGGACGGAGCGAAAGGGAATTCCCGGGACCGCGCACCGGACTCCCCCAGGGAGACCACCAAGAGCGAACCCCTATACAGGGACTGTCTGGCAATCACCCCAGAAGCCCTAAATGCGCAGCAGCCGGGACACAAAAGGGCAATAGGTAAGTCCAAAAATGTTCGTACGTGATGTGAGTCCAGAGTGGTATTAAACGGAAGGAACCGGGCAGAAGTGCCGACCAAAGACGGCAAACGGAGCCCGGGCACAGCTAGATGATACCAGATGAAGTCCAGAGTCGGTGTCGGTTGTTTTCCAAGAGGATCCGAATAACAATCAGGAACCAAAAGCTGCAGGGCAGGAGCACACAGGAAGCAGTATACTCAGGCACTGGACTAAGCTTTAGGGGCGAATTTTAAACAGATGGACAGGAAGTAGGGCAACAGAACAGAAAACTCCATGTTAACAAAGGGCAAGCTCTTTCAAAAGAAAACTGGAAAACCCGGAACTCTGACACTGGCAGTTTTTTAAGTTGGCTCCAGATGATTCTAAAAAGGCCATTTGCAACACCTGCCATGCCAGCATCAGCAGGGGTACCAAAACTAGCAGCCTGACCACCACCAGCATGATCAGGCACATGTCAGCCAAGCACCCGACTTTGTGGGAAGTACAACAGAGTCGAGGAGCAGTGCTTGCTGATGTCACTGCTACGTCTTCGCTGGTTGTGCATGCGAGCCAATCCCCTGTCCATGCTGCCTGAGAACAAGCCTCCTCCACTCCTGCACCTGCAGTTGCCTACGCAGAAAGAACAACATCATCAAGCACGTCCTTGTCCCAGCGCAGCGTTCAGTTATCCATTCAGCAAACCTTTGAACGCAGGCGCAAATACACTGCCAACACCCCACATGCCACAGTTCTAAATGCTAACATTTCGCGACTGCTTGCGCTGGAAATGTTGCCTTTTAGGCTGGTTGAGACAGAAGCATTCCGCGACCTGATGGTGGCAGCTGTCCCACGTTACTCCGTCCACAGCCGCCACTATTTCTCCCGGTGTGCCGTCCCCGCATTGCATAACCACGTGTCACAAAACATCACACGTGCCCTGAACAACGCTGTTTCAGCCAAAGTCCACCTAACCACAGACACGTGGACAAGTGCATGTGGGCAAGGCCGCTACATCTCGTTGACGTCACACTGGGTTAATATTGTGCAAGCTGGGACCCAGTCTGAGCGAGGGACGGAACACGTCCTTCACACACCAAGTTTTGCAGGCCCTACCTCAGTCAGGGTTTCACACACACTCCACAGCTCCGGAATGTCATGCTCCTCAGCCTCCTCCTCCTCCTGCGCATCCTCATCCACTTTACCCTCCACACCAGTCCCAAGCTGGAAGTGTCGCGGGCGGAGGAGGGGACGGTGCGCTCTCCCACTGCTCGGGTCCGGCTGACGCTGCTCTACGGCTGCTGCTGCTCGTTGGCTCGAGCGATGGCCGGATCCCGGGGACTCGAGCGGCGCTACTCGCCCGTGAGTGAAAAGGGGTGGTTTGGGTTTTGGGGATATTGTCCGTGACGCCACCCACGGTTGTGGTGATTGTGTGGACACCACCGCTGCTCTGGACGGGGATCCCGGGAGCCTGTGACAGGGAGCAGCTTTGTTGTTATTTCTCCCCTCCGTGGGTAGGGGGGTTGGTTGTCCCGGGGCCTGGTGATGGGGTAGAGATGGATGACAGGCGGGTTGCGGGGCCTGATGAGGTGCAGGGTCGCAGGGGCAGCGCTGTGCCGCACGGCACGGAGGTACTCACTCAGCCCAATGATGATGACACAGTTCACGGTAAAACAAGTGGCTGGATGGACGGGTCACTCGGACGGCTGCGGTTGTTCCTCCCTGCAGGTTAGTGATGACTGTCTCTCCCTGCACCTAAGTTAAGTGTTGGTAGTGATGGTTTCCCAACGGTAACCCGCTCCCCGACCTGGATATGGGCCGGAGGAGCCCCTTTTGCCCACAGGCGCTGGCCCTGGGAGACGGTTGCCCTTGGCGGTGGCGGTGTCTCCCCTTCACGGTTGTACGGTTGCCTTCTATCTGGACTTGGCTGTTTGGAAACCCTGAGGTTCCCTTCACTAACGGATTTGGCAAATTCACGGCGACACCAAGCCTTGCCGGGATCCGAAAGTCCTCTGCCAATGGTGCTGGCTTCTCTTTGTATACCGGTCCGGTACGGCCGGGTCACCACCCGTCCACGGTCCTTACGGCAGACTCCAATCGGCCTCCACTGCAGACGGTCACCACATCCTGCCAACCTTGCTGTCCTGTCCGGGCCACACACCCGGACCAACTTCAGGCTCTTTGCTGTCACTTTTCTCCTCTCTACTACTTTCCTCCTTCCACTTCCTTAGCTTAACTCTCACTGCCTGTGTTTTCCCTCCTCCTCGGTGGGTGGAGACCAACCGCCTGGCTCCACACCCTGGTGTGGACAACAGCCCCTGGGGAAGGCAACAAGGATTTTGTGTTTTGACTATGATATGCCTGCAGGGAGTGTGGGGTGTTTAAGTGTTGTGCTCTGTGGCCCCTGGCTTGTCCAGGGCGACACAGAAGCACTGCAGCACTGCCTCGGCGAAGCGGCAACAGGCAGTGCTGAAGCTAATCTGCATAGGTGACAAACCCCACAATGCAGAAGAGGTGTGGACAGCTCTGAAACAGCAGGCAGATCACTGGCTCACAACTCTGAACCTAAAGCCAGGAAAGGTCGTGTGTGACAATGGCCGGAACCTGGTGGCGGCTTTGAGGCGAGGCCAGCTGACACATGTTCCATGCGTGGCCCATGTGCTCAACCTCGTGGTTCAGCGGTTTCTAAAGTCATACTCAGAGCTGTCTGATCTGCTGGTAAAAGTTCGCCGCCTGTCTGCACATTTTCGAAAGTCACCTACTGCTTCAGCCGGCCTTGCCGGCTTAAGACGCCGTTTGCATCTTCCGGCACACAGACTGGTGTGTGATGTCCCCACGCGTTGGAATTCAACTCTGCACAAGTTGGTCAGGATATGTGAGCAGAAGAGGGCAGTTGTTGAGTACCTGCATCACCTAAGCCGTCGGGAAATGGGTCAAACTCCACACATAACACCTGAGGAGTGGAGATGGATGTCCGACCTATGCACCATCCGCCAAAACTTTGAGGACTCCACCAAGATGGTGAGCGGCGATGACGACATTATTAGCGTCACCATACCGCTTCTCTGCCTTCTAAAATGGTCTCTGCTCAAAAAACAACCATGATGCATTGCAGGCGGAGCGCGATGAGTTTGAGCAAGAAACAGTAGTGGGTGTGGGTGATGATAACACACAGCCCAGCCTCGTCTCATCACAACGTGCAGTGGAGGACTATGACGAGGAGGAGGATGAAGACATGGAGCAACTCTCTGGCCAAATTGAGGATATGACATGCAGTCATATCCTCGGTTCAGCGTGGCTGGCAAGAGGACAGGGTAGATGAGGAGGAGGAGGAGGAGGAGGACAGCATGTTCAGTCATCGTGTTGGTCAGGATACTGAAGTGATGGCTGTTAAGAGTCTGGCACACATGGCTGACTTTATGGTAAGCTGCCTGTCTCGTGACCCTCGCGTTAAGAACATCTTGGGCGACAATCATTACTGGTTGGTAACACTGTTAGACCCACGCTAAAAGGAGAACTTTATGTCTCTTATTCCCGAGGCGGAGAGGTCAGGCAAAATGCAGCAGTTCCAGAAGGCCATAGTCACGGAAGTAGGCAAAGCATTCCCCTCACAAAACGCTAGCGGCATAGGTCAGGAATCAGTGGACAACCAAGGCGTACAGCCGAGAGGGGCACAAGTCCAATCCGCCAGAGGTAGGGGAACAGTCTTTAAGATGTGGGACAGTTTTCTCAGCCCCTTACATACCACAGCCCCTGAGGTGAGGGGTAGTGCCACAAGAAATCCTAAGTTTGCCCAGATGCTCAAGGAGTACCTTGCAGATCAAACAACTGTACTCCGACATTCCTCTGTGCCTTACAATTAATGTGTATCCAAGCTGGACACGTGGCATGAATTGGCTCTCTACGCCTTGGAAGTCCTGGCCTGCCCTGCCGCTAGCGTTTTGTCAGAGCGTGTTTTTAGTGCCGCAGGTGGAATCATTACAGATAAACGCACCCGCCTGTCAACTGTAAATGCTGACAGGCTGACTCTGATCAAGATGAACAAGGGTTGGATTTGGCCAGACTTCACCACACACACCAACAGCAAATTACAGCGGAATTTAAAGTTTGTAACGGGAATTTGCCATGTACCTCCACTCACCCATGGTAACACACTTCTGGACTTTGGCTAATCGCTGGACTGCTCCTCCTTCTCCTCATGCGCCATCATGGTGACCGTTACAATAGTTAAGCCGTTGTTTCAGGTATACCCCCAGTGGTAAATTTTTTCGCCCATTCTTTCTGAATGGGCATTACAACGACAGGAGACCCGCTCCTTTGCAATGGGAACAATGTTTTGAGGCCCTCATGCACATCTCTATCCAGGGACAATGTGGAGCCTCCCAATTTTTGGCTGCCCTGCCTAAGGGCTATACTACAATAGACCCACTTCCTTACAATGGGCACTTCATGTTTACAGGCCATCATGCACGTCTCTATCCAGGAACATTGTGGAGCCTCCCAATTTTTGGCTGCCCTGCCTAAGGGCTATACTACAATAGACCCACTTCCTTACAATGGGCACTTCATGTTTACAGGCCATCATGCACGTCTCTATCCAGGGACAATGTGGAGCCTCCCAATTTTTGGCTGCCCTGCCTAAGGGCTATACTACAATAGACCCACTTCCTTACAATGGGCACTTCATGTTTACAGGCCATCATGCACGTCTCTATCCAGGGACAATATGGAGCCTGACGCTGCCACCGACTGCCACTCACATGCTGTTTTTAAATGCAAGCACGGACGCAATAAGAACCTAACTGGTTTTTAGGAGCGACAATTACTGAGAAGTCTGACACTATCAGACACTGCTGACTGACGTGTATTATACACTAGACTTGTGCGTTATATAATAGTTTGTGCAAAACGCGCACCTGTACGCTGCCACCGACTGCCACACACGTGCTGTTTTTAAATGCAAGCACGGACGCAATAAGAACCTAACTGGTTTTTAGAGCGACAATTACTGAGAAGTCTGACACTATCAGACACTGCTGACTGACGTGTATTATACACTAGACTTGTGCGTTTTATAATAGTTTGTGCAAAACGCGCACCTGTACGCTGCCACCGACTGCCACACACGTGCTGTTTTTAAATGCAAGCACGGACGCAATAAGAACCTAACTGGTTTTTAGGAGCGACAATTACTGAGAAGTCTGACACTATCAGACACTGCTGACTGACGTGTATTATACACTAGACTTGTGCGTTATATAATAGTTTGTGCAAAACGCGCACCTGTACGCTGCCACCGACTGCCACACACGTGCTGTTTTTAAATGCAAGCACGGACGCAATAAGAACCTAACTGGTTTTTAGGATCGACAATTACTGAGAAGTCTGACACTATCAGACACTGCTGACTGACGTGTATTATACACTAGACTTGTGCGTTATATAATAGTTTGTGCAAAACGCGCACCTGTACCCTGCCACCGACTGCCACACACGTGCTGTTTTTAAATGCAAGCACGGACGCAATAAGAACCTAACTGGTTTTTAGGAGCGACAATTACTGAGAAGTCTGACACTATCAGACACTGCTGACTGACGTGTATTATACACTAGACTTGTGCGTTATATAATAGTTTGTGCAAAACGCGCACCTGTACGCTGCCACCGACTGCCACACACGTGCTGTTTTTAAATGCAAGCACGGACGCAATAAGAACCTAACTGGTTTTTAGGAGCGACAATTACTGAGAAGTCTGACACTATCAGACACTGCTGACTGACGTGTATTATACACTAGACTTGTGCGTTATATAATAGTTTGTGCAAAACGCGCACCTGTACGCTGCCACCGACTGCCACACACGTGCTGTTTTTAAATGCAAGCACGGACGCAATAAGAACCTAACTGGTTTTTAGGAGCGACAATTACTGAGAAGTCTGACACTATCAGACACTGCTGACTGACGTGTATTATACACTAGACTTGTGCGTTATATAATAGTTTGTGCAAAACGCGCACCTGTACGCTGCCACCGACTGCCACACACGTGCTGTTTTTAAATGCAAGCACGGACGCAATAAGAACCTAACTGGTTTTTAGGAGCGACAATTACTGAGAAGTCTGACACTATCAGACACTGCTGACTGACGTGTATTATACACTAGACTTGTGCGTTATATAATAGTTTGTGCAAAACGCGCACCTGTACGCTGCCACCGACTGCCACACACGTGCTGTTTTTAAATGCAAGCACGGACGCAATAAGAACCTAACCGGTTTTTAGGAGCGACAATTACTGAGAAGTCTGACACTATCAGACACTGCTGACTGACGTGTATTATACACTAGACTTGTGCGTTATATAATAGTTTGTGCAAAACGCGCACCTGTACCCTGCCACCGACTGCCACACACGTGCTGTTTTTAAATGCAAGCACGGACGCAATAAGAACCTAACTGGTTTTTAGGAGCGACAATTACTGAGAAGTCTGACACTATCAGACACTGCTGACTGACGTGTATTATACACTAGACTTGTGCGTTATATAATAGTTTGTGAAAAACGCGCACCTGTACGCTGCCACCGACTGCCACACACGTGCTGTTTTTAAATGCAAGCACGGACGCAATAAGAACCTAACTGGTTTTTAGGAGCGACAATTACTGAGAAGTCTGACACTATCAGACACTGCTGACTGACGTGTATTATACACTAGACTTGTGCGTTATATAATAGTTTGTGCAAAACGCGCACCTGTACCCTGCCACCGACTGCCACACACGTGCTGTTTTTAAATGCAAGCACGGACGCAATAAGAACCTAACTGGTTTTTAGGAGCGACAATTACTGAGAAGTCTGACACTATCTGGACTGTTTTACACTGTGTACACCAGCCCCAGATATGATGAAGGCTGGTATACGGTCACCACTACCCTGCCTGCCTGCCTGCCTGTATACTGCTACAATAGTCCTGACAAGGACTCTTCTGGTCAATAGCCTGTATTCCGACCTGGCTATACCCTGCCTGTATATAGCAACAATAGTCCTGAGAAGGACTCTGCTACTGTACTCCGACCTGGCTATACCCTGCCTGCCTGTATACAACTAGAATAGTCCTGAGAAGGACTTCTGGTCACACTGTTTGCAGCCCTGCTCCGGAACTAACTATAAAGGGCCGCAAAGCTTTCCCTGAATCAGCGACACTCTCCCTGCACTGACTGTCTGGATAGCTGTGAGCAGAGCACAGCGCGCCGGCCGATATAAAGGCTCGGTCACGCTGTGCAGGCCGGCCAATCACTGCAATTCCACAACCAGCAGGGCTGTGGCATTGCAGTGGTCTGCCAGCCAATCCCTGCATGAGGGCTGGCTCTCAAAAGAGCGCCAACATGCAGAAATGAAGACCACGAGTACAGCACGAGTATCGCGAGATTACTCGGTCCCCGCCGAGCAGCCCGAGTACAGCGATACTCGTGCGAGTACCGAGTAGTTACAAGCATGCTCGCTCATCACTACTCATAACATCTTGTACTTCACGATAGTGATAAATTTAGGTGAACATTTTTATGTTTATTTGTGAAAATATCGGAACTTTGTCGAAAATTTTAAAAATTTTGCAATTTTCAAATTTCAATTTTTATGCCATAAACCAAGAGTTACTTAACTCAAAATAGTTAATAAATAACATTTCCCACATGTCTACTCAACATTAGCATCATTTTTGAAACATAATTTGAAGGCGTCTAGCATGTTGGAGAGGTTTTCTCTTCACAGTTGAATCCGGGTTTTCATTGTACAGGGTAGATTGCAGACTGCGTGTATGACATTGGTGAGCGATTTGCTGATTTCAACATTGTGAATCAAGTGGCCCATGGTGGCAGTGGGGTTATGGTATGGGTAGGCATATGTTATGGACAACGAACACAGGTGCATTGTATTGATGCTATTTTGCATACATAGAGATATCGTGATGAGATCCTGAGGCTCATTGTTGTGCCATTCATCCATGACCATCACCTCATGTTCCAGCATGATAATGTACGTTCCCATCTTGCAAAAATCTGTACACAATTCCTGGAAGCTGAAAGCATCCAGTTCTTTCATGGCCAGTATACTCACAAGACATGTAACCCATTGAGCAGGTTTGGGATGCTTTGGATCGGCGTATACAATGTTCAAGTTCCTGTGTATTTCCAGCAACTTCGCACAGCCATTGAAGAGAAGTGGACTAGCATTCCACAGACCATGATCAACACTGATTAAGTCTATGCAAAGGAGATGTGTTGCACTGCCTGAGGTAAATGGTGGTCACACCATATGTTAATTGGTTCCCCCCCCCAACCTCCTGAATACTGTAAACTGCACATTTTAGAGTGTCCTTTTATTGTGGTCAGCCTAAGGCAAAGCTGTACAATGAACATGCTGTGTATTCAGCATCTTGATATGCCACATCTGTGAGATGGATGGATTATCTCAGCAAAGAAGAAGTGTTCACTAACACAGATTTAATCTGTGAACAATATTTGAGTGAAAAAAATCATATTATCTTCATCCCACAACCTCAAACAGCTATTCAACACTTTTAACTCCTTCCACCCACCACTACCTCTTCTGATCACCCTCATCTTTGCAAATGACTTTGCTGCATATTTCAAAAATAAGATTGACCAAACAAGGCAATTCTTTCCTGCTCAATCGCTACAACCCCTTGCCCTTCTTCAATAAGCTTCCTCTTCACCATCACTGAAGGACAGCTTACTCATCTCCTCTCCAAATCACACCTCACCACTTGCGTACTTGATCCCATACCATCCCAGCTTCTCTTCTCTTCAACCTCACTATCATGCTTATCCGAGCCTCAACTCATATTTCAACCTCTCTCTAACCTCTGGTACCCTCCCTTCTGCTTTCAAAAACACAAAAATCACACCTATCCTAAAGAAACCATTCCTCAATCTAACCTCTTATACCAGCTATTGCTCCATATCACTGCTCCCGTTCACTTGAAAACTCTTCAAACAGCATGTTCATACTGAACTTTCGCCCCACTTCTTATCCAACTCACTCTTTGACAACCTACAATCCAGCATCCGTCCTTACCACTCTACCGAAACTTCCCTCACCAAAGTTACTAATGACTTACTGCCAAAGCTAACAGACAGTTACTCCTCCTTCCAGACCTGTCCTCAGCCTTTAACACTGTTAACTATTCTCTCCTACTACAGATCCTCTCTTCCCTCGGTGTTAGAGACCTTGCCCTCTCCAGGATGTCTTTATACCTTTCCAACTCTACCTGTAGTGTCTCCCACTCCCACACTACCTCTTCATCCCACCCACTCTCGGTGCCCCTCAAGACTCTGTCCTGGGACCTTTACTCTTTTCTATCTATACCTTTAGCCTGGGACAACTCATAAAGTCCCATGGCTTTCACTACCACTTACATGCTGATGACACTCAGAGCTACCTCTTTGGCCCGCTGACGTCACCACCCTGCTGTCCAGAATTCCGGAATATCTATTAGCTTTTTTCTCCTTCTTCTCCTCTCACTTCCTAAAACTTAATGTGGGCAAAACTGAACTAATCATCTTTCCTTCATCTTACTGATCTCCACTGCCTCATTGATCTACCAAAATACATAACGCCACACTCTTCCTAGTACTCGAAGTCTGATGCTTTGGAGTAACCCTCGACTCTGCCTTGTCCTTCATACCACACATCCGATCTCTCACCACCTGCTGACATCTACAACTCAAAAAAATTTACAGAATCTGTCCTTTCCTTAATTCCCCATCTACGAAATGATAATGCATGTCCTCATAATCTCCCGCCTTGATTATTGTAGCATCCTCCTCTGTGGCCTCCGTGCTAATACTCTCACACCTCTCCAGTCCAACCTTAACTCTGCCGCCCAACTAATCCACCTCTCTCCATCGCTTTTCCCAATGCAAATCCCTTCATTGGCTCTCAATTTCCCAGCATATTCAATGAAAATTACTAACACTGACCTACAAAGCTGTTCATAATCTATCTCCTCCATATATCTCCAAACTAATCTCTCGATATACTCCAACACGTAATCTCAAGTCTTCCCAAAACCTCCTTCTTTCTTCCACCCCATCTGTTGATCATCCAACTGCCTCCAAGACTTCTCCCGAATATCTCCTGTCCTCTTGCATTCTATGCCTCAACACGTCAGATTATCTACTACATTTGTAAACTTCAAAACCAATCTGTTCAAAAATGCCTACAGTATGCAATGACCCCAGTGCCTCCTCAGCACTTCCAGAGCTTACATCTCACCACCACTGGAGCTGCCTCGGCCCCCACCACACCTACAGTTTCTTCTCCATTATCCTTTAGAACGTAAGCTGGCAAGGGCAGGGCCCTGTGTCCCAGTTTGTCTACTGCAACTTCTATTTGTATTTTGTAAGTAACCTCTTCTCATCTACAGCACCCTGGAATAAAAGGTGCTTTATAAATAAATATTAATAATAATAATGCCCAATAGTTGTATGGCACAGAGGAACCATGGAGGACACTGGTGTGGTCGGCTTCACTATCTGCCTAAACTTTTCCCTCCTTGTCAGACTACCCTTCCCATCAGAGCTTGGGTGCTGGGAGGGTCTAATTACGTTGTCCCAAATATTTGATAGTGTTCCCCTGTCTCTGTTGGACCTGGTGTGCATCTCCCTCGTTTCTCCCCCTTGTTTGCTGAGGGAATTATGACCTCTGTTGCCAGCATTGTCAGGTGGAAAAAATTTGTATTAATTGTTCGGCTAGGGCCTTTTGATATAGCACAATTTTGTTAGCCATCTCTGCTGCATAAAGGAGAGATGGAATGTTTTCCTATTAGTGTAGGTTAAGAAGGATGAACAGCCAGTAACCAATGTTGGCCAAAATGCATAAAACAAGAGGGTCAATGAGAAAGGCAGAAGGTCAAAAAGATAGTCATGTGTGCAAGACTCCCAACAGGTAAGATATCCCTGTCCCCACCAGGAGGACGACTCTGCATCTCCTCCTACTTCTCCTCCTCCTTTTTCTGCTCTTTTGCCCATCCACACAGAATAGACAGAATTGAAAGGTAGTGCAGGAAACTATCTAATGTTTCTCATCCACCTACTCAGCCTCCTCCTCATTATCACTCAATCCATGCCAGAAGATGAAATGTATCACTCTGTGTACTGTATTCCCGTGTACTTTTTTCCTCTATCTCCACCTGATCCAAATGCAAAGTTTCCTCTTCAATTCTGAGCAGTGAACATTTGAGTAGACACAGAACACAAAAGCAGAATGGTTACGCTGAATATGGAGTCGCCACTCACCATCCTGTTTGATTCCTCAAAGTTTTGTAGAACCTCACATATATCAGACATCCATGGCCACTCATCGTTTCTTTAGTGCAGAGGCTGACCAAAATACTGACAAGCATTTTGTAGCTGGTATTCAACTACTGCTCTCTGCTGCTCACAAAGAATGCCAACATTTGTAATGTGGAGTGGCATGTCGCACACCAGTTGGTGATCTGGCACTTACGACTACTGCAGTAGCACTGCCAGTGTAGTGGCAGCTAAAGTTGACTCATGGAAATAGGCGTACCTTCTAAAGTAGCTTAGGCAAATCTGAGTAGGTTTTCAGAAACTACTGAACCAGTAAGCTTAGCACGTTGGCTAGGCATTGTACGAACTTGCCAAGCTTCAGAGCCGCCACCAGTCTTTGGTCATTATCACACCTAACCGTGCCTGGTTGTAGGTTCAGCAGTGAGAGAAACAGATCTGTTTGGTCTGTTATAGCTTTCCACAAATCTGCGGTGGTGTACTGTTTGCCACCTAAACAAAGTTTCAGCACAGCCTGTTGCCGCTTCACACAAAATACTCAGCTGAGTAACCATCATACCCAAGCACCCTGATGCTTGATCGAGTATCAAACGGTTACTAGCACGCTCGCACATCTCTGGTATTCAGTACTCAGAGACAAGGCCAAAGAAAAAAAGGCTGAAACCTGACTACCACTGAGCAAGATATATAAGTTCAAATGTCAAGACTGGTCCAAGAAATAATTGATGACAGAGATTTAAAAGGTTTTATGGACTAATGAGATGGCAGTGACTCTTGCCTGACCAGATGAAGGGGCCCATGACTATATTAGTAACAGGCATAGAGCTAAATTATCAGTTGGTAACGATACCAAATCCACGCAGACAATCATGATTCAGATGAACATTTACCTGGATTTCACTGTGGATCCTTAAGGGTCGATTACACCTAATCCTGGTGCTCAAAGTGTGAATGCCAGATGCCAGATCCATCTGAGTATTATCATGCCAGCAACGAGATGAAAGTCAAAATTATTGCAGATTGTCGGGAATCTCCAAACATATTTTGGATTTACAGGATTTTTATTTGGCATGGTGAGAGACAGCTATTATCTCTATCATTGTGGTGTTGTTGCTCATGTTATTATCTCCATGATATCATCAGTTGAATTACCATAATATAAACAGCATTAACATCTTCTGTAGAGTGTAGCTCATTGCATTGAGTACTTGATTTTCTCCTAAGTCCTGGCACTTACAACTGTAACAGCCCCCACTTTTCTATTTGAGCAAATTAGCTATTTTATTCCAATTTTAATTGGCCACTATTGAGACTTTTCTCATTTGCGAAATGAATTTTGCATTAGCAATAGGATTTACTAGTTGTGTTTGTTTACTGACATTTGCATATATTTATATATTTTCTATACATTATTTTATTTTTTATTTATGTTGTACTATTATTTATCTTCACAACAGCCCTGTGGTAGCTTTTTTATGCAAGTATTCATATATCATTCATGATCATCATATTTCTGTGTTTATATTAAATTAAATTTCAGGTTGATTTGATTTACATGTGCCAATTATCCTTTATTTATATTTGATCATATTTTCCGCCGTTGGATGTCAGTAATTCTAGTGCACTGTAATCCAACGGACATAATTGCTGTTTCTAGAGTGTGTCCCTAATGTATTTTATTTAATTTTTGTTCACCTGCCTAAAGGCTGCTTTACACGGTACGACCGATTGTGCAATTTCACAATCGATCGTACCCGCCCCCGTCCTTTTTGCGTCATGGGCAAATCGCTGCCCGTGTCGCACAAAGTCAGTAACCCCCGTCACACGTACTTACCTCTCGTGCGACCACGCTGTGGGCGGCGAACGTCCACTTCCTGGAGTGGGAGGGACGTTCGGCGTCACAGCGACGTCACAACGGCCGCCAGCCAGTGGAAGCGGAGGGGCGGAGATGAGCGGGACATAAACATCGCGCCCACCTCCTTCCTTCACATAGCCGGCGGTGGCCGCGTGACGCAGGTGAGTTGCTGTTCATCGTTCCCCGGGTGTCACACGGAGCGACGTGTGCTACCTCGGAAACGATGAACAACTAAATTTAACGATATTATGGAACCTAGCGAGCAGTACACGACTCACGATTTGTAAGCAATACTGCGTCGCTAGGAGGTGTCACACAGGCCGGCATCGCCAGCGATGCCGGATGTGCGTCACAAAAACCATGACCCCGACGATCTATCGCATGATAGATTGTCTGGTGTAAAGCAGGACGCAAATAGCCAATGGGTAAATTTCAAAATTCAAACAATTATAGCAAAATTTCAAGATAGGAACTCTCTTAATGCAAAGAAAATTTAAAAATTAACTTTTAATAAATCCACTAAAAATGGTTAAATAACCACAGACAAACAACACTAAAAAGTAGATTTGGCCCCTCCTGTCACTTAGGGGATATGTATAAACCAAAACTATAGTTGAATTTCAACCACAATAATAGATTGGACCTATCTCACCAAAATCATGGGGGCCATTAAAGTCCACTGGTAATAATAATAAATTGGATTTATCTCACCAAATTTGTACAGGTGCCACTCTTCATTAAGGATAATGGGGTCCAATTCATTCCATAATGGAGCCCTTTAAGAAAAAATATTATCTCCCTACGCGTTTCATTCAAAAATTACTCTTCAGGGGAGTCAAAAATCCATCCCAGGTCTCATTCAATATGGACCTGTTACCAGTCAGCCTGGACTCATCAAGGAGTCATAGATACGGCGGACCCAATCCTAGTCCCATAACACATGGACCAGATACCACGTGGCAGGAGCGGCCGTGCCTCTCGCTCTCCAGATAAGATAATATTTTTTCTTAAAGGGCTCCATTATGGAATGAATTGTACCCCATAATCCTTAATGAAGAGTGGCACCTGTACAAATTTGGTGAGATAAATCCAATTTATTATTATTACCAGTGGACTTTAATGGCACCCATGATTTTGGTGAGATAGGTCCAATCTATTATTGTGATTGAAATTCAACTAGTTTTGGTTTATACATATCCCCTAAGTGACAGGAGGGGCCAAACCTACTTTTTAGTGTTGTTTGTCTGTGGTTATTTAACCATTTTTAGTGGATTTATTAAAAGTTAATTTTTAAATTTTCTTTGCATTAAGAGAGTTGCTATCTTGAAATTTTGCTATAATTGTCTGGTGTAAAGCAGCCTTAAAAGTTTTGCACACTACTGTCTATCCAGCAGTTAATGTGTCCTATATCACCAAGTCCTGAAAAGCTACTGTGTAATAATAGAACCCTTGACTCTAAGACAGCTGTAAAAAAACAGACTTAGGGCTAATGCAGACATTTATTTTCCCATACGAGAAAAATGGTCATCAGTAATTTTGTTCAGTTTCATCAGATGTTTGGCATGATATCATCCAAGTTTGGTCAGAGTTGTAGTTTTATCTCTGATGAATAAAAAAGTTCTTCTAAGTTAACTTAAAGGGGTGGTTCACCCATATTCATTATTGGCCACAACGATATTATGTTGAGAAACAATGTTTCTCTCAAATACCTTGTATTGCCAATAGTGCCTGTGAGCGTCACTATTTCGGACCTCTCTTCCCCATCGCCTGACCCCCGGGCTCCGTGACCTCAGGGATCCGTTAATATCCCGTCAACTTCCTGCTCTTCTAACATCACCGTGGCCGTCCCCAGTCTCCATCAGTCACTGGGTTGTGGACATAGTTTCCCCGCTCATCACAACCTAGCGTCACAGCACAGCAACTTCATGCTCCCTCCTCCTTCACTGCAAAGCATGCAAGCAAGAGGGATGCTGGGCTGTGATGAGCGGGGAAACTCTGCCCACAGCCAAGTGACTCATGGAGACTGGGGCCGGCCACGATGTCGTCAGGTGAGCAGGAAGTTGACATGACTGGGTCAGGCGATAGGGAATAGAGGACTGCAATACCGCCGCTCACAGGTACTATTAGCAATACAAGGTATTTGAGAGAAACCTCGTTTCTCAACATAATGTTATTGTGGCCAATAATAAGTATGGATGAACCCCTTCTTTAACCTAGCAGTCCATGAAAAATGGACAGCACTCGTACTATATCCAAGTCTTGTCCAATTTATTCATGGACATATAGAGTTGCATTGTTGGTTTTGATCTGACCTTCTCCGTGATTTTGTGCAATACATTTGGGTTGAAAGAAAAAATAAAACAGTACACCTTCATAGATGATACTGTACTAGGTGTGAAAAACATGGATAGAACCCATGCGAAAAACGGTTGTCTGAACCAGTCCTTATTGAGTGATCACCAGACAAAGACCAAGAATTTAAAAGAATATATAAAAAATGTAAAATGATAGGGAAAGATAAAAAAAATCTAAAATAATTGAAAAAATGATTGAATGAATAAAACTACAGTTTTGTAGGTTGCTAGTGTGCATGATAGTGTGGTATCTAATGGTTAAATGATAATAAAGGGAATGGAATGATGCACAATGTGATTCATGACACAGCGCACCTGACCGTAAAATACATAAGGCACAGATATGAGCTTATTTCTCTTCTGCATGTCAATTTCATTATATCCAGTTATTTTCTGCACTGTGAAATTACAGTGGTGCTAACATCTCCCTCCTAGAACAATGTTGCATTGTGCCGGAAAGAAAACCTGCATGTTCTGGCTTAAAATGTTTTCTTTATTAAATTACCAGTGCGTGTGTCAAATCCAATAATGTGCAGCTAAGCCTGGGAACTCTAAGCATACTATGTTATCGGAGAGTTTGAGGAGAAACTAATGAGATTTCTAGATTCATTTAGAGTCGTCTCCGATGGGAGTCATTTACAAAAGCCCCTAGTCTTATACTAAAATAAAAAGTGATGTATGATTATGGAAATAGTAGTACAAATCTAGTGAATATTGCAATTTATTTTAGAATTTTTAGCTATAAACCAAAACATTGTAAATCATTCATGAGTACTGTAATGGTAACTATTTTCATGATATAAATGGCTAACAATCTATCTATCTAATCTATATATCAATTTTACCTAATTTATTTAATCTATATCTTTTCTACTGTGATAACACTGCATGTAAACTATTTGGATGAGTTAAGACAAGCACCATATTCTAAGTACAGTTCTTTCAGAAGTATTGGGGCAGTGACAGATTTTTTTTTATAATTTAGCTTCTGTATAGTAGTGTTACTGATATGAATAAAAATCCAGAAAGATGTGGTTGAAGCATACATTAAAATAAGTATATAATTAAGAATTTCCGGCACAAAATCAGGGAAGCATCACCAAGTACTTAATTTCCTAGATTGAGATGCTTTGCCAGGTCTTTACGGTATCCTGAAAAAGCATGCTAAATCAAGTTGACATCAGGTAACTTGGCAATTAAAGAATATTCTATTTCTTTTCATTAAGAATTGAGTTGTTTTGATGTTATCGTTTGGTCATTATCAATCTGTACTGCGACGCACTGTCCTATCAGACTTGGTAGCATATGGCTTAATCTGAGCAGAATGTATAGATCTACCCTGTGTGCAGAGTTATTAGGCAAATGAGTATTTTGATCACATGATAATTTTTATACATGTTGTCCTACTTCAAGCTGTATAGGCTGAGAGCCAAATACCAATTAAGTAAATCAGGTGATTTGCATCTCTGTGATGAGGAGGAGTGTGGTTTAAAGACATCAACACCCTACAAAGGGTGTGCTTAATTATTAGGCAACTTCCTTTCCTTTTGGCAAAATGGGTCAGAGGAGAGATTTGACAGACTGTGAAAAGTTCAAAATTGTGAGATGTCTTGAAGAGGGATGCACCAGTCTTGAAATTGCCAAACTTTTGAAGCATGATCACCGAACAATCAAGCGTTTCATGGCAAATACCCAACAGGGTCACATGGGTGTGTTGGGCAAAAAAGGTGCAAAATAACTGCCCATGAATTGAGGAAAATCAAGCGTGAAGCTGCCAAGATGCCATTTACCACCAGTTTGGCCATATTTCAGAGCTGCAATGTTACTGGAGTATCAAAAAGCACAAGGCGCACCATGCTAAGGGACATGGCCAAGGTAAGGAAGGCTGAAAAATGACCACCTTTGAACAAGAAACATAAGATAAAACGTCAAGACTGGGCCAAGAAATATCTTAAGACTGATTTTTCAAAGGTTTTATGGACTGATGAAATGAGAGTGAATCTTGATAGGCCAGATGGATTGGCCAGAGGCTCGATGAGTAAAGGGCAGAGAGCTCCACTCTGACTCAGACGCCAGCAAGGTAGAGGTGGGATACTGGTATGGGCTGGTATCATGTAAGATGAACTTGTGGGACCTTTTTGGGTTGAGGATGGAGTGAAACTCAACTCCCAGACCTACTGCCACTTTCTAGAAAACAACTTCTTCAAGCAGTGATATAGGAAGAAGTTGGTATCTTTCAAGAAAAACATGATTTTCATGCAGGACAATGCTCCATCACATGCATCCAACTACTCCACAGCGTGGCTGGCCAGTAAAGGTCTAAAAGATGAAACCATAATGACATGGCCCCCTTTTTCACCTGATCTGAACCCCATAGAGAACCTGTGTTCCCTCATAAAATGTAAGATCTACAGGGATGGAAAACAGTACACCTCTTGTAACAGTGTCTGGGAGGCTGTGGTGGCTGCTGCACGCAATGTTGATCGTAAACAGATCAAGCAACTGACAGAATCTATGAATGGTAGGCTGTTGAGTGTCATCATAATGAAAGGTGGCTATATTGGTGACTAATTTTTGGGGTTTTGTTTTTGCATGTCAGAAATGTTTATTTCTAAATTTTGTGCAGTTATATTGATTTACCTTGTGAAAATAAACAAGTGAGATTGGAATATATTTGGTTTTTATTAAGTTGCCTAATAATTCTGCACAGTAATAGTTAGCTGCACAAACAGATATCCTTCTAAGATGTCCAAATCTGAAAAAAACCCACTCCAACTTCCAAAAACATTAAGCTTTGATATTTATGAGTCTTTCAGGTTGATTGAGAACATAGTTGTTGATCAATAATGAAAAAAAATCCTCAAAAATACAACTTGCCTAATAATTCTGCACGCGGTGTATATACTTCAGGCTTACTTCTGCTACTGGTATTCACCATCAAGCAACAGGGATCCAGTTCCATTAGTGTGCCTTTAAATGCCCCCGATAACTGCGGGGAAATGGATCCGTGTCAATACAGTGGTGCCACTGAGACGAAAGGCAAGCCTCCAAGCCATTGGTACAATAATAACAATATTTTATTAATACAAATTTTCCCCTGTTTTTATGGGGAGGAAAAAAGTATATAAATTAATCTAACAGGAAATGATGAGAAACGAGAAATCTATGTCATTATTTTCTCTTTCCCTACCAGGAGAATGCCCACATATCTCTGGTCCCAGTGAGAGTGAGTCTTCCCTTGGGCCCACAATGCCGCTCCCTCCCCTAAATGTGAGCAGACCTAAACAGGGCTAGTTTCTACAGAGAGGCTGTGATATGTGCCCTTTCTCCAGGTTCACAATCTTAACTCTACCCCAACCAAATAACCCTCCGGGATCCCGATGTAACCTCTCTCAGCTGCGCAACAAGGCCAAATAAACAACAAATTTACATAAAAACTATAACATTAAAACAACCATATTTCATTCCCAATCACAGGAGTCTGTTTATTAGAACTTTTAGTTACTCAGCAGTCTCTGACGACGATTCAATCCAGATAGTTGGGTGTCTTGAGAGCTTCACCACGGGCTGTGGTCTTTTGGATTTTCACACTGTGCAATCCGCAGTTGTCAATAGTAGAGATGAGCGAACCGGTCGTGGTTCGGCTCGAGTTCGGTTCGCCAAACGGAGGTCCCGTTCGAGTTCGGTTCGTCGAACGTTCGACGAACCGAACTCGAACTGCATAGGAAACAATGGCAGGCATTCACAAACACATAAAAACACCTAGAAAATACCCTCAAAGGTGTCCAAAAGGTGACAAACAACTCACAACACAACACAAACACATGGGAAAGTGACAAGGACATATACTCATGCGAAAACAAAAGAGCTGGACAAGGAAAAAGAGGAGGACACACAGATATATGAGTATATGCAAGGAAACGTCGATGCCATTATTGTGCAACTTGAGCCCTGCTCATTTTAGACTTCCAATCTGGATAAATTGCCTGAGCTTGCCACGTACGCCTTGGGGATCTTGTCATGTCTTGCAGCCAGTGTTCTCTCGGAACCTGTCTTCAGTGCTGCTGGGGGTCTGCTGGCAGATAAGCACACGTGTCTGTCCACTGACAATGTGGACATTGCTCTCAGAGGACTTTTCTTCCCCTGGGTCATCCAGGGGAGAAGAAAGGCACGCGTATTTTTGAGAGTGCTTCATGCAAAGCATCTGTTTCATTTTGAAAAGGGGGATCAAGTGATGCCAGTCAAGTGGGGTGTGTGTGGCCCAATTAGTGGAAACGAGGGAGACTGTGGTTGGAGTCCCCTCGCTTTTGAAAAAAGAACCAAGTTGAACAAGTCATGGCTCTCAGAGGACTTTTCTTCCCCTGGGTCATCCAGGGGAGGTGAAAGGCACGCGTATTTTTGAGAGTGCTTCATGCAAAGCATCTGTTTCATTTTGAAAAGGGGGATCAAGTGATGCCAGTCAAGTGGGGTGTGTGTGGCCCAATTAGTGGAAACGAGGGAGACTGTGGTTGGAGTCCCCTCGCTGTGTTTTACATGATTTTCGAAGGGCATGACATGCCTAAGTGGTTGAGTTTCATCATCTGCAACTTGTTGGCAACATAAAGGATGCCTTTACACCCTTTTGAGACCGAGGATTTTCGAGACCTTATGCCCATTGCAGTGCCCCAAGAGCCGATGGCCCGTCGTCACTCCTTCTCCAAGAAAGGCGTGCCCGCGCTACCACAGCAGGTCGCACACAACCTCACCGATTCCTTGAGAAACTCTGTGTGTGACAGGGTGCATTTCACCACAGATACTTGGACCAGTAAGCATGGACAGGGGAGTTACATGTTGCTGACTGGGCACTGGGTAACTATGGTGAGAGATGGAGAAGGGATTGCTGTACAAGTCTTGCCGTCCCCACGACTTGTGTGTCAATCCTTCCTCTGTATGTACAAGTTCCTCCACTGCTTCTGCCTCCTCAACCTCGTGTGGGTCCTCCACCTCGGCCCAAACCATGTGTGGTCAGGCCACCCTTCCTTGTAACTGCGCCCAAGGAATCCCACACACCTCCTTACTATGCTGGCAGCAGAGCTCAAGGCCATCAGGCGGTCAAATGTTTACTTTGAAATGTAGGGGAAATGTGAGACACCGCTGAGGAATTGTGGATGGTTAGCTCTGGAGAGTGAGACCGAGTTTCATCAATGGTTGTCTACACTCAACCAGCAGTCAGGGAAGGTCGGGTGCGACAATGATGCAAACCAGTCTGCGACCCTTCTTCAGGGCAATGTGACACACGTGCTTTGTATGGCTCACGTGTTGAACCTGGTTGTCCAGCAATTTTTAAAACACTATCCCGGCCTACATGGCCTTCTGCAGAGGGCACGGTGTAACGCCTGCCTGAATCGACACACTCAGATGGGCTGTAAAGGATAGGCTAGAGGCAAGCCACTCACCAAGCTGGACACCCAGAACCCTGAAACCCTTTAACCCCTAAACAGTGATTTGGAATTACACAGGGCCCAAGTTGATCAATACCTGTGGAAGGCTGCAGTTCCAGAGAATAGTAGTCATGCAGGGTCAACAACATTAATTGAGGAAGAGGAACAGAATGGGATGGCCAGGACTTAATCAGAAAACAAGTAGAGGTGAAATGCGGATCGGCCAACAAGGTACCTAAACAGCAAGCAGAAAAAGTAGTCAGGTAACAAGCACACAAACTCATAAAACTGAACTGGGGGTAACAGTAACAAGAGGTTCATAGCTTTGTCTGGCAGTGGTCTGCAGACAGGAGGGGCCTAAAAAAGGGTGTGGTGTCTTCCCATTGGTTGTAGCTGAATGATGGTACTTCATCTGTGAGATACCCACCACCTACATTCAGCCTGTGGTTCTGTATCTGTCAAGGTAACGCAACCCAGTGGGTGACCATAACCTGCGTCCACCTGCACCGCAGGCATCGACTCCTTTCCCATCATCAGCACTATGCATGAAAGGAACACGTTGTCACCTGGCGATTGGAGTACAAATTGATTGAGTGGACTACGTTGGTGACTTAACAGCCGTGTGCGGCAATGATGCAAACCTGTCTGCGGCCCTTCGTCAGGGCAATATGACACACGTGCCTTGTATTGCTCACGTGTTGAATCTGATTCTCCAGCAATTTTTAAAATACCATCCTGGCCTACATGGCCTTGTGCAGCGGGCACGCTGCTATGTGCTCACTTTCATCCTTCGCACCCAGCAGCTCAACAACTTTCATCGCTCCGGAAGTCTTAGGGTCTGGCGGTTAAACGCCGGAAATGCGATGTTCCGACACGCAGGAATTGGAATCTGCACATGTTGCAGCGTGTGTGGCAGCACCGCAGAGCCCTGCTGAAATACGATATGACGTATACTCTGGGCTAACTTGATCCAGAGGTGGTGCAGATCACGCTGCTGGAGTGGTGTCAGATCAAGGACCTATGCACCCTTCTACACAGTTTACAAATGTCGACGAAGATGTTTAGCACTAGCGATGCCATTTTCAGCGTGACAATTCTGGTCATCTACAAGGTGGAGCACACTGTAAGCATTATTCGGAGTCAGGTGTTGGTCCAAGAGGAAGGGGAGGAAGTACAGGAGGAGTCATATGCAGAAGGGATAATAAGATCTACAAGGTCCATACGGTGAGCGGCACCTAGGCGGCAGTTATGGTGGGGGATAGGGATTAACAAGGGCGCATAGTATCAGCAAAAATTGTTGAGGAAGGTGCAGGAGCCCATGAAGAAATGGAGGACGAACTTGCGATGGGCATGGAAGACTCAGCAGATGAGTGAGAGCTTGCTCACATTTCGGTTGTGCGAGGTTGGGGGGAGAGGGCAGAGGAAGGAGGCACGATTCTCACCTCTCTGCCACCAACACACCAAGGACTTGGTCCTCCTGGATGCACAAGACACATGAGCGCCTTCTTGCTGCACTACCTACAACATGACCCTCGGATTGTATGAATTCGAAGTAATGCTAACTTCTGGGTTGCCACACTGTTAGATCCCCGGTACAAGACAAAATCTGGCGAAATAATTCCTGCCATAGAAAGGGACGCACGTATACAGGAGTATCTGCAGAAGGTGGGACAGATTCTTAGATCTGCTTTTCCAGTAAACACCAGTCCTGCACAGAGTGAATCTCAACGCTTTCTCATGGATAGGAGGAAATGGTCTTTTACTTGTCCACATCTGAGGGACCGAGGGCTGGCTGTTGTGCTGAGATGGCATTGAGTACGGTGTCCCTGCACAGTTGCACTTTTGGTCATATACCAAATGAGTTGAAAAAGGACAAATGCTGGTGGAAAGGGGAAAAGGTGTGCTGGAAAGGGGAAAAAAGTTTTTGTCCGTGGGTTTGTTGGTGAAGCAAAAGTAACATTTGATGAAGAAACACCATTTGTTACGGTGGGACTGGCAGATTTGGATAAGGTGGTATATACTATGTTACCGCTATATAACGAAAATTAATAAGAAAAGAAAGAGAAAGGTATATATCCACATCAGCAGTCAATGTCCACCGTGCTCCCAGATGGAAAAGGAGAGGTTGGCAACTGGAAGGTTAGGTGGAGGATACAGATCTGTGTGGCTATGAAACTAATAGTTGCCTGAACCGAGTTAGACGCCACTCGGATCTTGAGACTGGGAGCCCTGTTAGCGTCACAGGGTCCACACGCCCACCCAGCCCAGGAACTCCCTGTTAACATCACAGGGGCCATTCAGTACGCTGACCGTGTGCATTGGGGCCACACCTGTGGACAGCAGGCGCATCAGCAGCAGCAGGCCTGTTAATGCCACTGGGCTGCGCAAGCAGGACTTGTAGGACAGGAGCTGGTCTTAACCGTTCTGCGTTACCAACTGTGGTGGCGGCCTGCATCTACGCCCTATCCCTGCCTACCACTGGCCTAAAGCCGCAATGGGTTCAACACATGGAGGTGTGCTCTTTCGGAGCATAATAGAAGACTGCGCACCTCCTTGTTGGCTCCAGCCCGTTTTATAACCTGGGTCCGCTCCAAACCAGGGTGGACCACAATGCACCTCCTGGAGACAAAAGCAGAGTGACACGTCATGAGTGGCGTAACTAGCGTCCTATTTGGAACCGCAACTTCAATAATGACCTCATGGCTGCCACGACACAAACACCTCACCAGTCATCGTCTGACCATCAATAATGATGTGACAAGTCATAGGGGCGGGCCTCTGCAAGCCATTTGGGAGTGGCCTGGCCACATCGTCAGGACACCTGATGCCCTGTGGTCTATATGGGCCCCCCGACATCAGGGGCAGGGCCAAAGAGTTCATTACCGGACCTAGTCTCTGATGCAGTAAGTGCCTGAGCATGATCAGTTGCATGAAATAGAGTCTCTGAAAAAAGACTATCAGCTTTAGCATGGTGTCTAGGCACAAAACAGGACTTAGACCCGGCACAGAATGCAAGTACCTGTGCAAAGAGGCTTTTCGCACTAAGAGTGGGAGCATGCGCTGTATCCCGAAATGAAGACTTAGCCTCAGGAATGGCACAGTCAGGCTGAGCATACTCACTAGGCGAAACACTGTAGTTAGGCTGCAGCTGGGGTAAATCGGCACACGCATGCGCACTAGCTGCCTCTCCACACTTACACGTGGAGGAGAAATTGCTCTTCGGGTGTGGACTTGGAGATGCTGTCTATGAACAGAAGGAAAAGCTAAAGGAAGCCTCACTTTCTATCCCTCCGAATTATCAAATGCAGCAATGAATTCCCTGAGTTTGCTATAACATTAGCGTAGCAAAATGTGCATGAGGGTGTCATGCAGAGGTGCTAGAAATAGCTTGGCACCAGAGGGGCACTAATGAAATACAACAGCCAGTTCTATGATGCCATTAAATGGCAGTATTTTTTGCTATCATTATAGCTTATTAAAAACAGAGCAGGAGGGTGTCCTGCACAGGTGCAAGAAATAGCTTGGCACCAGTGGGGCACTAATGAAATACAACATCCAGTTCTATGATGCCACTAAATGGTAGTATTTTTTGCTATCATTATAGCTTATTAAAAACAGAGCAGGAGGGTGTGCTGCACAGGTGCTAGAAATAGCTTGGCACCAGTGGGCCAAAAATGGAGTACAACAGCCACGTTTAGGATGCCACTAAGTTCACTCAGTGTTTGCTAGTATAATAGCTTAGTAACAATGAGTTTGAGTGTGCAATGCAGGCAGACGTGCTGCAAATATCTTTGCACTAATGGGACTATACAGAAGACCAATAGCCACGTTTAGGATGCCACTAAGTTCACTCAGTGTTTGCTAGTATAATGGCTTAGTAACAATGAGTTTGAGTGTGCAATGCAGGCAGACGTGCTGCAAATATCTTTGCACTAGTGGGACAATACAGAAGTCCAATAGCCACGTTTAGGATGCCACTAAGTTCACTCAGTGTTTGCTAGTATAATGGCTTAGTAACAATGAGTTTGAGTGTGCAATGCAGGCAGACGTGCTGCAAATATCTTTGCACTAGTGGGACAATACAGAAGTCCAATAGCCACGTTTAGGATGCCACTAAGTTCACTCAGTGTTTGCTAGTATAATGGCTTAGTAACAATGAGTTTGAGTGTGCAATGCAGGCAGACGTGCTGCAAATATCTTTGCACTAGTGGGACAATGCAGAAGTCCAATAGCCACGTTTAGGATGCCACTAAGTTCACTCAGTGTTTGCTAGTGTAATGGCTTAGTAACAATGAGTTTGAGTGTGCAATGCAGGCAGATGTGCTGCAAATATCTTTGCACTAGTGGGACTATACAGAAGTCCAATAGCCACGTTTAGGATGCCACTAAGTTCACTCAGTGTTTGCTAGTATAATGGCTTAGTAACAATGAGTTTGAGTGTGCAAAGGGCAGGAGGGTACAGTGGCAGGGTTGTGGGTCTCTGGGTAGAGGAAAGGAAGCCTGCCTTTCTATCCCTCCTAATGGGGAAATGCAGTGAGGAAATCCCTGACCTTAACTACACAGACGCTGTCATCTTGTGTAGCTGTTAAACTCTGTTTTCACGGATCTGTCACCTATGGCTCTGACCCTGCCGGTATGAGCCCTTAAAAGGACTGATAGAAAGTGCTATCCCTATGCTGTACAGCACTGTGTATGGAGCGTACACAGCAGTATCGGCGATAGGAGCTGCGCCAGTGATGACTGACACCAAGGACGCAGAAGGCAGATAATGGTGTGCTGGAGGAAAATGTCCGGTTTTATAATGCAGGGACATGTGACATGGACATCCTATCACACATGGCGTTGCTTCTCTGGCTAAAAGTCTACTTAGCTGTGTGTGTGTCTGGGATTGGCTGACATGCTGGCCCGCCCCACTACACGCGCGCGCTTAGGGAAGGAAGACAAGGAAAAAAAAAAAAAATGGAGATCTCCATTATCCATACAGCAGTGATCTAAATGCGCTGTTCCCGCACACTATACACTGAAATTTCATAATAGTGTGAGTCACAGAGTGACTTACACTATTACAGCGGAAAGCCAGCTAGGAATTAGCTGGTCTTTTTGCTGCTAGAACCGTTCTCGAACGTATCTAGAACTATCGAGCTTTAGCAAAAAGCTCGAGTTCTAGTTCGATCTAGAACAGCCCCCAAAATCACTCAAGCCGCGAACTGGAGAACCTCGAACCGCGAACCGCGCTCAACTCTAGTCAATAGTATAAACAGTTCAGCCTTTGCTGACACAGATCCGTTAAAGAAAAACCATTCAGATTTGTTAAACTTTGTCCCTAACTGGCTCGTTGGACAGTCAAATAGCCTTCAGTGCAGGTGGATGAAAACAAGGTACCTTATCCTGGGTTGTAACACACGCTACTTTACCCTCTGCAGGTGCCTTGTCACTCCTCACAAGATGGCCGCCTTCTTCTGTTGCTAACCCGCTGATGGGGCCCTCCGCTTCCTCCACCGAACAGGGGTAGATTTTGACTGTCCGGGTGTCACCATTCACAGGAGCACAAACTTGCTGCAGTATGGAAAGGACTAGGATCACTAGCTCAGATCCTTCCCTTTCTTTTCTTTCTTCTCTTCAGGAGCTCACACAACGCACGTCTAGTCTCTGCTCCATCTCCGTGGCGACCAACCGTTCCATTACATCAGCTTAAGTGGCACAGCAATGATGCATTAAAAGTATTTTAGCTATCCCACAACAAAGTTACATTTTCACTGCACAATTCTTCTGTTAAATACATCACAGTTTATATAAAATTATTCAAGCTTTGTTTTTCAACACTTACTAAATTTAGACCAATAGCAAGTGTTACTGACAACCTGAAGTGTATAGCTCTCTTCCCCCTATTACAAGACTATGCCATAACACTGGCTCTACTACATTTGGCAGTAAATATGTTTCACTTCTTATCAAAATCCCTTTCTTACCATTTTCATTCTGTTCTCTTCCCATCTTCCCAAGATTATCATTGCTTTGTCTGTTTATTGGGACTTAAACAACTAGGTAGCCATTTTAGATGTTTCTTGCAAAGTCTAATGGGACCTTTTCCTCCCTTAGTGTTACCAGCGGTCTGAATCTTCAGATAAACCATTACAGCTAAGATGGCTTCTCTTGATTGTATACTTTAACAATGATACAGCCATTTCCTGGAGTGTGTTTATAAGTTACCTAAATGTTGTGATGATATTGTTTATTTTTTTCTTCACTTCTAATGAATAATGGGTTAACAGGCCACACTATATCAAAAAATGAATTATCAGTTGTTTGTTTAGCTTCTTTCGTGTTTGTGAAATTGAGGGACTGAAAACTTACATTTCAGTCACAGTTTATTGGCTTTCAAATGCATTACACTAGTGTCAAGAAGCTACACCATGAAAATGTGGTCACTTTCCAAATACTTCTGGACTCACCTGTGTATATGCACATAAATTCAAGAGAAAATAGTAGAGAGGAACATTCCCTTCATGCATAATAAACATTGCTATATTCCCTTATATGTATCCTGAACAAAAATAAATAGGCATCATTTCTTTTTAGTCCCATATTTTATGACCTGAACTCTAAGATCTAAGACTTTTTCTATGTACACAAAAGGCTTTTTTCTCTCATACTGTTCACAAATTAGTCTAAATCTGTGTTAGTGAGCACTTCTTTTTGCCAAGAAAATCCATCCACCTCTCAGGAGTGGCATATCAAGATGCTGATTAGACTGCATGATTACTTCACAGGTGTGCCTTAGGCTGGCCATAATAAAAGGCCACTCTAAAATGTGTAGTTTTATCACACAGCACAATGCTACAGATTTTGCAAATTTTGAGGGAGCGTGCAATTGGCAAGTTGACTGCAGTAATATACACTAGAGCTGTTACCTGTGAATTAAATGTTCAGTTCTCCACAAAAAGCCATCTTCAAAGACGTTTCAGAGAATTTGGCAGCACATACAACTGGCCTCACAACCTCAGACCACGTACAACCACAGCAGTCCAGGACTTCAACATCAAGCATCTTTGCCTCCAAAATCATCTGAGAACAGCTACCAGACAGTTACTGCAACAATCATTTTACATACCCAAAACGTTTCTGCACAAACTGTCAGAAACCGTCTCAGGGAAGATCATCTGCATGATCGTCATCCTCATCTGAGTCTCCACCTGACTGCAGTTTGTCGTCGTAACCGACTTAAGTGGACAAATATATTTGATGGTGTCTGGCACATTGGAGAGATGTTCTCTTCCCGGATTAATCCTGGTTTTCACTGTACAGTGAAGATGGCAATCTGCATGTATAGAATCGTGTGTGTAAGTCGTTTGCTTATGTCAACATTGTGAAACGAGTTGCCCATGCTGGCGGTGGGATTATGGTATGGGCAGACATATGTTATGGAAAACGAAAACAGGTGCATTTAATTGATACCATTTTCAAAGCACAGAGATACTATGATGAGATCTTGAGGCCCATGGTTGTACCATTCATCCATGACCATCACCTCATGTTTCAGCATCATAATACAGGATGATGCAAGAATGCAACAATTCCTGGAAGCTGAAAACATCTTAATTCTTTCATGGACAGCATACACCCATTGAACATGTTTGGAATGCTCTGGTTCAAGTTTCAGGCCATATCTAGCAACTTTGCAAAGCCATTGAAAAGGAATGGACCAACATTCCATAGGCCACAATCAACAAGATGATAAACTCATGGCAAAGGAGATGTGTTACACTGTGTAAGGGGTGCTTCACACTTTTTGTGACGCAGCAGTGACCTCATTAGCGATCTCGCTGTGTGTGACAATGAGCAGCGATCTGGCCACTGCTGCGAGATCGCTGCTCGTTACACACAGCCCTGGTTCGTTTTCTTCAAAGGCGCTCTCCCGCTGTGACACACAGATCGCTGTGTGTGACAGCGAGAGAGCGACAAATGAAGCGAGCAGGGAGCAGGAGCCGGCGTCTGACAGCTGAGGTAAGCTGTATCCAAGATAAACCCGATATTTACCTTAGTTACCAGCCTCCGCAGCTCTCACGCTGCCTGTGCTGCCGGCTCCGGCTCTCTGCACATGTAGCTGCTGTACACATCGGGTTAATTAACCCGATGTGTACAGCAGCTAAGAGAGCAAGGAGCCAGCGCTAAACAGTGTGCGCGGCTCCCTGCTCTCTGCACACACAGCTAAGCGGTGTGCGCTGGTAACTAATGTAAACATCGGGTAACCATACCCGATGTTTACCTTAGTTACCAGTCTCCGCAGCTTCCAGACGGCGGCTCCGTGCAAGCGCAGCGTCGCTTGCACGTCGCTGCTGGCTGGGGGCTGTTCACTGGTCGCTGGTGAGATCTGCCTGTTTGACAGCTCACCAGCGACCATGTAGCGATGCAGCAGCGATCCTGACCAGGTCAGATCGCTGGTCGGATTGCTGCTGCATCGCTAAGTGTGAAGGTACCCTAAGCCAAGTGGTAGTCACACCAGATAGTGATTGGTTTTCTCATTGCCCCCCCCCATCCGACAACCAAATACTTTAAAACTGCACATTTTAGAGTGGCCTTTTATTGCCGCTGACCTAAGGTTAACCTGTTTTATAATCATGCTGTCCAGTCAGCATCTTGATATGTCACACCTACACACCTGTGAAGTGGATGGGTTATCTCTATCTCGTTAAAGGAGAAGTGCTTAGTAACACAGATTTAGACAAACGTGAACAATATTTGAGAGAAAAAGGCCTTTTGCGTGTACAGTCCCTGACAGAAGTTCTGTCGCTAATCCATGTTATGTAAATAAAAGCTTATAACCTGACTTTAAATTCATCCATTGGTCTTATAAATTACTCTTTTGAAAGCTGAAACCCTCCCAAATTTGGTTTGGGTTATGAAAATAAAGTTGCTGCAAAGCTGAAATATTGATCATTTAATGAACACAGAAAGGTCAGATTTTGGCAAGACAAAAGTTTTGTCGCCCACAGAAAGTAATGTGAAACTCAAACAAATAATTAACTTCTAATACAAAGATATGTTGCATAGCATTGGTGAATGAAGTTGTGGTGCTATTAGAGCCATATTTAATATTTTGTGTGACTTCCATGAGCTTGAAGGACTGCATCCATGCGGTTCAACAATGATTCATACATTTTATTGATGAAGTCATCAGGAATAGCCAAGAATGCAGTCTTACATGCCTCCCAGAGTTCATCTAGATTCTTTGGTTTTGTCTTCCAAGCTCCCTCTTTCATCCTACCCCAAACATGCTCAATGATGTTCATGTCTGGTGACTGGGCTGGCCAGTCCTTGAGCACCTTGATCTTCTTTGCCAGGAGGAACTTTGTTGTAGAGATGGATGTATGAGATAGAGCACCATCCTGCTGCATAATGTGACCCATTTTATGATTGGGAATGTAAGAGGTAGCTAAGACTTCTTGATATTTTAGGCTATTAATATTGCCTTCCACCTTGCAAATGTTTTGCACACCCCCATACTGAATGTAACCCCAGACCATGATCTTTCCACCACCAAACTTAATTGTTTTCTGGAACCATAGGGGCTCTAGTAGGTCTCCTGCAGTATTTGCTGCGGCTGTGGTGTAATTCAACTGAAGAGTCATCAAAGAAATCCACCTTCTGCCACTTTTTCAGTGTCCATCTGTTTAGCAGGCTGTGGGACTTGGCAAATGCCACATGGTTTTTTAATTGCCTTTTGCTTAGTGCTGGCTTCTGGACTCTGATTCGACCATGGAGGCCATTTCGAGACAGAATCCTACAAACTGTTCTAGTTGACACAGGGACTCAAGGAGACCAGGCCCTTTGGAACTCTGAAGCAGTGGAAGAGGGGCTGGCTTTGTATTTTCTAACTAACAAACATTCCTCCTGAGCAATTGTCTTGCGGGGTCTGCGGGACCTGGGCTTGTAAAAAACATCTCCAGTCACTTTGAATCTTTTTTTAATTCTTTGTACTTGATGCTGAGACACATTAAAGGTGCCAGTGGATGTAATCTACAGCCTCTTGATAATCAAGGCTTTGGTCGCAGGGTGGATTTTTGGCATGTTGTCAGAGGTCAAGTTGCAGTTCAAGTGAAGGTCCGGCATGCTGAGTTTTTTTTTCTACACACCCACTAATTAACAGATCATTTAGTGAGCACAGGTGAGGATGTAAACTAGGATTGGGTGCATTATATGACAAGGCGACAAAACTTTTGTCTTGCCAAAACTTGATCTTTGTGTTCATTAAATGATCAATATTTCAGCTTTGCAGCAACTTTATTTTCATAACCTAAACCAAATTTGGGAAGGTTTCAGCTTTCAAAAGAGTAATTTATGAAACCAATGGATGAATTTAAAGTCAGTTTCTAGGCTTTTATTTACATAACATGGATAAGCGACAGAATTTCTATCAGGGACTGTATAGAAAAAGTCTTAGGTGGGCTTTGCACGTTGCGACATCGCAAGCCGATGCTGCGATGTCGCACGCGATAGTCCCCGCCCCTGTCGCAGGTACGATATCTTGTGATTGCTGGCATAGCGAACATTATCGCTACGCCAGCTTCACATGCACTCACCTGCCCTGCGACCGTCGCTCTGGCCGGCGACCCGCCTCCTTCCTAAGGGGGTGGGTCGTGCGGCGTCACAGCGACGTCACACGGCAGGTGGCCAATGGCGGCGGAGGGGCGGAGATGAGCAAGATGTAAACATCCCGCCCACCTCCTTCCTTCCGTATAGCCGCTGGCGGCAGGTAGGAGATGTTCCTCGCTCCTGCGGCTTCACACACAGCGATGTGTGCTGCCGCAGGAACGAGGAACTACATCGTACCTGTCGCGGCACCGGCATTATGGAGATGTCGGATCCTGCACCGATGATACGATAACGACGCTTTTGCGCTCGTTCATCGTATCATCTAGGATTTACACACTACGACATCGCAAGTGACGCCGGATGTGCGTCACTTTCGATTTGACCTCACCGAGGTCGTAGTGTGCAAAGCCGCCCTAAGATCTTAGAGTTCAGCTCATGAAAAATGAGACCAAAAACAAGTGTTGCATTTATAGTTTTGTTCAATGTATATACTCTGAATTGGATATATCCTAGTATAGAAAAGTTATTTTACAGTACTTTTGATCAGGGGCCTATGTGGAGTGGGGCTCTTGGGGCATTTGCTAGAGAGGGGCCACCATCAGGTTGCCTGATACAGAGGTTTCAATATGTCTCAACAGCAGCTGTAGTTTGCACCCACTAGAGTGAGATTCAGCTATCCCATGAGCTGGCTGTAAAGCTGTCATCCAATTCAGAGAAATTATAGCATGCCAACTCCCAGCAATCAAATGTTCTCATGTCTTCAGGAGCAAGTACAATTAAAGCCCTGACTACCAGCACTTTCAAATCACGGCAATGTCAGCAGCAAGATCAAACAATATGATCATGCTACTGACATCACTCTTCAGTGCCGCACTGTGAGAGATCCAATGGACCTCAAGAAACTGAAGATTTATTGTAATTGAGGAGGGGAGGATTTGAGGAGACAGTATGGTAAGCAGGTAAGCAATAATTGGCATGAAAATAATATTGGATGTAATAAAATATGTTATGGAGAGTGAAGGGGGAATGTATGAGGAGACAATATCGAAAGCGAGGGATAGTTGAGTGCGAACACAAAATGTGGAGCAGGGGAACTGCGTTATTGGTTGCAGAAACAGTGTGGGGAAAGGAGATGTAAAATTAAACAGTATGGAGAGAAAAGGGGAGAATATGTGATGAGACAATATGAAGTGTGAGGGTTTAAAAATGTGAGGAGACAGCATGATGAGCAAAGGTTATGTTAGAAGACTATTGATGAAATTAAGGTAATACTGAGGAGACAGTCGGGAAGGAGTAGTAGTGTGTGTGGTGGTGGCAGTGTAGAGAGTGGGTAGCACAGAGGGCAGTGCAAGGGCATAGCATGGAGGGAACAGTAGGCTGAGGAGGGGAGAGTGTAATAATGGGGTACAATTTAGAGACTGGGCATTACAAGGGGGGGACAGTATTACAGGACAGGGGGAAGAGGGGGCCCTGTATGGAAAGGAAAGGGCAATGTGGAGGCCATATACGAGTGCGAAGATCATATTTTGTGTAAGGAACACACTGAGAGGCAATTATTTTTTCAGAGGCACAGTGTAGATCAGATATTAATATTTAAGAGCATTATAATCATGCAGCAATTTTTAAGGGCATCGTGTTGGCATCTGCTGCAAAAGTCCAGAGAAGATGGAAATTTGCAGATAATCTGTGCATGTGAAAAGTCAGCATGGCGCCTAGACAGGTTGAAGAAAAAAAGAGGAGAATGACTTCAATCAATGAAGACGACACCTATAAGGTACCTGGATTTAAAACTTTATTTACAATTGGGAAAATAAGTATTTTATACACTGCTGATTTTGCAAGTTTTCCCACCTACAAAGAATGAAGAGGTCTGAAGTTGTTATCGTACATACCATCATCTGTGACAGACAGAATAAAAAAAATACTAAAAATCACATTGTATGATTTTTAAATAATTAATTTGCATTTTATTGCATGAAATTAGTATTTTTTTGTATATTGTAAAAACAGAACTTAATATTCGGTACAGAAACCTTTGTTTGCAATTACAGAGGTTAGACATTTCCTATAGTTCTTCACCAAGTTTGCACCCACTGCAGCATTTATTAATGCACTGATGGTGGTTCTTGTTATTTATTCAAGTACTGACGGTGGTTCTGGTGATGTATTTCTGTAATGATGGTGCTTCTGATGCTCTTCTCGTACACTGGTGGTGATTAAGGTGATGAATTTCTGTACTGATGGGGGTTGTGATGCTGTTTCTGTATTGATGAAAGTTCTAGTGATTCAATACTGTTCTGCTGGTGGTTTTGGTGATGTATCCGTGTGCTGCTATTGGATCTAATTAGAGATGAGTGAACCTGCGATTCGGTGTTCAGTGTTCGTATCAAAAACAGACTTGACCCCCAAAAAGTGGAGTTCGGATTTGGAGTTCGGGTGCTTTATGTAAGAACACTACTCATGCAAGCATCGCTATGCTCAGGTACACTTGGTCTTTAGCCCAGTGTGAGCCACTTGCAATGTTTGAATGGCTCGCACTGAGGGTAACAACAGCGTGATTGGATGTAGTGTGCAGCAAAAAACTAAATTGGAAAAACCCCGTTCACCCACCCCGGAAGTGTTCTGTTTATGTACGGAGACCAATTAGTGTAGTCAGTTGGGGTTCAGGTCAAGTCCGGGTCCCAAACTGAACTTTATGTAAAGTCTGGATGAGCCGCCTAACCGAACTTGAATGTGCCCACTCATCTATAATTCTGATCCTGTACATAAGTAACAATGCTTAAATTGTAAGATTGTGTGATACACATGATGGCCCATGATGGCCATGTTAATAAAGTTTTGTGCTGTTTGAAAATGTAAGAGTTATTATTTTGAATTTATATTAGGAGTATTAAGGGGATTGTCCGCTTTTGTGATGAAAGTATATTAGTATATATTAAAGTATATTACACGCTTTTAGGATTGGATATGCTACAGATTTCCAAACTCCCATGTCCACACACAGAATAACTGCAGAACTCTGGCTTCTGGATAGCTGTAGCATGCCCAATCTTATCAGCGTGTAATATACTCAATGTCAGGATTCAGTTCTGCTTGCCAATTCCAGCAGTAATCAGGTAGAAACCAGCTTTTCTTCCTGCTTCTCTTAATGAAGCAGGGGTTGGCTGTAGTTTTTCAGTGAACATTGAGAGAATGAGGATGAGCAGCTATAAATAAGCAAATCACAAATAAGCGGTCACATGACAACTACTCACATCGCTTGACCGGCGAGAAGAGGGGTGGTGCCATGGCAAACTGAATTCTTGCTCCGAGTACTAGAAACGTAGATCTGCCTCTACCGTTAATTGTATGGATGTAATCGTCTGAAGAGGAAATTGGGACAAGGCTAAAATTCACATTCTTGTAAGTCGTTATTAGATTTTGTTCTGATTTAGTAGTGTTAATAAATAAAATTTAAATACATTTATGAGTAGTATATGATTCCATTAGTTCTACAATTCAGGTTTTCTTTACTAGTGCCAGGATCCAGTACTGTATGCTTTGCCAATAACATAGTGTAGATATTAAACAGTTCCTCTACAGATAAAATCCTGAAACACCAATAACGGAAATTAAAGTTATAAAACATAAGCAGAATGCTTTGCGACTGAGTAAGGACAGCATCAATCAAGTGCTTGCTGACTTTTGGTGCCACAGAAACAACTGTAACAGGAGCTTATGTAAGCAGTCCACTTCCAGCTGCTCATACACTATTTATTACAAATCAATGCAGATCCAGTAAGTAGAGAGGAGGGAGATGGACTCGGAGTTGCTCAGAATTCAAGTAGGTATAAAGGCCAACTACAACCTAATGATAAACTGTAATGCAAACATTCCAGCTCAGTGTTTAGAGCAATATCATTAATTTAACATATAAATAAACATAAATGGTCCTTTTTTGCCCTTCATTATTTTTTTTTTAAGAGCTGCACTAAACATGCTGTACTTACTCTTTTAAGTCTATAAAAAATATATATAAATTAGTTATGCTGAATTTCCACTGCTCTTTAAAGAAGCAGAGTGGAATAATAAAATTTGCTAAATAAAAAATACTACAAAAATGATGCAAAGTAATATTTTACCTATATAATGTTTCTTTTTTTAGCTCTTGTAAAAAATAATAATTTAAAGGAAATTTGTCACCAGGTTTTTGCTATCTAATCTGATAGCAGGATAAGGTAGAGCCAAATACCTCAATTCTAATAAAGTACAGTATCACTTACTTTTAGTTTTCCCAAAGTTTACAGCTTTAGCATTTTTAGAGTCACATAAAGGGAAAAGGAAAATTCAGCTCACCGATCAGCTGTTCACCGACTCCTGCTAGGATCCCGTGCATGGATAAGTAGGGCTGCCTTGTAAATCCACATTGGAAAGAAAAGAAATCCAGCGCAGTTCCTCAGGATGAATTAAAATCAATTTTATTGGTAACAACTAGTAAAAAGTAAAATCTCCGGTAAACAGCAAGCGTAAATAACCACACAGTGTAACATGGGACTACGCGTTTCGACGTGTTGTCTTATTTATGTTCCATGGGATTCTGAATGCCGGTATCCTAAAAACAGTCCATCCATCCATCTTAATTAGTAACGTGTGTAGAAAGTCACGCACTAGCTCAAATCCATGGTCGGGTGGGTAAATGATAAAATCATGCATATAAACTGACAAAAAAGACAGAAAAATCATCACAAAACATAAATAGGCAGGAAAAATAAAAACAGGGGAGTCTTCAATCGTAACATATTGTCTCTATTGTATTTAATATCTAGTGTATTCTCTTATCATATTTTCATTAAATTATGTGTAGAAATATTAAATATCAGAATGGATTAATATATGGATTTCATACATAGTATAAAGAATATATTTCACTACTGTTTTATTTTACTCATATTAATCCATTCTGATATTTCATTTTTCTACACATAATTTAATGAAAATATGATAAGAAAATACACTAGATATTAAATACAATAGAGACAATATGTTACGACTGAAGACTCCCCTGTTTATATTTTTCCTGCCTGTTTATGTTTTGTTACCATTTTTCTGTCTTTTTTGTCAGTTTATATGTATGATTTTATCATTTACCCAACCGACCATGGATTTGAGCTAGTGCGTGAGTTTCTACACACGTTACTAATCAAGATGGGTGGATGGACTGTTTTTAGGATATCAGCATTCAGAATCCCATGGATCATGAATAAGATAACACGTCGAAATGCATAGTTCCATGTTACACTGTGTGGTCATTTACGCTTGCTGTTTACCGGAGATTTTTACTTTTTACTAGTTGTTACCAATAAAATGGATTTTAATTCATCCTGAGGAACTGCGGTGCATTTCTTTTCTTTCCATTAGCATTTTTAGATCCTTTAGTCAGATGTTTCTATAGTTACTGAAGTACAATTATAAGTATTTCATAAGTCTTTAAACTTTTATTTACAAATTTTGACTATTAACAACACACTATTGCCTAATTAGTGTTTTAGTTTATTATAATTTCTGTCTTTTTGTTTGTCCTCCCATGTTTGGAGGATTAATCACAGATTCTCAATGCAATGTGGAGTTTCTTGGCCATAGACTCAAAATTGTAATGCTTTTCTCTGAGCTACTTAATTACCACTTTTGCCTTGTGACATTATTCTCCATCATGCAGTAAAAAGCACTGGTCATCTCTAAATTGCTCCTGAATTGTTGGTGGATTGTTGGTAGAAGTTGCTCCTGGACGATGGGCTGAATTTAATTGAACTGATTTAGGCTGTGGGGCCCAATATCCATGGGTCTCCCAAGCCTGAAAATACCAGCTCCCAGCTGTCAATCTTTATCATAGCTGAGTATCAAAATTGAAGGGGGACCGCATAATGTTTTTAGAATTATTTATTTAAATAATAAAAAAGCTGCATGTGGTTCCTCTTATGTTGATACACAGCCAAGATAAACGGTTGGGGGCCACAGCCTATAGCTGTATGCTTTATCTGTGATGGGTATCATAATATGGGGATCCTACAGAAAATGTTTTATTTATTTATTTATTTTTACTGTACAATATAGACCCACAGACATGGTCTGTGGATGGTTGCAGTCAGGCGCTGTCACTCAGCATGGGGACACATTTGACTGCAACCAATCACAGACACCGATGGGTGGGGAAAGCAGTGCATATGCAATGAAGGTAATGAGCGGCCCCAGAAGTGAATGAGCGTCCAGGAACAGTTACAGCGGCAGCGGAGCCTCTGTAAGTACAGTGCACATGCTTTATTATTTTTTCTTTATTTTTCCTTTATTTTTTTGTATTTCCAGAGTGACGGATACAAATCATTAGCTGGAATTCCCTGAGAATTCTGGGCCTCGGTCCAGAACTTGGATATGTTTGAAACTGCGCAGATACAGAATATTACAGTCCGGGTTCTCCCATGACCGAGACATTAGATGTGGTGGAGGAAAGGATGAGGGCAGATGTCTTAGCCCGAGATTGGCCGTTCCGAAGAGAGACGACTTTGAAAACAGCTGTACCCAAGGCAAAGTCTTTGACTTTTATCAGACCCAAGGCTTTGGATTTATAGTCGAAGATAAGACCAGGTACCATATATATATATATATATATATATATATATGAATCAGGCTATTGTCATACGGGAAACCCTCCCTGCTCACTCCAAACTCTGTATGGGGTGGAAAGGGTGTCATTTATGTGGCTGTGGTACTGGAAAGGGGGGTATGCGGTGAGGCTAATCTAGCCCACCACTGAAGTGGAGATCAAGAGGTGGAAGGAGGAAACTTTGGAAATGGACCAGAGCTGCAGCATGTCAATTCATGCTGCACAGCTGCAAGTGTTCTCCCCAGAGAGAATAGACTGAAAGACCACAGTGCCCCACACCCTGATCATGGGCACAGTCAGTTGTGGTCTCTTGCGAGGACACTTACGGCCCTGCATGAAAGGACACGCTGCATCCAGGACGCAGTGTGTCCTGAATGTGTGTACATAAACTTTGAAAAGTGAAAGTGAAAGTCACTGCTGGAGTACGTGGCACAGCCGCAACCCGCACTCTAACAGCAATTTCCCTTTCACTTTGACACCGCTGCTGGACTGTTGGAATGTGGGTCATCTCTTTTTTAGACAAGAGTTGTAGATGTGGTGCTAAAATACACCAAATTCCTGTATCAAATCTGCATCTTCTGGCAAAAAAATGCATCAATACTGCATCACTATTGCAACCTATTTTGATGCAGATTCAGTGCAGGAATTTGCAGTATAAATTTCAGCACCAAATCTGCATCTCCTGGCAAAAAAAAACAAAACAGTTTTTGGGCAGTTTTCTACCAAGAAGTGCAGTTTTGCTGTAGCAATGTCTCCCTCCAGATGTCCCAGCAAATGGGAACTCAAGCAATGTTTAAGGTTCTCCTAAAGGCTTTTTTTAAGGTTTTCGGGCCTCACAGCTGCCGGGAAACACGAGTAGCTGTGAGCTCTGGTAATTGGGAAAGCCCGCAAGTAAGAATGGACCCACTGAACCAAAAGGGAAAGCCAGGCTTACGTTTTAGTGGGAGCGATTTGATTAAGCACCCACCATAAGGCAGAACGCCAGGTGCCACTCCCAGGATAGTAACCGGACTGTGGCAGCTGAATGGAGCAGGGACACAGCAGGACCGGAGTCAGCTAACGGACAGGGCAGGCAGGACAGGCAATGACAGGATAAACGGAACTGGCAGGACAAATAGGGCAGAACAGGAACACAGTCTCGAATGGAACATGCTGAACAGGCAAAAGCACAGGTCATCAGGTTCATGTATCACAGGGTGTGACATGGTACCTTGGAATGTTTGCACCTAAACTGGCCCTCAGGCTAGGGAGTCTAAGCTGTCCCTTATTTCAGAGGTACTTCAGATGGTGAAGAAGTATGAACCACCATAGTAGCCCTGACTAATGATCAGCCCTGGTCTAATACCCCCTCTTCCTCACCCCCAGAGAGGGCTGGGACAGGAGTCATGAATCTCACAAAAACAGGGGAAGACTAAAGTACAAGCTCCCTGCAAGCACACACAAGGATAAAGACAATGCATGCTCTGATAGAAATAAAGTATAAAGAGGAAATAAACAAACAAGGATATTTCAACAGCACACCAAATAGCACTTTTCAGTTCACCAATAGCTGGATCACAACGCACAATGATTAATATCGCTAGAGTGATCATTAGTGATCACAAAACTGGTTGACTCCCAACTTCGATTGATCAACTCAAAAGCACCAGGTGGTGTGTCAGACTCTACAGTGTGAACAGGTTCAGAGGTCATCATAATACCTGGTGAGTATAAAGCAGAGCACTGCAGTGACATCAGGCACAGGACATCGGACACAGATGCAGCCAGGACAGGACCCAGGCTCCGGTCATTGTGGTCCAGGTCATCAGGCATGGATCACCAGGTATGGGACATCAGGCTCAGGACATTGGACACAGGAGCGGCCGGTACGGCTGAGGCAAAGAGGATGACAGGTACAGGTGGGCACAGACACAAATGAAGGATACAGGCTGGTACCGTCACAGGTACAGGATACAGTCTGGTACCAGGGAACAGACAGGACAGGTCCAGGAAAAAAGACAGGACAGACAGCAGAGCAGAACTGGTTGCGTACAGGACTGGTGCTGGAGGCTTACAGACCAGAGCAGTTAGACAAGACAAACACACAGGCTAGGATCAGAATCTTAATGCATTGCTCTGATCCCTTCTATCAGGGGAAGGAGCCTTAAATACCTGTTGCCTCCCAGTGATAGGCTGTGGACACCTTAGCAAGGTGTGCATGCTTCCACATAAAGGGACAGGAAGTGCACACTCTTAGGCAAGGAAACGCCATAACAGTAAACCCCACACAGCACGTGCAGGGCCTGGGACCTAGATAGGAGCTGAGGACCAACACACACGTGAGCATCTATGGGGGGGATGAGCTGTGGACTGCACCACATGTGGAGGGCAATGAAGGGACACAGAGGACTACACCACATGTGGGTGCCCACGGGGGAGGGAGTGAGTCAAGGATTGTACAACACAAATGTGGCCGTGGAGGAGTGCAGAGGACCATGCAACACATGGGAAGCCATGTAGGTAAGCAGAGGACCATGCAACATGAGGATGGCTATGCAGGAAAGAGGAGTGAGCAGGAACATGGCACTAGGATGCCGTGGAGTGCCTGCGCACTAGGGAAGACGGCACTACACTTAGGTTACCAGAGCTGAAAGCCACAAAGTCTCACAGCAGCTTTCAACCTGGTTACTTTAAGGGAGCATTTAAGGGAACTTGTAAAGTTTCTTGAGTTCCCAGATGATGGGACATCTAGAGTCTGTGAGCTGGAACCAGAATTTAAACCTACCAGGTGTCCCAACAGCTGGGAATTCCAAGAAACTTAAAGGCTCTCTTAAAGGCTTTCTTAAAGGTTCTCTTAAAATTACCGGGTTGAAAGCTGCCTTGAGACCCGATGGCTGTGAGCTCTGGTAACCCAGACCTCCTAGCCACCAGGTCTCCCGGCAGCTGTGAGGTCCGGGAACCTTTAAGAGACACTTTAAGCTTCTTCCAGTTCCCAACTGTTGGGACACCTGGAGGCTTTGAACTCTGGTAATAGTTGACAGCCTAAAGATGTCCCAACAGCTGGGAATTGCAGGAAACTTAAAAAGCCTCTCTTGAAGGCTCCCTTAAAGTTACTTCGTTGGCTGCCTTGAGAGCCAATGGCTGTGAGGACTGGCAACCTATGGTTCAGAATCAGCAGACACTTTCATGCGACCGTAGTCACTGCAGCCATGGTGATTGCATGAAAGCATGACGTGCTTGGTACGTCATCCGTCATTAAGGCACAACTTTTCATGATGTACGCAGTATGTCCAATGTGAATACTTGACAAAATCGGAGCAGTTAGAGATAAAAATTCAGGAATAAACTGGCAATAGTTTGGAAATCCTAAGAACTGTTGTATTGTTTTAATGCCAGAATGACCAGGCCATTTGAGAATTGTGAAAAATTTCTCAGGATCCATCGTCAGTCCAGTTTCTGTGATGATATACCCTAAGAAGGAAAATACAAACTGCTCGAAGTCATACTTCTCGAACTTGGCATATAGACAATTCTCCCTTCCCGAAGTCTTAGCTAGACTTGCAGATGTTCTTCCTGTAAGAAGACAGGACTAGAGGGAAAATCAAGATATTGTTAAAGTACCTCACCACACAGGCGTAGAGGAGATCTCTAAAGATATTGTGTACAAACTCTTGAAAAACAGCTGGGGCATTACTCTCTAAAAGGCATCATATGTTATTCGTAGTGACTGTCCAGGGTATTGAAAGCAGTCTTCCATTCATCTCCTTGATAAATATAGATTAAGTTGTAAGCCCCTCTATGATCAAGCTTGGTGAAGATCTTAACTCCTCTTAGACACTCAAACCATTCCAGAATTAGAGACAAAGGATGTGGCTGAGGCCACAATAATCTAAACACAAACATCTATAGGCTGGCGTAAACTTTCTAAGTACAAATGCTGCCTGTTTAAGAGACGAGATATGTGCAGATGCCTAAAAGAAGTTGCCAGGAGGACTTTGTGACAAGGCTCTGGAGTGCTCAGACCGCGGAAGGAGCAGTGTAGCGAGCAGACCAGCCGTGGTGGTGAGTACATCAGCAACCTTGCCATGGAGAGTAGACGGGACAGTGCACAGATGCCGGCTTTACACTGTTATAGCTTAATACATTTTTTAGAGCAACTAACAATGCTTTATTTTATTCCCTATGCTTGGCATTGAGATGCTAGCTCATTGCTAATAAGGTATATAAAGTGCTTATTGTACATTGAGAAGGGAACAAAACCACAGTGTAGTACATCTATAAGACAACAACATCACAACATGCTTATTTCTGCAGTAATGTAGTCAAATCCTTCACTGGTAAAGCCCATTAAGTTTATTTTACTATTAACATTCACCTGTCTTGTGGCTTGGCCACACTCTGATTCATTTTCTAGTAGTAGATCTTGTTATTAGTTCCCTAGTTTCTGCAATATCACAGACATCTAATGATGCAGAGTTTTATCTATGCCAGTTATGACTTAGGGCGGCTTTGCACGTTGCAACATTGCACGTGCGATGTCGGTGGGGTAAAATCGAAAGTGACGCACATCCGGCGTCGCAGTCGATATCGCAACGTGCAAATCCTTTTTGATACGATGAACGAGCGCAAAAGCGTCGTTATCGTATCATCGCTGCAGCCTCCGACATTTCCATAATGCCGGTGCAGCGACAGGTGCGATGTTGTTCCTCGCTCCTGCGGCAGCACACATCGCTGTGTATGAAGCCGCAGGAGCGAGGAACTTCACCTTACCTGCCGCCGGCTGCAATGAGAAGGACGGAGGTGGGCGGGATGTTTACATCCTGCTCATCTCCGCCCCTCCACTTCAATTGGCCGCCTGCCGTGTGACGTCGCTGTGACGCCGCACGACCCGCCCCCTTAGGAAGGAGGCGGGTCGCCGGCCAGAGGGACGTCGCACGGCAGGTATGTGCGTGTGAAACTGCCGTAGCGATAATAATCGCTACGGCAGCTTTCACTAGATATTGCACGTGCGACGGGGGCGGGACTATCGCTGCAGTATCGGTAACACATTGTTACTGATGTCGCAGCGTGCAAAGCCCGCCTAACCTATGACACGCGTGTCAGAGGTGACACGCTGAGCCATTTTTGGTGACATGTGCGATAGGGGCAGGTGGCCGCCTCCCAATCTATATGACAAGCTGTGCACCTAAATTGTTCCGAAATGACCTACTCGAGGGGGTCGCACATGCAGTACTAGTTAAATCACGAGCGGCTATGGCATGTCTTATAGATCGGGATGCAGCTGCCAGTAAATTGTGTTCTGTACCTTTAATCAGGGTCTGACTCCTGAGTGAGGCGTGCTTATGTACCATGCAGTATGTGACATGCTGCTTTCTAAACCTCCAGAGCAGAGCATAAAGACAGGCGCCATTTCAGGCGGGTGCCGAGTGGCATTACAGTGTGGCTGCTGCAGTATGTCCACACATCAGAACATTTATAGAGTGCTGCCGTTGCCTGTCAAAATCTGGTTCAGGAGTGCTCAGGATTAGTGATGAGCGAGCATGCTTGTTACTACTCGGTACTCGCACGAGTATCACTGTACTCGGTCTACTCGACGGGGACCGAGTAATCTCGCGATACTCGTGCTGTACTCGTGGTCTTCATTTCTGCATGTTGGCGCTCTTTTGAGAGCCAGCCCTCATGCAGGGATTGGCTGGCAGACCACTGCAATGCCACAGCCCTGATAGTTGTGGAATTGCAGTGATTGGCCGGCCTGGACAGCGTGACCGAGCCTTTATACCGGCGGGCGCGCTGTGCTCTGCTCACAGCTATCCAGACAGTCAGTGCAGGGAGAGTGTCGCTGCTTCAGGGAAAGGTTTGCGGCCCTTTATAGCTATTTCCGTAGCAGGGCTGCAAACAGTGTGACCAAAAGTCCTTCTCAGGACTATTCTAGTTGTATACAGGCAGGCAGGGTATAGCCAGGTCGGAGTACAGTAGCAGAGTCCTTCTCAGGACTATTGTTGCTGTATACAGGCAGGGTATAGCCAGGTTGGAATACAGGCTAGTGACCAAAAGAGTCCTTGTCAGGACTATTGTAGCAGTATACAGGCAGGCAGGCAGGCAGGGTATATAGCCATTCCTAGTGGTGACCGTATACCAGCCTTCATCATATCTGGGGCTGGTGTATACAGTCTAAAACAGTCCAGATAGTGTCAGACTTCTCAGTAATTGTCGCTCCTAAAAACCTGTTAGGTTCTTATTGCGTCCGTGCTTGCATTTAAAAACCGCACGTGTGTGCCTGTCGGTGGCAGCGTACAGGTGCACTTGTGTGCATTTTTCACAAACTATTATATAACGCACAAGTCTAGTGAATAATACACGTCAGTCAGCAGTGTCTGATAGTGTCAGACTTCTCAGTAATTGTTGCTCCTAAAAACCTGTTAGGTTCTTATTGCGTCCGTGCTTGCATTTAAAAACCGCACGTGTGTGCCTGTCGGTGGCAGCGTACAGGTGCACTTGTGTGCATTTTTCACAAACTATTATATAACGCACAAGTCTAGTGAATAATACACGTCAGTCAGCAGTGTCTGATAGTGTCAGACTTCTCAGTAATTGTCGCTCCTAAAAACCTGCTAGGTTCTTATTGCGTCCGTGCTTGCATTTAAAAACCGCACGTGTGTGCCTGTCGGTGGCAGCGTACAGGTGCACTTGTGTGCATTTTTCACAAACTATTATATAACGCACAAGTCTAGTGAATAATACACGTCAGTCAGCAGTGTCTGATAGTGTCAGACTTCTCAGTAATTGTCGCTCCTAAAAACCTGTTAGGTTCTTATTGCGTCCGTGCTTGCATTTAAAAACCGCACGTGTGTGCCTGTCGGTGGCAGCGTACAGGTGCACTTGTGTGCATTTTTCACAAACTATTATATAACGCACAAGTCTAGTGTATAATACACGTCAGTCAGCAGTGTCTGATAGTGTCAGACTTCTCAGTAATTGTCGCTCCTAAAAACCTGTTAGGTTCTTATTGCGTCCGTGCTTGCATTTAAAAACCGCACGTGTGTGCCTGTCGGTGGCAGCGTACAGGTGCACTTGTGTGCATTTTTCACAAACTATTATATAACGCACAAGTCTAGTGAATAATACACGTCAGTCAGCAGTGGCTGATAGTGTCAGACTTCTCAGTAATTGTCGCTCCTAAAAACCTGTTAGGTTCTTATTGCGTCCGTGCTTGCATTTAAAAACCGCACCTGTGTGCCTGTCGGTGGCAGCGTACAGGTGCACTTGTGTGCATTTTTCACAAACTATTATATAACGCACAAGTCTAGTGAATAATACACGTCAGTCAGCAGTGTCTGATAGTGTCAGACTTCTCAGTAATTGTCGCTCCTAAAAACCTGTTAGGTTCTTATTGCGTCCGTGCTTGCATTTAAAAACCGCACGTGTGTGCCTGTCGGTGGCAGCGTACAGGTGCACTTGTGTGCATTTTTCACAAACTATTATATAACGCACAAGTCTAGTGAATAATACACGTCAGTCAGCAGTGGCTGATAGTGTCAGACTTCTCAGTAATTGTCGCTCCTAAAAACCTGTTAGGTTCTTATTGCGTCCGTGCTTGCATTTAAAAACCGCACGTATGTGCCTGTCGGTGGCAGCGTACAGGTGCACGTTTTTCACAAACTATTATATAACGCACAAGTGTAGTGTATAATACACGTCAGTCAGCAGTGTCTGATAGTGTCAGACTTCTCAGTAATTGTCGCTCCTAAAAACCTGTTAGGTTCTTATTGCGTCCGTGCTTGCATTTAAAAACCGCACGTGTGTGCCTGTCGGTGGCAGCGTACAGGTGCACTTGTGTGCATTTTTCACAAACTATTATATAACACACAAGTCTAGTGAATAATACACGTCAGTCAGCAGTGTCTGATAGTGTCAGACTTCTCAGTAATTGTCGCTCCTAAAAACCTGTTAGGTTCTTATTGCGTCCGTGCTTGCATTTAAAAACCGCACGTGTGTGCCTGTCGGTGGCAGCGTACAGGTGCACGTTTTTCACAAACTATTATATAACGCACAAGTGTAGTGTATAATACACGTCAGTCAGCAGTGTCTGATAGTGTCAGACTTCTCAGTAATTGTCGCTCCTAAAAACCTGTTAGGTTCTTATTGCGTCCGTGCTTGCATTTAAAAACCGCACGTGTGTGCCTGTCGGTGGCAGCGTACAGGTGCACTTGTGTGCATTTTTCACAAACTATTATATAACGCACAAGTCTAGTAAATAATACACGTCAGTCAGCAGTGTCTGATAGTGTCAGACTTCTCAGTAATTGTCGCTCCTAAAAACCTGTTAGGTTCTTATTGCGTCCGTGCTTGCATTTAAAAACCGCATGTGTGTGCCTGTCGGTGGCAGCGTCAGGCTCCATATTGTCCCTGGATAGAGATGTGCATGAGGGCCTCAAAACATTGTTCCCATTGCAAAGGAGCGGGTCTCCTGTCGTTGTAATGCCCATTCTGAAAGAATGGGTGAAAAAATTTACCACTGGGGGTATACGTGAAACAAAGGCCTAACTCTTGTAACGGTCATCATGATGGCGCATGAGGAGAAGGAGGAGCAGTCCAGCGGTTAGCCAAAGTCCAGAAGTGTGTTACCATGGGTGAGTGGAGGTACATGGCAAAATCCCGTTACAAACTTTAAATTCCGCTGTCATTTGCTGGTGGTGTGGTGAAGTCTGGCCCAATCCAACCCTTGTTCATCTTGATTAGAGTCAGCCTGTCAGCATTTACAGTTGACAGGCAGGTGCGTTTATCTGTAATGATTCCACCTGCGGCACTAAAAACACGCTCTGACAAAACGCTAGCGGCAGGGCAGGCCAGGACTTCCAAGGCGTAGAGAGCCAATTCATGCCACGTGTCCAGCTTGGATACCCATTAATTGTAAGGCACAGAGGAATGTCAGAGTACAGTTGTTTGATCTGCAAGGTACTCCTTGAGCATCTGGGCAAACTTAGGATTTCTTGTGGCACTACCCCGCACCTCAGGGGCTGTGGTATGTGAGGGGCTGAGAAAACTGTCCCACATCTTAAAGACTGTTCCCCTACCTCTGGCGGATTGGACTTGTGCCCCTCTCGGCTGTAAGCCTTGGTTGTCCACTGATTCCTGACCTATGCCGCTATTGTTTTGTGAGGGGAATGCTTTGCCTACTTCCGTGACTATGGCCTTCTGGAACTGCTGCATTTTTCCTGACCTCTCCGCCTCGGGAATAAGAGACATAAAGTTCTCCTTGTAGCGTGGGTCTAACATTGTTACCAACCAGTAATGATTGTCGGCCAAGATGTTCTTAACGCGAGGGTCACGAGACAGGCAGCTTACGATAAAGTCAGCCATGTGTGCCAGACTCTTAACAGCCATCACTTCAGTATCCTGACCAACACGATGACTGAACATGCTGTCCTCCTCCTCCTCATCCTCCTCCTCCTCCTCATCATCATCTACCCTGTCCTCTGGCCAGCCACGCTGAACCGAGGATATGACTGCATGTCATATCCTCAATTTGGCCAGAGAGTTGCTCCATGTCTTCATCCTCCTCCTCGTCATAGTCCTCCACTGCACGTTGTGATGAGACGAGGCTGGGCTGTGTGTTATCACCCACACCCACTACTGTTTCTTGCTCAAACTCATCGCGCTCCGCCTGCAATGCATCATGGTTGTTTTTTGAGCAGAGACCATTTTAGAAGGCAGAGAAGCGGTATGGTGACGCTAATAATGTCGTCATCGCCGCTCACCATCTTGGTGGAGTCCTCAAAGTTTTGGCGGATGGTACATAGGTCGGACATCCATCTCCACTCCTCAGGTGTTATGTGTGGAGTTTGACCCATTTCCCTACGGCTTAGGTGATGCAGGTACTCAACAACTGCCCTCTTCTGCTCACATATCCTGACCAACATGTGCAGAGTTGAATTCCAACGCGTGGGGACATCACACACCAGTCTGTGAGCCGGAAGATGCAAATGGCGCTGAAAGCCAGCAAGGCCGGCTGAAGCAGTAGGTGACTTTCGAAAATGTGCAGACAGGCGGCGAACTTTTGCCAGCAGATCAGACAGCTCTGGGTATGACTTTAGAAACCGCTGAACCACGAGGTTGAGCACATGGGCCACGCATGGAACATGTGTCAGCTGGCCTCGCCTCAAAGCCGCCACCAGGTTCCGGCCATTGTCACACACGACCTTTCCTGGCTTTAGGTTCAGAGGTGTGAGCCAGTGATCTGCCTGCTGTTTCAGAGCTGTCCACTAGAGATGAGCGAACCAGTCCCGGTTCGGCTCGAGGTCGGTTCGCCGAACGGAGCTCCCGTTCGAGTTCGGCTCGTCGAACGTTCGACGAACCGAACTCGAACTGCATAGGAAACAATGGCAGGCAATCACAAACACATAAAAACTCCTAGAAAACACTCTCAAAGGTGTCCAAAAGGTGACAAACAACTCACAACACAACACAAACACATGGGAAAGTGACAAGGACATATACTCATGTGAAAACAAAAGAGCTGGACAAGGAAAAATAGGAGGACACACAGATATATGAGTATATGCAAGGAAACATCGATTCCATTATTGTGCAACTTGAGCCCTGCTCATTTTAGGCTTCCAATCTTTATAAATTGCCTGAGCTCGCCACGTACGTCTTGGGGATCTTGTCGTGTCCTGCAGCCAGCGTTCTCTCGGAACCTGTCTTCAGTGCTGCTGGGGGTCTGCTGGCAGATAAGCACACGCGTCTGTCCACTGACAATGTGGACATGGCTCTCAGAGGACTTTTCTTCCCCTGGGTCAGCCAGGGGACGGGAAAGGCACGCGTATTTTTGAGAGTGCTTCATGCAAAGCATCTTTTTCTTTTTCAAAAGGGGGCTCAACCGATGCCAGTCAAGTGGGGTGTGTGTGGCCCAGTTAGTGGAACGGAGGGAGACTGTGGTTGGAGTCCCCTCGCTGTGTTTCTAAAAGAACCAAGATGAACAAGTCATGGGTCTCAGAGGACTTTTCTTCCCCTGGGTCAGCCAGGGGACGGGAAAGGCACGTGTATTTTTGAGAGTGCTTCATGCAAAGCATCTTTTTCTTTTTCAAAAGGGGGCTCAACCGATGCCAGTCAAGTGGGGTGTGTGTGGCCCAGTTAGTGGCAACGAGGGAGACTGTGGTTGGAGTCCCCTCGCTGTGTTTCTAAAAGAACCAAGATGAACAAGTCATGGGTCTCAGAGGACTTTTCTTCCCCTGGGTCAGCCAGGGGACGGGAAAGGCACGCGTATTTTTGAGAGTGCTTCATGCAAAGCATCTGTTTCCTTTTCAAAAGGGGGGGTCAACCGATGCCAGTCAAGTGGGGTGTGTGTGGCCCAGTTAGTGGCAACGAGGGAGACTGTGGTTGGAGTCCCCTCGCTGTGTTTCTAAAAGAACCAAGATGAACAAGTCATGGCTCTCAGAGGACTTTTCTTCCCCTGGGTCAGCCAGGGGACGGGAAAGGCACGTGTATTTTTGAGAGTGCTTCATGCAAAGCATCTTTTTCTTTTTCAAAAGGGGGGGTCAACCGATGCCAGTCAAGTGGGGTGTGTGTGGCCCAGTTAGTGGCAACGAGGGAGACTGTGGTTGGAGTCCCCTCGCTGTGTTTCTAAAAGAACCAAGATGAACAAGTCATGGCTCTCAGAGGACTTTTCTTCCCCTGGGTCAGCCAGGGGACGGGAAAAGCACGCGTATTTTTGAGAGTGCTTCATGCAAAGCATCTTTTTCTTTTTCAAAAGGGGGGGTCAGCCAGTCAAGTGGGGTGTGTGTGGCCCAGTTAGTGGCAACGAGGGAGACTGTGGTTGGAGTCCCCTCGCTGTGTTTCTAAAAGAACCAAGATGAACAAGTCATGGCTCTCAGAGGACTTTTCTTCCCCTGGGTCAGCCAGGGGACGGGAAAGGCACGTGTATTTTTGAGAGTGCTTCATGCAAAGCATCTTTTTCTTTTTCAAAAGGGGGCTCAACCGATGCCAGTCAAGTGGGGTGTGTGTGGCCCAGTTAGTGGAAACGAGGGAGACTGTGGTTGGAGTCCCCTCGCTGTATTTCTAAAAGAACCAAGATGAACAAGTCATGGGTCTCAGAGGACTTTTCTTCCCTGGGTCAGCCAGGGGACGGGAAAGGCACGCGTATTTTTGAGAGTGCTTCATGCAAAGCATCTGTTTCTTTTTCAAAAGGGGGCGTCAACCGATGCCAGTCAAGTGGGGTGTGTGTGGCCCAGTTAGTGGCAACGAGGGAGACTGTGGTTGGAGTCCCCTCGCTGTGTTTCTAAAAGAACCAAGATGAACAAGTCATGGCTCTCAGAGGACTTTTCTTCCCCTGGGTCAGCCAGGGGACGGGAAAGGCACGTGTATTTTTGAGAGTGCTTCATGCAAAGCATCTTTTTCTTTTTCAAAAGGGGGCTCAACCGATGCCAGTCAAGTGGGGTGTGTGTGGCCCAGTTAGTGGAAACGAGGGAGACTGTGGTTGGAGTCCCCTCGCTGTGTTTCTAAAAGAACCAAGATGAACAAGTCATGGGTCTCAGAGGACTTTTCTTCCCCTGGGTCAGCCAGGGGAAGGGAAAGGCACGCGTATTTTTGAGAGTGCTTCATGCAAAGCATCTGTTTCTTTTTCAAAAGGGGGGGTCAACCGATGCCAGTCAAGTGGGGTGTGTGTGGCCCAGTTAGTGGCAACGAGGGAGACTGTGGTTGGAGTCCCCTCGCTGTGTTTCTAAAAGAACCAAGATGAACAAGTCATGGCTCTCAGAGGACTTTTCTTCCCCTGGGTCAGCCAGGGGACGGGAAAGGCACGTGTATTTTTGAGAGTGCTTCATGCAAAGCATCTTTTTCTTTTTCAAAAGGGGGGGTCAACCGATGCCAGTCAAGTGGGGTGTGTGTGGCCCAGTTAGTGGCAACGAGGGAGACTGTGGTTGGAGTCCCCTCGCTGTGTTTCTAAAAGAACCAAGATGAACAAGTCATGGCTCTCAGAGGACTTTTCTTCCCCTGGGTCAGCCAGGGGACGGGAAAGGCACGCGTATTTTTGAGAGTGCTTCATGCAAAGCATCTTTTTCTTTTTCAAAAGGGGGGGTCAACCGATGCCAGTCAAGTGGGGTGTGTGTGGCCCAGTTAGTGGCAACGAGGGAGACTGTGGTTGGAGTCCCCTCGCTGTGTTTCTAAAAGAACAAAGATGAACAAGTCATGGCTCTCAGAGGACTTTTCTTCCCCTGGGTCAGCCAGGGGACGGGAAAGGCACGCGTATTTTTGAGAGTGCTTCATGCAAAGCATCTTTTTCTTTTTCAAAAGGGGGGGTCAACCGATGCCAGTCAAGTGGGGTGTGTGTGGCCCAGTTAGTGGCAACGAGGGAGACTGTGGTTGGAGTCCCCTCGCTGTGTTTCTAAAAGAACCAAGATGAACAAGTCATGGCTCTCAGAGGACTTTTCTTCCCCTGGGTCAGCCAGGGGACGGGAAAGGCACGCGTATTTTTGAGAGTGCTTCATGCAAAGTATCTTTTTCTTTTTCAAAAGGGGGGGTCAACCGATGCCAGTCAAGTGGGGTGTGTGTGGCCCAGTTAGTGGCAACGAGGGAGACTGTGGTTGGAGTCCCCTCGCTGTGTTTCTAAAAGAACCAAGGTGAACAAGTCATGGGTCTCAGAGGACTTTTCTTCCCCTGGGTCAGCCAGGGGACGGGAAAGGCACGCGTATTTTTGAGAGTGCTTCATGCAAAGCATCTGTTTCTTATTCAAAAGGGGGGTCAACCCATGCCAGTCAAGTGGGGTGTGTGTGGCCCAGTTAGTGGCAACGAGGGAGACTGTGGTTGGAGTCCCCTCGCTGTGTTTCTAAAAGAACCAAGATGAACAAGTCATGGCTCTCAGAAGACTTTTCTTCCCCTGGGTCAGCCAGGGGACGGGAAAGGCACGCGTATTTTTGAGAGTGCTTCATGCAAAGCATCTTTTTCTTTTTCAAAAGGGGGGGTCAACCGATGCCAGTCAAGTGGGGTGTGTGTGGCCCAGTTAGTGGCAACGAGGGAGACTGTGGTTGGAGTCCCCTCGCTGTGTTTCTAAAAGAACCAAGATGAACAAGTCATGGCTCTCAGAGGACTTTTCTTCCCCTGGGTCAGCCAGGGGACGGGAAAGGCACGCGTATTTTTGAGAGTGCTTCATGCAAAGCATCTGTTTCTTATTCAAAAGGGGGGTCAACCCATGCCAGTCAAGTGGGGTGTGTGTGGCCCAGTTAGTGGCAACGAGGGAGACTGTGGTTGGAGTCTCCTCGCTGTGTTTCTAAAAGAACCAAGATGAACAAGTCATGGCTCTCAGAGGACTTTTCTTCCCCTGGGTCAGCCAGGGGACGGGAAAGGCACGCGTATTTTTGAGAGTGCTTCATGCAAAGCATCTGTTTCTTTTTCAAAAGGGGGCTCAACCGATGCCAGTCAAGTGGGGTGTGTGTGGCCCAGTTAGTGGCAACGAGGGAGACTGTGGTTGGAGTCCCCTTGCTGTGTTTCTAAAAGAACCAAGATGAACAAGTCATGGCTCTCAGAGGACTTTTCTTCCCCTGGGTCAGCCAGGGGACAGGAAAGGCACGTGTATTTTTGAGAGTGCTTCATGCAAAGCATCTTTTTCTTTTTCAAAAGGGGGCTCAACCGATGCCAGTCAAGTGGGGTGTGTGTGGCCCAGTTAGTGGCAACGAGGGAGACTGTGGTTGGAGTCCCCTCGCTGTGTTTCTAAAAGAACCAAGATGAACAAGTCATGGGTCTCAGAGGACTTTTCTTCCCCTGGGTCAGCCAGGGGACGGGAAAGGCACGCGTATTTTTGAGAGTGCTTCATGCAAAGCATCTGTTTCTTATTCAAAAGGGGGGTCAACCCATGCCAGTCAAGTGGGGTGTGTGTGGCCCAGTTAGTGGAAACGAGGGAGACTGTGGTTGGAGTCCCCTCGCTGTGTTTTACATGCTTTTAGAAGGGCATGACATGGCTTGGAGGTTGACTTTCATCATCTGCAAACTGTTGGCTACCAAAATGCTGCCTTTCCAACAACTGTGGTTATAGACAATGAGGAACATACTGATGAAGATGAGACTCAGATACCCGATTGGGATGACAACTTAAATATTCGGTCAGGGCAAGAAGAGGCTCGGTCTGAGGGGGAGGGGAGTGCAAACACAACAATTGATGATGAAGTCCTAGATCCCACCTACTGTCAACCCACAGTCAGACACTCGAGGAGGTCAACAGAGGCGGTGGAGGAGGATGCAACCGACGTCGAAGTAACCTTGCGCCTTCCTGGACACAGTCGGAGCACTGGTAGCACGTCTACAACTGCATCCTCAGCCACCACTCTGCCTCTGAGCATTATTCGGGGTGGATCAACAGGTCGCATGGCCTCTAAGCCTTGCCTAGCCTGGTCCTTTTTTGACATAAAAAAAGATCGCCCTAATTATGTGATCTGTAACATTTGGCATGGTTATCTTACTAGAGGTCAAAACCTCAGCAGTTTGACAACTTCTTCCATGAATCGTCACATGAATAAATATCATATGGCCTGGTGGGAAGCTCACCGTGCTGCAATGCGGCCTAGCGGAGCCAACCATCCACCGCCTGCCCCTTCCCGTGCATCCGCGCGCTCGTCATCTTCTAGGACTGTGGGGACAGCTGTCACACCTGTTTTTCCACCCACAACTTCCACCACTGTAACCGCAACAGGCAGTTTGCTTGGTAGGTCGTCAGTTGGTTTGGAAGGGGAATTAAGTGATTGTGTACAGCTCTCTCAAACATCGATAGCACCAACGTTGGATGAAGGCAACATCATGTCTCCGCCTGCACTTTCCTCACAAACCTGCATTTTTCCAGGGACACCCTACTGAACACCGTCTACACACAGCAGCCAGATCTCTGTCCCTCAGATGTGGTCAAATAAAAGGCCACTTCCTGCGACCCATGACAAAGCTAAGAGGTTGACTCTATCCCTCTGTAAGCTGTTGGCTACCGAAATGCTGCCTTTCCGCCTAGTGGACACACAGGATTTTAGAGACCTTATGTCTGTCGCTGTGCCCCAGTACCAGATGCCTAGTCGCCACTACTTCTCTAAGAAAGGTGTGCCCGCGCTACACCAGCATGTCACACACAACATCACCGCTTCCTTGAGAAACTCGGTGTGTGAACGGGTGCATTTCACCACCGATACTTGGACCAATAAGCATGGACAGTGACGTTACATGTCGCTGACTGGGCACTGGGTAACTATGGTGATAGATGATGAAGGGTCTGCTGCACAAGTCTTGCCATCCCCACGACTTGTGTGTCAATCCTCTGTCTGTCCAAGTTCCGCCACTGCTTCTGCCTCCTCCACCTCGTCTGGGTCCTCCACCTTCACCCAAATCCTGCCTAGTCAGGCCTCCAGCGTTCTAACTGCGCAGAAGGAATCACGCACCCCTCATTACTATGCTGGCAGCAGAGCGCAACGGCATCAGGCGGTCTTTAGCTTGAAATGTCTTGGAAATAAGAGTCACACAGCGGCTGAGTTGTGGGCAGCTCTGGAGACTGAGTTTAATAAATGGTTGTCTCCACTCAACCTGCAGCCTGGTAAGGCCGTGTGCGACAATGCTGCAAACCTGGGTGCGGCCCTTCGCCTGGGCAAGGTGACACATGTGCCTTGTATGGCTCACGTGTTGAACCTTGTTCAGCAATTTTTAACACACTATCCCAGCCTAGATGGCCTTCTGAACAGGGCACGAAGTCTGTCTGCTCACTTCCGCTGTTCAACCACCGCTGCTGAGCGACTTGCATCGCTCCAGAAGTCTTTCGGCCTGCCTGTTCATCACCTGAAATGCGATGTGACGACACGCTGGAATTCGACTCTCCACATTTTACAGTGACTGCGGCAGCACCATCGAGCCCTGGTGCAATACGTCATGACGTATAGCCTGGGCCAACGAGATGCAGAGGTGGGGCAGATCACCCTGATGGAGTGGTCTCAGATCAAGAACCTATGCACCCTTCTGCACAGTTTCGACATGGCGACGAATATGTTTAGCGCTGACAATGCCATTATCAGCATGACAATTCCAGTCATTTACATGCTGGAGCACACGCTAAACACTATTCGGAGTCAGGGGGTGGGACAACAGGAAGGGGAGGAACTACAGGAGGATTCATATGCGCAAGACACAACAACATCACCAAGGTCCAGACGTTCATCATCACCAACGCGGCAGGCATGGGACCATGGGGGACAGGGATCAACAAGGGCGCATGGTAGCAGGCGAGATGTTGAGGAAGGTGCAGGAGGACATGAAGATATGGAGGACGAACTGTCCATGGACATGGAAGACTCAGCAGATGAGGGGGAGCTTGGTCAAATTTCAGTTGAAAGAGGTTGGGTGGAGATGTCAGAGGAAGAAAGAACGGTTAGCACCTCTATGCCACAAACACAGCGTGGACTTGGTCCGCATGGCTGCGCAAGACACATGAGTGCCTTCTTGTTGCACTACCTCCAACATGACCCTCGTATTGTCAAAATTAGAAGTGATGATGACTACTAGCTTGCCACACTATTAGATCCCCGGTACAAGTCCAAATTTTGTGACATAATTCCACCCATAGAAAGGGACGCACGTATGCAGGAGTATCAGCAGAAGCTGTTACTCGATCTTAGCTCGGCTTTTCCACCAAACAACCGTGCAGGTGAAGGGAGTGATTCTTCCAGTTGTAACTTGACAAACATGGGACGGCCTCGTCATCTTCAACAGTCTACCCGTACCAGTAGGACCGGATCTGGTGCTGGTAACAGCAATTTTATGGAATCTTTTAATAATTTTTTTAGACCCTCCTTTGCAAGGCCACCAGAGACAACAAGTCTGACACATAGTCAACGGATGGAGAGGATGATACAGGAGTATCTCCAAATGAACATCGATGCAATGACTTTTCAAATGGAGCCTTGCTCCTTTTCGGCTTCAAATCTAGAAAAATGTCCAAAGCTCTCCAGTTACGCCTTGAAGATTTTGTCGTGTCCAGCTGCCAGCGTTGTCTCTGAACGTGTCTTCAGTGCTGCTGGGTGTGTGCTGACAGATAAGCGCACGCGTCTGTCCAGTGACAATGTGGACAGACTGACGTTCATCAAAATGAACAAGTCATGGATCCACAAGGAATTTACTACCCCTGTGTCATCCTGGGGAGAGTAAATGCTTGTGGATTTGGAATGTGCTTGATGCAAATCAAAACATCCTGTTTGCAACTAGGTCACAAGTGCTGCCACTGAATGGGTGGGTGTGTGTGGGGCACAATTTTTGGAAAAAAGGGAGGCTCCGCTTGGAGTAACCCTTGCTTGCTGTGTTTTTTAAAAATGATACAAGATGAACAGATCTGAAGGCAAGATGAAGGCAACATCATGTCTCCGCCTGCACTTTCCTCACAAACCTGCATTTTTCCAGGGACACCCTACTCAACACCGTCTACAGACAGCAGCCAGATCTCTGTCCCTCAGATGTGGACAAATAAAAGGCCATTTCCTGCGACCCATGACAAAGCTAAGAGGTTGACTTTATCCCTCTGTAAGCTCTTGGCTACGGAAATGCTGCCTTTCCGCATGGTGGACACACAGGATTTTAGAGACCTTATGTCTGTCACTGTGCCCCAGTACCAGATGCCCAGTCGCCACTACTTCTCTAAGAAAGGTGTGCCTGCGCTACACCAGCATGTCGCACACAACATCACCGCTTCCTTGAGAAACTCTGTGTGTGAACAGGTGCATTTCACCACCGATACTTGGACCAGTAAGCATGGATAGGGACGTTACATGTCGCTGACTGGGCACTGGCAAACTATGGTGAGAGATGGAGAAGGGTCTGCTGTACAAGTCTTGCCGTCCCCACGAGTTGTTTCAATCCTTGTTCTGTATGTAGAAGTTAATACACTGCTTCTGCCTCTTCAACCTCGTGTGGGTCCTCCACCTTGGCGCAAACCCTGTGTGGTCAGGCCACCCTTCCAAGCAACTGCGCACAAGGACTACCACACACCTCCTTACTATGCTGGCAGCAGAGCTCAATGCCATCAGGCGGTCAAAGTTTTACTTTGAAATGTATGGGAAATGTGAGTCACACCGCTATTCCAGAGAATAGGAGTCAGGCAGGATCAAAACATTAATTGAGGAACAGGAACAGAATGGGACGGCCAGGACTTAATCAGAAAACAAGCAGAGGTGAAATGCGGATCGGCCAACAAGGTACATAAACAGCAAGCAGGAAAAGTAGTCAGGTAACAAGCACACAAAATCATAAAACTGAACTGGGGGTAAAATTAACCAGAGGTTCATAGCTATGTCTGGCAGTGGTCTGCAGACAGGATGGGCATAAAAAAGGGTGTGGTGTCTTCCCATTGGTTGTAGCTGAATGATGGTATTTCATCTGTGAGATACCCACCAGCTACATTCAGCCAGAGATTCTGCATCTGTCAAGGTAATGCAGCCCAGTGGGTGAGCATAACCTGCGTCCACCTGCGCCGCTGGCATGGACTCCTCTCCCATCATCAGCACTATTCATGAAAGGAACACGTTGTAACCTGGCGACCGTAGTACAAATTGACGGAGCGGACTCCGTTGGTGACTTAACAGCCGTGTGCGGCAATGATGCAAACCTGGCTGCGGGCCATCGTCAGGGCAATGTGACACATGTGCCTTGTATGGCTCACGTGTTGAACCTAATTCTCCAGCAATTTTTAAAACACCATCACGGCCTACATGGCCTTGTGCAGCGTGCACGCTCGCTATGTGCTCACTTCCATCGTGCGTACACAGCAGCTCAACAACTTTCGTCGCTACAGAAGTCTTTAGGTCTGGTGGTTAAACGCCTGAAATGCGATGTGCCCACACGCAGGAATTTGAATCTGCACATGTTGCAGCGTGTGTGGCAGCACCGCAGAGCCCTGCTGAAATACGGTATGACATATAGCCTGGGATAACTTGATCAAGAGGTGGTGCAGATCACGCTGCTGGAGTGGTGTCAGATCAAGGACCTATGCACCCTGCTACACAGTTCACAAATGTCGACGAAGATGTTTAGCACTGGCAATGTCATTCTCAGCGTGACAATTCTGGTCATCTACATGATGGAGCACACTGTAATTATTATTCGGAGTCAGGTGTTGGGACAAGAGGAAGGGGAGGAAGTACAGGAGGAGTCATATGCGGAAGGGATAACAAGATCTACGAGGTCCAGATGGTCAGCGGCACCTATGCGGCAGTCATGGTGAGGGAGAGGGATTAACAAGGGCGCATAGTATCAGCAAAAAGTGTTGATGAAAGTGCAGGAGCCCATGAAGAAATGGAGGACGAACTGGCGATGGGCATGGAAGACTCAGCAGTTGAGTGAGAGCTTGCTCACATTTCGGTTGTGCGAGGTTGTGGGTAGAGGGCAGAGGAAGGATGCACGATTCTCACCTCTCTGCCACCAACACACCAAGGACTTGGTCCTCCTGGATGCACAAGACACATGAGCGCCTTCTTGCTGCACTACCTATATAACCCTCGTATTGTATGAATTTGAAGTAATCCTGAATACTGGGTTGCCACACTGTTAGATCCCCGGTACAAGACAAAATTTGGCGAACTAATTCCTGCCATAGAAATAGACGCACGTATACAGGAGTATCTGCAGAATGTGGTACGCAATCTTAGATCTACTTTTCCACTAAACACCAGTGCTGCACAGAGTGAATCTCAACGCTTTGTCATGGATAGGAGGAAATGGTCTTTTACTTGTCCACATCGGAGGGACCGAGGGATGGCTGCTGTGCTGAGATGGCGTTGAGTACGGTGTCCCTGCACAGTTGCACTTTTGGTCATATCCCAAAATGAGTTGAAAAAGGACAGATGCTGTTGGAAAGGGGAACAGGTGTGTTGGAAAGGGGAAAAAAGTTTTGGTCCGTGGATTTGGTGGTTAAACAACTGTAACATTTGCTGAAGAAACAACATCTGTTACAGTGGGACTGGCAGATTTGGATAAAGTGGTATATAATCTGTGACCGCTAGTGATGAGCGAGTACTAAAAAGCTCGGGTGCTCGAAGCTCGGGCCGAGCATCCCAAGATACTCGTGTACTCGGGCCGAGCAACGAGCCCAATGTTATCCTATGGGAGACCCGAGTATTTTTGTGAAATGACCCCCCGGCAGCATGGAGAAACCCTAAAAATGTCACAAAAGTCTCAGAAGAGTGCTCAAATGACATGGCAACAGCATGGGGAAGACCCCTTGAAGCATTTATCACTGAAAAGTCACAGCTGTGAACAATTTTGTCCGCGTTTTACGCCATTTTTACGGACTCACCAGAAAACCTTCCAAAATGACCCCAAAATGATTTTTCATGGCGGAAATGTTAAGGGCACATACCCAATAGTGAGATAGAGCTGGTGTATGTTACTTTTTGAGATTAATACATGAAAGATTTTACGTGAAAACATTGTGTGGCACTCCGATGTCCCTGAGAAGAGACGTACATGAAGGCCTCTTGAGTCTAATGTGCCCATTTTGAGGAAGTGAGTCTTTGTAGTATTTTCCTTTGCCAGGGCAGTGCAAAATTGTGAGGTTCACCAATGCCCCTGCATACAGACGTGCATGAGGGCCTGTAAACCTGAAGTGCCCATTGGAAGGAAGTGGGTCTATTGTAGTATAGCCCTTAGGCAGGGCAGCCAAAAATTGGGAGGCTCCACGTTGTCCCTGGGTAGAGACGTGCATGAGGGCCTTTAAACCTGAAGTGCCCATTGTAAGGAAGTGGGTCTATTTCAGTATAGCCCTTTGCCAGGGCAGCCAAAAATTGGGAGGCTCCACATTGTCCCTGGGTAGAGACGTGCATGAGGGCCTCAAAACATTAAGTGTCCATTTTAAGGAAGTGGGTGTGTTATAGTATAGCCCTTAGGCAGGGCAGCCAAAAATTGGGAGGCTCCACGTTGTCCCTGGGTAGAGACGTGCATGAGGGCCTTTAAACCTGAAGTGCCCATTGTAAGGAAGTGGGTCTATTTCAGTATAGCCCTTTGCCAGGGCAGCCAAAAATTGGGAGGCTCCACATTGTCCCTGGGTAGAGACGTGCATGAGGGCCTCAAAACATTAAGTGTCCATTTTAAGGAAGTGGGTGTATTATAGTATAGCCCTTAGGCAGGGCAGCCAAAAATTGGGAGGCTCCACGTTGTCCCTGGGTAGAGACGTGCATGAGGGCCTTTAAACCTGAAGTGCCCATTGTAAGGAAGTGGGTCTATTTCAGTATAGCCCTTAGGCAGGGCAGCCAAAAATTGGGAGGCTCCACGTTGTCCCTGGGTAGAGACGTGCATGAGGGCCTTTAAACCTGAAGTGCCCATTGTAAGGAAGTGGGTCTTTTTCAGTATAGCCCTTTGCCAGGGCAGCCAAAAATTGGGAGGCTCCACATTGTCCCTGGGTAGAGACGTGCATGAGGGCCTCAAAACATTAAGTGTCCATTTTAAGGAAGTGGGTGTATTATAGTATAGCCCTTAGGCAGGGCAGCTAAAAATTGGGAGGCTCCACGTTGTCCCTGGGTAGAGACGTGCATGAGGGCCTCAAAACATTAAGTGTCCATTTTAAGGAAGTGGGTGTATTATAGTATAGCCCTTAGGCAGGGCAGCCAAAAATTGGGAGGCTCCACGTTGTCCCTGGGTAGAGACGTGCATGAGGGCCTCAAAACATTAAGTGTCCATTTTAAGGAAGTGGGTGTATTATAGTATAGCCCTTAGGCAGGGCAGCCAAAAATTGGGAGGCTCCACGTTGTCCCTGGGTAGAGACGTGCATGAGGGCCTCAAAACATTGTTCCCATTGCAAAGGAGCGGGTCTCCTGTCGTTGTAATGTCCATTCTGCAAAGAATGGGCGAAAAAATTTACCACTGGGGGTATACCTGAAACAAAGGCCTAAGTATTGCAATTTGTAACGGTCATCATCATGGTGGCGCATGAGGAGAAGGAGGAGGAGTCCAGCGATTATCCAAAGTCCAGAAGTGTGTACCCATGGGTGAGTGGAGGTACATGGCAAACTGTAAATTCCGCTCTCATTTGCTGGTGGTGTTGTGAAGTCTGGCCCAATCCAACCCTTGTTCATCTTGATCAGAGTCAGCCTGTCAGCATTTTCAGTTGACAGGCGGGTGCGTTTATCTGTAATGATTCCACCTGCGGCACTAAAAACACGCTCTGACAAAACGCTAGCAGCAGGGCAGGCCAGGACTTCCAAGGCGTAGAGAGCCAATTCATGCCACGTGTCCAGCTTGGATACCCAATAATTATAAGGCACAGAGGAATGTCGGAGTACTGTTGTTCGATCTGCAAGGTACTCCTTCAGCATCTGGGCAAACTTAGGATTTCTTGTGGCACTACCCCGCACCTCAGGGGCTGTGGTACGTGAGGGGCTGAGAAAACTGTCCCACATCTTAAAGACTGTTCCCCTACCTCTGGCGGATTGGACTTGTGCCTCTCTCGGCTGTACGCCTCGGTTGTCCACTGATTCATGACCTATGCCGCTAGCGTTTTGTGAGGGGAATGCTTTGCCTACTTCCGTGAGTATGGCCTTCCGAAACTGCTGCATTTTGGTTGACCTCTCCTCCACGGGAATAAGAGACAAAAAGTTCTCCTTGTAGCGTGGGTCTAACAGTGTTACCAACCAGTAATGATTGTCGGCCAAGATGTTCTTAACGCGAGGGTCACGAGACAGGCAGCTTACCATAAAGTCAGCCATGTGCGCCAGACTCTTAACAGCCAGGACTTCAGTAGCCTGACCAACAAGATGACTGAACATGCTGTCCTCCTCCTCCTCCTCCTCCTCCTCCTCATCTACCCTGTCCTCTGGCCAGCCACGCTGAACCGAGGATATGACTGGTGTGCATGTCATATCCTCAATTTGGCCGGAGAGTTGCTCCATGTCTTCATCCTCCTCCTCGTCATAGTCCTCCCCTGCACGTTGTGATGAGACGAGGCTGGGCTGTGTGTTATCACCCACACCCACTACTCTTTCTTGCTGCAACTCATCGCGCTCCGCCTGCAATGCATCATGTTTGTTTTTCAGCAGAGACCGTTTTAGAAGGCAGAGTAGCGGTATGGTGACGCTAATAATGGCGTCATCACCACTCACCATCTTGGTGGAGTCCTCAAAGTTTTGGAGGATGGTACATAGGTCTGACATCCATCTCCACTCCTCAGGTGTTATGTGTGGAGTTTGACCCATTTCCCGACGGCTTAGGTGATGCAGGTACTCAACAACTGCCCTCTTCTGCTCACATATCCTGACCAACATGTGCAGAGTTGAATTCCAACGCGTGGGGACATCACACACCAGTCTGTGAGCCGGAAGATGCAAACGGCGCTGAAAGCCGGCAAGGCCGGCTGAAGCAGTAGGTGACTTTCGAAAATGTGCAGACAGGTGGCGAACTTTTACCAGTAGATCAGACAGCTCTGGGTATGACTTTATAAACCGCTGAACCACGAGGTTGAGCACATGGGCCACGCATGGAACATGTGTCAGCTGGCCTCGCCTCAAAGCCGCCACCAGGTTCCGGCCATTGTCACACACGACCTTTCCTGGCTTTAGGTTCAGAGGTGTGAGCCAGTGATCTGCCTGCTGTTTCAGAGCTGTCCACAGCTCTTCTGCATTGTGGGGTTTGTCACCTATGCAGATTAGCTTCAGCACAGCCTGTTGCCGCTTCGCCGAGGCAGTGCTGCAGTGCTTCCAGCTTGTGACTGGTGTGGAGGGCACAGTGGATGAGGATGCGCAGGAGGAGGAGGAGGCTGAAGAGCATGACATTCCGGAGCTGTAGAGTGTGGGTGAAACACTGACTGAGGTAGGGCCTGCAAACCTTGGTGTGGGAAGGACGTGTTCCGTCCCTCGCTCAGACTGGGTCCCAGCTTCCACAATATTAACCCAGTGTGCCGTCAACGAGATGTAGCGGCCTTGCCCACAAGCACTTGTCCACGTGTCTGTGGTTAGGTGGACCTTGGGTGAAACAGCGTTGTTCAGGGCACGTGTGATGTTTTGTGACACGTGGTTATGCAACGCGGGGACGGCACACCGGGAGAAATAGTGGCGGCTGGGGACCGAGTAACGTGGGACAGCTGCCGCCATCAGGTCACGGAATGCCTCAGTCTCCACCAGCCTAAAAGGCAACATTTCCAGCGCAAGCAGTCGCGAAATGTTAGCATTTAGAACTGTGGCATGTGGGGTGTTGGCAGTGTATTTGCGCCTGCGTTCAAAGGTTTGCTGAATGGATAACTGAACGCTGCGCTGGGACAAGGACGTGCTTGATGATGGTGTTCTTTCTGCGTAGGCAACTGCAGGTGCAGGAGTGGAGGAGGCTTGTTCGCAGGCAGCATGGACAGAGGATTGGCTCGCATGCACAACCAGCGAAGACGTAGCAGTGACATCAGCAAGCACTGCTCCTCGACTCTGTTGTACTTCCCACAAAGTCGGGTGCTTGGCTGACATGTGCCTGATCATGCTGGTGGTGGTCAGGCTGCTAGTTTTGGTACCCCTGCTGATGCTGGCACGGCAGGTGTTGCAAATGGCCTTTTTTGAATCATCTGGATCCAACTTAAAAAACTGCCAGACTCGGGAAGACCTAACATTTGTACAGGCACCTTGTGTCGTCGTGTTGTTCCGGGGAACGGTTGCCTGACTTCTGCCTGGGGCCACCACCCTGCTTCTTACTGCCTGTTGTGATGCTACGCCTCCCTCCCCCTGTGCACTGCTGTCCTCGCTCTGCATATCCTCCTGCCAGGTTGGGTCAGTTACTGGATCATCCACCACGTCGTCTTCCTCTTCCGCACCCTGCTCCTCCTCCTGACTTGCTGACAATTGTGTCTCATCATCGTCCACCACTTGTTGAGACATGTTGCCAACTTCGTGAGAACGTGGCTGCTCAAATATTTGGCCATCTGTACAGACGATCTCCTCATGACCCACTTCAATATGAGCTGGCGAGAGGCCAGAATGTGTGAATGGAAACGTGAACAGCTCTTCCGAGTGTCCAAGTGTGGGAATGATTAATGTCCGAGGAGGACGTGTACTCAGCCTGGTGGTAGGAAGGAGGATCAGGTTCAGAAATGTGCGGTGCAGTATCACGGCTACTGACACTTGACCGTGTGGAAGACAGAGTGTTTGTGGTGGTGCCAATCTGACTGGAAGCATTATCTGCTATCCAACTAACAACCTGTTGACACTGGTCTTGGTTCAAGAGCGGTGTACTGCTGCGGTCCCCAAGAATTTGGGACAGGACGTGCGAGCGACTAGATGTGGCCCTTTGTTGTGGCGAAATTAGAGCTTGCCCACGACCTCGGCCTCTGCCTGCACCACCATCACGTCCACTTCCTTGTTCCTTGCCAATGCCCTTGCGCATTTTGCAATGCTGTGCACTGCTGACGTGTATATTCACTACTTGTGCGTTATATCAAAGTGTGTGGAAATTGCACACAAGTGCACCTGTACGCTGCCACCAACAGGCACACACGTGCGGTTTTAAAAACCAAGCACGGACGCAATAATAACCTAACAGGTTTTTTTGGGGAGCGACAATTACAGACAAGTCAGACACTATCTGGACTGTTTTACACTGTGTACACCAGCCCCAGATATGATGAAGGCTGGTATACGGTCACCACTACCCTGCCTGCCTGCCTGCCTGTATACTGGTACAATAGTCCTGACAAGGACTCTTTTGGTCACTAGCCTGTATTCAGACCTGGCTATACCCTGCCTGTATATAGCAACAGTAGTCCTGAGAAGGACTCTGCTACTGTACTCCGACCTGGCTATACCCTGCCTGCCTGTATACAACTAGAATAGTCCTGAGAAGGACTTTTGGTCACACTGTTTGCAGCCCTGCAACTGAAAAAGCTATAAAGGGCCGCAAAGCTTTCCCTGAATCAGCGACACTCTCCCTGCACTCACTGTCTGGATAGCTGTGAGCAGAGCACAGCGCGCCGGCCGATATAAAGGCTCGGTCACGCTGTGCAGGCCGGCCAATCACTGCAATTCCACAACTAACAGGGCTGTGGCATTGCAGTGGTCTGCCAGCCAATCCCTGCATGAGGGCTGGCTCTCAAAAGAGCGCCAACATGCAGAAATGAAGACCACGAGTACAGCACGAGTATCGCGAGATTACTCGGTCCCCGCCGAGCAGCCCGAGTACAGCGATACTCGTGCGAGTACCGAGTAGTGACAAGCATGCTCGCTCATCACTAGTGACCGCTATATAACGAAAATTAATAAGAAAAGAAAGACAAAGGTATATATCCCCATCAGCAGTCAGTGTCCACCGTGCTCCCAGTTGGAAAAGGAGAGGTTGGCAACTTGAAGTTTTGGTGGAGGATACAGAGCTGTGTGGCTATGAAACTAATAGTAGCCTGAACCGAGTTAGACGCCATTCTGATCTGGAGACTGTGAGCCCTGTTAGCGTCACAGGGTCCACATGCCCACCCAGCCCAGGAACTCCCTGTTAACAACACAGGGGCCATTGAGTACGCTGACCGTGTGCGTAGGGGCCACATCTGTGGACAGCAGGCGCATCAGCAGCAGCAGGCCTGTTAATGCCACTGGGCTGCACAAGCAGGACTGTTAGGACAGGAGCTGGTCTTAACCGTTCTGCGTTACCAACTGTGGTGGCGGCCTGCATCCACCACCCTATCCCTGCCTACCTCTGGCCTAAAGCCGCAATGGGTTCAACACATGGAGGTGTGCTCTTTCGGAGCATAATAGAAGACTGCGCACCTCCTTGTTGGCTCCAGCCCCTTTTATAACCTGGGTCCGCCCCAAACCAGGGTGAACCACAATGCACCTCCTGGAGACAAAAGTAGAGTGACACGTCATGAGTGGCATAACTAGCGTCCTATTTGGAAACGCAACTTCAATGATGACCTCATGGCTGCCATGACCCAAACACCTCACCAGTCATCGTCTGACCATCAATAATGCGGTGACAAGTCATAGGTGTGGGCCTCTGCAAGCCATTTGGGAGGACACCTGATGCCCTGTGGTCTATATGGGACCCCCACATCAGGGCCAGGGCCAAAGAGTTCATTACCGGACCTAGTCTCTGATGCAGGAAGTGCCTGAGCATGCTCAGTAGCATGAAATACAGTCTCTGAAAAAAGACTATCAGCTTTAGCATGGTGTCTAGGCACAAAACAGGACTTAGACCCGGCACGGAATGCAAGCACCTGTGCAAAGAGGCTTTTCACACTTAGTGTGGGAGCATGCGCTGTATCCCGAAAAGAAGACTTAGCGTCAGGAATAACACAGTCAGGCTGAGCATACTCACTACGCGAAACACTAGAATTATGCTGCAGCTGGGGTACATCGGCACACGCATGCGCACTAGCTGCCTCTCCACACTTAGACGTGGAGGGGAAATTTGTCTTGCAGATGCTGTCTATGAACAGAAGGAAAAGCTAAAGGAAGCCTGACTTTCTATCCCTCCGAATTATGAAATGCAGCAATGAATTCCATGAGTTTGCTATAACATTAGCGTAGCAAAATGTGCATGAGGGTGTGATGTAGAGGTGCTAGAAATAGCTTGTCACCAGTGGGGCACTAATGGAATACAACAGCCAGTTCTATGATGCCACTAAATGGCAGTATTTTGTGCTATCATTATAGCTTATTAAAAACAGAGCAGGAGGTTGTCATGCAGAGGTGCTGCACATAGATTTGCAGTAGTGTGAATAGACAAAAGTACAATAGCCACGTTTAGGATACAACTAGGTACAGTGAGTGTTTGCTAGTATAATGGCTGAGTTTAAAAAAGTTTGAGTGTGCAATGCAGGCAGACGTGCTGCAAATATCGTTCCAATACTGTGAATAGACAAAAGTACAATAGCCACGTTTAGGATACAACTAGGTACACTGAGTGTTTGCTAGTATAATGGCTGAGTTTAAAAAAGTTTGAGTGTGCAATGCAGGCAGACGTGCTGCAAATATCGTTCCAATACTGTGAATAGACAAAAGTACAATAGCCACGTTTAGGATACAACTAGGTACACTGAGTGTTTGCTAGTATAACGACTGAGTTTAAAAAAGTTTGAGTGTGCAATGCAGGCAGACGGGCTCTGCAAATGTCTTTGCACTAGTGGGACTATAGCAAAGTCCAATAGCCACGTTTAGGATGCCACTAGGTACACTGAGTGTTTGCTAGTAAAATTGCTTAGTTTAAAAAAGTTTGAGTGTGCAATGCAGGCAGACGTGCTCTGCAAATGTCTTTGCACTAGTGGGACTATAGCAAAGTCCAATAGCCACGTTTAGGATGCCACTAGGTACACTGAGTGTTTGCTAGTAAAATTGCTTTGTTTAAAAAAGTTTGAGTGTGCAATGCAGGCAGACGTGCTCTGCAAATGTCTTTGCACTAGTGGGACTATAGCAAAGTCCAATAGCCACGTTTAGGATGCCACTAGGTACACTGAGTGTTTGCTAGTAAAATTGCTTAGTTTAAAAAAGTTGGAGTGTGCAATGCAGGCAGACGCGCTCTGCAAATGTCTTTGCACTAGTGGGACTATAGCAAAGTCCAATAGCCACGTATAGGATGCCACTAGGTACACTGAGTGTTTGCTAGTATAATGGCTTAGTTATGAGTTGGAGTGTGCAGAGGACAAGTGGGTACAGTGGCAGGATTGTGGTGCTCTGGGTAGAGGAATGGAAGCCTGCCTTTCTATTCCCTCCTAATGGTGAAATGCAGGGAGGAAATCCCTGACCTTGGCTGCACAGACGCTGGCGCTGTTTTCAGGACCTGTCACCTTAACTCTGACCCTGCCGGTTTGAGCCCTTAAAAGGACTGCTATAAAGTGCTCTCCCTATGCTGTCTAACGCTGTGTATGCAGCGCATACAGCTGTATCGGCTATAGGACTCAGGAGGACGGAGCTGCGACAGTGATGTCTGACACCAAAGACGCAGAAGGCAGATAATGGCGTCCTGGAAGAAAATGTCCGGTTTTATAATGCAGGGACATGTGACATGGACATCCTATCACACATGCCGTTGCTTCTCTGGCTCAAAGTCCACTTAGCTGTGTGTGTGTCTGGGATTGGCTGACATGCTGGCCCGCCCCACAAGACGCGCGCGCTTAGGGAAGGAAGACAAGAAAAAAAAAAAAAAATGGCGATCGCCATTATACAAACAGCAGTGATCTGAAGGCGCTGTTCACGCACACTATACACTGAAATGTCATAATAGTGTGATTCACAGAGTGACTTACACTATTACAGCAGAAACCAAGCTAGGATTTAGCTGTTTTTTTGCTGCTAGAACCGTTCTCGAACGTTTCTAGAACTATCGAGCTTTTGCAAAAAGCTCAAGTTCTAGTTCGATCTAGAACATGCCCCAAAATCACTCGAGCCTAGAACTGGAGAACCACGAACCACGAACCGCGCTCAACTCTACTGTCCACACCTCTTCTGCATTGTGGGGTTTGTCACCTATGCAGATTAGCTTCAGCACAGGCTGTTGCCGCTTCGCCGAGGCAGTGCTGCAGTGCTTCTGTGTCGCCCTGGACAAGCCAGGGGCCACAGAGCACAACACTTACACACCCCACACTCCCTGCAGGCATATCATAGTCAAAACACAAAATCCTTGTTGCCTTCCCCAGGGGCTGTTGTCCACACCAGGGGGTGGAGCCAGGCGGTTTGTCTCCACCCACCAAGGAGGAGGGAAAACACAGGCAGTGAGAGTTAAGCTAAGGAAGTTGAAGGAGGAAAGTAGTAGAGAGGAGAAAAGTGACAGCAAAGAGCCTGAAGTTGGTCCGGGTGTGTGGCCCGGACAGGACAGCAAGGTTGGCAGGATGTGGTGACCGTCTGCAGTGGAGGCCGATTGGAGTCTGCCATAAGGACCGTGGACGGGTGGTGACCCGGCCGTACCGGACCGGTATACAAAGAGAAGCCAGCACCATTGGCAGGGGCCTTTCGGATCCCGGCAAGGCTTGGTGTCGCCGTGAATTTGCCAAATCCGTTAGTGAAGGGGACCTCAGGGTTTCCAAACAGCCAAGTCACGATAGAAGGCAACCGTCCAACCGTGAAGGGGAGACACCGCCACCGCCAAGGGCAACCGTCTCCCAGGGCCAGCGCCTGTGGGCAAAAGGGGCTCCTCCGGCCCATATCCAGGTCGGGGAGCGGGTTACCGGTGGGAAACCATCACTACCAACACTGAACTTAGGTGCAGGGAGAGACAGTCATCACTAACCTGCAGGGAGGAACAACCGCAGCCGTCCGAGGGACCCGTCCATCCAGCCACTTGTTTTACCGTGAACTGTGTCATCATCATTGGGCTGAGTGAGTACCTCCGTGCCGTGCGGCACAGTGCTGCCCCTGCGACCTTGCACCTCATCAGGCCCCGCAACCCGCCTGTCATCCATCTCTACCCCATCACCGGGCCCTGGGACAACCAACCCCCCTACCCACGGCGTGGAGAAATAACAACAAAGCTGCTCCCTGTCACAGGCTCCCGGGATCCCCGTCCAGAGCAGCGGTGGTGCCCACACAATCACCACAACCGTGGATGGCGTCACGGACAATATCCCCAAAACCCAAACGACCCCTTTTCACTCACGGGCGATGAGCGCCGCTCGAGTCCCCGGGATCCGGCCATCGCTCGAGCCACCGAGCAGCAGCAGCCGTAGAGCAGCGGCAGCCGGACCCGAGCAGTGGGAGAGCGCAGCGTCCCCTCCTCCGCCCGCAACACTTCCAGCTTGGGACTGCTGTGTAGGGTAAAGTGGATGAGGATGCGCAGGAGGAGGAGGAGGCTGAGGAGCATGACATTCCGGAGCTGTAGAGTGTGGGTGAAACCCTGACTGAGGTAGGGCCTGCAAAACTTGGTGTGTGAAGGACGTGTTCCGTCCCTCGCTCAGACTGGGTCCCAGCTTCCACAATATTAACCCAGTGTGACGTCAACGAGATGTAGCGGCCTTGCCCACATGCACTTGTCCACGTGTCTGTGGTTAGGTGGACTTTGGCTGAAACAGCGTTGTTCAGGGCACGTGTGATGTTTTGTGACACGTGGTTATGCAATGCGGGGACGGCACACCGGGAGAAATAGTGGCGGCTGGGGACCGAGTAATGTGGGACAGCTGCCACCATCAGGTCGCGGAATTCTTCTGTCTCAACCAGCCTAAAAGGCAACATTTCCAGCGCAAGCAGTCGCGAAATGTTAGCATTTAGAAGTGTGGCATGTGGGTCGTTGGCAGTGTATTTGCGCCTGCGTTCAAAGGTTTGCTGAATGGATAACTGAACGCTGCGCTGGGACAAGGACGTGCTTGATGATGGTGTTATTTCTGCGTGGGCAACTGCAGGTGCAGGGCCGGAGGAGGCTTGTTCTCGGGCAGCATGGACAGGGGATTGGCTCGCATGCACAACAAGCGAAGACGAAGCAGTGACATCAGCAAGCACTGCTCCTCGACTCTGTTGTACATCCCACAAAGTCGGGTGCTTGGCTGACATGTGCCTGATCATGCTGGTGGTGGTCAGGCTGCTAGTTTTGGTACCCCTGCTGATGCTGGCACGGCAGGTGTTGCAAATGGCTTTTTTAGAATCATCTGGAGCCAACTTAAAAAACTGCCAGACTCGGGAAGACCTAACATTTGTACAGGCACCTTGTGTCGTGTTGTTCCGGGGAACAGTTGCCTGACGTCTGCCTGGGGCCACCACCCTGCTTCTTACTGCCTGTTGGGATGCTACGCCTCCCTCCCCCTGTGCACTGCTGTCCTCGCTCTGCATATCCTCCTGCCAGGTTGGGTCAGTTACTGGATCATCCACCACGTCGTCTTCCTCTTCCGCACCCTGCTCCTCCTCCTGACTTCCTGACAATTGTGTCTCATCATCGTCCACCCCTTGTTGAGACACGTTGCCAACTTCGTGAGAACATGGCTGCTCAAATATTTGGGCATCTGTACATACGATCTCCTCATGACCCACTTCAACATGAGCTGGCGAGAGGCCAGAATGTGCGAATTGAAACGTGAACAGCTCTTCCGAGTGTCCAAGTGTGGGATCATTAATGTCTGAGGACGTGTACTCAGCCTTGTGGTAGGAAGGAGGATCAGGTTCTGAAATGTGCGGTGCAGTATCACGGCTACTGACACTTGACCGTGTGGAAGACAGAGTGTTTGTGGTGGTGCCAATCTGACTGGAAACATTATCCGCTATCCAACTAACAACCTGTTGACACTGGTCTTGGTTCAAGAGCGGTGTACTGCTGCGGTCCCCAAGAATTTGGGACAGGACGTGCGAGCGAGTAGATGTGGCCCTTTGTTGTGGCGAAATTAGAGCTTGCACACGACCTCGGTCTCTGCCTGCACCACCATCACGTCCACTTCCTTGTTCGTTGACAACGCCCTTGCGCATTTTGCAATGCTGTGCTGATGTGTATTCACTAGACTTGTGCGTTATATCCAAGCTTTTGCAAAACGCACACAAGTGCAGCGGAAAGCTGCCACCAACAGGCACACACGTGCGGTTTTTAAATGCAAGCACGGAGGCACTAAGAACCTAACAGGTCTCTATCCAGGGACAACGTGGAGCCTCCCAATTTTTGGCTGCCCTGCCTAAGGGCTATACTACAATAGACCCACTTCCTTTCAATGGGCACTTCAGGTTTACAGGCCCTCATGCACGTCTCTATCCAGGGACAACGTGGAGCCTCCCAATTTTTGGCTGCCCTGCCTAAGGGCTATACTACAATAGACCCACTTCCTTCCAATGGGCACTTCAGGTTTACAGGCCCTCATGCACGTCTCTATCCAGGGACAACGTGGAGCCTCCCAATTTTTGGCTGCCCTGCCTAAGGGCTATACTACAATAGACCCACTTCCTTCCAATGGGCACTTCAGGTTTACAGGCCATCATGCACGTCTGTATGCAGGGGCATTGGTGAACCTCACAATTTTGGACTGCCCTGGCAAAGGAAAATACTACAAAGACTCACTTCCTCAAAATGGGCACATTAGACTCAGAGGCCTTTATGTACGTCTCTTCTCAGGGACATCGGAGTGCCACACAATGTTTTACGTAAAATCTTTCATGTAGTAATCTCAAAAAGTAACATACATTAGCTCTATCTCACTATTGGTTATGTGCCCTTAACATTTCCGCCATGAAAATTCATTTTGGTGTCATTTTGGAAGGTTTTCTGGTGAGTCCGTAAAAATGGCGTAAAACGCGGACTAAATTGTTCACAGCTGTGACTTTTGAGTGATAAATGCTTCAAGGGGTCTTCCCCATGCTGTTGCCATGTCATTTGAGCACTCTTCTGAGACTTTTGTGCCATTTTTAGGGTTTCTACATGCTGCCGGTGGTCATTTCACAAAAATACTCGGGTCTCCCATAGGATAACATTGGGCTCGTTGCTCGGGCCGAGTACACGAGTATCTTGGGAGGCTCGGCTCGAGCTTCGAGCACCCGAGCTTTTTAGTACTCGCTCATCACTACTCAGGATCTATTGTAAAAATGTTGGTGCAGTGGGACTGGGGACTCAGGGAGGAAGGAAGAGGAGATAATGACTGCTGGGGTCAGAAGAGATAATTATTATCTCCTTTCCTGCTCCCCCAGCAGTTATTATCTGATAATGACTGCTGTGGGAGAAGGGGAGAGAGAGGAGATAATCATTGTCTCCTTTCGCCCTCCCCCACCAGCCATTATTTGATAATGACTGCTGGGGAGAGGGGCAGAAAAGATAATCACTGTTGGGGTGGAGGGGGAGAGGAGAGAATCATTATCACTGCCCCACTTCCCTCCAGCAGTCATTATCTCCTCTTTTCCTCCCCCAGCAGTTATTATCTGATGATGACTGCTGGAGTGGAGGGGGAAAGGAGATAATCACTGCTGGGGGGGGAGAGGAGACAATCATTGTCTCCTCTCCCCCTCCCCAGCAGTCATTATTTGATAATGACAGCTGGGGGAGAGGGACAAGAGATAATCACTACTGGGGAAAGGGGAGAGAAGAGAATCATTATCTCTACTCCACATCCACCCCAGTGGTCACTATCTCCTCTTCCCCTCCCTCAGCAGTCAATATCAGAAATCTTTTTTTATTAGAGCTAAAGATATCACAAAATGATGGATTTTTCCAGAAGTAACACACCACCGGAGTTATGCTTGTTTTTTTTTTTTTACAAAATTTGGCACACCAAGCTCAAAAGGTTGGCCCTCACTGACTAGGCTTTAGGCACCCATGGCAAGAATTCTGTTTGGCTTCCCCCCAAGCGGTTTGGGTAGTCATCCTGTGACCGTTCATTCATATGCGATTTGCACACTTACAGTGCAGATCAGCAGATCAGCTGCTCTTCCTAATTGTCTCAATGTTCAATGAAAAACTGAGAGATGTAGGAAGAAAAGATGGTTTTCACATGACTGTAAGTATATTAGTGGAGTGGCCATGTGATTGTGCTGCGGACGGGGGCCGGGCCGCTGCAGGGGCTGCTTGGATCCGGGTTCGTTACTGCAGCTTGAGTGGTAGCCGGACCCAGGCTCGTACAGCCGTCCGTCCTCACAACCGTATGAAAGGGGGGTATTATACAGGGGATATAGTCTTTGTCAGTGACGCCACCCGTGGGTTGCGATGAGAGTTGGTAGCATCGCCGCTGCCTGGTGATGGGAAGCCCACAACCTTGCAACCTTCCTTGTCCTAGGGTCTAGGCACCCCGACTGTGCACGGCCTCCGGACCGGATTCCCGCTGTCGGCACCGGCGGGCTACAACCCTGCCCCGGTCCACTTTAGGTATCCCGTGACCGGATCTCCATCGCCTGTGGTCCTTCTTGCCATCTGCCACCTAGTCCGTTAGTCCAGGGGCCCCTACCCCTGACTCCACTGCCACTCCACACTCCTCCACTGTCAACTGTCAGTACTCAACTCCTCCACTCAACTGACGTGTTCCCTCCCCTGACACCTTAGGACCCCTAGGTGGGCGCTCCCATCCACCTGGTCCCACCCACTGGTGTGTCCCTATTGTCATGGGGGGTGACTAAGCTTTACTGGCTGGTGTTGTGCACCTGGGTATGGGTTTTGTGTTGGTCTGCCAAGGAGGATGGAGTTTTGGACCTGAGAGATTTGTACAACCTCTGTGACTACCTGGTTTTGCAAGGGCGTCACACTCCCCCTTGGTTGAATACAGCCCGTCCTTGGGCTGTCCGGCCACTGACGTTTATTTTTCTGCATCTATAAAAGCTAAAAGGCAAAAGGTATAACATAATAAACATTTAAAACATTTCAAACATTTTTTCCCATTAGGGAGGCACATTTCTTAAACGTTACAGTTTAACTCCTTCTTCCCTTTCACCCGCCACCCAAAACACCTGAACCCACCTTCGGTGCCACCACTAACACAGGTGTCACACCGCCCCGAGTTCCTGTGGGTGTCCATTGTGTCCGGGTAAAAGTTCCTTACCCACCAGTCCACCCCAAGAGTTCCATGGTCCGGAACCCTTGCCCTGGAGGTTAGCCACCAGTTTTGCTGGTGACTGGGCCTCGGCCAACTCCACCGCAGGCCCTTCCTCCAACCACCCTCTCCAGAGGTGTTACAGTCCTGGTGGTGGGGTAACAAGAAGGCAAATGGAGGTTTTATACAAGGCCCAAGAAAGTTTTTGGGTGGCCTCTTCCAGTCCAGAGGCCTTGGTCCATCAAAAGTAAACATTTTTAACACCACTGCCAGGGCAGCCTTCTATTTCAGTGTGACGCCGTGGGCAAGCCAGGGGTCACAGGTCATCACACCACCACACCCTACACCCCAGTTAGGAACACCAAAGCTAACCAAAAATCCTTGTTGCCTTCCTCCAGGAGCTGGTGTCCACACCAGGGGGTGGGCCAGGCGGTTGGCTCCGCCCACCGAGGAGTTCACAGCTCTGGAGGCGGGAGAACCAGGCAGTCCAGCTAGGGACGTGAAGGAGTAAGGAAGTGAAGTAGTAGTGGAGCTAAGAAGAAAAGCTGAAGTGACAGAAAAGTGAGAGTAGTAAAGTCTGAAGCTGGTCCAGGTGTGTGCCCCGGACTGAGACAGCAAGGTCAGCAAGCGGCGGTGATTGTCTGGAGTGGGACTGCTCGGAGGTTGCTGGAAGGACCGCGGACGGGTGGTGACCCGGCGGTCTGGAGCAGTATACGAAGATCAGTCAGCACCAGGGCAGGGGCCTTTCGGATCCCGGCAAGGCTAGGAGTCGCCATAATTTGCCAAATCCGTCAGTGAAGGGGACGACTGTCTCCCAACAACCAAGTCCCGATTGAAGGCAACAGTCCAACCGTTACAGAGAGACACCGCCACCGCCAGGGCACCAGTTTCTCAGGGACAGCGCCTGCGGGCAAAGTAGGGCTCCTTTGGCCCAGATTGAAGCCGAGGAGTGGGTAACCGGTGGGAACCCATCGCAACCATCATCATCTTAGGTGCAGGAAAAGGGACCGTCACCGTCAACTACTGGGGAAAGCAAGTGCAGCCGTCCGTGGGAACCGTCTTTCCAGCCATGTGTTTTACCGAGAACTGTGTCATCGTCTCAGGCTGAGTGAGTACCACAGTGCCGCAAGGCACAGAGCTGCCCCCGCGTCCCTGCATCCCACCAAGCCCTGCATCATCCCCCTCATCACTGGGCCCCGGGATCACCAACCCCTACCCACGGAGGGGCAACACAACAACTAGCTGCTCCCTACCATCATTCCCGGGATCCTCATACAGAGCAGCGGTGGTGCCAACAAATCACCACAACCGTGGGTGGCGTCACGGACAATAAACTATCCCAAATCCCAATCCCCTTTCACTCACGGGCGAGGAGCGCCGCTAGAGTCCCCGGGATCCGGCCCATCGCTCAAGCCACCGAGCAGCAGCAGGCCACAGCAGCCACGGCAGCCGGGCCCGAGCAGTGGGAGAGCGCGGCGTCCCCTCCTCCGCCCGCGACAACTTGGCGTCACAAACCGGATCTTACCGCTCTGCCGTTGTGACCGCCGGAGGTGTCCGGCCAGAAAATTTCAGAAGCCGCCATCTTTGGCGCGAAAAGTCCCCGCTCGAGCGTCTTCTCGAGTAGCAGAGGCGCGAAGGCCAAAACCCCGCCCCGATAGAGGAGTGGCTAAAGAGAAGCTAAGGGGGACGCGATGGCGGCTGGCTGCATGTGAGCGCAGCTATAAAAACAGGGACGCCAGGACTCTGCAGACATCTTGTTCCTGGGAGAGGCCGCCAGCAACATGTTCATGCCGTCCCACAGCACCGTAGCTCCCGCGCCTGGAACTGTGGCGTGGGTGGAGATCCGGACCGCGCAGCTCTACCAGAGGCTGCAGGTCAGAATGCAGCTCCTCATGGAAGAGTGGGAGGCCGACATGGCGGACGTAATTGCGACCGTGCGGAGACGCGAGGAGGAAGCCGAGGAAGGTAGGGTGAGTGACCCACGCCCAGATGCCCTTGAAGGGACGGTCATCGCGGCTGCGGGGCCCGGTCCAAACCCTCTCCCCCTGCCGCCTCCCTCGCCACCCATCCCGGAAGCCGTGACCCCGCCACTAGGCCCGCTGCAACCGGTAGCGATACCCAGCATGCCCGCCCCGGCGGGCCGACCTGTAGCCGGAGCCCGTAGCAAGTCGGAGGTGCTGCCATGGAAGGCCCCGAAGTCTGCACCGGAGGCATCCCCCGAGAAGTCCCCTCAGCCGGAGCTGATGGCCCGTTCCGAGCCGAAGGCCCAGCAGCGGAAAGCCCCTGTGCCCATCCCCCACACCTCGGCTGAGGTAGCGCCGGGTTGTTGCTGTAAGGCAGCGCCCAAGGCTAAGACACCGCGGGACCCGCCGCCCAGATCCCTGACAGTGGGCAGCATCCAGAATGTCCCGCGTGACCCGACCCGTGCGCCGGAGCTCGCAGCAGCGCCATATTGGGATAGGGAGCCAGTACCGCTGGGCCTGGAGATCGGTGAAAGAGAGAGGAAGAAGGCTGAGCTGGTGGCCCGAGCGATTAGAGAGAAGGAGAATCTCCGCCAGGCCACATTCCGTGTCCGGGGCCCGCTGTACGAAGGGCAGGTGAGGCGGTTTGATGTCTGCCGGGGCTATGGGTTTATATATGAACCGGGCCTGGAGGCCGAAGTGTTTGTAGCCCGGCGGGATGTGAATGCCCACCTGCCTGAGGAGCATCCCGGCCGTAACCTGATGCAGGGTGACATTGTACAGTATACCCGGCACTGTGGAGAGAGGGGGTGGTTCGCCCTAGACGCAAAAATGAGGGGCAGCCAGGAGAGCCGAGTGAGTTCTGCACCCCCTCCCTCGGATGAAGCCGGATACCAGGAGTAAGGGAAGCGGAGCACCGTTATTCAGTCCCCGTTGGGACCACCACTGAGTTGTTTTGTTTGAAAAAGTTGAAAGATGATAACTAAGTAAATGATTTCCGAAAAGTAACCTGATTCACCGTGATTGAGAAAACCGGCTATTGCCGGCACCGTTGTCCCCGAGGGGACCGTTTAAAAAGTTGCATGAGGAACTGCCCATGGACAAGCCCGTGAACTTGCAGGGCAACCACAGATGCTAGTGGCTTGTAAATAAGTTGATTTACCGTTACCGTTTCCGCAGTGCCGTCTCCGGAGAGGCAGGTTGGAGGGAGGGCCCGCAGTAGAGCCGGCTGGGGCCCAGCCACCACCGGGACCGGTGGCTACCCTCTGGAGGGGAAGGACAGATCCCGCTCGGGTAACTTGTGCTGGACTTGGGTCAAGGGGTGCTGCCTGGGTTTTGGGGGCAGCATCAGGGCCAGGTTGCTTGGGTGGGAGAGAGCGGAAACCGTAACCGTAAACCGTTTGCAACGTTAAAGAAATGTGCCTCCCGATTTGGGATGAAGTTATGAAATGTAAATATGTTACCGTTTACCTTTTTATATATTTTACAGAAAATAAAACCGGTGTTGGACGGGCAGCCCGCGGACGTTCTGCATTTTGCTAAGGGGGAATGTGACGCCCTGGGCAAGCCAGGGGTCACAGGTCATCACACCACCACACCCTACACCCCAGTTAGGAACACCAAAGCTAACCAAAAATCCTTGTTGCCTTCCTCCAGGAGCTGGTGTCCACACCAGGGGGTGGGCCAGGCGGTTGGCTCCGCCCATCGAGGAGTTCACAGCTCTGGAGGCGGGAGAACCAGGCAGTCCAGCTAGGGACGTGAAGGAGTAAGGAAGTGAAGTAGTAGTCGCCATAATTTGCCAAATCCGTCAGTGAAGGGGACGACTGTCTCCCAACAACCAAGTCCCGATTGAAGGCAACAGTCCAACCGTTACAGAGAGACACCGCCACCGCCAGGGCACCAGTTTCTCAGGGCCAGCGCCTGCGGGCAAAGTAGGGCTCCTTCGGCCCAGATTGAAGCCGAGGAGTGGGTAACCGGTGGGAACCCATCGCAACCATCATCATCTTAGGTGCAGGAAAAGGGACCGTCACCGTCAACTACTGGGGAAAGCAAGTGCAGCCGTCCGTGGGAACCGTCTTTCCAGCCGTGTGTTTTACCGAGAACTGTGTCATCGTCTCAGGCTGAGTGAGTACCACAGTGCCGCAAGGCACAGAGCTGCCCCCGCGTCCCTGCATCCCACCAAGCCCTGCATCATCCCCCTCATCACTGGGCCCCGGGATCACCAACCCCTACCCACGGAGGGGCAACACAACAACTAGCTGCTCCCTACCATCATTCCCGGAATCCTCATACAGAGCAGCGGTGGTGCCAACAAATCACCACAACCGTGGGTGGCGTCACGGACAATAAACTATCCCAAATCCCAATCCCCTTTCACTCACGGGCGAGGAGCGCCGCTAGAGTCCCCGGGTTCCGGCCCATTGCTCGAGCCACCGAGCAGCAGCAGGCCGCAGCAGCCGCGGCAGCCGGACCCGAGCAGTGGGAGAGCGCGGCATCCCCTCCTCCGCCCGCGACATCAGCTCTTCTCCCTTACAACCCGCCACCCAAACAACACGGATCCTCAGTGCCACCTTCACTCACAGTGCCACACTGTCCTGGAACCCCCTCAAGTTGCTTGCAGTGTGGGTGCAGCTGCCTTCCTTCAGCTCTTAACTTTTAACTGGTTCAGCACCATACTCCACCAAGGGCTCCTGGTACCACCTCCTTGCGGTACGCTGCTCCGGACCCTGTTGGCCTCTTCATCTTTAACAGGCAGGGTGACGAGGTTCAACAAGAACAGTGCTTTTTTAACTTTTTAACTTTAACTCTCCTGCCACCCTCCACCTGGGGATCCAGATTGCCTCCTCATAGAACACGAGGACGTTCAACAAGGGTGCAGTCCTTAAACAGTCATCTGGTAACTTTTAACTTGTAAACAATAGAACATTTGGGTAGCTTACTGTTGCTGTGCCTCCCAGTATGGGGCATGGTTCCCGTGCTCCTCCTCCTGCTGAGGAGCCAGGCCCACTCGGATGCCCTTGGCGCCGGCTACGACCGGCCTCTCATACTGCCATGGGCCCCACCGATCAGTGACCTGCTCTGCCTCTCAGCAGGTGCACTCCGGCTGCTCCACAGCCGGGACAGGGTGCTTAGGAGCGGTTGGTACCACAGCTAGGGTAGACTTCAGGTCGGGTGCTGCCTCCGTTGCGGCCAAGCAGACTGCCGGAGCTCATGTCATCACTGGTGCGGCCAGACTCGGGGCCTGGGAAGACGTCATCGGGGCTGCGGCCTGGCTCAGGGCCGGACAGGATGTTATTGGGGTTGCGGCCTTGCTCGGGGCCGGGACAAGTGCCGAGGCGGTGGTACTAGCAAGGCCCGAGGTCCCAGTTGCTGGGTCCTCATCAGCAGACGAGACGGGTTCCGCTACCGCAGGTCGGGGTAGCGGGTCTATCGGGGTGCTGGCTGGGGACACGGGTGACGAGGGAGGTGACATGGCGGATGGGGGCAAGCCGGACCCCTCTGCCGGGACAGCCAGTTCCTGGAGAGCATAGGGGTGTGGGTGACTGCTTACCCGCTCCTCCGAGGCCATCTCCATTTCGCGTGCCGGGACAGCGGCAGCCAGGCCCTTCATCTTGGTTGTCCACCTCGTCAGGAGGAAGTGGGCTTGGGCCTGGATCCTTCGGCACATCTTCTCCGTCTGCTCCTCAATCCAGTCGGCGGTTCCGGGAGCGTGACTCTCCGCACGCTGTTTGCCAGGCTGCTAAGACATCTTGCCACGTTGGTGTCCAGGAACGGGTTTCTGCAGAGTCCTGGTGTCCCTGCCCTTTATCCTCTCTGGTCACATGCCGCTCGCTCATGCCCTCCCCCTTGGTTTTCCACAGCAGTCTCGCGGGACCCACTGTCCTTTGCAACTTCCTGCTTTGGAAATCACTGGGTTTGCCCGCGTTAGGATTTGCGCCCTTTTTGGGGAAGAAGATGGCGTAGTTGTTGTTTTTGCCACCAAATATGGTGGGAAAGATGGCGACAGTCCAAAAATTTTGAGCGCTTCACGGTTTACAGTTCAGAAAAGGTGCACTTCACCCAGGTTAGTAGATGGGGTAAGTATCCTGTTCGTGATGCCAATTTAGGGTTGTTACAGACAGGGGCCAGGCCACTGCAGGGGCTGCTCGGATCCGGGTTCATTACTGCGGCTTGAGTGGTAGCCGGACCCGGGCTCGTACAGCCGTCCGTCCTCACAACTGTAGGAATGGGGGGGATTTACAGGGGATATAGTCTTTGTCAGTGACGCCACCCATGGATTGCGGTGAGAGTTGGCAGCACCGCCGCTGCCTGGTGATGGGACGCCCAGGACTGATGGAACAGGGCAGCAGGATGGAATCACCTCCACGGGTAGGGGAGATGTTGTCCCGGGGCCCAGGGTGTACAGGAGCAATGACTGCTGAGGATGGCGTTCAAAGAACTGCACACAAAGTCCAGTGGTAAACCAAATTGCCAGTGACCGGTCGCCTCCGGCAGGTGTATTTGGGTCCCACACCTGGGTGTAGCAAACAGGGGTCCCTCCTGCACTCAGTGTTTGTGTCTTCAATGGGACAACTCCGCTTGGAACGAGGAAGTCCACTCCCGGTACTGTGTATGTTGGGAGCTGTAGCTCACAAAATCTGACCCTTGGGATCTCTGTGGGTTCTGGCGGACACCCTATCCCCCGCATTGGGCTTCTGTTTCACTCTCTGGGCTTACGGTGGAACAAGGCCTGGAACCTTGTCCCTGACTGGTTAATTAACAAGGGCCTTGCAACCTTCCTTGTCCTAGGGTCCAGGCACCCCGACTGTGCACGGCCTCCGGACCAGATTCCCACTGTTGGCACCGGCGGACTACAACCCTGCCTTGGTCCACTTTAGTTCTCCCGTGACCGGATCTCCATCGCCTGTGGATCTGCTTGCCGTCTACCACCTAGTCCGTTAGTCCATGGGGCCCCTACCCCTGACTCCACTGCCACTCCACACTCCTCCACTGTCAACTGTCAGTACTCAACTCCTCCACTCAACTGACGTGTTCCCTCCCCTGACACCTCAGGACCCCTAGGTGGGCGCTCCCATCTGCCTGGTCCCGCCCACTGGTGTGTCCCTATTGTCATGGGGGGGTGACTAGGCTTTACTGGCTAGTGTTGTGCACCTGGGTGTGGGTTTTGTGTTGGTCTGCCAAGGAGGATGAAGTTTTTTACCTGAGAGATTTGTACAACCTCTGTGACTACCTGGTTTTGCCAGGGTGTCACAATTGCTGCTGGAACCAGCAAGGAGAGCTGAATTCTCACACGCAATATATCATATGTTGTTAGAGCTGGGGATGCTACACTGCTTAATTTTATAATTATAGTAGCTGTCCAGGATTGAGATGAAAGTCTGCAGTTACTCTAGATGGCTGCAAGCTTCTGAATGCTCACAGCGCTTGCACTGCACACTTTTAAGATTCTCCCATGACAGTGGCGAGAGTGGATGATGATGTGAGCACAAGTGTGAGATTTCTATACTTCTGGCCACATTCCGACTAGACATATCCAGCTTCACTCAAATCATTTTCATTGAGCGAGGCCATGCATGTCTAGTCGGCAAGTAACCACATGTATATGTTGTTGACAGGGGCCGGTCCACTGCAGGGGGCTGCTCGGATCCGGATTCGTTACTGTGGCTCGAGTGGTAGCTGCACCAGGGCTTGTGCGGCCGTCCGTCCTCACAACCGTAGGAAGGGTGTATTTACAGGGGAAAAGTTTGTCAGTGACGCCACCAGTGGGTTGCGATGAGGGTTGATAGCACCACCGCTGCCTGGATATGGGACGCCTGGGGCTGATGGAGTGGGGCAGCAGGATGGTATCCCCTCCATGGGTAGTGGAGGTGTTGTCCCGGGGCCCAGGTGTACGGAAGAGGATGCTGCGGAGAGTGTCATGCGGGGCTTGACCGAGCCAGAATGGTTTACTCACAGTTTCAAAGAAGTTCACACAGAGTCCAGTGATAAACTAAATTGCCAGTAACCGGTAACCTTTGGCGGGTGTATTCTGGTCCCACACCCTGATACAGCAAACAGGGGTCCCTTCCTCCTGCACTCAGTGTTTGTGTCTTCAACAGGACAACTCCGCTTGAAACTGGGAAGTCCACTCCCGGTAACTTTGTATGTTGGGAGCTGTGGCCCACGAAATCTGACCCGTGGGATCCCTGTGGGTTCTGGTGGACACCCTATCCCCCACGTTGGGCTTCCGTTTCGCTCTCTCGGCTGGCTGGTACTCCCCACTTCTTCTGCACTCATTCCACCTTACTCCCCATACTGTGTCTGTATGCATTTGCCCGCACTAATTCTGGCACGTCGCTTCTCATAAAGTATCCTCAAATTTACCCCCTTGCTTACCATACTGTTCTTAAATTCCTCCACTCGCTCCCCTTACTGTGTCCTCAAAATTTCTTTTCCCCATTTGCTCCCCATACTGTGTTCATATGCACTCCCCCTCATGCTCCAAATACTATGTCTGTATATATTCCAAACCTTGCTTCCCATACTATGTCCGTATACATTCCCCATTACTCCCCATACTATGTCAGTTTACATTCTCCCCTCGCTGCCCATGCTATGTCTGTATATATTCCACCTGGCTCCCGTTACTATGTCTGTAAACATTCCCCTCCTCACTCCCCATACTGTATCTGTATACATTCTCCTTCTTCACTCCCAATACTATTTGTACATCAGGTTTGAAAAAGGTATATCAAACCAATAAAGCTACAGAAATAAATCAATATTAAAATTTTATTTTTTATTAAACAGTATTTATATTAAAAATTGTAAAAATTCATGTAAGATAATACCACATTATAACAACCAGAAACATGGACAAGAAGTATAAAGCATGGTGGTTTAAAGTAACAGTGATCCATAACATCAGGCAAAATACAACATTCAAATAAATAAACTTCGCCTCCCGAAGAAGCAGTGGCGAAACATGTTGGGGTGACGGGACGTGGACTGCAGTAATCTTATATAGGTATATGCCTTTCTTTGCTTCTGCCATATTCATGTAACTATATGTGACTGGGTCATTTAATTACTATTAGGGCTGAGCTAGATTATCGGCATACCTTTCTATCTAACTGATGTGGTGACTGTCAGTGATCCTAACACGGCACTTAGCACTTTCTCTGCATTATGCTGTAGCGATCTGACAACTTATGCTGCTGTTACTTACAAACTCTATTCACTTTATAATTTATTAGTTGCGATTCTGAAAGTTATCAGCACCATATTTATTATATAGGTATATGCCTTTCTTTGCTTCTGCCATATTCATGTAACTATATATGACTGGGTCATTTAATTACTATCAGGGCTGAGCTAGATTATCGGCATACCTTTCTATTTAACTGATTTAGTGACTGTCAGTAATCCTAACACGGCACTTAGCACTTTCTCTGCATTATGCTGCAGCGATCTGACAACCTATGCTGCTGGTACTTACAAGCACTATTCACTTTATTATTTACTAGTTGGGATTCTGAAAGTTATCAGCACCATATTTATTATAAATTTATACATATATATTACATTCTATTTATTAATACAAGCACTAAGCACTTTGCATGGTTTTTGTTTATTTATTTGAATGTTGTATTTTGCCTGATGTTATGGATCACTGTTACTTTAAACCACCATGCTTTATACTTCTTGTCCATGTTTCTGGTTGTTATAATGTGGTATTATCTTACATGAATTTTTACAATTTTTAATATAAATACTGTTTAATAAAAAATAAAATTTTAATATTGATTTATTTCTGTAGCTTTATTGGTTTGATATACCTTTTTCAAACCTGATGTACAATTATTAATTTGAAGCTTCACCACTAATGTGGGGAATATAATATTGATTGGGCAAATTTATGTGTATAAAACTCCCAATACTATGCCTGTATACATTCCTCTCTCACTCCTCATAGTATATCTGTATACACTCCTCCCACTCCACATACTTTGTCTGTATACATTTCGGCCCACCCTCTCTTCCCTTACTTTGTCCATATATACATTCCCCCTTCATCATCAAGTTTACATATACTATCTAAAAAGACACATATGCATGTTTCCTGTTTTAGGTCAATAAGGATTACCAAAATTGTATATACATATATATGAATATTACTTTCTGCAAAGTCAAAAGTTTTTATACATTAAGAGTAACATGCCTTTAAACAATATGGGGCAGCCCATAAGCTGATGTTATGTCTTTGGAAGCTTCTGATAGGTTTATTGGCAACATCTGATTTAATTAGAGACACAAATGTGGATGTATTTTAATTCACACCTTAAACACACTGCATCTTGGCAAAGTCAAAAGAAAAAAGACAGGTTTTGAAAAACGGACCCCCTGCCTACTACCAGCAGCTCCTCTCCTTTATGCTTTTTAAATAAACGTCTTTGTGTGTTCCACAAAGGTTATTTGATAAACTAGAGTGCCAGTGTTTTATTTTTATTGAAAGTGAAAAGAAATCAGCCAAGATTTCAGAAGAGAATTGTGGACATGCACAAGTCTTGTTCATCCTTGGGTGCAAGTTCTAGATACCTGATGCTGACTCGTTTATCTGCACAAACAATTAAATGCAAGTACAAAAAAGATGGGAATGTCACGCCATCATAGCGCTCTGAAAGGAGATGGGTTCTGTGTACCAGAGATGAACATGCTTTGGTCAGGCATGTGCATAGGAACCCAAGAAAAAACGCAAAAGACTTTGTGAAGATGCTGGCAGAAGCTGGTAAGATTGTGTCCTTTTCAGAGTTAAATGAGTACTGTATCAACATGGGCTGAAAGGCCACTGCCAGGAAGAAGCCATTACTCCAAAAGAAACTAAAAAAATCTAGATTAATCTTTGCAAATGCACACAGGAACAAAAACCTTAATTTTTGGAGACATGTCCTGTGGTCTCCTTAAACTATAATTGAACTGTTTGGCCATAATGACTATCGTTATGTTTGGAGAAAAAGGGAGGAGCTTTGAAGCCTAAGAACACCATTCCAACTGTGAAAGACAGGGGTGGCAGCATCATGTTGTGGGGTTATTTTTCTGCAGGAGGGATTGATGCACTTCACAAAATAGATGGCAACATGAGAAAAGAAGATTATGTGGCAATACTGAAGCAACATCTCAAATATCAGCCAGGAACTTAAAACTTAAGCGGAAATGGGTCTTCCAAATGGACATTGACCCGAAGCATACTGCCTAACTGGTTACAAAAGGTGGCTTAAAGATAACCAAGTCAATGTTTAGGAGTGGCCATCACAGAGACTTGATCTCAATCCTACTGAAAATTTATGGGCAAAGCTGAAATGGCAGGTGCGAGCAAGGCAACCTACAAACATGGCTCAGTTGCACCAGTTCTGTCAGGAGAAATTGGCCCTAACTATTGTGAGAAGTTTGTGAAAGGATATCCAAAACATTTGACCCAAGTCATACAGTTTAAGGGCAACAGTAGCAAATACTAAGGAAACGTATGTAAACTTTTGACTTTGCAGAAAGTAATAAATATGCCTTATAACATCCTCCCTCTCTCTCTCTCTCTCTCTCTCATTTTTATGATATTTGGCAAATATAAAAAAATAGGTAGTCCTAATTGACCAAAAAAGGTTTATTCTGATTTCATTGCAGATAGTGAGAAAAACATGCATATGTGTCTTTTTAGATAGTGTATGTAAACTTCTGATGTCAACTATAAATCCTTCCTCACCTTTTCTTCCAATACTTTATCCATATAAACAGTCCCTACTCACCCTCTCTGATCATACTGTGTTCATATATATATAGTGGCGTAACTAGAGTTTGATGGGCCCCGGTTCTAAGTTCAGACCTGGGCCCCCCTCCACGTACACCGACACTTAGGGTACGGGATAATGAAGCTGACACTTGGCTCTTACCCTCAGCATACAGATTACCCATGATCTGAAATTCCTCTATCAGCACCCAGATTTCCTATGTTCTAATATCCATCTTATCCTCGGCACCCAGCTTCCCCATGCTCTGCTATACATCTTTCCCTCAGCACCCAGCTTTCCCATATCAGAGCAGGGGAAAGCTGGGTGCTGAGAGAAGATGTATAGCAGAGCATGGGAAAGCTAGGTCCTGTGAGACGATGTACAGCAGAACATGGGAAAGCTGGGTGCTGAGGGAAAGAGCCCTTTTCCCTTAGCACAAAACGTTTCCATCCCATGCATGTATCTTTGTTCCCCTTGAATATAGTTTTCCAAATACAATTATGGCCCCTGCATATGTCGCGGGCGGGGAGGAGGGTGTCAGCACTGCGCTCACCCCTCTGCTCGGGTCCGGCTGTTGCTGCTCAGTGGTGGCTCGAGCGGTGGGCCGGATCCCGGGGGTTCTCGAGCAGTGCTCCTCGCCTGTGAGTGAAAGGGGAATTCGGGTGTGGGGATTGTTTATTGTCCGTGACGCCACCCACGGTTGTGGTGATTTGTTGACACCACCGCTGCTCTGTGTGGGGATCCCAGGAAGGATGGTATGGAGCAGCCAGTTGTTGTGTTGCCCCTCCGTGGGTAGGGGTTGGTGATCCCGGGGCCCAGTGATAAGGTGGGAGATGCAGGGCTTGGTGGGTGCAGGGACGCGGGGGCAGCGCTGTGCCTTGCGGCACTGTGGTACTCACTCAGCCTGAGACGTTGACACAGTTCTCGGTAAAACACACGGCTGGAAAGACGGTTCCCACGGACGGCTGCACTTGCTTTCCCCAGTAGGTGACGGTGATGTCCCTTTTCCTGCACCTAATGTTGTTGATGGTCTCGATGGGTTCCCACCGGTAACCCGCTCCCCGGCTTCAAGCTGGACCGGAGGAGCTCTACTCTTTGCCCGCAGGCGCTGGCCCTTAGAAACTGGTGCCCTGGCGGTGGCGGTGTCTCTACTGTAATGGTTGGGCTGTTGCCTTCAATCGGGACTTGGTTGTTGGAGGATCTACGTCCCCTTCACTGACGGATTTGGCAAATTATGGCGACTCCTAGCCTTGCCGGGGTCCGTGAGGCCCCTGCCCTGGTGCTGACTGTCCTTTGTACACTGCTCCAGACCGCCGGGCCACCACCCGTCCACGGTCCTTCCAGGAACTTCCAAACGGTCACCCCTCCGGACAATCACCGCCATTGCTGACCTTGCTGACTCTGTCCTGCACACAGTCGGACCCACTTCAGGCTTTCTTACTGTCATCGCTCTTACTTTCCTCCTTTTCCACTTTACTTCCTTCACTTCACTACTTTCACTTCCTTAACTCATCTTAGCTGTTTACTCCTTCACTTAAGCTCTCCCCTGAGCTGACTGCCAGGTTCTTCCCGCCTCCAGAGCTGTGAACTCCTCGGTGGGCGGTGCCAACCACCTGGCTCACCCCCTGGTGTGAACATCAGCCCCTGGAGGAAGGCAACAAGGATTTTGGGTTAGCTTTGGTGTTCCTAACTGGGGTGTAGGGTGTGGTGGTGTAACGACCTGTGACCCCTGGCTTTCCCAGGGCGTCACATTCCCCCTTAGCAAAATGCAGACCGTCCGCGGGCTGCCCGTCCAACACCGGTTTTATTTTTCTGAAAATGCATAAAAGTAAACAGTAACATATTTACATTTTTAATACTTCTTCCCATAACGGGAGGCACTTTACTTAAACGTTGCAAAACGGTTCACGGTTACGGTTTCCGCTCTCTCACACCCAGGCAACCTGGCCCTGATGCTGCCCCTAAAGCCCAGGCAGAACCCCTTGACCCACAGTCCAGCACAAGTTACCCGAGCGGGATCTGTCCTTCCCCTCCAGAGGGTAGCCACCGGTTCCTTTGGTGGCTGGGCCCCAGCCTGCTCTGCTGAGGGCCCTCCCTCCAACCTGCCTCTCCGGAGGCGGCATTGCGGAAAACGGTAATGGCAAACAACTTATTTACAAGCCACTTAACGTTTGTGGGTGCCCTGCAAGTTCTCGGGCTTGTCCATGGAAAGTTCTCCATGCAAAACAACTTTTTAAACGGTCCCCATGGGGACAACGGTGCCGGCTCCGGCCGGTTCAACCTCTGTTAGACAATCTGGTTAAACTTCGGTAATCATTTTCATCATTTTCCAAACTTTTAAACAAACTTTAAACATGAATTCACACAGACTTCCTGACCCCCCTCTTTAAAGGACAGTCTCCCTGTACCTAAGTGGAGGTCTACCTAGGTTGGGACGGGTGGACCTGCGGGGTCCGGTGTCAGTGGGGCTATGCAGTGGGGCAGAGGGAACAACCGGTTCCTCTTCCCTTCTATCGTGTAGGGCAGGCGGAGGCATAGGGGAGCTGGGTACAGGTTCATCCCTGGGCACTGGCACTGGTTCTGGCTCACGGTCGACCGCTTCCACCACTTCTTCATCCACAGGTTGTGGGAACAGTATCACTGGAAGAATCACCGCGCCGTTCTGTGTAGGCCAGTCTGCTGGGAAGTCACCCATCACAGTGTGGATCACCTCTTTTGCCTTCTCTGCTGGTGGAGGAACTGGTACGTCAGCCGTTGCCCTCAATGCTGGTGGGCACCTTTTCAGATGGTCCCGGGAAACCGTGGCCAAAGTGCCCCCTTGGTCACGACTGATCTGGTAGGCCTTCCCATCTTCCCACCCTGTGGGTTGTATGACGTATGGGATTGGTTCACATTGATCATCCAGCTTGTGGGTCTTCCTCTTCCGCTTTAACACCACATCTCCTGGCTGGAAAGGGCCCGCAGACGCTTTCTGGTTGAATTGCTGCTCCTGCTGTTCTCGACTTCGACTTAGGTTCTTCTCCACATACTCCTGAATCTGCTGGTATTGTGCTCTCCGCCGAGTTTCCCATTCAGCTGTCGAAGGGAGTGCTTCCGGGGACTCCAACCCTATTTCCAGGTCCACCGGCAGGCGGCCGGGACGAGCCCTCATTAGGTATGCTGGGGTGCACTTTGTCGAGCTGGACGGGATATTGTTGTACATATCGACCAAGTCGGGTAGCTTCTCCGGCCACAGGTTCCGCTCTTCCAGCGGTAACGTCTTGAGGAGTCCCAGGACCAAGTGGTTCATCTTCTCACACATGCCGTTGGTCTGGGCATGGTAAGGTGTGGTCCGGATCTTCTTACAGCCGTATAACTGGCAAAACTCGTGGAACACCTCCGCTTCAAAAGCCGGGCCTTGGTCAGTAAGCACTTTTTCTGGATATCCATGTGGGCGGCAGAAATAAGCCTGGAACGCTCAAGCAGCAGTTCGACCAGTTAGGTCCTTGACGGGGACAACCACCATGAATCTTGAATAGTGGTCTACGATGGTCAACGCGTAGGCGCACCCACTTCTGCTGGGGGTGAGCTTGACATGGTCTAGGGCGACCAGATCCAGCGGTTGATGTGTGATGATTGGGTGTAGGGGCGCCCTCTGGCTGGTCTCGTCCTTCCTTCTCAGCGTGTAAGGACCACACTCTCGGCACCAGGCCTCTACCGACTCCCGCATCCCACTCCAGTAGAACCGCTCTCTCAACAGCATCTCTAGCTTCTTCCACCCGAAGTGTCCGGCACCATCATGGTATGCCCGCAGAACAGTAGCCACATCCGCTTGGGGAATAACCAACTGGCAGATTTTCTCATGGGTCTTCGGGTTGATCAGCTCACGGTACAGCTTCCCTTGATGTAGATAAAGCCGTTTCCGTTCCTTCCACAAGCGCTGGGCTTCAGCTGGAGCGGCAGGGTCCATTCCAACAGCACCTTGTTCCACCAGGGTCTTGACTAGGCGGACAGCTGGCACCTGGTTTTGAGCTTCCTGCCACTCCTGACTGGGCCGTGGGTCCAGATCCACCCGTTGTTGGTGTATTTGTACCTTCTCAGTTGGTGGCTGGTGAAATGCAGGCAGCTCAATCTCCTCGAGGCCATCATCCTCGCCCCCTTCTTCTGACAAATGGGGCATTCGGGAGAGTGCATCAGCATTAACGTTGACATGACCAGCTCGGTACTTGATGGTGAAGTCGTAGTTGGCTAGCCGGGCCACCCACCGCTGCTCCAATGCGCCCAGCTTGGCTGTGTCCAGGTGGGTCAACGGATTGTTGTCCGTGAAAGCGGTGAATTTTGCTGCAGCCAAGTAGTGGCGGAACCGCTCGGTGATAGCCCATACCAATGCCAGGAGCTCGAGCTTGAAGGAGCTGTAGTTCTCGGGGTTCCTTTCAGTTGGCCTAAGCTTCCGGCTAGCATAAGCTATCACTTTCTCCTTCCCATCCTGGACCTGGGACAGGACTGCTCCCAGTCCCACATTGCTGGCGTCAGTATAGAGGATGAATGGGCAGCCATAGTCAGGATACGTTAAGACCTCTTCCCCAGTCAAGGCCGCTTTCAGCTGGCAGAAGGATTCTTCATGCTTTTCTTCCCACACCAGTGGGGCCCCTAGGGGTCTGCCCCCTTTGGTCTGTCCCACGAGGAGATCTTGCATGGGAGCAGCCATCTTCGTGTACCCTTTGATAAAGTGCCGGTAGTACCCCACCAGACCCAGAAACTGCCTTACTTCCCTCACTGTGGTTGGTCTCGGCCAGCCCTGGATGGCAGTGATCTTCTCAGGGTCGGGGGCGACACCTTCTGCACTTACCACGTGCCCCAGGTATTGCACTCTGGGTTTCAGCAGGTGACACTTAGAAGGCTTCAATTTCATCCCGTATTTGGCAAGGGACGCGAACACCTCGGCCAGGTGCTCCAGATGGGTTTCATACGTCTGGGAGTAAACAATCACGTCATCCAAGTACAATAGGACGGTCTCGAAGTTTAGGTGTCCCAGACAGCACTCCATCAGCCGTTGGAAGGTTCCTGGGGCATTGCACAGCCCGAACGGCATACTATTGAATTCACAGAGCCCAATCGGAGTGGTGAAGGCAGTTTTCTCCCGGTCTTCCGGGGCCACGGCCACCTGCCAGTACCCGCTGGTGAGGTCAAGGGTAGAGAAGTAATTTGCAGTTCTCAGTGCGGCCAAAGACTCTTCAATACGAGGCAATGGGTAGGCATCTTTATGGGTTATCTGATTAATCTTCCGGTAGTCCACACACATCCGCATGGTACCATCCTTCTTCTTGACCAGTACCAACGGAGCGGCCCAGGGACTACAGCTGTCCCGAATAACCCCTGCCTCCTTCATATTCCTCAACATGTCTTTGGCACACTGGTAATGTGCAGGGGGAATAGGCCTGTACCTCTCTTTGATAGGGGGGTGTTCACCGGTGGGGATGTGGTGTTGGACCCCTTTGATCTGCCCAAAGTCTAGTGGATGTTTACTGAAAACCTGTTCATACTCCTGCACCACCCTGTACACCCCTGCTTTGTGATGTGTAGGAGTATCGTCAGTACCCACGTGTAGCTGTTGGTGCCACTCCTTTACCACCCCTTGAGGCGGGGAAGTGCTGGTGTTAGGTGGGGAGACTGAGGGACTGGCTTCGTGGATGGTGTGGGGATCCAGGGTGAACAGCTTGGCAATGGTGGCATACCGGGGAAGCCTGACTTCTTCCTCCCCACAGTTCAACACCCTCACAGGCACTCTCCCCTTCTTTACATCCACCACCCCTCGGGCGGCCATTACAGTGGGCCAGTGCTCGGAGGGCATAGGCTCCATCATAGCAGGCTAGTCACGCCGCTGAGGCCCTACTGCTGCCCTACACCAAATCATCATCTCACTCCTAGGGGGCACAGTCAATGGAGCAACATCCATCACTCTCACTCCACCAATCTCCCCTCCTGTTGAGCTTACATGCTGGCGGTACATCAGAGCTCAGATCTCACGCTGCACAGCTCTCTGCCGGCTCCCCACCGCTGTGGCGGCTAGCTGTTGCAATAGGGACAACACATCAGCCATGCAGTGCTCCATCACATTGGTTCCCAGCACTATCTTCGGGTTATGATCACTGGGTTCATTCATGATCACAATCATACCCTGGTGTTGCAGTTCAGCTTGCCCCACTGTCATAGCCACTTGTTTATACCCCACCTGGGTCAATGAGAGTCCATTAGCAGCAATTAGCGTTATACTATTATCTGGGGGGTGCCAGCTCGTCTATTCCCCAATACCGCTGGTACAACGTGTATGGTATGGTGGTTACCTGTGATCCAGTGTCCAAGAGAGCCATCACTGGTATGCCGTCCACAGCCACGGGGATGATGGGGCGGGCCCCGATATATCGGTCCCGCCAGTCCGGGGAGCCACGATGTTCTACTCCTGAGGATTGGCCCGGGGCCCCAGGGGTTGCTCGTTTAACGGGCACTGTCGGAAGTAATGACCAGGCTTACGGCACTTGTAGCAGATTGGAGGTCTGCTCCGCGGGTTATTAGCACTTCTCCGCTGCATCCAGGGAACATCCTCGGGGCTGTCAGCAAGCTGTATCTGTGCTGGAGGCTGAGATCTGGTCGGGGGTTGTAGTGCAGCAAGGATCTTGGCGAGGTCTCCGTCCATGCTACGGACCTGGGCTGCCAGTTCTTCCACTGTGCTGCTTGTAACAGAGAGAGGTAGTAGAACGGGGCTTTAAATAACCGCGCCAAGGATCCCAGATGTAATCTTGAATTAATGTACTTTTTTATTTTGGCATAGGTCTACACGTTTCAGGAGGCTCAGCTCCCTTCCTCAGGACCAGCAGGCACAAGATACATCAAAAAGAGATTTGATGTATCTTGTGCCTGCTGGTCCTGAGGAAGGGAGCTGAGCCTCCTGAAACGCGTAGACCTATGCCAAAATAAAAAGTACATTAATTCAAGATTACATCTGAGATCCTTGGCGCGGTTATTTAAAGCCCCGTTCTACTACCTCTCTCTGTTATCAGCCGTTTGGGGTACTGCTGCCTTGATCCACACACATGCTGTTATAGGAGTTGTGCCTGTCACAACCCTGATTGGTGAGTAGGATTACTCTTTTTTCACCCCCTGTCTGTCAGGGTAAGACCCTATGCGCTTTCATTTCCACAGGTTCTTTGTTTGTCTCTACTGTGCTGCTTGTGGCTGCAGGTATTGGAGAGGTTGGTAGGGCAGGGGCCGCCACAACGGGGGCCGTCTCGACGGGCCACGGGGCGGGTTCCAGGACTTCTGCAGCTGGGGGCTGTAGTGCTTTAACGGCCCGTTCCTTTAACACAGCAAAGTCCACATCAGGATGTTCCAGGGCCCACAGCCGGAGTTGCTTGCGATCCTCAGGGGATCTCATCCCCTGCACAAATTTCTCTACTAACATCTTGTTGCTATCCGCCTCATTGATAGGATTCACCCGCTTTAGCGTGCGGAGGGCGGTCTGCAGACGTAAAGCATAGTCCCGAATGCTATCCACAGCCCGTTGCCGGCACTGGTAAAACTGCATCCTCAGCTCAGCTTCAGTCCGGGTCTCAAAGGCAGTCTGTAGCTTCTCAAAGATGGTGGCTACAGAGAGCCGGTCCCCCTCGGCCCAGGTCTCCGCCTCCTGCTCAGCCGCGCCGGTTAACTGGCCCAGCACTACCGCCGCACGTTGCTTATCGGTCAGGGGGTACAGTTCTAGCACCGGGTTAAGCTTTTTCCGGAAGACCTGCAAAGCGTCAGGTTTCCCGTCATACTGCGGTAGCCAGGTAGCTCCGGGCGCATAAGGCAAGGAGAACGGCATCACCTGAGCGAGCACGGGGGCCGCGGCACCTCCCGCGAGCGCAACCGGGGCCTGGGCAGGCCCATTCCCATCCGCGGGTGCCACTGCGGCTGCGACCACCGCTCCTCCAGCGGCTCCGTCGGGCGCAGACATCTTGTTTCCGTCCCCCTTAGCTCTTTCCGGCCCCTCCTCTCTCGGGGCAGGGTTTTGGCCTTCGCGCCTCTGCTACTCGAGAAGACGCTCGAGCGGGAACTTTTCGCGCCAAAGATGGCGGCTTCTGAAATTTTTCTGCCAGACACCTCCGGCGGTAACAAGGCGCACCTCTACCAGACGGCAGAGCGGTAAGATCCTGTTCACAGCGCCAAGTTGTCGCGAGCGGGGAGGAGGGTGTCAGCACTGCGCTTACCCCTCTGCTCGGGTCCGGCTGCTGCTGCTCAGTGGTGGCTTGAGCGGTGGGACGGATCCCGGGGGTTCTCGAGCGGCGCTCCTCGCCCGTGAGTGAAAGGGGAATTCGGGTGTGGGGATTGTTTATTGTCCGTGACGCCACCCACGGTTGTGGTGATTTGTTGACACCACCACTGCTCTGTGTGGGGATCCCGGGAAGGATGGTATGGAGCAGCCAGTTGTTGTGTTGCCCCTCCGTGGGTAGGGGTTGGTGATCCCGGGGCCCAGTGATGAGGTGGGAGATGCAGGGCTTGGTGGGTGCAGGGACGCGGGGGCAGCGCTGTGCCTTGCGGCACTGTGGTACTCACTCAGCCTGAGACGTTGACACAGTTCTCGGTAAAACACACGGCTGGAAAGATGGTTCCCACGGACGGCTGCTCTTGCTTTCCCCAGTAGGTGACGGTGATGTCCCTTTTCCTGCACCTAATGTTGTTGATGGTCTCGATGGGTTCCCACCGGTAACCCGCTCCCCGGCTTCAAGCTGGACCGGAGGAGCTCTACTCTTTGCCCGCAGGCGCTGGCCCTTAGAAACTGGTGCCCTGGCGGTGGCGGTGTCTCTACTGTAATGGTTGGGCTGTTGCCTTCAATCGGGACTTGGTTGTTGGGGGATCTACGTCCCCTTCACTGACGGATTTGGCAAATTATGGCGACTCCTAGCCTTGCCGGGGTGCGAGAGGCCCCTGCCCTGGTGCTGACTGTCCTTTGTACACGGGCCACCACCCGTCCACGGTCCTTCCAGGAACTTCCAAACGGTCACCCCTCCGGACAATCACCGCCGTTGCTGACCTTGCTGACTCTGTCCTGCACACAGCTGGACCCACTTCAGGCTTTCTTACTGTCACCGCTCTTACTTTCCTCCTTTTCCACTTTACTTCCTTCACTTCACTACTTTCACTTCCTTAACTCATCTTAGCTGTTTACTCCTTCACTTAAGCTCTCCCCTGAGCTGACTGCCAGGTTCTTCCCGCCTCCAGAGCTGTGAACTCCTCGGTGGGCGGTGCCAACCGCCTGGCTCACCCCCTGGTGTGAACATCAGCCCAAGGAGGAAGGCAACAAGGATTTTGGGTTAGCTTTGGTGTTCCTAACTGGGGTGTAGGGTATGGTGGTGTAACGACCTGTGACCCCTGGCTTGCCCAGGGCGTCACACATAGCCTTCCATATAGTATAAAGGGTCCAACATAACCCTTCACATATTAGAATTCAGCTACATAGTCCTCCATGTTTTATAAAGCATTTCCCATAGTTCTCCATGTATTATAATTCACCCCATAGTGCTCCATAAATTATAATGCATTTCCCATAGTTCTCCATATATTATATTTCACCCCATAGTCCTCCATGTATAAGTAGCCCTAGTAGCCCTCCAATTATTATAATGAATTTACCAAAGTTCTCCATATATTATAATTCACTTCATAGTTCTCCATATAATAGAATGCACCCCATAGTACTTCATATGTTATACTGCACCACATGATGTTTTATAATGCACCCCCATAGTCCATGTATAAGGTAGCTTTCATAATCCTCCATATATTATAATGCAGCCCCATAATACCTTCATATTGTGTTATGCAGCCCCTTACTCCTCCATGTATAATGCACCCATATAGTCCATGTATAAGGTATCCGTCATGTTGTATAATGCAGCCACATAGACCTCCATGTATAATGCAGCCAGCCCCCCATCCTCCATGTATAATGCAGCCAGCCCTCCATATATAATGCAGGCAGCCCCCTATGCTCCATGTATAATGCAGCCAGCCCATGCTCCATGTATAATGCAGCCAGCCCATACTCCATGTATAATGCAAGCTGCCCCCATGCTCCATGTATAATGCAGACGCCCTTGGCCTCTGGCCACCGTATACACACTGATTAAATAAAAAAAAAACAAACAACAAGTTCTTCTTACCTCTCTCCTCGTTCCAGCGCTGCTCTGTCCTCAGCTCTCCTCCGTCCTCAGCTCGCCTCCGTTCCCAGCTCTCCTCCGTTCCCAGCTCTCCTCCGTTCCCAGCTCTCCTCCATTCCCAGCTTTCCTCCGTTCCCCTGCTGCTGCTGTTGGCTTCCTCCCGTCCTGTGCTCTGTGCCCTGAGCACAGCCGATGCACAGGAGTGACGACACCATGCAGGAACAGGGGTAGAATGATGGAGCGTGGAGCTGCACTGGCTGCTCCACACTTCATTGTTCCTGTGTGCGATGATGGAGGTGGGGGGCCCGATGCCGCTGCCACCGTTGACAACGGGCAGGAGGGCCCGATGTCAGCGGCGGCAGTGGCACTGGGTCATATAGCAGCCGCGTGGTCTCCCGTAGATCAGCGCAGCTCCTGTCTGTGATCGCAACCTCTGCGACCACGGTAGTTACGCCCCTGCATATATACAGTCCCCCTCACCTTCTTTTCCTCTACTGTGTCCATACATTATATACATCCCAGCTCCCCCTCTCTGCCCATACTTGTCTGTATATACTGTACAATCTCTTCTCACTTTCTCGCCCATTACTGTGTCCATATAATTCCCTTATCACTAGAGTTGAGCGCGGTTCGCGGTTCGAGGTTTTCCAGTTCGCGGCTCGAGTGATTTTGGGGGTGTTCTAGATCGAACTAGAACTCGAGCTTTTTTGCTAAAATTCGATAGTTCTAGATACGTTTGAGAACGGTTCTAGCAGCAAAAAGCAGTGCTTTTTACAGCTACAGTGTGCAGGAGCCATCGTTGGCAGCCTGCCGCAAGCTGGTAACCAAGATAAACATCGGGTATCCAACCAAAGCGCTTTGGTTAGTAACCCGATGTATATCCTAGTTACGTGCAGGAAGCCCACACTTTCCCGCTCAGCTCGCTCCGCCCCCTCCTGCCCGCGGCATGTACACACGTACACACACACACACACACACACACTCTGCACACATGGTCCCGCTCGGCTTACCTGCGGTGATGAAGTCCCGCCATCCCGACCTCAGCGCTGTCACTGTCCTCCATGGCCGCCGCTTGTCACATCACTTTCTCTCGCTTCCGACCCGAGACTGACTAGCGGTGACGTCACGGGCCTCTCGCGATACTTGGCTGTGAAGGCGGCGGTCATTGAACTCAGTGACAGGTGCTGTCAGTGTGACGCCCTGGGCAAGCCAGGGGTCACAGGTCATTACACCACCACACCCTAAACCTCAGTTAGGAACACCAAGGCTACCAAAATCCTTGTTGCCTTCCTCCAGGGGCTGATGTTCACACCAGGGGGTGGGCCAGGCGGTTGGCTCCACCCACCGAGGAGTACACAGCCCTGGAGGCAGGAAGAACCAGGCAGATGAGTGTGAGAGCTTGAAGTAGAAGGAGTTGAAGTAGAAGTAGAAGAGTGCTAAAGTGGAGGAGTAAACAGTGGAGTGAGGAAAGTGAAGTGAAATGGAAGAAAGTGGTAGCAAAGCTAAAGAGAAGAGCTGAAGTGACAGTAGTAAAGCCTGAAGTTGGTCCGGCTGTGTGCCAGGACAGTGTCAGCAAGGTCAGCAGACGGCGGTGACAGTCCGCAGGGGTGACTGCTCGGAGGTTGCTGGAAGGACCGCGGACAAGTAGTGGCCCGGCGGTCTGGAGCAGTATACGAAGAACAGTCAGCACCAGGGCAGGGGCCTCTCGGACCCCGGCAAGGCTAGGAGTCGCCGTGAATTTGCCAAATCCATCAGTGAAGGGGACGTCGGTCTCCAAACAACCAAGTCCCGATTGAAGGCAACAGTCCAACCATTGAGGAGAGACACCGCCACCGCCAGGGCACCAGTTTCTCAGGGCCAGCGCCTGCGGGCAAAGTAGGGCTCCTCCGGCCCATATCCAAGCCGGGGAGCGGGTTACTGGTGGGAACCCATCGCTACCAACACAGAAACATTAGGTGCAGGAAAAGGGACATCACCGTGACCTACTGGGGAAAGCAAGTGCAGCCGTCCGTGGGAACCGTCTTTCCAGCCGTGTGTTTTACCGAAAACTGTGTCAACGTCTCAGGCTGAGTCAGTACCACAGTGCCGCAAGGCACAGCGCTGCCCCCGCGTCCCTGCACCCCACCAAGCCCTGCATCACCCACCTCATCACTGGGCCCCGGGATCACCAACCCCTACCCACGGAGGGGCAACACAACAACTGGCTGCTCCATACCATCCTTCCCGGGATCCCCATACAGAGCAGCGGTGGTGTCAACAAATCACCACAACCGTGGGTGGCGTCACGGACAATAAACAATCCCCACACCCAAAAACCCCCTTTCACTCACGGGCGAGGAACGCCGCTAGAGTCCCCGGGATCCGGCCCATCGCTCGAGCCACCGAGCAGCAGCAGGCCGCAGCAGCCGCTGCAGCCGGACCCGAGCAGCAGTGGGAGAGCGCGGCGTCCCCTCCTCCGCCCGCGACAGTGCAGGAGATCAGCGCAGGTAATGTACCTCGCTGACAGCAGCACTTGTCATGCCCTGCAGTGACCTGGGCTGACCCATTGATGTTAGCTCAGGTCACTGTATTGCTCTCCCAGCCAATGGGGAACATTCTGCTCTTCATTGACTGGGACAGTGTGGATCGTCATATCAACCCCTTGGATTACACCAGACCTGGATTTGTTTTTCTTTCTAATAAATTGGTTAAAGAGGGAATGTTTTGGGGAGTGTTTTTTCAAATAAAAATGTGTTTGTCGTCTATTTTTTTTTATTACTGACTAGGTTGGTGATGTCGGGTATCTGATAGACGCCTGACCTCACCAACCCCAGGGCTTGATGCCAGGTGACATTACACATCTGGTATTAACCCCATATATTACCCCGTTTGCCACCGCACCAGGGTGCGGGATGAGCTGGGGCGAAGCACCAGGATTGGCGCATCTAATGGATGCGCAACTTCTGGGGCGGCTGCGGCCTGCTATTTTTAGGCTGGGGAGAGTCCAATAACCATGGACCTCCCTAGTCTGAGAATATCAGACCCCAGCTGTCCGCTTTACCTTGGCTGGTGATCCAATTTTGGGGGGACCCCTACGTGTTTTTTTTTTTAAATTATTTATTTAATTTAAAATAACAGCGTGGGGTGCCCTCAGTTTTGGATTACCAGCCAAGGTGAGGTTGCCAGCTGTGGTCTGCAGGCTGCAGCCGTCTGCTTTACCCTAGCTGGCTACAAAACTAGGGGGAACCCTACGTCATTTTTTTTTTTTCATTTTTTTGGCTAAATACAAAGCTAAGCACCCCTTAGTGCCACATGAAAGGCACCAAAGGGTGCAAAATTACAAAATGCAGGAGAGTGGGACATTATGTGTCTTTCTGCCATTATAATGACAGAAAAGACTGATATGAAGTGTACAAGCACAAGAAAATCACCAGAGCGCTCTACGCTGTGAAAAGCAGTAGAAAATGGCACTGGAGTGAACATGTGACCGCCTCATGTAGGATGAAGCTATGGATCCTGGGTAAATTTATGCATTTACCCTCCTTCAGTTTTTTTGCAGTACACAAAAAAAACGGAAGGCACACGGATGACAAACAGATGACATACGGACCGTCTACGGAACGGAAACGGATGCCACACGGATGCACCCGTGAAAAAAAACGGACTGTTTTTTGCAGACCGCAAAAATGGATCGGTCGTGTTAATGTAGCCTTATTCTGATCTGCCGTTTATAAACAGCAGGCAGAAATAAGTGAATAATAACCCCCGGCGTCAGAAAATCTCCGGGGTTTCAGGGCTAGCTGAGACCCTGGAGATCATGATTCAGGACGGTTTTTCCGGTCCCCGCTCACGTGATCACAGGTATACACCGTACACCAATGATCACGTTACAGTAAATGACAGCGCCGGTAAAAAATTATTTATCTCCCATCTGGCATGAACAAACACTTCTTCTCCACTTCTTCTCCACTTTTTCTCCACTTCTCCACTTCTTCTCCACTTTTTCTCCATTTTTTCTCCACTTTTTCTACATTTTTTCTCCACTTTTTCTCCACTTTTTCTCCACTTTTTCTCCATTTTTTTCTCCACTTTTTCTCCACTTCTTCTCAACTTTTTCTCCACTTTTTCTCCACTTTTTCTCCACTTTTTCTCCACTTTTTCTCCATTTTTTTCTCCATTTTTTTCTCCATTTTTTTCTCCACTTTTTCTCCACTTCTTCTCCACTTTTTCTCCACTTTTTCTCCACTTTTTCTCCACTTTTTCTCCACTTTTAATCCACTTCTTCTCAACTTTTTCTCCACTTTTTCTCCATTTTTTTCTCCACTTTTTCTCCACTTCTTCTCAACTTTTTCTCCACTTTTTCTCCATTTTTTTCTCCACTTTTTCTCCACTTCTTCTCAACTTTTTCTCCACTTTTTCTCCACTTTTTCTCCACTTGTTCTCCATTTTTCTCCACTTTTTCTCCACTTTTTCTTCACTTTTTTCCACTTTTTCTCCACTTTTTCTCTATTTTTGTCTCCACTTTTTCTCCACTTTTTCTCCACTTTGCTGCTGTTCTGTAGCTGCTGTCTGTCTGTATGGAGAAGAGCAGACAGCAGCTGCAGAACTACAAGGCTCAGCATACTCCATCCAAGACTGTATGCAGAAGTTTTTTGCCCACCAAAAAAATGACGTGGGCTTCGCCATATTTTTGTATGCTAGCCAGGTACAGCACGCAGCCACGGGCTGCCTCCAACCCCCAGTTGCCTATTTGTACCCGGCTGGGAACCAAAAATATAGGGAAGCCCTTTTTTTTAATTGTTTCACTTATTTCATGAAATAATTAAAAAACAAATGACGTGGGCTTCGCCCCATTTTTGTGTCCAGCCAGGTACAACTAGGCAGCTGGGGATTGGAATCCGCAGCACAGGTTAGCCCGAGGTTTCTGGGCGCCTCTGCTGCAAATTTCAGTCCGCAGCCGTCCCAGAAAATGGCGCTCTCATAGAAGCACCATCATCTGGCGCTGTATCCAACTCTTCCAACAGCCCTGGAGCCGGGTGGCTTGTTGGGTAATCATGAGTTAATACTGGCTTTGTTTTACTAGCCAGTATTAAGCCAGAGATTCTTAATGTCAGGCACGTTTGACCCGGCCATTAAGAATCTCCAATAAAGGGTTAAAAAAACGACACCACACAGAGAAAAAATACTTTAATAGAAATAAATACACAGACACATTAGAGACTCCATCTTTATTACCCCCTGTCAGCCCTCCACGATCCATCTTCTGTCTTTCTGTCTTCTGTCTTCTGTCTTCTGTCTTTCTCGTTCAACAAATGCAGTTCTGCTACATCACTGCTGCATGGGGGAAGACGCTGCTTCCCGTGGAGCATTCACTCCATGAAAGCTGCACGAGAAGCAGCGTGCAGCCTTCACTCCGTGAGTGATCAGTGCTGCTAGCGGTAACAGACGCGTTACCATAGCAACGGTGCTCCCGGAGCCGCGGTTAGCGGTGATGTCACCGCTAACTGCGTTGCTATGGCAACGGTGATCTCCGTTAATGACCGGCTGTGTCAGCCGGTCCCTAACGGAATGGGGAGTCGACCGTGTGCTAGAGCATGTCGCCGGTACACGGCGATACACAAATGTGCACCGTGTACCGGAGAGTGCAATGACAGGACTTAGGACAGGACATGACGTCAAAGACATGTGACCAGTCTGTAGCCAATGAGATAATAGCCACGTGACTGGTCACATGGCTATTTTGACGTCACGATAGGTCCTGCATCTCTGCTGGCAGTGCCGGTCACCGGGAGGATTCAGCGATCATCGGATGGAATAGCGGCAGTAGACAGAGTGCAGGAGGGATCGCGGGGACCGGTAAGTGTTATGGCAATGTTTATTAACTGTATATGTACATTTATAATGCATTTTTATGTGTTTGTGATTGCCTCCCATTATAGCCTATTGGTACGAGTTCGGTTTGTCGAACCGAACTCGAACGGGAGCTCCGTTCGGCGAACCGACCTCGAGCCGAACCGCGACCGGTTCGCTCATCTCTACTTATCACCCTTTCTCCCCATACTGTGTCCATATCTACAATCTCTCCTCAACATCTCTGCCCATACGGTGTCCATATATACATTCCCTACCCACCCTCTCACCATCTGTCTTCCACCTATGTGGCACCAATGAGTAGAGATTCGGCTCGAGTTCGGTTCACCGAACGGAGGTCTCATTCGAGTTTGGTTCGGCGAACCGGTTCGGCGAACCACTCAAACCGCATAGGAAACAATGGGAGGCAATCACAAACACATAAAAAAACCTAGAAAACACCCTCAAAGGTGTCCAAAAGGTGACAAACAACTCACAACATAACACAAACACATGGGAAAGTGACAAGGACATATACTTATGCGAAAACAAAAGAGCTGGACAAGGAAAAAGAGGAGGAGACACAGATATGGGCATGGCATGCCCTTCTAAAATCATGTAAAACACCGCAAGGTTACTCCAAGCGGAGTCTCACTTTTTTCCAAAAATTGGGCCACACACACACCCACCCCTTCAGTGGCCGCACTTGTGCCCCAGTTGTACACTTCACAGGTAGATTTGCATCAAGCACATTCAAAAATACGCCATCCTTAACCGTCCCCAGGATGACACCGGGGTAGGTAAATAAGTCTTTCCTGATCCCAGCTCTGTTCATCTTGGATCATTTTTAAAAACACTGTAAGCAAGGGTTACTCCAAGCGGAGTCTCCTTTTTTTCCAAAAATTGGGCCCCACACACACCCACCCCTTCAGTGGCAACACTTGTGCCCCAGTTGTACACTTCACAGGTAGATTTGCATCAAGCACATTCAAAAATACGCCATCCTTAACCGTCCCCAGGATGACACCGGGGTAGGTAGCTAAGTCTTTCCTGATCCCAGCTCTGTTCATCTTGGATCATTTTTAAAAACACTATAAGCAAGGGTTACTCCAAGCGGAGTCTCCCTTTTTTCCAAAAATTGGGCCCCACACACACCCACCCCTTCAGTGGCAGCACTTGTGCCCTAGTTGTACACTTCACAGGTATATTTGCATCAAGCACATTCCAAATCCACAAGCATTTACTCTCCCCAGGATGACACAGGGGTAGTAAATTCCTTGTGGATCCATGACTTGTTCATTTTGATGAACGTTAGTCTGTCCACATTGTCACTGGAAAGACACGTGCGCTTATCTGTCAGCACACACCCAGCAGCACTGAAGACACGTTCAGAGACAACGCTGGCAGCTGGACACGGCAAAATCTCCAAGGCGTAAGTGGAGAGTTCTGGCCATTTTTCAAGATTTGAAGCCCAAAATGAGCAAGGCTCCATTTGCAAAGTCATGGCATCGATGTTCATTTGCAGATACTCCTGTATCATCCTCTCCAGCCGTTGACTATGTGTCAGACTTGTTGTCTCTGGTGGCCTTGCAAAGGATGGTTTAAAAGAATTATGAAAAGATTCAATAAAATTGCTGTTACCAGCACCAGATACGGTGCTACTGGTACGGGTAGACTGTTGAAGATGACGAGACCGTCCCATGTTTGTCAAGTTACAACTGGGAGATTCACTCCCTGCTCCACGGTTGTTTGGTGGAAAAGTCGAGCTAAGATCGAGTAACAGCTTCTGCTGATACTCCTGCATACGTGCGTTCTTTTTCTGTGGCTGGAATTATGTCACAAAATTTGGACTTGTACCGGGGATCTAATAGTGTTGCAAGCCAGTAGTCATCATCACTTCTAATTTTGACAATACGAGGGTCATGTTGGAGGTAGTGCAGCAAAAAGGCGCTCATGTGTCTTGCGCAGCCATGTGGACCAACTCCACGCTGTGTTTGTGGCATAAAGGTGCTAACCGTTCTTTCTTCCTCTGACATCTCCCCCCAACCTTTTTCAACAGAAATTTGACCAAGGTCTCCCTCATCCGCTGAGTCTTCCATGTCCATGGACAGTTTGTCCTCCATTTCTTCATGTTCTCCTGCACCTTCCTCAACATTTCGCTTGCTACTATGCGCCCTTGTTGATCCCTGTCCCCCATGGTCCCATACCTGCCGCGTTGGTGGTGATGAACGTCTGGACCTTGGTGATGTTGTTGTGTCTTGCGCATATGAATCCTCCTGTAGTTCCTCCCCTTCCTGTTGTCCCACTTCCTGACTCCGAATAGTGTTTAGCGTGTGCTCCAGCATGTAAAAGACTGGAATTGTCATGCTGATAATGGCATTGTCAGCGATAAACATATTCGTCGCCATGTCGAAACTGTGCAGAAGGGTGCATAGGTCCTTGATCTGAGACCACTCCATCAGGGTGATCTGTTCCACCTCTGCGTCTTGTTGGCCCAGGCTATACATCATGAGGGCTCGACGGTGCTGCCACAGTCGCTGTAACATGTGGAGAGTCGAATTCCAGCGTGTCGGCACATCGCATTTCAGGCGATGAACCGGCAGGCCGAAAGACTTCTGGAGCGATGCAAGTCGCTCAGCAGCGGTGGTTGAATGGCGGAAGTGAGCAGACAGTTTTCGTGCCCTGTTCAGAAGGCCACCTAGGCCGGGATAGTGTGTTAAAAATTGCTGGACAACAAGGTTCAACATGTGAGCCATACAAGGCACGTGTGTCACCTTGCCCAGGCGAAGGGCCGCACCCAGGTTTGCAGCATTGTCGCACACGGCCTTACCAGGCTGCAGGTTGAGTGGAGACAACCATTTTTTAAACTCAGTCTCCAGAGCTGCCCACAACTCAGCCGCTGTGTGACTCTTATTTCCAAGACATTTCAAGCTAAAGACCGCCTGATGCCGTCGCGCTCTGCTGCCAGCATAGTAATGAGGGGTGTGTAATTCCTTCTGCGCAGTTAGAACGCTGGTGGCCTGACCAGGCAGGGTTGGGGCGGAGGTGCAGGACCCAGACGAGGTGGAGGAGGCAGAAGCAGTGGCGGAACTTTGGACAGATAGAGGATTGACACACAAGTCATGGGTACGGCAAGACTTGTGCAGCAGACCCTTCACCATCTATCACCATAGTTACCCAGTGCCCAGTCAGCGACATGTAACGTCCCTGTCCATGCTTACTGGTCCAAGTATCGGTAGTGAAATGCACCCGTTCACACACATAGTTTCTCAAGGAAGCGGTGATGTTGTGTGCGACATGCTGGTGTAGCGCAGGCACACCTTTCTTAGAGAAGTAGTGGCGACTGGGCATCTGGTACTGGGGCACAGCGACAGACATAAGGTCTCTAAAATCCTGTGTGTCCACCAGGCGGAAAGGCCGCATTTCTGTAGCGAAGAGCTTACAGAGGGATAAAGTCAACCTCTTAGCTTTGTCATGGGTTGCAGGAAATGGCCTTTTATTAGTCCACATCTGAGGGACAGAGATCTGGCTGCTGTGTGTATATGGTGGTGAGTAGGGTGTCCGTGATAAAGTGCAGGTTTGTGAGGAAAGTGCAGGCGTAGACATGATGTTGCCTTCATCCAACGTTGATGCTATCGATGTCTGAGAGAGCTGTACACACGCACTTGTTTCCCCTTCCAAACCAAATGATGATCTACCAAGCAAACTGCCTGTTGCGATTACAGTGGTGGAAGTTGTGCGTGGAAAACCAGGTGTGACAGCTGTCCCCACAGTCCTAGAAGATGAATAGCGCGCGGATGCACTTGAAGGGGCAGGCGGTGGATGGTTCGCTCCCCTAGACCGCATTGCAGCACAGTGAGCTTCCCACTGGGACATATGATATTTATTCATGTGACGATTCATGGAAGAAGTTGTCAAACTGCTGAGGTTTTGTCCTCTACTAACAGAATCCCGACAAATTTTACATATCACATGATTTGGGCGATCTTTTTCTGTGTCAAAAAAGGTCCAGGCTAGGCAAGGCTTAGAGGGCATGCGACCTGCTGAGCCCCCCCGACTAGTGCTCAGAGGCAGAGTGGTGGCTGAGGATGCAGTTGTAGACGTGCTACCAGTACTACTCCTCTGTCCAGGAAGGCGCAAGGTAACTTTGTCGTCAGTAGCATCCTCCTCCACCGCCTCGGTTGACCTCCTCAAGTGCCTGACTGTGGGTTGACAGTAGGTGGGATTTAGAACTTCCTCATCAAGCGTTGTGATTGCACTCCCCTCACCCTCAGACCGACCCTCTTCCTGCCCTGAACGAATATTTAAGTTGTCATTACAATCTGGTATCTGCGTCTCATCGTCATCAGTATGTTCCTCATTGTCTATAACAACAGGTGTTACAGTTTGTTTATAAGGGTCAACATTTCGCTCAGAAAATTGGTCCTCATGGCCTGAATCAGAGTCACAAAGGTTCTGGGCATCACTGCAGACCATTTCCTGGTCTGTACTCACTGTAGCTTGGGAGCAGACTTCTGATTCCCAGGCTATAGTGTGACTGAACAGATCTGCAGACTCAGCCATCTCAGTTCCACCATACTGTGTAGGGCGGATGGAGACTTCAGAGCTGGGAGAAAGAAAGTGTGATTGGGATGACAACTCAGAGGACTGGTGTTTTTTGGATGCGGTAGTTAAGGTGGCGGAGAGGGCACTTGTTGGACCACTTGAGATCCATTCAAGCATTTTCTTTTTTTGGCCATCATCTACCTTTGTTCCAGTTGTTCGTGTCCGTAAAAAAGGGAGCACATTGGATTGTCCACGGTAAGTAGTAGACATCTTACTTTTGTAGGAAGATGGTCTATCTTCAGCAGATGTTAATGGAGCTTTGCCACCTTCCCCAAGGACAAACCCTTTTTTTCCTTTTCCAACACGCCTCTTCCCCTATCCATCAGCATCTGTCATTTTGCCACTAATTTTGATTGCGACAAGATTGTGCACTTAAAATGTGGTAGTAAAAATTGAGAGGTGGTGTAGATTGCAGCGGTGGTCTATCTTTATTAACAGCAGAATAAACAACAATAACTATCACTGACAATGCAACTACGGCCCTTAAACTGGCAGCATAGTTTGCTAGTACAATGGCTTAGTAACAATGAGTTTGTGTGTGCAATGCAGTGGTGCAGCAAATAGCTTTGCATCAGTGGGACACTAATGGAAGTCCAACAGCCACTTTTAGGATGCCACTAAGTTTACTCAGTGTTTGCTAGTATAATGGCTTAGTAACAATGAGCTTGAGTGTGCAATGCAGTGGTGCTTCAAATAGTTTTGCACCAGTGGGACACTAATAGAAGTCCAACAGCCACTTTTAGGATGCCACTAAGTTTACTCAGTGTTTGCTAGTATAATGGCTTAGTAACAATGAGCTTGAGTGTGCAATGCAGTGGTGCTGCAAATAGCTTTGCACCAGTGGGACAAAAATGGAAGTCCAACAGCCACTTTTAGGATGCCACTAAGTTTACTCAGTGTTTGCTAGTATAATGGCTTGGTAAAAAATGAGCTTGAGTGTGCAATGCAGTTGTGCTGCAAATAGCTTTGCACCAGTGGGACAATAATGGAAGTCCAACAGCCACTTTTAGGATGCTACTAAGTTTACTCAGTGTTTGCTAGTATAATGGCTTAGTAACAATGAGTTTGAGTGTGCAATGCAGAGCTGCTGCAAATAGATTTGCTCTAGTGGGACACTAATGGAAGTCCAACAGCCACTTTTAGGATGCCACTAAGCTTACTCAGTGATTGCTAGTATAATGACTTAGTAACAATGAGTTTGAGTGTGCAATGCAGAGGTGCTGCAAATAGCTTTGCACCTGTGGGACACTAATAGAAGTCCAACAGCCACTTTTAGGATGCCACTAAGTTTACTCAGTGTTTGCTAGTATAATGGCTTAGTAACAATGAGCTTGAGTGTGCAATGCAGTGGTGCTGCAAATAGCTTTGCACCAGTGGGACACTAATGGAAGTCCAACAGCCACTTTTAGGATGCCAGTAAGTTTACTCAGAGTTTGCTAGTATAATGGCTTAGTAACAATGAGCTTGAGTGTGCAATGCAATTGTGCTGCAAATAGCTTTGCAATAGTGGGACACTAATGGAAGTCCAACAGCCACTTTTAGGATGCCACTAAGATTACTCAGTGTTTGCTAGTATAATGGCTTAGTAACAATGAGCTTGAGTGTGCAATGCAATTGTGCTGCAAATAGCTTTGCACCAGTGGGACACTAATGGAAGTCCAACAGCCACTTTTAGGATGCAACTCAGTATACTCAGTGTTTGCTAGTATAATGGCTTAGTAACAATGAGCTTGAGTGTGCAATGCAGTGGTGCTGCAAATAGTTTTGCACCAGTGGGACACTAATAGAAGTCCAACAGCCACTTTTAGGATGCCACTAAGTTTACTCAGTGTTTGCTAGTATAATGGCTTAGTAACAATGAGCTTGAGTGTGCAATGCAGTGGTGCTGCAAATAGCTTTGCACCAGTGGGACAAAAATGGAAGTCCAACAGCCACTTTTAGGATGCCACTAAGTTTACTCAGTGTTTGCTAGTATAATGGCTTAGTAAAAAATGAGCTTGAGTGTGCAATGCAGTTGTGCTGCAAATAGCTTTGCACCAGTGGGACAATAATGGAAGTCCAACAGCCACTTTTAGGATGCTACTAAGTTTACTCAGTGTTTGCTAGTATAATGGCTTAGTAACAATGAGTTTGAATGTGCAATGCAGAGGTGCTGCAAATAGATTTGCACTAGTGGGACACTAATGGAAGTCCAACAGCCACTTTTAGGATGCCACTAAGTTTACTCAGTGATTGATAGTATAATGGCTTAGTAACAATAAGTTTGAGTGTGCAATGCAGAGCTGCTGCAAATAGATTTGCTCTAGTGGGACACTAATGGAAGTCCAACAGCCACTTTTAGGATGCCACTAAGTTTACTCAGATTGCTAGTATAATGGCTTAGTAACAATGAGCTTGAGTGTGCAATGCAATTGTGCTGCAAATAGCTTTGCACCAGTGGGACAATAATGGAAGTCCAACAGCCACTTTTAGGATGCCACTAAGTTTACTCAGTGTTTGATAGTATAACGGCTTAGTAACAATGAGTTTGAGTGTGCAATGCAGAGCTGCTGCAAATAGATTTGCACTAGTGGGACACTAATGGAAGTCCAACAGCCACTTTTAGGATGCCATCAAGTTTACCCAGTGTTTTCTAGTATAATGGCTTAGTAACAATGAGTTTGAGTGTGCAATGTGTCACGCTTCCCGGTCCCCTTGTCCCGTTATCCGGTCCCCGTGGCCCGCTTCCCGCTCCCCGGCGGCGTCCCCTGCTCACCACTCCGGTCCCGTCCTCCTCGTCCCCGCCTGCAGCCTCCACGCATCCTGCTCCCCGCTCCCGGCGCTCCTCTGCATGGTGGGACTCCCAGCCGGGCGCTCCTGCCTCCTCCTCACCGCTTCCTGGACTGACTTCTGGCACACGGGCCTCGCGCATGCGCATTACGGCGCGCGCGCGGTCATTGACCCTTTCTTAAAGGGCCAGCACCCAGAAACAGGATATTGCATAGAAAGGTACAGGGTATATAAGGGTTTTCTTTCCTGGTGGGCGGGGCCTGTTCTACGTGTTTAGTAAGCTAGTGTTCAGGTCCCCTATTGCTTTGCCTTGTACCTTGCCTGCATTAACCCTGTCCTGTCTCGTAGAGCCTGTCCTGCCACGCCAGCCGCTCTGAACCACGCTCGTTCCCGTACCCTGACGGTGACTTCAGCGGATGTTCCACCATCTCTGCAACTCCGCCAGTCTCCAGTCCCTGGCTCCGCTTGGTGACCCGTTCCATCGCTCAGCAAGTCCCGGATCCCGCCTGACCTTACCACCTGGCCTCTGACTCTGAGCCTCCTCACCCGGACCATCGTCCAGAACTCCATCCAGCTTTCCTGCTCCCATACGGACTGTCCGTCTACCAATAGTGCTTCGGCCGCCGTGCACCCAGACCCTCTGGCGGGGTGACCTGCCTGGCTGCCTCCTCAAGGGAAACTGGTGTACGGTCCAGAGGTTCCACCACCCGGACGTTACACAATGCAGTGGTGCTGCAAATAGCTTTGCACTAGTGGGACACTAAGGGAAGTCCAGCAGCCACTTTTAGGATGCCACTAAGTTTACTCAGTGTTTGCTAGTATAATGGCTTAGTAACAATGAGTTTGAGTGTGCAATGCAGAGGTGCTGCAAATAGATTGGCACTAGTGGGACACTAATGGAAGTCCAACAGCCACTTTTAGGATGCCACTAAGTTAATTCAGTGTTTGCTAGTTTAATGGCTTAGTAACAATGAGTTTGAGTGTGCAATGCAGAGGTGCTGCAAATAGATTTGCACTAGTGGGACACTAATGGAAGTCCAACAGCCACTTTTAGGATGCCACTAAGTTTACTCAGTGTTTTCTAGTATAATGGCTTAGTAACAATGAGTTTGAGTGTGCAATTCAGTGGTGCTGCAAGTAGTTTTGCACCAGTGGGACACTAATGGAAGTCCAACAGCCCCTTTTGGGATGCCACTAAGTTTACTCAGTGTTTGCTAGTATAATGGCTTAGTAACAATGAGCTTGAGTGTGCAATGCAGAGGTGCTGTAAATAGATTTGCACTAGTGGGACACTAATGGAAGTCCAACAGCCACTTTTAAGATGCCACTAAGTTTACTCAGTGTTTGCTAGTATAATGGCTTAGTAACAATGAGTTTGAGTGTGCAATGCAAAGGTGCTGCAAATAGATTTGCACTAGTGGGACACTAATGGAAGTCCAACAGCCACTTTTAGGATGCCACTAAGTTTACTCAGTGTTGCTATTATAATGGCTTAGTAACAATGAGCTTGAGTGTGCAAAGGGCAGGAGGGTGCAGTGGCAGGGTTGTGGATCAGTGTACAGGAAAGGAAGCCTCACTTTCTATCCCTCCTAATGGGGAAATGCAGCGAGGAAGTCCCTGACCTTAGCTACACAGACGCTGTTATCTGTAGCTGTTAAAATCTGCTTCCACGGATCTGACTGTCACCTATGGCTCTGAGCCTGCTGTTGTTAGCCCTTACAAGGGCTAATAGAAACTTCTATCCCTATTCTGTATAGCGCTGTGTGTAGATCGTACACACAGTATCGGAGACAGGAGCTACGCCAGCGGTGACTGACACCCAGACGCAGAAGAGATAATGGCGTCCGGACGGGCAGATACCCGTTTTTATAATGCAGGGACATGTGACATGGACATCCTATCACACATGCCTTTGCTTCTCTGGCTTAACGTCCACTCAGCTGTGTGTGTGTCTGGGATTGACTGACATGCTGGCCCGCCCCACTACACGCGCGCGCTTAGGGAAGGAAGACAAGGAAAAAAAAAAAAATGGCGATCGCCATTATACATACAGCAGTGATCTGAATGCGCTGTTCCCGCACACTACAGTTAGGTCCAGAAATATTTGGACAGTGACACAAGTTTTGTTATTTTAGCTGTTTACAAAAACATGTTCAGAAATACAATTATATATATAATATGGGCTGAACGTGCACACTCCCAGCTGCAATATGAGAGTTTTCACATCCAAATCGGAGAAAGGGTTTAGGAATCATAGCTCTGTAATGCATAGCCTCCTCTTTTTCAAGGGACCAAAAGTAATTGGACAAGGGACTCTAAGGGCTGCAATTAACTCTGAAGGCGTCTCCCTCGTTAACCTGTAATCAATGAAGTACTTAAAAAGTCTGGGGTTGATTACAGGTGTGTGGTTTTGCATTTGGAAGCTGTTGCTGTGACCAGACAACATGCGGTCTAAGGAACTCTCAATTGAGGTGAAGCAGAACATCCTGAGGCTGAAAAAAAAGAAAAAATCCATCAGAGAGATAGCAGACATGCTTGGAGTAGCAAAATCAACAGTCGGGTACATTCTGAGAAAAAAGGAATTGACTGGTGAGCTTGGGAACTCAAAAAGGCCTGGGCGTCCATGGATGACAACAGTGGTGGATGATCGCCGCATACTTTCTTTGGTGAAGAAGAACCCATTAACAACATCAACTGAAGTCCAGAACACTCTCAGTGAAGTAGGTGTATCTGTCTCTAAGTCAACAGTAAAGAGAAGACTCCATGAAAGTAAATACAAAGGGTTCACATCTAGATGCAAACCATTCATCAATTCCAAAAATAGACAGGCCAGAGTTAAATTTGCTGAAAAACACCTCATGAAGCCAGCTCAGTTCTGGAAAAGTATTCTATGGACAGATGAGACAAAGATCAACCTGTACCAGAATGATGGGAAGAAAAAAGTTTGTAGAAGAAAGGGAACGGCACATGATCCAAGGCACACCACATCCTCTGTAAAACATGGTGGAGGCAACGTGATGGCATGGGCATGCATGGCTTTCAATGGCACTGGGTCACTTGTGTTTATTGATGACATAACAGCAGACAAGAGTAGCTGGATGAATTCTGAAGTGTACCGGGATATACTTTCAGCCCAGATTCAGCCAAATGCCGCAAAGTTGATCGGACGGCCCTTCATAGTACAGATGGACAATGACCCCAAGCATACAGCCAAAGCTACCCAGGAGTTCATGAGTGCAAAAAAGTGGAACATTCTGCAATGGCCAAGTCAATCACCAGATCTTAACCCAATTGAGCATGCATTTCACTTGCTCAAATCCAGACTTAAGACGGAAAGACCCACAAACAAGCAAGACCTGAAGGCTGCGGCTGTAAAGGCCTGGCAAAGCATTAAGAACCCAGCGTTTGGTGATGTCCATGGGTTCCAGACTTAAGGCAGTGATTGCCTCCAAAGGATTCGCAACAAAATATTGAAAATAAAAATATTTTGTTTGGGTTTGGTTTATTTGTCCAATTACTTTTGACCTTCTAAAATGTGGAGTGTTTGTAAAGAAATGTGTACAATTCCTACAATTTCTATCAGATATTTTTGTTCAAACCTTCAAATTAAACGTTACATTCTGCACTTGAATTCTGTTGTAGAGGTTTCATTTCAAATCCAATGTGGTGGCATGCAGAGCCCAACTCGCGAAAATTGTGTCACTGTCCAAATATTTCTGGACCTAACTGTATACATTGAAATTTCATAATAGTGTGAGTCACAGAGTGACTTACACTATTACAGCGGAAAGCCAGCTAGTAATTAGCTTGGCTTTTTGCTGCTAGAACCGTTCTCGAACGTAACTAGAACTATCGAGCTTTAGCAAAAAGCTCGAGTTCTAGTTTGATCTAGAACAGCTCCCAAAATCACTCGAACCGCGAACTGGAGAACCACAAACCGCGCTCAACTTTACCAATGAGTGAAGTCAGCTGCATGATCAGTCACCCTGGCCCAGAAGTATATACTGTTGTATTGTTTACCGTCCTCTTCTTTATAGTTTTTCATTTTAGTTTTTGAGCTTTTATAAAGCTAAGTATTAGGTTTTACTTCAAAATTAAATATTTTTACATGTATTCTAAAAGAACGGATTAAAAAGCTAACCTCATTATAGAATAAACAATCCAGAGTTTTCACTATATACCTAGCTTGCTGAAAAAAACCTAGATTATATCACTACTAGCACACATATATTGTGCTCTCACCAAGATTCAACAGATGGAGGCACAAATGACAAGAAAACTGTATAGATGCTTAATTTAAAAGGAAGAGGTTATTGAAGCAAACCGATCAATAATGTTCATCAAGCTGTAATTTGAGTGTTTTCACATTGAAGCCACTTGTTATTCACAGACCAAATGCATATAATTGAAGCTACTCGTTGTGTATCTACAGTGTACAATTACAGTGAAAAAGGAAATAATCTAATAATATGCTGTATGAAACAGTGAGTTATATTGCTCAAAAAATATGTATTTTATTTTTTATTAAAATGACAGTTGATAGTTACACAAAATTACTTCAATAGAAAAAAGGTGCATATTAGAGGGTTAGATGGATGAAAGGCAAAACAGGCCTGTAGATATCAAAAGAGAAGACAATTCTTAAAGGAAATCCTGGTATTGTTAAAGGGGTTATCTGGCTTATTTTGACTTTTTTTTGTTATTACTAGAGTTGAGCGATGTTCGATTTGAACGGTTCACCAATTTTAAATTCGAGTGATTTTGGGCAGTGTTTGAGTCGTTTGACGAACTGGAACGATTTGCTTCAAGTTCGGCAGTTCGAGTTACATTCGATAACGGTTCGATTACCATAAGTGTTGCTTTTCACAGTAAGGCTATGTTCGCACGTTGTATATTTGCATGCGTCCTGCATCCCCAGCAAAATCCCTCTCTGTTTCCTACTCACCGATCACAGGCCCGGCACTGCACCGCTGCCACAAAGCTCCGGCGGCTTTTCCTCTTTTGAAAATGGCTGCCGCTTCATTATTCAATCTGGTATTCCCTGATTTCCCCACCCACCGTCAACCATGATTGGTTGGAGTCAGACACGCCCCCACGATGAGTGACAGCTGTCTCACTGCAACCAATTACAGCCGCCGGCGGGCGGATATATATCGTGCAGTAAAATAAATAAATAAACAAATAATAATAAAAAAAAAAGCGGTTCCCCCCAATTTTGATACCAGCCAGGATAAAGAAACTCGGCTGGAGGCTGGTATTGTCAGGATGGAGAGCGCCACGTTATGGGGAGCCCACCACCCTAACAATATCAGCAGGCAGCCGCCCAGAATTGCCACATGCATTAGATGCGACAGTCCCAGGACTCTACCCAGCTCATCCCGAATTGCCCTGGTGCGTTGGCAATCAGGGTAATAACGGGGTTAATCATGGCAGGCGTCTCCCGGAGATACTTACCATGATTAACCTGTAAGTGAAAGTAAATAAACACACACAGCGAAAAATCCTTTATTTGGAATAAAAGACAAAAAAACACCCTCTTTCACCATTTTATTAAAATCCCCAAATACTCCTCCAGGTCCGACGTAATCCACAGAGGTCTCGCAACACATCCAGCTCTGCTACATGAAGCTAACAGGAGCGCCATAGAACACGAGAGCTCTGTGTCAGATCCACGGAGCAACTGACGTATAACAAGCCATGGAGAAAAAGACATGGATCGCACATCCCAAAAATACATTGATCTAAAAGCCGCTAGGCAAAAATTTAAATAGAACATGAGGTTCTTAGTTACCATTCTGATCAGACTGTATTAAGCCCACTGCCACGTCACGGCAAACCTCTTGAGTGGGTCCCTAATCTAATGCCTTTATGGTGCGGCACTGTGCACCAACCACTGCCGCAGCGACAAAGCACCAGCAAGGCAGGCGACCTGGCGCCTCACAGCACCCATGCTGCAAGGCAAAGCCCCCAAGGCTCCAGGCCGCACTGCCCCACTGTCACGACATCACCACAACAGCGGCCACTGCACAGCACCAACACACAGTGAGAGAAGCTGCGCACTCACCTCCCACCGGCTCCCATGTGTAAACTGGGAGCAAAAAAGGCTGACCCCTCTTGCAGTCTCCTGCTGATTAAAAACACCTGTGCCAAATGGCAAAGCCCCCAAGGCTCCAGGCCGCAGGTCTGCACTCCCCCCATTTGCAATTTTTGCCTAGTGGCTTTTAGATCAATGTATTTTTGGGATGTGCGATCCATGTCTTTTTCTCCATGGCTTGTTTGTGGAGCAACTGACGTGAGCTGCGTTGTCAGCGGGGACGTAACTGAGGTAATACCTGCGTGTGCGGTGATGATGGGGGTTGTAGTGCTTGCGTGTGTGCGAGAATGATGCGTGCCGTAATGCCAGCGTGTGTGCGAGGATGATGAGTACCTTAGTGCCTGTGTGTGTGCAAGGATGAGTGCGGTAGTGCCGGTGTTTGCCCTCCCATCTCTCCCTCCATCCCTCCATCAATTCATCCATCCCTCCCTCCATCAATTCATCCATCCCTCCATCCATCCATCCATCCATCCCTCCATCCATCTCTCCATCCATTCACCACCCCTCCCTTCATCACTCCCTCCATCCCTCTATCTATCCCTCTATCCCTCCATCCATCCCTCTATCCCTCCATCCATCCATCCATCCATCCCTCCATCCATCTATCTTTCCCTCCATCCATTCATCCATCCCTCCATCCCTCCATCCAACCATCTCTCCATCCATCCATCCATCCATTCATCCATCCATTCATCCCTCCATCCCTTTCCTCCATCCATCCCTCCATCTCTCCATCCATTCATCCCTCCATCCATTCATCCCTCCATCCATTCATCCCTCCATCCATCCATCCCTCCATCCCTCCATCCATCCATCCATCCATCCATCCATCCAGCCAATGTGAAAAGAGACGGAAGGCACTCACCAAATATGTGGTAAAAAAAGCTGTTTTATTCGACCATCAGGTCAGGGGGAAAGGCGTGGCCTTTCATTGGAATGAGCACCGTGGCCAGAATGCAAGGAAATTACAAGCCATATAATGCGTGTATCAACCTAAAATAGGAAGATTGAGCGGTTAGCTCACTGAATGGTGCCAGTGTTTCCTCCTTTCACTGTTATATTTGAATGATCACCGTGGCCAGAAAGCAAAGAAATTTACAAGCCATAAAATGCGTGTTTAAACCTGAAATAGGAAGATTGAGCGGTTAGCTCGCTGAATAGTGCCAGTGTTTCCTCCTTTCACTGTTATATTGGAATGGGCACCGTGGCCAGAATGCAAGGAAATTTACAAGCCATATAATGCGTGTGTAAACCTGATATAGGAAGATTGAGCTGTTAGCTCGCTGAATGGTGCCAGTGTTTTCTCTTTTCACCATCCATCCATCCATCCTTGCAGCTGAACAATCTGCTTCTGGATTCTCTACTGCAATATAGAGGTCTTTTTTTTTCTCTTTTTCTCTCTCTCTCTTGTTCTCTCTTTTTCTCTATTTTTCTCTCTTTTTCTCTCTCCCACTTTTTCTCTCTTTCTCCCTCTCTCTCTCTCTTTCTCTCTCTCTTTTTCTCTCTCTTTATCTTTCTCTCCCTTTTTCCCTCTCTATCTCATCTTTGTAGCTGAATAATCCACTTCTGGATTCTCAAGTGCAATACAGAGGTCAAGGTTACCAAATCTTCCTATGCTTTTCATTGGAGGCAGTGGCTCAATGGATAGAGCTACTGCCTAAATAGAATTAGTTCTTGCGTTCAAGTCCCGGCCGTCCCACTAAAGAATTTGATTTATTTTTAATTTTAAATTATAATTATTATTTATAATTATAATTTCATTTGATTATGCAATGAGGGATGGAGCCGGACATCAGCTGTGAGCTGCGGGACACACCTCAAAAATTGGAGCAGTTCACGGAATGAGGCTGCATTGCTCTCTCCTCTCTCTCCTCTTCCTCCTCTCTCCTCTCTCTCATCTCTCTCTCTTCTCTCTCCTCTCTCTCTTCTCTCTCTCTCTTCTCTCTCTCCTCTCTCTCTTCTCTCTCTCCTCTCTCTCTTCTCTCTCTCCTCTCTTCTCTCTCTCTCTCTCTCCCTCTCTCTCTTCTTTTTTTCTCTCTTTTTGTCTCTCTTCTCTCCTCTCTCTCTTTTCTCTCTCTTCTCATCTCTTCTCTCTCTCTCTCTTATCTCTCTCTCCCTCTCTTTCTTTTCTCCCTCTTTTCTCTCTCTACTTTCTCTCTCTTTTCTCTCTCTTTTCTCTCTCTTTTCTCTCTCTCTGATCTGGCGATGATCAGCTGATGCGGTCATCTGACGGAATCAGCTGACACTATAAGTCGAGCCGTGGGGCTGGCTTTTTACCGCCCGGCCGGCTAAACTATCAGCTGGTGCTGTTGGACAGGAGTCTGCACTGAAGTGTGTTTTTTGGTTTTGCACTGATGCATCAGCTGATTGTATAAAAGCCGTTTATACAATCAGCTGCTGTGTCATGTGATTCAGGCCCTTGAACCTGACACATCATCTGATCGCTTTGCCTTCATATTGATCAGATGATATTGGATCCGGATTGGACAGCGCGGGACCCTTGACCCAGAATTACTGCGGAGGGGGGTTCTTTATTTCAATAAAGATGGAGTCACTAATTGTGTTGTGTTTTATTTCTAATAAAAATATTTTTCTGTGTATTGTGTTTTTTTTTTTATCTGTACTAGAAATTCATGGTGGCCATGTCTAATATTAGCGTGACTCCATGAATTTCGGGCTTAGGGCCAGTTGATAATATACAGCTAGCCCTAACCCCATTATTACCCAGCGAGGCACCCATCACCAGGGCAGCTGGAGAGTTAAATACAGCGCCAGAAGATGGCGCTTCTATTTAAGCGACATTTTCTGGGGCGGCTACGGACTGCAATTCACAGCAGGGGTGCCCAGAAAGCTTGGGCACCCTGCGCTGCAGATTCCAATCCCCAGCTGCCTAGTTGTACCTGGCTGGACACAAAAAGTGGGCGAAGCCCACGTCATTTTTTTTTTTTTAATTGTTTCATAAAATTCATGAAATAATTAAAAAAAAAGAGGCTTCCCTATATTTTTGGTTCCCAGCCGGGTAAAATAGGGAGCTGGGGGTTTGTGGGCAGCCCTTAGCTGCCTGCTGTACCTGGCTAGCATACAAAAACATGGCGAAGCCCACGTAATTTTTTGGGGGGGCAAAAAACTCCTGCATACAGTCCTGGATGGAGTATGCTGGAGTATGCTTGTACTATGCCTTGTACCCTATTTGTACCCGGCTGGGAACTAAAAACATAGGGAAGCCCTTTTTTAATTCTTGAATTTCATGAAATAATTAAAAAAAAAAGACATGGGCTTTGCCCCATTTTTGTGTCCAGCCAGGTACAACTAGGCAGCTGGGGATTGGAATCCGCAGCACAGGTTAGCCTGAGATTTCTGGACTCCTCTGCTGTGAATTGCAGTCAACAGCCGCCCCAGAAAATGGCGCTTTCATAGAAGCGCCATCATCTGGCGTTGTATCCAAGTCTTCCTGATGCCCTGGTGATGGGTAGCTCACTGGATAATAATGGGTTAATACTAGCTTTGTTTTACTAGCTAATATTAACCCACAGATTCTTAATGTCAGGCAAGTTTTTCCCGGCCATTAAGAATCTCCAATAAAGGGTTAAAAAAAAAAGACACCACACAGAGAAAAAATACTTTAAAAGAAATAAATACACAGACACACTTAGAGACTCCATGTTTATTACTCCCTCTCAGCCCTCCATGATCCTGGTCTTCTGTCTTTCTTTCTCCTTCAACCCATGCAGCTCTGCTATATCAGACAGAACTGCATGGGAGGTAGACGCTGCTGCTCCCATGCAGTCTAATCACTCAGTGAGTGAGCAGAGGCTGCGGGCTGTAAGCGGTGACGTCACCGCTGCCACCGTAGCAATAGCAACCTGACAGGTGGGTTACTATAGCAACGGTGATCTCCGTTATTGACCGACTATGGCATCCAGTCATTGCACGTGGGCTGACTCTGTAAAGAGCACGACATGCATGGACGGGGAGTCGACCATGTGCCAGAGCATCTTGCCAGTACACGGAAATGCTGGAACGAGCACCGCGTACCGGTGAGATGCACTGACAGGACCTAGCATGACATCCAGCCATGTGACCAGTCTGTAGTCAATGAGATAATAGACACGTGACTGGTCACATGCTATGACGACGTCACGGAAGGTCTTATGATCAGTGCTGGTTACCAGGAGGGCGCAGCGATGATCGGATGGAAAAGCGGCGGGAGACAGAGTGAAGGACGCGTCGCGGGGACCTGTAAGTGTAATGGCAATGTTTATTAACTGTATGTGTACATGTAGAATGTGTTTTTATGTGTTTGTGTTTGCCTACCATTGTTTTCAATGGGGTTCGAAAGTGTTTGTCCAACGTTCGTCGAACGTTTGCAGAACTGAGCCGCCGTTCGACGAACCGAACTGAACTCGAACACTAAGGGGGTGGCTCAACACTAGTTATTACACTATTGGGCTACATTGGAGCAGGTAAGTAGATAGTGACTACTTACCTGCCCTGCGGTCAGCCCCTCTCCCCCCGCTCAGAGTGGTCATGTGACTGCTCCTGCCGTGATTTTGCAGTTTCCTCTTATGTCACGATGACTGGGCATGTCACAGCCGACATCATGTAGCTGCGCTGCTGGGCAGGTATATGGTGCCGGAGTCCCCGCCCTCCTCCCAGCGTGCAGGCAGTGGCCCCTTGCTGAACGCTGCCTGTGCAGGAGCCCGTGCAGTCAGCGCTGTATATCAGATGACTGAATCCTGGGTGCTCTGCAGATGGGAGTGCTATATACAGGTATGATTAGCCGCTGGCCAATCAGAGGCTAGCAGTGGATCATTGCACTAGTTGTATACAGAGTTCGGCTCTGCAGAGTGCCCTGGAATCTGCAGCTGATATAAATCGCTGTCAGCTGCCTCTGCAGGGTGCTGTGAAGTCAACGCTTTATAACAGATGACAGATTCTCAGGCATTCTGCAGAGCCAAACTCTGTATACAGCTATGATCAGCCGCCGGCCAATCAGAGGCCAGCAGCTGATCATTGGTGAAGCTGCATAGAGAGCTTGTCCTGCACAGCACCTGGAAATCAGTCCTCTGACTGCACGGCTCCTGCACCAACAGCGATCAGCAAGGAGGGGGCTGCGGCCGCAAGAGGCAGAACACAGGACACCGAGGGAACGAGGACAGGTGAGAAAAATGTGTTTGTTTTTTTGTGTGTGTGAAGACTAGCAGACTAAGGAGCAATGCTACAGGAGAGAGCACTGCTACAAGAAGAGGAGTCCATTACTACAGGATAGGCACAAGGCAAGAGGACAGTACTATAGTATGGGGACAGGGATGGGCACAGTACTATAGTAAGAGGATAGGGATGGGCACAGTACTATAGTATGGGGACAGGGATGGGCACAGTACTACATTATATGTGCGGTGGATGTGAGGATCACTGCTCTGTACTACCAATGATTGGATATACAGAGTAGTGATATCTCATCTGTGACAGCACAATCTCCCCACATCCACCGCACATATAATGTAATAATGGTCAGTGCTGGGGCAGAATACTGACACTGAATGTGTTTACAGAAGGCGGGCAGAGGTCGGGGCTGGACAGTGATGTCGGGTGGTGCCAGCTCTGACTGTGAAGTTCGGCAGTCTGGCATGTCATGTTAGGTTGAGCTGCATGTAAACAAAGAGCTGCAGAGCATAAAGTGATAATTCAAGAGGAACAAAAGTTAGAAAACAAAAAAAAAAAATGTAGAGGTGTTTTATATAACAATACAGCACAGGTTAGCTTAAAAAAATGTTTTGGGAGTTTATTTCCGACAACTCCTTTAAATGATTCAAACAGTCAGAAAAGGCCTCTCAAAGAAACATGTACAGTCATATGAAAAAGTTTGGGCACGCCTATTAATGTTAACCTTTTTTCTTTATAACAATTTGGGGTTTTGCAACAGCTATTTCAGTTTCATATATATTTTTCAGTTTCATATATTCATATAATAATTGATGGACTCAGTAATATTTCTGGATTGAAATGAGGTTTATTGTACTAACAGAAAATGTGCAATCCGCATTTAAACAAAATTTGACAGGTGCAAAAGTCTGGGCACCTCAACATAAAAGTGACATTAATATTTTGTAGATCCTGCTTTTGCAAAAATAACAGCCTCTAGTCACTTCCTGTAGCTTTTAAGGAGTTCCTGGATCCTGGATGAAGGTATATTTGACCATTTCTGTTTACAAAACAATTCCAGTTCAGTTAAGTTTGATGGTCGCCGAGCATGGACAGCACGCTTCAAATCATCCCACAGATTTTCAATGCTATTCAGGTCTGGGTACTGGGATGGCCATTCCAGAACATTGTAATTGTTCCTCTGCATGAATGCCGGAGTAGATTTGGAGCGGTGTTTTGGATCATGGTCTTTCTGAAATATCCATCCCCAGCGTAACTTCAACTTCGTCACTGATTCTTGCACATTATTGTCAAGAATCTGCTGATACTAAGTTGAATCCATGCGACCCTCAACTTTAACAAGATTCCCGCTACTGGCATTGGCCACACAGCCCCAAAGCATGATGGAACCTCCACCAAATTTTACTGTGGGTAGAAAGTGCTTTTCTTGGAATGCCGTGGTTTTTTGCCTTTTTTTTGCAAACCTCAGGCGACTCTGTTTGTGGCATGCTTGCAGAAACGGCTTCTTTCGCATCACTCTCCCATACAGCTTCTCCTTGTGCAACGTGCGCTGTATTGTTGACCGATGCACATTGACACTATCTGCAGGAAGATGAAGCTGCAGGTCTTTGGAGGTGGTCTGTGGATTGTCCTTGACTGTTCTCACCATTCTTCTTCTCTGCCTTTCTGATATTTTTCTTGGCCTGCCACTTCTGGGCTTAACAAGAACTGTACCTGTATTCTTCCATTTCCTTACTATGTTCCTCACAGTGAAAACTGACAGTTTAAATCTCTGAGACAACTTTTTGTATCCTTCCCCTGAACAACTATGTTGAATAATCTTTGTTTTCAGATCATTTGAGAGTTTTTTTGAGGAGCCCATGATGCCACTCTTCATAGGAGATTCAAATAGGAGAACAACTTGCAAGTGGCCACCTTAAATACCTTTTCTCATGATTGGATACACCTGCCTATGAAGTTCAAAGCTAAATGAGGTTACAAAACCAACTTAGTGCTTCAGTAAGTCAGTGTAAAGTAGTTAGGAGTGTTCAAATCAACAAATTGATAAGGGTGCCCATACTTTTGCACCTGTCATATTATGTTTAAATGTGGATTGCATATTTTCTGTTAGTACAATAAACCTCATTTCAATCCAGAAATATTACTCAGTCCATCAGTTATTAGATATATGAAACTGAAATAGCTGTTGCAAAAACCCAAATTGTTATAAAGAAAAAAGGTTAACATTAATAGGGGTGCCCAAACTTTTTCATATGACTGTATATCTGACACATAAAAATGACTAAGAACATACAGCAATTACAGGGTCACATTGGTGAAGACAGTAAAAATTCTCCCTACTAGTCCACTATATACATCCGTGGTATCAGTTGGGACGGTACAAAGCTGCACCAACAATTATCATACCCATATAGCTGTAAGTGTCATAAAGTGCAGGCAGACCAGAGTGAGGAGGTGAAATCCCCCACAGAAGAGAAGACCCCCAATTTGATTTACTTGCTTCATCAGGGGGATGAAACTAGGAGAAACCACAACTTAATGCCACTTTACACGCTGCGATCTTGCTAGCGAGATCGCTAGCATGCGTACCCGCCCCCATCGGTTGTGCGTCATTGGCAAATCGCTGCCCGTGGCGCAAAACATCGCTAGAACAGTCACACTACATACCTGCCTAATGACGTTGCTGTGACCGGCGAACTGCCTCCTTTCTAAGGGGGCGGTTTGTTCGGCGTCACAGCGACGTCACTAAGCGGCCGCCCAATCAAAGCGGACGGGCGGAGTTGAGCGGGACGAACATCCCGCCCACCTCCTTCCTTCCTCAATGCGGGCGGCCGCAGGTAAGATGAGGTTCCTCGTTCCTGTGGTGTCACACAAAGCGAATGACGAACAACATCGTACCTGTAGCAGCAACGATATTTGGGAACTTGACAGCGTGTCAACGAGCAACGATAAGGTCAGTATTTTTGCTCGTCAGCGGTCGCTTGTACGTGTCACACGCAATGACGTCGCTAAAGAGGCCGGATGTGCGTCACAAATTCCGTGACCCCCAATGACATCACGTTAGCGATGTCGTTGCGTGTAAAGCGGCCTTTACACAGCTTAAGACGTTCCCTAAAAACACATCTTTTAAAGGTGGCTTATCACCTTCCCTACTTCTCAGAACATTACTCTCCATCAGACTCCACCACGCCCAAAAGCATCACGGAGATTGGCTGGGGACTGGCTCATGCAGCCTTATCTATCTACCATTTCTTAGAAATGGCTGAACCATTGTTGTAAATAAGCACCTGTATCTTGTAACCCCCACCTCACTGGTTGTAGATTCTTAAGAGCAGGGTTTTCATTATTTTTCCTTGAATTTTTGTATTTTATTTAACTGTTACTTATGAATGTTTGTTTGTATATGAACCTCTTAATTGTAAAGCACTTCAGAAAACTGTTGGCGCCATAGAAAAATTATTAATAATAATAGTCTTTATTATTATTATTATTATTATTATTATTATTATTATTATTATTATTTACCATGTTCTTTTCTTTGTAGGCCTAAAGCGCTGTGGAATTAATAGCGCTATATAAATGAATAAAATTATTAATTATTATTATTATTCCATTTCCGGTAAATAGAAGACTGATATGCTTTACCGAAAAGATATATCTTGGCCTCATGTCTTCACAAGACGCTTTCCCAGAAGGATTTGGTCTTACTCAAGTACATTTTAGCAAAGTGTAATTTAGCTTTATTATGTCTCTCCTGGATCTCCTGCAGGACAGTATGAATATCTTTGGAACTTGATTGGGGCTGCTTATTAACCATTTGGACTATCCTGCTTTGCAATCTTTCATCAATTTTTCTCTGCTGTCCACATCAAGGGAAATTAGCTACAGTGCCATGAATTGTAAACTTCTTGATTATGTTGAGCACCGAGGACAAAGAAACATCAAGATCTCTGGAAATGTACTTGTAACCTTGAGATACTTGATATTTTTCAACATCTTTTGTTCTTAAGTCCTCAGCCAGTTCTTTCCTCCTTTTCCTGTTCTCCATGCTTAGTGTGGCACACACAGACACACAATGCAACTTCTCCTTGTTTCTGGTTTAAAATGCGATTTTCATATTGCCCACACCTGTTAAATGCCACAGGTAGGTTTGAACTAGCATCACATGCTTGAAACAAAGTTGCTTACCCACAGTTTTAGAAAGGTGCCAACAGTTCTTTCCTGACCATTTTGGGGGTTTTGTGTGAAATTATGTCCAGTCTGTTTTTTTCTGTTATAACAAAACATGTGGAATAATAATTATTTTCTGGAAGAAATACTTCCTTTTCTGGAACAATTTCAAGGGTGCTAACATTTTCTGCCATGAATGTAACTAATTATATACATGCTAATGAAGCAAAATAAAGGGTCAGCAGCATTCCAATATGCATTCAAATTAATAAGCACAAGACTTTTTGTTCCATCTCAGATAGTTGACAGTTATGGCAAGAATTCATATAACAATGTTTCAGGCTATTGCCCTTCATCAGGCTGAAGATAGAAACAGAAAAATAGAAAATAATCTCATACGTTGACATAAAATCTGAATGAGATAAAATGTCATCTATGTTACATAGATAGTATAGAGGTGGTGTAACTGTAATATTACTGCTATAGTTGCATTGACACCTGTACTATACAATATACAGGATGACATCAAGGTCAGAGTCCTATACACATACTGTAGACGTCAATAATACAACATTTATATCCTATGGGTATTGCATTATTGACCTTAATGAGTATTGGACTAATACTTTTACAATATTGAATTTGCACTGTAGCTGGTTGGGCAATGATGGCATTAAGATTTCAAGATGTACTACCATTTTAGTAGTCAAATTCTAGTGGTGACAGTTGAAAAGGCACAGAGAAAGAGTTTATGCCTAACAAATGTCATACAGAGTTTTGCATGAACTTCATCAACTGTCATGGCGGTGTCGGATTCTGATCAACACTAGAGATGAGCAATGTTCGAGGTTCGCCAATTTCATGTTTGAGTGATTTTGGGGGGTGCTCGAGATCGAACTCGAACTTGAGCTTTTTGCTAAAAGCTCGAGTTACGTTCGAGAACGGTTCGATCAGCATAAACGTGGCTTTTCACAGTAAGGCTATGTGCACATGTTGCTATCTGCATGCATCCTGCGTCCCCAGCACAATCCCTCTCTCTTTCCTACTCACCGATCACGGGCGCCTCGCTGCACGCTGTCACAAATCTGCTGTGTCTTTTCCTCTTTAGAAAATGGCTGCCGCTTCATTAGTCAATTAGTTATTCCATGCTTTCCCCGCCCACTGGCGCCCAGGATTGGTTGCAGTAAGACACGTCCCCAAGCTGGGTGACAGATTTGTCACTGCAACCAATCACAGCCGCCGGCGGGCGGGTCTATATCGTGCAATAAAATAAATAAATAAATAATAATTAAAAAAAAAAAAAAAAGCGATTTCCCCCCCCATATTTGATACCAGCCAGGATAAAGCCGCACGGCTGGAGGCTGGTATTGTCAGGGTGGAGAGCACCACGTTATCGGGAGCCCACCACCCTAACAATATCACCCAGCAGCCGGCCGGAATAGCCGCATCTATTAGATGCGACTGTCCCGGGGAACTCTACCCAGCTCATTCCGAATTGTCCTGGTGTGGTGGCAATCGGGGTAATAATGAGTTTAATCATGCCAGGCGTCTCCCCGAGACACCTTCCATGATTAAACTTAAAGTGAAAGTAAAGAAACACACACACCGAAAAATCCTTTATTTGGCATAAAAGACAAAAAAGACCCCTCTTTCACCCCTTTATTAACCCACAAATACCCCTCCAGGTCCGATGTAATCCACACGACACTGTCAGCTCTGCTCCCTGAAAATGTAGCAGCACCGTAGAACACCATCGCGCTGTCAGCACTGCAGGCTTCAAGATTACAAAATCTGCCTCTGTTTATCAATAGAGGTAATAGCTCAGTGGATTGGGCGCTCACATATGAAGAATGAAGTCGCGAGTTCCGATCCCGGTAAAAAATTTAAATTTTTTTTTTCATTTTTTAATTTTTTTATTTTTAATTATATCGTGCAGTAAAATAAATAAATAAATTAAAAAAATGCAGTTCCCCCCATATTTGATACCAGCCAGGATAAAGCCACATGGCTGGAGGCTGGTATTGTCAGGATTGAGAGCACCACGTTATTGGGAGCCCTCCAGCCTAACAATATCACTCAGCAGTCGGCCGGAATAGCCACATCCATTAGATGCGACTGTCCCGGGAGACTCTACCCAGCTCATCCCGAATTGCCCTGGTGCGGTGGCAATCGGGGTAATAATGAGTTAATCATGCCAGGCGTCTCCCAGAGATACCTTCCATGATTAAACTTAAAGTGAAAGTAAATAAACACACACAACGAAAAATACTTTATTTGGAATAAAAGACAAAAAATCACCCTATTTCACCCCTTTATTAATCCACAAATACCCCTCCAGGTCCGACGTAATCCACACGACTCTGTCAGCTCTGCTACAGAACACAAGTGCTCTGATCAGCTCCACGTAGCAATGAAGTGAATCGCGTGGTCAGCAGAGACTTCAGCAATACAGAAGTCAAGATTACAAAATCCGCCTATTGTTATCATGAGAAGCAGTAGACTAGTGGACAGCGCGCTCGCTTAAGAAACATGAGGTCTCGAGTTCTAGTCTCGGTGAAGAATGTTTGTTTTTTTATTTTTAATATATTTATAATATATTTATAATTATAATTTAATTATGCACTGAGGGGGGGAGCCGGACATCAGCTGTGAGCTCTCTTTCTCTCTTTTTTTTCTCTCTCCTTTTTTTCTATCTCTCTCTCTCTTTCTCTCCTTTCTCTCTCTCCTTTCTCTCTCTCCTTTCTCTCTCTCCTTTCTCTCTCTCCTTTCTTTCTCTTCTTTCTCTTCTTTCTCCTCTTTCTCTTCTCTCTCTTCTTTCACTCTTTCTCTCTCTCTTCCTTCTCTCTTTGTCTTCTTTCTCCTCTTTCTCTTCTTTCTCTCTTTTTCTCTCTCTCTCTCTTCTTTCTCTCTTTCTCTCTCTCCTTCCTCCCTCTCCTTTCTCTCTCTCCTTTCTCTCTCTCTTTCTTTCTCTCCTTTCTCTCTCTTCTTTCTCTCTCTCCTTTCTCTCTCTCCTTTCTCTCTTTCTCTTCTTTCTCTTCTCTTCTTGTCTGTATGGAGGAGAGCAGACAGCAGCTGCAGGACAGCAAGTCTCCGCATGCTCCATTCACTAGCAAAACAAAAGGCTTATGGCACATTTTATATATTGAGTGTGGCTATGCGATTAAGTAAAAGCACAAGCCCACTGCCTACTCCATCAAACATTGAAGCACAGAAACAAGAGGAGTTTTAGAGGATAAAATAGAGGCTTTATTGAATACAAAAATTTGCTAAAATCAGTTCATATTCATAGAAAATAGTAAATGTTCAAACATCAATTCATGGTCAATAGGTATTACAATAGAACCATTAGGTATAACAGGACAGCAGTAAGAGGTGGATGGGCAGGCTTAAACCAACGCTGGAATTGCATCATAATGTTACACTGCTAGGATCAGCCCTCCCATTTATCGAACCAGCCAAATGGCTATAGTATAAGTCCCAATGGGAGGGGGAGGAAGCAGTAAAACATGTTACCATACCTGGCTATCAGCATGGGTACATCCATGATTAAGCCAGCGTATTTGCGAAACGTACGTTGGATGTTCTTGGGGGCTTCTACCTAACCACCTGCTTGTACCCACGCTGATAGCCAATCAATAATTGCTGTCATGAATCCTCTGGTATATCTCCATTTTTTGTGTCTATGGTCGGCATCCCCAGTTCTGTATGTTTCAGGAGGGGCACTCATCAGGGGTACCTGGGGAGGACCAATTGGTCTACGCATTATCGTCTACATGGGAGATAGTTCAGCAGTATTTGCGTGACATGTGTTCTAAGTATAAGTATGCGGCTGACTGTAAACGTGTGCCAGGTCTGGACCTGTGTTTGGGTGATCTGGTGTGGTTATCTACAAGAAATATTAAGCTTAAGTGCCTTCACTTAAGTTAGAAACTTGGTTTATTGGCCCATTCACAATCACTGCAGTCATTAATCTGCTGGCTTTGCACCTGGCATTAGTGCCATTTTACAAGATTCATAATATTTTCCATAAATCGCGGCAACAACAGGGGAATCAGACATACATAATGTATTTAACATAAAAAACATACAATGTGCATGATTTTTTTTTTTTTTAATGGAAACAGCTTATATGACTGCCAATTAAGAAAAACCTGAGTATGTCACCACCATGTATACACATTTGTTTAACCTTCAGATGGGAGCATCATCGGTCATTAGTGGAGCATGGTATATCAGGCTGTTCCCTATTGCATTGTTTGTTATCAGTCAACTTGTCTGCGAAACATCCTTATAAGTAGGTGCAATCCCAGGTCAGATGTACCATACTTTTTTAGCCACATAATTTTGGTTGTGCTAGGTTTATTAATATATTGACATTTATCAATGCCATCAGTTTCACTAAATATGGATTTATTAGGTAATTTTTCTATGTATTGATAGTCTCATATCAGTTGTGGTAGCCAGATGTAAAAATTGAATGAAGCTGCACTGTATAGCTCATTTCAATGTGCACAGGCCAGCGTAGTGCTATTATTTTCTTAAATAAGAACCGATCTTGTGTGCTAGGCAGCAGTTAGTAGACAGAATAGAAATGCACAGTGCAATGTTTACATACAGTTGAAACCAGAAGTTTACATACAATATCTAAAAAGACACATCTGCATGTTTTCCTCACTATCTGACAAGAAATCAGAATAAACCTTTCCCGTTTTCAGTCAATTAGGATTACAAAAATTATTTATATTTGCCAAATGTCAAAATAATGAGAGAGACATAATGTTTTAAGGCATTTTTATAACTTTCTGCAAAGTCAAAAGTTTACATACATTTCATTAGTATTTGGTACCATTGCCCTTAAGCTGCATGACTTGGGTCAAACATTTTGAATATCCTTCCACAAGCCTCTCACAATAGTTGGTCGGAATTTGGGCCCATTCCTCCTAACAAAACTGGTGTAACTGACCATGTTTGTAGGTCGCTTTGCTCGCACCTACCTTTTCAGCTTTGCCCATAAATTTTCAATAAGATTGAGATCAGGGATTTGTGATGGCCACTCCAAAACATTGACTTTGTTATCCTAAAGCCACTTTGTATCCAGTTTATTAGTATTCTTTGGGTCATTGTCCATTTGAAATATCAATTTCCTCCCAAGCCGTAATTTCCTGGCTGATATCTTTAGATGTTGCTTCAGCATTGTCACATAATCTTCTTTCTTCATGATGTCATCTATTTTGTGAAGTGCACCAGTCCCTACTGCAGCAAAACAATCTCACAACATGATGCTGCCACCCCTATGTTTCACAGTTGGGATGGTGTTCTTAGGATTCAAAGCATCTCCCTTTTTCCTTCAAATGAAACAATGGTCATTATGGCCAAACAGTTCAATTTTAGTTTCGGGAGACCACAGGATATGTCGCCAAAAATTAAGGGTTTTGTTCCTGTGTGTATTTACAAACATTATTTTTGATTTTTTTTATGTTCTTTTGGAGTAATAGCTTCTTCCTGGCAAGGTGGCCTTTCAGCCTATGTTGATACAGTATTCGTTTCACTCTGGATAATGACACAATCTTGCTAGTTTCTACCAGCTTTTTCACAAGATCTTTTGCTTTTGTTCTTGGGTTGATATGCACATGTCTGACCAAAATTCATCTCTGCTACACAAAACCCGTTTTCTTCCTGAGCGGTATGATGGCTGGACATTTCCATCTTGTTTGTACTTGTGTATAATTGTTTGTACAGATGAACAAGGCACCTTCAGGTATCTGTAAATTGCACCCAAGGATGAACCAGACTTGTACAAGTCCACAATTCTCTTCCTGTGATCTTGGCTGATTTCTTTTGACTTTCCCATGATGCTGCACAATGTAGCAGCGTGTTTCAGGTGTGCATTAAAATACATCCACAGGTGTGTTTCTAATTAATTTTGATGTTACCAATAAATCCAAATCAGAAGTTTCCAAAGACATGATATCATCATGTGGGCTGTCATATATTGTTTAAAGCCATAGCTCTTAGGCGGGCTTTATACGTTGCGACATCGCTGGCAATTGCTAGCGATGTCGAGTGCGATAGCACCCGCCCCCGTCTTACATGCGATATCTGGTGCTTGCTGCCGTAGCGAACATTATCGCTACGGCAGCTTCACACACACATACCTGGTCGGCGACGTCGCTGTGACCGCCAAACAATCCCTCCTTCAAGGGGGGGGTGCGTTCGGCATCACAGCGACGTCACCGTGACGTCACTAAGCGGCCAGTCAATAGAAGCGGAGGGGCGGAGATGAGCGGGACATAACATCTCGCCCACCTTCTCTCTTCCGCATTGCTGGTGCACACAGGTAAGGAGATGTTTGTCGTTCCTGCGGTTTCACACACAGCGATGTGTGATGCCGCAGGAACGACAAACAACATCATATCTGCAGTAGAGATGAGCGAACCGGTCCCGGTTCAGCTCGAGGCCGGTTCGCCGAATGGAGGTCCCGTTCGAGTTCGGCTCGTCGAACGTTCGACGAACCAAACTCGAACTGCATAGGAAACAATGGCAGGCAATCACAAACACAGAAAAACACCTAGAAAACACCCTCAAAGGTGTCCAAAAGGTGACAAACAACTCAAACACATGGGAAAGTGACAAGGACATATACTCATGCGAAAACAAAACAGCTGGACAAGGAAAAAGAGGAGGACACACAGATATAGGCATGGCACGCCCTTCTAAAGTCATGTAAAACACCGCAAGGTGACTCCAAGCGGAGTCTCCCTTTTTTCCAAAAATTGGGCCACACAGACACCCACCCCTTCAGTGGCAGCAGTTGTGCCCCAGTTGTACACTTCACAGCTACATTTGCATCAAGCACATTCAAAAATATGCCATTCTTATCCGTCCCCAGGATGACACCGGGGTAGGTAGCAAAGTCTTTCCTGATCCCAGCTCTGTTCATCTTGGCTTCTTTTAAAAACACAGCAAGCAAGGGTTACTCCAAGCGGAGTCTCCCTTTTTTCCAAAAATTGGGCCACACAGACACCCACCCCATCAGTGGCAGCACTTGGGCCCTAGTTGCAAACAGGATGTTTTGATTTGCATCAAGCACATTCAATAATACGCCATAATTAACCGTCCCCAGCGTGACACCGGGGTAGGTAGATAAAGTCTTTGCTGAACCATGACTTGTTCATCTTGGCTTCTTTTAAAAACAATGTAAGCAAGGGTTACTCCAAGCGGAGTCTCCCTTTTTTCCAAAAATTGGGCCCCACACACACCCACCCCTTCAGTGGCAGCAGTTGTGCCCCAGTTGTACACTTCACAGCTACATTTGCATCAAGCACATTCAAAAATACGCCATTCTTATCCGTCCCCAGGATGACACCGGGGTAGGTAGCAAAGTCTTTCCTGATCCCAGCTCTGTTCATCTTGGCTTCTTTTAAAAACACAGCAAGCAAGGGTTACTCCAAGCGGAGTCTCCCTTTTTTCCAAAAATTGGGCCACACAGACACCCACCCCATCAGTGGCAGCACTTGGGCCCTAGTTGCAAACAGGATGTTTTGATTTGCATCAAGCACATTCAAAAATACGCCATAATTAACCGTCCCCAGCGTGACACTGGGGTAGGTGGATAAAGTCTTTGCTGAACCATGACTTGTTCATCTTGGCTTCTTTTAAAAACAATGTAAGCAAGGGTTACTCCAAGCGGAGTCTCCCTTTTTTCCAAAAATTGGGCCCCACACACACCCACCCCTTCAGTGGCAGCAGTTGTGCCCCAGTTGTACACTTCACAGCTACATTTGCATCAAGCACATTCAAAAATACGCCATAATTAACCGTCCCCAGTATGACACCGGGGTACGTAGCAAAGTCTTTCCTGATCCCAGCTCTGTTCATCTTGGCTTCTTTTAAAAACAATGTAAGCAAGGGTTACTCCAAGCGGAGTCTTCCTTTTTTCCAAAAATTGGGCCCCACACACACCCACCCCTTCAGTGGCAGCAGTTGTGCCCCAGTTGTACAATTCACAGCTAGGTTTGCATCAAGCACATTCAAAAATACGCCATAATTAACCGTCCCCAGGATGACACCAGGGTAGGTAGCAAAGTCTTTCCTGATCCCAGCTCTGTTCATCTTGGCTCCTTTTAAAAAACACAGCAAGCAAGGGTTACTCCAAGCGGAGTCTCCCTTTTTTCCAAAAATTGGGCCCCACACACACCCACCCCTTCAGTGGCAGCAGTTGTGCCCCAGTTGTACACTTCACAGCTACATTTGCATCAAGCACATTCAAAAATACGCCATTCTTATCCGTCCCCAGGATGACACCGGGGTAGGTAGCAAAGTCTTTCCTGATCCCAGCTCTGTTCATCTTGGCTTCTTTTAAAAAAAATGTAAGCAAGGGTTACTCCAAGCGGAGTCTTCCTTTTTTCCAAAAATTGGGCCCCACACACACCCACCCCTTCAGTGGCAGCAGTTGTGCCCCAGTTGTACAATTCACAGCTAGGTTTGCATCAAGCACATTCAAAAATACGCCATAATTAACCGTCCCCAGGATGACACCAGGGTAGGTAGCAAAGTCTTTCCTGATCCCAGCTCTGTTCATCTTGGCTCCTTTTAAAAAACACAGCAAGCAAGGGTTACTCCAAGCGGAGTCTCCCTTTTTTCCAAAAATTTGGCCCCACACACACCCACCCCTTCAGTGGCAGCAGTTGTGCCCCAGTTGCAAACAGGTTGTTTTGATTTGCATCAAACACATTCAAAAATACGCCATAATTAACCGTCCCCAGCGTGACACCGGGGTAGGTAGATAAAGTCTTTGCTGAACCATGACTTGTTCATCTTGGCTTCTTTTAAAAACAATGTAAGCAAGGGTTACTCCAAGCGGAGTCTCCCTTTTTTTCCAAAAATTGTGCCCCACACACACCCACCCATTCAGTGGCAGCACTTGTGCCCTAGTTGTACACTTCACAGCTAGATTTGCATCAAGCACATTCCAAATCCACAAGCATTTACTCTCCCCAGGATGACACAGGGGTTGTAAATTCCTTCTGGATCCCTGACTTGTTCATTTTGATGAACGTCAGTCTGTCCACATTGTCACTGGACAGACGCGTGCGCTTATCTGTCAGCACACACCCAGCAGCACTGAAGACACGTTCAGAGACAACGCTGGCAGCTGGACACGACAAAATCTCCAAGGCGTAACTGGAGAGCTCTGGCCATTTTTCTAGGTTTGAAGCCCAAAAGGAGCAAGGCTCCAGTTGCACAGTCATGGCATCGATGTTCATTTGGAGATACTCCTGTATCATCCTCTCCAGCCGTTGACTATGTGTCAGACTTGTTGTCTCTGGTGGCCTTGCAAAGGAGGGTCTAAAAAAATTATGAAAAGATTCCATAAAATTGCTGTTACCAGCACCAGATACGGTCCTACTGGTACGGGTAGACTGTTGAAGATGACGAGACCGTCCCATGTTTGTCAAGTTACAACTGGGAGATTCCCTCCCTGCACCTGCACGGTTGTTTGGTGGAAAAGCCGAGCTAAGATCGAGTAACAGCTTCTGCTGATACTCCTGCATACGTGCATCCCTTTCTATGGCTGGAATTATGTCACAAAATTTGGACTTGTACCGGGGATCTAATAGTGTGGCAATCCAGTAGTCATCATCACTTCTAATTTTGACAATACGACTGTCATGTTGGAGGTAGTGCAACAAAAAGGCACTCATGTGTCTTGCGCAGCCATGCGGACCAAGTCCACGCTGTGTTTGTGGCATAGAGGTGCTACCCGTTCTTTCTTCCTCTGACATCTCCCCCCAACCTCTTTCAACTGAAATTTGACCAAGGTCTCCCTCATCCGCTGAGTCTTCCATGTCCATGGACAGTTCGTCCTCCATTTCTTCATGTTCTCCTGCACCTTGCTCAACATTTCGCCTGCTACTATGCGCCCTTGTCGATCCCTGTCCCCCATGGTCCCATGCCTGCTGCGTTGGTGATGATGAACGTCTGGACCTTGGTGATGTTGTTGTCCCTTGCGCATATGAATCCTCCTGTAGTTCCTCCCCTTCATGTTGTCCCACCCCCTGACTCCGAATAGTGTTTAGCGTGTGCTCCAGCATGTAAATGACTGGAATCGTCATGCTGATAATGGCATTGTAAGAGCTAAACATATTCGTCGCCATGTCGAAACTGTGCAAAAGGGTGCATAGGTCCTTGATCTGAGACCACTCCATCAGGGTGATCTGCCCCACCTCTGCATCTCGTTGGCCCAGGCTATACGTCATGACGTATTGCACCAGGGCTCTGCGGTGCTGCCACAGTCGCTGTAACATGTGGAGAGTTGAATTCCAGCGTGTCGCCACATCGCATTTCAGGCGATGAACCGGCAGGCCGAAAGACTTCTGGAGCGATGCAAGTCGCTCTGCTGCGGCGCTTGAACGGCGGAAGTGAGCAGACAGTTTTCGTGCCCTGTTCAGAAGGCCATCTAGGCCGGGATAGTGTGTTAAAAATTGCTGGACGACAAGGTTCAACACGTGAGCCATACAAGGTACGTGTGTCACCTTGCCCAGGCGAAGGGCCGCACCCAGGTTTGCAGCATTGTCGCACACGGCCTTACCAGGCTGCAGGTTGAGTGGAGACAACCATTTATTAAACTCGGACCGCAGAGCTGACCACAACTCCTCAGCTGTGTGACTCTTATTCCCAAGACATGTCAAGCTAAAGACCGCCTGATGCCGTTGCGCTCTGCTGCCAGCATAGTAATGAGGGGTGCGTGATTCCTTCTGCGCAGTGAGAACGCTGGTGGCCTGACCAGGCAGGCTTGGGGCGGAGGTGGAGGACCCAGATGAGGTGGAGGATGCAGAAGCAGTGGCGGAACTTGGACAGACAGAGGATTGACACACAAGTCGTGGGGACGGCAAGACTTGTGCAGCAGACCCTTCACCATCTATCACCATAGTTACCCAGTGCCCAGTCAGCGACATGTAACGTCCCTGTCCATGCTTACTGGTCCAAGTATCGGTGGTGAAATGCACCCGTTCACACACAGAGTTTCTCAAGGAAGCGGTGATGTTGTGTGCGACATGCTGGTGTAGCGCGGGCACACCTTTCTTAGAGAAGTAGTGGCGACTAGGCATCTGGTACTGGGGCACAGCGACAGACATAAGGTCTCTAAAATCCTGTGTGTCCACTAGGCGGAAAGGCAGCATTTCGGTAGCCAACAGCTTACAGAGGGATAGAGTCAACCTCTTAGCTTTGTCATGGGTCGCAGGAAGTGGCCTTTTATTTGACCACATCTGAGGGACAGAGATCTGGCTGCTGTGTGTAGACGGTGTTGAGTAGGGTGTCCCTGGAAAAATGCAGGTTTGTGAGGAAAGTGCAGGCGGAGACATGATGTTGCCTTCATCCAACGTTGGTGCTATCGATGTCTGAGAGAGCTGTACACACTCACTTGTTTCCCCTTCCAAACCAACTGACGACCTACCAAGCAAACTGCCTGTTGCGGTTACAGTGGTGGAAGTTGTGCGTGGAAAAACAGGTGTGACAGCTGTCCCCACAGTCCTAGAAGATGAAGAGCGCGCGGATGCACTGGAAGGGGCAGGCGGTGGATGGTTCACTCCGCTAGGCCGCATTGCAGCACGGTGAGCTTCCCACCGGGACCTATGATATTTATTCATGTGACGATTCATGGAAGAAGTTGTCAAACTGCTGAGGTTTTGACCTCTACTAAGAGAATCATGACAAAGTTTACAGATCACATAATTTGGGCGATCTTTTTCTATGTCAAAAAAGGACCAGGCTAGGCAAGGCTTAGAGGCCATGCGACCTGTTGATCCACCCCGAATAATGCTCATAGGCAGAGTGGTGGCTGAGGATGCAGTTGTAGACGTGCTACCAGTGCTCCGACTGTGTCCAGGAAGGCGCAAGGTAACTTCGTCGTCGGTTGCATCCTCCTCCACCGCCTCTGTTGACCTCCTCGAGTGTCTGACTGTGGGTTGACAGTAGGTGGGATCTAGAACTTCATCATCAATTGTTGTGTTTGCACTCCCCTCCCCCTCAGACCGAGCCTCTTCTTGCCCTGACCGAATATTTAAGTTGTCATCCCAATCGGGTATCTGCGTCTCATCTTCATCAGTATGTTCCTCATTGTCTATAACCACAGGTGTTACAGTTTGTGACAAAGGGTCAACATTATGCTCAGAAACTTGGTCCTCACGGCCTGAATCAGAGTCACAAAGGTTCTGGGCATCACTGCAGACCATTTCCTGTTCTGTACTCACTGTAGCTTGGGAGCAGACCTCTGATTCCCAGGCTATAGTGTGACTGAACAGCTCTGCAGACTCAGCCATCTCAGTTCCACCATACTGTGCAGGGCTGATGGAGACTTCAGAGCTGGGAGAAAGCAAGTTTGATTGGGATGACAACTCAGAGGACTGGTGTTTTTTGGATGTGGTACTTGAAGTGGCTGAGAGGGCACTTGTTGGACCACTTGAGATCCATTCAAGCATTTTCCTTTTTTGCCCATCATCTACCTTTCTTCCTGTTGTTCGTGTCCGTAAAAAAGGGAGCACATCGGATTGTCCACGGTAAGTAGTAGACATCTTACTTTTGCTGGTAGATGGTCTATCTTCAGCAGATGATAATGGAGCTTTGCCACCTTCCCCACGGACAAAACCTTTTTTGCCTTTTCCACCACGCCTCTTCCCCTTTCCACCAGCATCTGTCATTTTGCCACTCATGTTGATTGCGACAAGATTGTGGACTGAAAATGTGGTAGTAAAAATTGAGAGGTGGTGTAGATTGCAGTGGTGGTCTAGCTTTATTAACAGCAGAATAATAAAGAATAAATATCCCTGACAATGCAACTACGGCCCTTAAACTGGCAGCAAAAATTGCTAGTATAATGGCTTAGTTATAATGAGTTGGAGTGTGCAAGGCAGGCAGATGCGCTCTGCAAATATCTTTGCACTAGTGGGACTATAGCAAAGTCCAATAGCCACGTATAGGATGCCACTAGGTACACTGAGTGTTTGCTAGTATAATGGCTTAGTTATGAGTTGGAGTGTGCAATGCAGGCAGACGCGCTCTGCAAATGTCTTTGCACTAGTGGGACTATAGCAAAGTCCAATAGCCACGTATAGGATGCCACTAGGTACACTGAGTGTTTGCTAGTATAATGGCTTAGTTATGAGTTGGAGTGTGCAATGCAGGCAGACGCGCTCTGCAAATGTCTTTGCACTAGTGGGACTATAGCAAAGTCCAATAGCCACAGATAGGATGCCACTAGGTACACTGAGTGTTTGCTAGTATAATGGCTTAGTTATAATGAGTTGGAGTGTGCAATGCAGGCAGATGCGCTCTGCAAATGTCTTTGCACTAGTGGGACTATAGCAAAGTCCAATAGCCACGTATAGGATGCCACTAGGTACACTGAGTGTTTGCTAGTATAATGGCTTAGTTATAATGAGTTGGAGTGTGCAATGCAGGCAGATGCGCTCTGCAAATGTCTTTGCACTAGTGGGACTATAGCAAAGTCCAATAGCCACAGATAGGATGCCACTAGGTACACTGAGTGTTTGCTAGTATAATGGCTTAGTTATCATGAGTTGGAAGTGTGCAATGCAGGCAGACGCGCTCTGCAAATGTCTTTGCACTAGTGGGACTATAGCAAAGTCCAATAGCCACAGATAGGATGCCACTAGGTACACTGAGTGTTTGCTAGTATAATGGCTTAAACAAACTAGAGGAGATTATTATTTTTGGAGGCAGGTATATCAAATTTTTACTAGCAGTCCTACCTTCATTAAATATTTAAAACATCAATTTTATTAGATAAATTTAAAAGTACAAATTAATCCCACACCGTGAGTGATACACACAACCAACAAAAACAAAAACAAAAAATTCGGACACAAATAAGGCCACAATTATGGACCCCTTTTTTATTATGCGGAGTTTGTTGTGGAGATTACGGTATTGTTTATCTAGATTAGGGCAAACAGATCTAGATACGCCCTAAATCTATCTGTCCGCTACCTGTCAATGGAGATATAACTTATGTTACACGCACCCTAAAGTTAAAGAGGTGCCCCCACTCCACGACGGCTAGCCCTTTATAGCTGCCCCTAAACTCCCTCACTGATATAGGTACAGGCAGTTTAGATATTTAATTAATTTCGTTCAAATAAGGAGATCACTTATCTTAGTATTCTTACGGCAGCTCTTTGCATAAACACAGTCCAGAAAGAGGAGAAAAGGCTCATAAGGCCACAGTTGGAGACCCCTCCACCTTTTTTTTGGACTTCCAGTATTGTCTATTCAGATTAAGGTACCAGAGTCTAAATGCACCCTACCTCAGTCTGTCCGCTACCTGACAATGGAGATATAACTTTCGTTACAACGCACCCTAACGTTAAATAGGTGCCCCCATTCCACGGCGGCTAGCCCTTGGTAGCTGATCCTAAACTCCCTCACCAATTCAGGTACAGGCAGTTTGTATATATTTGAATACTTAAAGATGGTCACTTATCTCATCTTATGTTCTCATGGCAGCTTTTCCACAGAAGAATACAGTCCGCAATATGTCCAAAGAAAAAACTCGACGCGTTTCCCCCCACTAATATATATTGGGGTTCATCAGGAGTTTCAAGGCACAATCGCCTGTGGAATAAATAATTCTATTAAAAATCTTGTCCAAAGAACACCATTGCATAGGTGGAGATTCCCCATATTTCGTTACATACCATTCTGATGTCCAGCTGCATATGTGGCAGCAGATAACCCTCAAGAGACGGTGCTTGTGGCAGAGCAAGCCGCACCTCAAACCAGAACTCTTAAGTACATTTCCTAATAGCAGGATATGATTCACCTGAAACCGATCCGCCCACTCTCCATGGATACCCGGTTTGTTTATCTGTCAGAGCACCCTGTTCAATCAGAGTTTCAAAACGGGCGCCGATCAGATGGTATCACATGATCGAACATGTGAGCGCTTGGCCCCGCCCCCTTGCGTCATCCACCATAGTGATGTTGTATTTGCGGTTATGTTTTATTAATACTCAGGCTGGCTGGCCGTAGGGGACCCCTCTCTCCTAGCGCTCCATCCACCATCAGATTTCGTTTTATTATAGTGGGAGCGCTCTGTATTTCAGAGGAGGGAGCCGATCGGGTGGTGTCACATGATCGGACATATGAGCGCTCGGCCCCGCCCCCTTACGTCATCCACCATAGTGATATTGTGTTTGGGGTTATATTCTGATAATACTCAGTCCAAACTAGCTGTAAGAGGCCCTCTCCACCAGCACCCCATCCACCATCAAATTTCATATTATTACAGTGGAGCACTCTGTATTCAGAAGAAGGGGCCGATTAGGTGGTATCACATGATCAGGCATGTGAACGCTCAGCCCCGCCCCCCTTACGTCCTCCACCATAGTGATGTTGTATTTGGGATTATGTTCTTGTAATACTCAGCCTGAGTTAACTGTAAGAGACCCTCTCTAATCGCGCTTTTACTGGCGCTTCATCCACCATCGGATTTCATATTGTTATAATGGAGCACTCTGTATTTCAGAGGAGGGGCCGGCCGGGGTGATGTCACATAGCTGAACACACACCCGGTCACGCCCCTTTACGTCATCCACCACAATTACAGTGTGTGATGCGTTGTTTCACACTGCCAATATGCTTGGACTAAGTACTATTAAGCTCCCCTATTATCATCATATCTATAGTCATGTTGTATATTAACACAATATAGCTCTATGAGCCGATCCGGATGATGTAACAGGGCCAGGCACATGACTGTCCTGGTCCCGCCTCGCTACGTCATCCACCATAGATATACTCTATTATAGGTTGTTTTCTACTGATGTTAAGTTCAAAAAGCATAGTGCCATTGAACCCTTCCACTAGCACTATGTATGTAGTCTATATTATACTTTCATACTAGAGTTAGGGGTTATAGGGGAACCCAGGTGAATGGTATACTGGTCTCATCCCATTACGTCATCAATTATAGAGGTAGGAGGCTTCATTTTTGGGGGGGAGGGGGTGGGAGGTTGGGGGGGGGGTGGAGATGGTGAGGCATCCAATATTAGGATTATAACTTCCCCCTCACTTCCTCTTTTCATTATTATCCCGATTGAACTGGAAATTACACCATGCCGTGATCAATCTCATATATTCGATCCATGCAGAACGTCGGCATATCTAGGACAAGGGAGGCAAGGGGGGGGGGGGGGGCCTGAAAACCAAACACCCCTTTTTTTTAAAAAAAAAGTTTCATTTAACACAGCAAAGGTATTCCTTGGAACGAAGATTGGTACAAAGAAATAAAAAGTAAGAGGGTGAACAGATATATCACCTCTATATCATTAATCAAGCCTGTCCCTTCACGGGACTGTCCTGGCCAGGCGGGTATTATTTTAATGCTATAAGCAGTAAGGCTATTTCTGAAGTGAAGTCCCTTGTATCTACAAAAAACAACCAAACGTAAGTTGCTCGTTTAGTCCCCTTGGTTGTACACACTCAAATCTATAGATCCATCTGCTTTCTCTCTGTAGGAGCAGCTGGTTCCAGTTTCCTTTCCTTTCTGGTTCAGGAACAACTTCAAGGACCCTAAATGCAATGGATTTGGTGTCCCCCCCATGGATTTGTCGGATATGCCTTGACACCGAAGTGTCTCTGTTGTTTCTTACATCTCCCAGATGTTCTCCCACGCGTTTGCGCAGCTCTCTTTTAGTTTTACCGACATAATCCAGGGGGCATGTACAGGTTGCAATGTATATGACTCCTTCTGTACCACAGTTCGCAAAGTCACGGCTCTCATATCTTAATCCTGTGGCAGAACAAACAGTCTGTTTTCCCTGTAGTATCCACTTACAGAACTTACAGTGACTGCACTTAAAGGTGCCATCAATTTTTCTGTCCAACCAGGTACCTCCCTGGCTGGGTGCCTTATAAAAACTGTGAACCAACCTATCCTGCAAGGATCTCCCTTTCCTAAATGTGATTGTGGGGCGATTTCCAATGAAATCCCTTAAATTGGGGTCTGCTCTTAGGATGCCCCAATGTCTCTCCAAGATCTTATAGATCTCACGATTATGATTATCAAAAGTTCCGATAATCCTTGTAATTCCATTTGGGTCATCCTTTGTTTTGGGTACCAGCAGTTCTTCTCTTTTGCATTGGACTGCATTTTTGTATGCTCGTTTTAGGGTGTCGGGGGGATAACCTCTATTAGTAAATCTCTCACAGAGATCTTCTGCTTGTTTGTGAAAGATCTGGTTATTTGAGCAGTTGCGTTTTAATCTCAAGTATTGCCCCCTCGGTATCCCTCTTTTAAGGGGTTCGGGGTGATGGCTTGTCCAGTGCAAAAGGCTATTTGTTGCCGTGCTCTTCCTATACACTTGAGTCTCAATCTGTCCCTCAGCTCCTCTTGTGAGCAATACATCCAAAAATGCCAAGCTATCCATGCCAACTTCACATGTAAAGGATAGACCGATACTGTTAGAATTAAGATGCTTTACAAACTCATCAAAAAAGAACTGACAGTCCCAGTCCATAGGACCAGGACGTCATCTATATATCGGCCCCAATACGTTATATGCTCCGCCCACTTTTGGCATGGTTCATGGAATACCACAGTGTCTTCCCACCAGCCCAGGAACAGATTTGCGTATGATGGGGCACAGGAACACCCCATCGCTGTGCCCCTGAGCTGGTGGTAGTATCTCCTATTGAAGACAAAGAAATTGTGGGTCAAAATGTATTCCATTAATCTGATAACAAATTTATTATGATTGACAAAATGTGTCCCTCTCATGCCAAGAAAATAATTTATCGCTTGTAAGCCCAAATTATGAGGTATTGAGCTGTACAATGCTTCAACATCTATTGAAGCAAAGATGGTACCTTCTTCAATCATAACGCCATTCATCTGAGTTAGGAGGTCACTTGTGTCACGCAGATAGGAGGACAGAGATATTACATAAGGTCTGAGAATTGTGTCCAGGTATACACCCACGTTCTGTGATAGCGAATTTATGCCTGCTACAATTGGTCTTCCTTTAAGGGGAGACATCCCCTTATGGATTTTTGGTAGGGCATAGAACGTGGGTGTAACCGGAAACTTCTCATTCATGAATTCGAATTCCTTCTGTGAGATTACACAGTCTTTTAATCCCATCGTCAAAATCTAAAAAAGTTTGTCTGCAAATCTCAAGGTTGGGTCCCTCTCCAAGACCGCATAGCCATCAGAGTCACGTAGGATTGAGTGACACATATTCAAATAGATCTCGTGACTCATGATGACTATGTTTCCCCCTTTATCTGAGGGTTTAATTACAAGGTCTTTGTTATTGGATAATGTTACCAAGGTATCCATTTCTGACCTAGTTAAATTAGGGGGAATGTTGGACTTACTGCCAGACAGCTCTTTAAGTTCTTCAGAGACTACCTTGACAAAGATATCAACACTGTCAAGGTCGCCCCTGGGTGGCATCCTCACACTCTTCTTCTTAATGCCAGTGAAGGGTCCCATTCCTGGTTCTCTTTCACTTTCATTATTCAATTCTAATAGGGTGTCAAATGTTTCCCTATCTTCAGCTGTAATACCTAATGAATTATATTTTATTTCGTCTGTGGTTTTGAAAAACTTTTTCCATTTTAGTTTCCTGCCAAACAGTGTGAGGTCCTTTGTCCAACTGAAGGAATCATACCTCTCAGTTGGTACAAATGATAAGCCCTTCCTCAAAAGCTGTACATCCAGGTCTGATATCTCAATACCTGACAGATTAATTACCTGGTTGTTCACCTCCTTCCGCCCCTGTTGAAATTGGTGAAGGGTATTCTGGGTCTGAGATCGTATGGCAGGGTTTTTCCCTCTAAAAAAGAGGTCGACGTGCCAGACATTATGCAATAATTGCATAAACTTAATGGAGGTCGTAATAGACTCCTTAAGGAGTCTATTACGACCTCCATTAAGTTTATGCAATTATTGCTGACTGAGGAGAGACTCACTTTAGCTAAAACCTCAACTAAATTAACAGAACGAATTGAAGCAGCCTTGAAATTTAAAACAGACCCAGATTTTGAGAAAAAAGAGAAATCCCTACAGAACTCAGTGGAAAAATTCCACAATAGCCTTAAAGAGAGAAAGCATAATAATTTTATTAAAGATCTTAAGGAATTTAAGGACAAGACGGCCTATAAGTTTTTGACTGATGAAAAGAGCTTCTTTACTGACGTGCCTTCCTCTGACCTAGAATCGTCTGATTCAGAAAGACAAAGAGGGACACCTGGGGAAATTAGGAATATACCTCGTAATAGGAGACAGAGACGCCAGAGGGGAAGATGGCAGGGGGGAAGACAGGAGATGCTACCATCAGCCTCTATGCCGTCCTCATCTGCATCTTCTATGTCTGGCACGTCGACCTCTTTTTTAGAGGGAAAAACCCTGCCATACGATCTCAGACCCAGAATACCCTTCACCAATTTCAACAGGGGCGGAAGGAGGTGAACAACCAGGTAATTAATCTGTCAGGTATTGAGATATCAGACCTGGATGTACAGCTTTTGAGGAAGGGCTTATCATTTGTACCAACTGAGAGGTATGATTCCTTCAGTTGGACAAAGGACCTCACACTGTTTGGCAGGAAACTAAAATGGAAAAAGTTTTTCAAAACCACAGACGAAATAAAATATAATTCATTAGGTATTACAGCTGAAGATAGGGAAACATTTGACACCCTATTAGAATTGAATAATGAAAGTGAAAGAGAACCAGGAATGGGACCCTTCACTGGCCTTAAGAAGAAGAGTGTGAGGATGCCACCCAGGGGCGACCTTGACAGTGTTGATATCTTTGTCAAGGTAGTCTCTGAAGAACTTAAAGAGCTGTCTGGCAGTAAGTCCAACATTCCCCCTAATTTAACTAGGTCAGAAATGGATACCTTGGTAACATTATCCAATAACAAAGACCTTGTAATTAAACCCTCAGATAAAGGGGGAAACATAGTCATCATGAGTCACGAGATCTATTTGAATATGTGTCACTCAATCCTACGTGACTCTGATGGCTATGCGGTCTTGGAGAGGGACCCAACCTTGAGATTTGCAGACAAACTTTTTGAGATTTTGACGATGGGATTAAAAGACTGTGTAATCTCACAGAAGGAATTCGAATTCATGAATGAGAAGTTTCCGGTTACACCCACGTTCTATGCCCTACCAAAAATCCATAAGGGGATGTCTCCCCTTAAAGGAAGACCAATTGTAGCAGGCATAAATTCGCTATCACAGAACGTGGGTGTATACCTGGACACAATTCTCAGACCTTATGTAATATCTCTGTCCTCCTATCTGCGTGACACAAGTGACCTCCTAACTCAGATGAATGGCGTTATGATTGAAGAAGGTACCATCTTTGCTTCAATAGATGTTGAAGCATTGTACAGCTCAATACCTCATAATTTGGGCTTACAAGCGATAAATTATTTTCTTGGCATGAGAGGGACACATTTTGTCAATCATAATAAATTTGTTATCAGATTAATGGAATACATTTTGACCCACAATTTCTTTGTCTTCAATAGGAGATACTACCACCAGCTCAGGGGCACAGCGATGGGGTGTTCCTGTGCCCCATCATACGCAAATCTGTTCCTGGGCTGGTGGGAAGACACTGTGGTATTCCATGAACCATGCCAAAAGTGGGCGGAGCATATAACGTATTGGGGCCGATATATAGATGACGTCCTGGTCCTATGGACTGGGACTGTCAGTTCTTTTCATGAGTTTGTAAAGCATCTTAATTCTAACAGTATCGGTCTATCCTTTACATGTGAAGTTGGCATGGATAGCTTGGCATTTTTGGATGTATTGCTCACAAGAGGAGCTGAGGGACAGATTGAGACTCAAGTGTATAGGAAGAGCACGGCAACAAATAGCCTTTTGCACTGGACAAGCCATCACCCCGAACCCCTTAAAAGAGGGATACCGAGGGGGCAATACTTGAGATTAAAACGCAACTGCTCAAATAACCAGATCTTTCACAAACAAGCAGAAGATCTCTGTGAGAGATTTACTAATAGAGGTTATCCCCCCGACACCCTAAAACGAGCATACAAAAATGCAGTCCAATGCAAAAGAGAAGAACTGCTGGTACCCAAAACAAAGGATGACCCAAATGGAATTACAAGGATTATCGGAACTTTTGATAATCATAATCGTGAGATCTATAAGATCTTGGAGAGACATTGGGGCATCCTAAGAGCAGACCCCAATTTAAGGGATTTCATTGGAAATCGCCCCACAATCACATTTAGGAAAGGGAGATCCTTGCAGGATAGGTTGGTTCACAGTTTTTATAAGGCACCCAGCCAGGGAGGTACCTGGTTGGACAGAAAAATTGATGGCACCTTTAAGTGCGGTCACTGTAAGTTCTGTAAGTGGATACTACAGGGAAAACAGACTGTTTGTTCTGCCACAGGATTAAGATATGAGAGCCGTGACTTTGCGAACTGTGGTACAGAAGGAGTCATATACGTTGCAACCTGTACATGCCCCCTGGATTATGTCGGTAAAACTAAAAGAGAGCTGCGCAAACGCGTGGGAGAACATCTGGGAGATGTAAGAAACAACAGAGACACTTCGGTGTCAAGGCATATCCGACAAATCCATGGGGGGGACACCAAATCCATTGCATTTAGGGTCCTTGAAGTTGTTCCTGAACCAGAAAGGAAAGGAAACTGGAACCAGCTGCTCCTACAGAGAGAAAGCAGATGGATCTATAGATTTGAGTGTGTACAACCAAGGGGACTAAACGAGCAACTTACGTTTGGTTGTTTTTTGTAGATACAAGGGACTTCACTTCAGAAATAGCCTTACTGCTTATAGCATTAAAATAATACCCGCCTGGCCAGGACAGTCCCGTGAAGGGACAGGCTTGATTAATGATATAGAGGTGATATATCTGTTCACCCTCTTACTTTTTATTTCTTTGTACCAATCTTTGTTCCAAGGAATACCTTTGCTGTGTTAAATGAAACTTTTTTTTTAAAAAAAAGGGGTGTTTGGTTTTCAGACCCCCCCCCCCCCCTTGCCTCCCTTGTCCTAGATATGCCGACGTTCTGCATGGATCGAATATATGAGATTGATCACGGCATGGTGTAATTTCCAGTTCAATCGGGATAATAATGAAACGAGGAAGTGAGGGGGAAGTTATAATCCTAATATTGGATGCCTCACCATCTCCACCCCCCCCCCCAACCTCCCACCCCCTCCCCCCCAAAAATGAAGCCTCCTACCTCTATAATTGATGACGTAATGGGATGAGACCAGTATACCATTCACCTGGGTTCCCCTATAACCCCTAACTCTAGTATGAAAGTATAATATAGACTACATACATAGTGCTAGTGGAAGGGTTCAATGGCACTATGCTTTTTGAACTTAACATCAGTAGAAAACAACCTATAATAGAGTATATCTATGGTGGATGACGTAGCGAGGCGGGACCAGGACAGTCACGTGCCTGGCCCTGTTACATCATCCGGATCGGCTCATAGAGCTATATTGTGTTAATATACAACATGACTATAGATATGATGATAATAGGGGAGCTTAATAGTACTTAGTCCAAGCATATTGGCAGTGTGAAACAACGCATCACACACTGTAATTGTGGTGGATGACGTAAAGGGGCGTGACCGGGTGTGTGTTCAGCTATGTGACATCACCCGGCCGGCCCCCTCCTCTGAAATACAGAGTGCTCCATTATAACAATATGAAATCCGATGGTGGATGAAGCGCCAGTAAAAGCGCGATTAGAGAGGGTCTCTTACAGTTAACTCAGGCTGAGTATTACAAGAACATAATCCCAAATACAACATCACTATGGTGGAGGACGTAAGGGGGCGGGGCTGAGCGTTCACATGCCTGATCATGTGATACCACCTAATCGGCCCCTTCTTCTGAAATACAGAGTGCTCCACTGTAATAATATGAAATTTGATGGTGGATGGGGTGCTGGTGGAGAGGGCCTCTTACAGCTAGTTTGGACTGAGTATTATCAGAATATAACCCCAAACACAATATCACTATGGTGGATGACGTAAGGGGGCGGGGCCGAGCGCTCATATGTCCGATCATGTGACACCACCCGATCGGCTCCCTCCTCTGAAATACAGAGCGCTCCACTATAATAAAACGAAATCTGATGGTGGATGGAGCGCTAGGAGAGAGGGTCCCCTACGGCCAGCCCAGCCTGAGTATTAATAAAACATAACCGCAAATACAACATCACTATGGTGGATGACGCAAGGGGGCGGGGCCAAGCGCTCACATGTTCGATCATGTGATACCATCTGATCGGCGCCCGTTTTGAAACTCTGATTGAACAGGGTGCTCTGACAGATAAACAAACCGGGTATCCATGGAGAGTGGGCGGATCGGTTTCAGGTGAATCATATCCTGCTATTAGGAAATGTACTTAAGAGTTCTGGTTTGAGGTGCGGCTTGCTCTGCCACAAGCACCGTCTCTTGAGGGTTATCTGCTGCCACATATGCAGCTGGACATCAGAATGGTATGTAACGAAATATGGGGAATCTCCACCTATGCAATGGTGTTCTTTGGACAAGATTTTTAATAGAATTATTTATTCCACAGGCGATTGTGCCTTGAAACTCCTGATGAACCCCAATATATATTAGTGGGGGGAAACGCGTCGAGTTTTTTCCTTTGGACATATTGCGGACTGTATTCTTCTGTGGAAAAGCTGCCATGAGAACATAAGATGAGATAAGTGACCATCTTTAAGTATTCAAATATATACAAACTGCCTGTACCTGAATTGGTGAGGGAGTTTAGGATCAGCTACCAAGGGCTAGCCGCCGTGGAATGGGGGCACCTATTTAACGTTAGGGTGCGTGTAACGAAAGTTATATCTCCATTGTCAGGTAGCGGACAGACTGAGGTAGGGTGCATTTAGACTCTGGTACCTTAATCTGAATAGACAATACTGGAAGTCCAAAAAAAAGGTGGAGGGGTCTCCAACTGTGGCCTTATGAGCCTTTTCTCCTCTTTCTGGACTGTGTTTATGCAAAGAGCTGCCGTAAGAATACTAAGATAAGTGATCTCCTTATTTGAACGAAATTAATTAAATATCTAAACTGCCTGTACCTATATCAGTGAGGGAGTTTAGGGGCAGCTATAAAGGGCTAGCCGTCGTGGAGTGGGGGCACCTCTTTAACTTTAGGGTGCGTGTAACATAAGTTATATCTCCATTGACAGGTAGCGGACAGATAGATTTAGGGCGTATCTAGATCTGTTTGCCCTAATCTAGATAAACAATACCGTAATCTCCACAACAAACTCCGCATAATAAAAAAGGGGTCCATAATTGTGGCCTTATTTGTGTCCGAATTTTTTGTTTTTGTTTTTGTTGGTTGTGTGTATCACTCACGGTGTGGGATTAATTTGTACTTTTAAATTTATCTAATAAAAATTGATGTTTTAAATATTTAATGAAGGTAGTATAATGGCTTAGTTATCATGAGTTGGAGTGTGCAATGCAGGCAGACGCGCTCTGCAAATGTCTTTGCACTAGTGGGACTATAGCAAAGTCCAATAGCCACAGATAGGATGCCACTAGGTACACTGAGTGTTTGCTAGTATAATGGCTTAGTTATAATGAGTTGGAGTGTGCAATGCAGGCAGACGCGCTCTGCAAATGTCTTTGCACTAGTGTGACTATAGCAAAGTCCAATAGCCACGTATAGGATGCCACTAGGTACACTGAGTGTTTGCTAGTATAATGGCTTAGTTATAATGAGTTGGAGTGTGCAATGCAGGCAGACGTGCTCTGCAAATGTCTTTGCACTAGTGGGACTATAGCAAAGTCCAATAGCCACAGATAGGATGCCACTAGGTACACTGAGTGTTTGCTAGTATAATGGCTTAGTTATGAGTTGGAGTGTGCAATGCAGGCAGACGCGCTCTGCAAATGTCTTTGCACTAGTGGGACTATAGCAAAGTCCAATAGCCACAGATAGGATGCCACTAGGTACACTGAGTGTTTGCTAGTATAATGGCTTAGTTATCATGAGTTGGAGTGTGCAATGCAGGCAGACGCGCTCTGCAAATGTCTTTGCACTAGTGGGACTATAGCAAAGTCCAATAGCCACGTATAGGATGCCACTAGGTACACTGAGTGTTTGCTAGTATAATGGCTTAGTTATCATGAGTTGGAGTGTGCAATGCAGGTAGAGGTGCTGCAAATGTCTTAGCACTAGTGTGACTATAGCAAAGTCCAATAGCCACGTATAGGATGCCACTAGGTACACTGAGTGTTTGCTAGTATAATGGCTTAGTTATGAGTTGGAGTGTGCAATGCAGGCAGACGCGCTCTGCAAATGTCTTTGCACTAGTGGGACTATAGCAAAGTCCAATAGCCACGTATAGGATGCCACTAGGTACACTGAGTGTTTGCTAGTATAATGGCTTAGTTATCATGAGTTGGAGTGTGCAATGCAGGTAGAGGTGCTGCAAATGTCTTTGCACTAGTGTGACTATAGCAAAGTCCAATAGCCACGTATAGGATGCCACTAGGTACACTGAGTGTTTGCTAGTATAATGGCTTAGTTATCATGAGTTGGAGTGTGCAGAGGACAGGAGGGTACAGTGCCAGGATTTTGGGGCTCTGGGTAGAGGAATGGAAGCCTGCCTTTCTATCCCTCCTAATAGGGAAATGCAGGGAGGAAATCCCTGACCTTTGCTACACAGACGCTGGCGCTGTTTTCAGGACCTGTCACCTTAACTCTGACCCTGCCGGTTTGAGCCCTTAAAAGGACTGCTAGAAAGTGCTCTCCCTAAGCTGTCCAGCGCTGTGTATGGAGCGCATACAGCTGTATCAGCGATAGGACTCAAGACGGAGCTGCGACAGTGATGTCTGACACCAAAGACGCAGAAGAGATAATGGCGTCCTGGAGGAAAATGTCCGTTTTTATAATGCAGGGACATGTGACATGGACATCCTATCACACATGCCGTTGCTTTTCTGGCTAAAAGTCCACTTAGCTGTGTGTGTGTCTGGGATTGGCTGACATGCTGGCCCTCCCCACAAGACGCGCGCGCTTAGGGAAGGAAGACAAGAAAAAAAAAAAAAAAATGGCGATCGCCATTATACATACAGCAGTGATCTGAAGGCGCTGTTCCCGCACAGTATACACTGAAATGTCATAATAGTGTGATTCACAGAGTGACTTACACTATTACAGCAGAAACCAAGCTAGGATTTAGCTGTTTTTTTGCTGCTAGAACCGTTCTCGAACGTTTCTAGAACTATCGAGCTTTTGCAAAAAAGCTCGAGTTCTAGTTCGATCTAGAACATGCCCCAAAATCACTCGAGCCTAGAACTGGAGAACCACGAACCACGAACCGCGCTCAACTCTAATCTGCAGCAGTAACGACATTTTGGAAATGAACGACGTGCCACAGATCAGCGATTTTTTTACGCTTTTGTGCTCATTCATCGCCGCACCTAGGATTTACACATTGCGATTACGCTACCAGCGCGCACCAGTGTGCGTCACTAACGACGTGACCCCGATGATATATCAGTAGCGATGTCGCAACGTGTAAAGCCCGCCTTAGTGTATGTAAATGTTTGACTTTGCAGAAAGTAATAAAAATGCATTGAACATGTTCTCTCTCATTATTCTGGCATTTGGCAAATCTAAATAATTTTAGTAATTCTAATTCACCTAAAACGAGAAAACTTTATTCTGAATTCATGTGAGATAGTGAGAAAATCATGCATATGTGTCTTTTTAGATAATGCATGTAAACATTTGGTTTCAATTGTATGTGTTTAGTTGGCACTGCTACCAGGGTAATTGGTCAGCGGGATGGGTATCAGACCACCACCTATTTGACATTAAAGGAAATCTGTCAGCAGTATTTTGCTACCTCATCTGACAGCAACTTAATGTAGTCAAGGAGAGTCTGAATCTAACAGTGTATCACAAATATTACTGGGTGCGGCCATTTTCACATAATCAGAGAATTGCGTTTTATTGATGTAGCTGAGACCAGGGAGTTGCCCCACTCATACCAAGCTCTCAATAGAGATTGTGCATTGACTCCAGTGCATAAGCTAGCTAGACAAACAATGTTAATCACAGGGTATTAAAGCCATTAGTTTAAGTAAGCAATAGCTCACACACAGATAAGAGAAGCATAGTTGCTTTTTGTTTTTTAACCCTTACAGCATGCTATCCTCAGCTTACATCGCAAAAATCTGCTGACAGATTCCGTTTAAAGACTTATCTCAAAAATATGCCATCAATATAATAAATGACTTTAAGTTGTTGAAAGAAAAATACTTTCTAGACTTGAAGCTCTAAACTAGGGGTCCTGAACCTCTGGCTCAGGAGCCACAAGTGGCTCCCAAAAATTAAATATTGTTCCTCAGTCAGTGTAGGTGTAGTACCAGTGGTGTAACTAGAGTTTGATGGGCCCCGGTGCAAAGTTCAGACCTGGGCCCCCTCCTCTCCACGTACACCGACAATTGGGGTACGGAATAATGACACTGACACTCGGGGTACAGGATAATGACACTGACATTTGGCTCTTTCCCTCAGCACCCAGGTTTCCCATTATCTGAAATCTCTCTATCAGCACCCAGCTTTCCTATGTTCTGATATCCATCTTTTCCTCGGCACCCAACTTCACCATGCTCTGCTATACATCTTTCCCTCAGCATGCAGCTTTCCCATATCAGAGCATGGGAAAGCAGGGTGCTGAGAGAAGATGTATAGCAGAGTGTGACGCCCTGGGCAAGCCAGGGGTCACAGGTAATGACACCACCACACCCTACACCCCGGATAGGTACACCAAAGCTACACCAGAAATCCTTGTTGCCTTCCTCCAGGGGCTGATGTCCACACCAGGGGGTGGGCCAGGCGGTTGGCCCTGCCCACCGAGGAGTTCACAGCCCTGGAGGCGGGAAAACCAGGCAGATTAGATTAGAGAGAGTTGAAGTGAGAGTGAAGTGGTAGAGGAGCAAGAGAGAGGAGTTGAAGTGAAGGAGAAAGTGACAGTTGAAAAAGCCTGAAGTTGGTCCTGGTGTGTGCCCCGAACTGAGACAGCAAGGTTAGCAGACGGTGGTGACCATCTGCAGGAGAGGCTGATCGGAGGTTGCCAAAAGGACCGTGGACGGGTGGTGGCCCGGCGGTACCGGACCGGTATACAAGGAGAAGCCAGCACCATTGGCAGGGGCCTTTCGGATCCCGGCAAGGCTAGGAGTCGCCGTGAATTTGCCAAATCCGTCAGTGAAGGGGACCTCCTGGGTCTCCAAACAACTAAGTCCCGATTGAAGGCAACAGTCCAACCGTAGGAGAGAGACAGGCACCAGTTTCTCAAGTCCAGCGCCTGCGGGCACAGAGGGGCTCCTACGGCCCATATCTAAGTCGGGGAGCGGGTTACCAGTGGGAATCCATCGCTACCAACATTACACTAGGTGCAGGGACAGAGACCGTCACCGCCAACTACCGGGGAAAAGCAACAGCAGCCGTCCGTGGGAACCGTCTTTCCAGCCGTGTGTTTTACCAAGAACTGTGTCAATGTCTCAGGCTGAGTGAGTACCACCGTGCCGTGCGGCACAGCGCTAACCCCGCGACCCTGCACCTCACCAGGCCCCGTCACCTGCCTGCCATCCATCCCTACCCCAGCACCGGGCCCCGGGACAACCAACCCCCCTACCCACGGAGGGGAGGAATAACAACAAAGCTGCTCCCTGTCACCGCTCCCGGGATCCCTATACAGAGCAGCGGTGGTGTCCACCAAAATCACCACAACCGTGGGTGGCGTCACGGACAACAATAAATCCCCAAAACCAATCCCCTTTTCACTCACAGGCGAGGAGCGCCGCTCGAGTCCCCGGGATCCGGCCCATCGCTCGAGCCACCGAGCAGCAGAGGCCGCAGCAGCAGCGGCAGCCGGACACGAGCAGTGGGAGAGTGCGGCGTCCCCTCCTCCGCCCGTGACAACTTGGCGTCACGAACAGGATCTTACCGCTCTGCTGTTGGGTAGAGGTGCGCCTTGTTACCGCCGGAGGTGTCCGGCCGAAAAATTTCAGAAGCCGCCATCTTTGGCGCGAAAAGTTCCCGCTCGAGCGTCTTCTCGAGTAGTGGAGGTGCGAAGGCCAAAACCCTGCCCCGATAGAGGAGGGGCCGGAAAGAGGCTAAGGGGGACGAAATGGCGACTGGTCGCATGTAGCCGCGGCTATACAGATAGGGATGCCGGGACCCCACGATCCGCTGACCTCTGCAAAGAATGTCCGCTCCACCTAGCTATGCGGAGGTTACCGAGCCGATGCCCGGAACAGCGGAATGGCTGAGGGCATGAACGGCAGGGATCTGCCGACACTACCGGAGCCAGATCTGTAGGCTGATGGAGCAGTGGACCGCGGAGGTGGAGGACGTAGCTGCAGTTGCACGGGTGTATGGAATGGAGGCCATGGTGGAGGAGCTGGTGAGTGACCCACGCCCCTGTGTCCCCGAGGGACCGGCCGTTGCGGCTGAGGGACCCGGTCTACCTCTGGTCCCCATGCCGCCTCCGTCCTCCTTGCCCGGGCACCGCGCTGCACCTGGCCCGTCGGGCGTGCACCCCTTTGTGACAGTGGCTGAGAAAGTGGCGAGACTGGAAGCTGCGGCAGCTGGCGGCAACCCGCCTGGCGCAGGGACAGACGATAGTGATTCCGGGCCAGACACCGAGCCCGTTTCAGAAGAGGATGAAGGAGTCGTCGCTCTGTATGGCATGGAGGCCACATACATTCCCCGGAGTGGAAATAACGGGTATCGGGCGGCCCTTCCTCGCCGCGCTTGCTATGCGCTGGAGGGGCTGGTGCCCATGTTCTTCCACCCAGAGCCGGGTGGGGAGGATGAAAGTGCACAGTAAAGGCAGCGGGATACCGTTGCACCGTCCCCGTTGGGACCACCTGTGTGTTGAAAGCCCTGTTTTAAAGTTATGAAAGTTTTGAAAGTTATGAGAAAATGAAAATGATCACCGAAGTCTCATCTGATTGTCAGCAACCGTGATTGAACCGGCCATTGCCGGCACCGTTGTCCCCGTGGGGACCGCTTAAAGTTGCGTAAGGGACTCCTTACGGACAAGCCCGTGAACTTGCAGGGCAACCATAAACGTTAGTGGCATGTAAATAATGTTTTGTTGCAGCTTACCGTTACCGCCTCTGGAGAGGCAGGTTGGAGGGAGGGCCCGCAGTGGAGCAGGCTGGGGCCCAGCCACCACAGGAACCGGTGGCTACCCTCTGGAGGGGAAGGACAGATCCCGCTCGGGTGACTTGGTTCAGGACTGGGGTCAAGGGGTGCTGCCTGTTTCTTAGGGGCAGCATCAGGGCCAGGTTACTTGGGTGGGAGAGAGCGGCAGCAGCAACCGTTAAAACCGTTACCGAAACGTTTAAGAAAAGTGCCTCCCGTTGTGGGATGATGTTATTTTATTTGTATTATGTTGTTATCTCTTTTCAGAAAAATAAAACCGGTGTTGGACGGGCAGCCCGCGGACGGTCTGCATTTTGCTAAGGGGAATGTGACGCCCTGGGCAAGCCAGGGGTCAAAGGTAATGACACCACCACACCCTACACCCCGGATAGGTACACCAAAGCTACACCAGAAATCCTTGTTGCCTTCCTCCAGGGGCTGATGTCCACACCAGGGGGTGGGCCAGGCGGTTGGCCCCGCCCACCGAGGAGTTCACAGTCCTGGAGGCGGGAAAACCAGGCAGATTAGATTAGAGAGAATTGAAGTGAGAGTGAAGTGGTAGAGGAGCAAGAGAGAGGAGTTGAAGTGAAGGAGAAAGTGACAGTTGAAAAAGCCTGAAGTTGGTCCGGGTGTGTGCCCCGGACTGAGACAGCAAGGTTAGCAGACGGTGGTGACCGTATGCAGGAGAGGCTGATCGGAGGTTGCCGAAAGGACCGTGGACGGGTGGTGGCCCGGCGGTACCGGTCCGCTATACAAGGAGAAGCCAGCACCATTGGCAGGGGCCTTTCAGATCCCGGCAAGGCTAGGAGTCGCCGTGAATTTGCCCAATCCGTCAGTGAAGGGGACCTCCTGGGTCTCCAAACAACTAAGTCCCGATTGAAGGCAACAGTCCAACCGTAGGAGAGAGACACCGCCACCGCCAAGGCACCAGTTTCTCAGGGCCAGCGCCTGCAGGCACAGAGGGGCTCCTCCGGCCCATATCTAAGTCGGGGAGCGGGTTACCGGTGGGAATCCATCGCTACCAACATTACACTAGGTGCAGGGACAGAGACCGTCACCGCCAACTACCGGGGAAAAGCAACAGCAGCCGTCCGTGGGAACCGTCTTTCCAGCCGTGTGTTTTACCAAGAACTGTGTCAACGTCTCAGGCTGAGTGAGTACCACCGTGCCCCGCGACCCTGCACCTCACCAGGCCCCGTCACCTGCCTGCCATCCATCCCTACCCCAGCACCGGGCCTCGGGACAACCAACCCCCCTACCCACGGAGGGGAGGAATAACAACAAAGCTGCTCCCTGTCACCGCTCCTGGGATCCCTATACAGAGCAGCGGTGGTGTCCACCAAAATCACCACAACCGTGGGTGGCGTCACGGACAACAATAAATCCCCAAAACCAATCCCCTTTTCACTCACGGGTGAGGAGCGCTGCTCGAGTCCCCGGGATCCGGCCCATCGCTCGAGCCACCGAGCAGCAGAGGCCGCAGCAGCAGCGGCAGCCGGACCCGAGCAGTGGGAGAGCGCGACGTCCCCTCCTCCGCCCGCGACAAGAGCATGGGAAAGCTGGGTGCTGAGGGAAAGAGCCTTTTTCCCTCAGCACAAAGCGCTCCCATCCCCTGTTTGTATCTTTGTCCCTCCTTGTATATAGTTCTCCAAATACTATAATGGCCCCCACATAATCCTTCATATATTAGAATGCACCTCCATAGTCCTCCATGTATTATAATGCATTTCCCATAGTTCTCCATGTATTATAATTCACCCCATAGTCCTCCATATATTATACTGCACCCTCATAGCCCTACAATTATTATAATGCACCCCCATAGTTCTCCATATATTAAAATTCACCCGATAGTACTCCATATATTATACAGCACAACAGTCCTCTATGTTTTATAATGCACCTCCATAGTCCATGTATAAGGTAGGCTCCATCATCCTCCATATATTATAATGTAGCCCCCATAGTCCTATAGGTATTATAACGCAACCCCATAAAACGTCATATTGTATTATGCAGCCCCATACTCCTCCATGCATAATGCACTTCTATATTCCACGTATAAGGTGTCCTTCATTTTGTATTATGCAGCCCCATACTCCTCCATGTATAATAAAGCAGCCAGCCTCCCCAGGACTCCATGTATAATGCAGCCAGCCTCCCCAGGCCTCCATGTATAATGCAGCTACCTTCCCCAGGCCTTCATGTATAATAATGCAGCCAGCCTCTCCAGGCCTCCATGTATAATAATGCAGCTTTTTCCCCAGGCCTTCATGTACAATAATGCTGCCAGCCTCCCCACCCCAGGCCTCCATGTATAATAATGCAGCCTCCCAAGGCCTCCATGGCGACCTCTGCGACCTCGGTAGTTACGCCCCTGCCCGCAGCGGCTGCGGCAAGGAGAGTGGGGGGGTGGGTAGCGGCTGCGGCACGGGGGGGGGGGCAGGGATTGTGTTTGGTGAAGGTAGCAGCAGCGGCGGGGGGAAGGGCGCTGGTACTCAGTCCAGGTCACAGCAGGGAGCTTTCCTGTATTAAGTACAGGTCGCAGTCCGGGTACAGGGGGCTGCCATAAAAGAGGTGAGTAACTGTTGTTACAAACGCCAAATCCAAGATGGCAGACCGAGTGCTTCAGTAACACTAGAATTAAATAAAAACTAAATAAACAGTGAGTTTAATTTTGTATTAAAAATACTTGATTTCATAATCACTATTATTAATACAAAAATAAAATATGTGACACCTTCCCTTTAATCCTAATGCTCACCAGGGGGGAGCGGCGGTGGTAGAGAGGCTCAGGAAGGTAACAGGAGGAAGGGTGATGCTGAGAGCTTGGATGAGGGGGTTCTGCTGCTCAGGAGGGTCAGCAATGCTGTGGCTCAGGGGTGTAGCCACGAGCGCATTTGAATCTGTATGGCTTACCAGAGCTGTAGTGGTGGAGCAGAATCACAGGATGCACTTGGGGGTGTTGCAGAGGCGCCATTGATCTGCGGGCAGGGGGTCGGCGGAGGTATCACAACACAGGGTGTCTCTGCGGCAAGTGCATTGAACTGACTGCCGGCTCCATTGAATCACCCAGGTTTGACAAAATGGACGTCAAGAAAATGATCGCAGAGGTGGCGCGTGTGCAGTTAGGACTCCACGGCCATTTTCTTGAAGCTCATCGCATGAACCGTGGGTGATTCAATTGAGTTGACAGTCAGCTCAATGCCTCCACCGCCGAGACACCCTTGCAGCCCGTCTACCCGCAGATCAATGCTGCCCACTGCGAAACCCCTGAGCGTATCCTGTGAGCCCGCTCGACCACAGCCGCCTTCATAAGCCATATCTGTTTTGTAAGATGCACCCCCATTTTACCGCCAGTTTTGAGGGAAAAAAGTGCGTCTTAGAAAACGAAAAATATGGTAAATGAGAATCCTGAAGTATTGTGAACACGTTCAGGATCTTTTTCTTGCACATTGTATTGTAGAAAAAAACTGCAGCATGTCAATTCTTGCTGTGTTTTTGCTGCGTTTTCCCCATTAAAAGTAATGACAAAAAATGCAAGCAAAAATACATGTAACGCATCAAAATGTGGCAAAAAGCCTTGCTTTTGCTGCAGCATTTCTCCTGCCAGTAGATGCAGACTTGGTGCAGAAATTTCTGCAACCAAATCTCCATCTTGTGCACAGGTTCCAGATTCCAAACTGTTCCTGGCAGCTTGGCAAATCTTCACATATATAAAGATATAATGCAAAAAAGGTCAGATGCAGTTTTCTGTATTATAACTTACTGTTGACCCTGTTCATCACATGGCTGCCTGCTTGTGCACATTACTAAATAAACTAAGGGTCCACATCAAGGCACTGACCAGAGCTAGTGGGAGGGGGAGGCAGCAGAGGGTGAGCCTCACAACAGGTCACAAACTTTGCGACTGTGTCGGCCACTGTCTGCCACTCAGACCGCACTATCTGCAGCCTCCAGTCCTGAAAATTATTCATATCTGACCTAAGTCTGCATATCCTGCAACTGGCAACATGACAGGCATCCACAGTCACAGCAGTCACCGGCTCCACACACTGTAGAAGAGTAGATGACGAGCCAGGCAGTCAGCCCGAGGTCACAGGTAGGAAGTGGCTGGAGGGGGTGGGGCCAGCGCTGCCCGCCACTTGTAGAAGAGCTAATACAGTACAGTAGAGTTACAGCGCAGCTCCTCTGTCACAAAGCAGAGCCGGCTGTTTATCTTCAGGGCGAGTGCCGCCGGGCCCCTAACCGCCGGGCCCGGTCGCAATGGCGACCGCTGCGACCGCGATAGTTACGCCCCTCTGTAGTACATTAACTAATTCCATATTGCCTATGACAAAAGAACCCCGAACAACATCTCCAAATAGTTTGTATGTTCTCCCTGTGTTTGCATGTATTTCCTCTCGGCACTCCAGTTTCCTTACACATTAGTATTCAACCCCCTGCAGATTTAGCAGGTTTACACATTCGGAATTAACTTGGCATTGTGACATTTGGACTGTAGATCAGCCTGGAAGTGTGAAATGCACTGCAGCAAAAAACAATGTTATTTCTTTTTCTTTTTTTTTTTTTTTAAATTGAGAAAAGTTTATTCAGAGGGTCATTTATTATTCAACCCCTCAAGACACCAAAACTCTGTTTGGTTCCCCTAAAGTATTAAGAAGTATTTCAGGCACAAAGAACAATGAGCTTCACATGTTTGGATTAATTATCTCTTTTTCCAGCCTTTTCTGACTAATTAAGACCCTCCCCAAACTTGTGAACAGCACTCATACATGGTCAACATGGGAAAGACAAAGGAGCATTCCAAGGCCATCAGAGACAAGATCGTGGAGGATCACAAGGCTGGAAAGGGGTACAAAACCCTTTCAAGGAGTTGGGCCTACCTGTCTCCACTGTTGGGAGCATCATCCGGAAGTGGAAGGCTTATGGAACTACAGTTAGCCTTCCACGGCCTGGACAGCCTTTGAAAGTTTCCTCCCGTGCCGAGGCCAGGCTTGTCTGAAGAGTCAAGGCTAACCCAAGGACAACAAGGAAGGAGCTCCGGGAAGATCTCATGGCAGTGGGGACATTGATTTCAGTCAATACCATAAGTAACGTACTCCACCGCAATGGTCTCCGTTCCATGCGAGCCCGTAAGGCACCTTTACTTTCAAAGCGTCATGTCAAGGCTCGTCTACAGTTTGCTCATGATCACTTGGAGGACTCTGAGACAGACTGGTTCAAGGTTCTCTGGTCTGATGAGACCAAGATCGAGATCTTTGGTGCCAACCACTCACGTGACGTTTTGAGACTGGATGGCACTGCATACGACCCCAAGAATACCATCCCTACAGTCAAGCATGGTGGTGGCAGCATCATGCTGTGGGGCTGTTTCTCAGCCAAGGGGCCTGGCCATCTGGTCCGCATCCATGGGAAGATGGATAGCACGGCCTACCTGGTGATTTTGGCCAAGAACCTCCGCTCCTCCATCAAGGATCTTAAGATGGGTCGTCATTTCATCTTCCAACAGGACAACAACCCAAAGCACACAGCCAAGACAACCAAGGCCTGGTTCAAGAGGGAAAAAAGTCAAGGTGTTGCTGTAGCTTAGTCAGTCTCCTGACCTTAGCCCAATTGAAAACTTGTGGAAGGAGCTTAAGATTAAAGTCCACATGAGACACCCAAAGAACCTAGATAACTTGGAGAAGATCTGCATGGAGGAGTGGGCCAAGATAACTCCAGAGACCTGTGCCGGCCTGATCAGGTCTTATAAAAGACGATTATTAGCTGTAATTGCAAACAAGGGTTATTCCACAAAATATTAAACCTAGGGGTTGAATAATAATTGACCCACACTTTTATGTTGAAAATTTATTAAAATTTAACTGAGCAACATAACTTGTTGGTTTGTAAGATTTATGCATCTGTTAATAAAACCTGCTCTTGTTTGAAGTTTGCAGGCTCTAACTTATTTGCATCTTATCAAACCTGCTAAATCTGCAGGGGGTTGAATACTACTTGTAGGCACTGTATATATATATATATATATATATATATATATAAATAAAAGATGCTGTAGAATTATATACCACCGTGTGCAGAATTATTAGGCAAGTTGTATTTTAGAGGATTTTTTTTAGTTCATAGTTCAACAACTATGTTCTCAATCAACCCCAAAGGCTCATAAATATCAAAGCTTAATATTTTTGGAAGTTGGAGTGGTTTTTTTTTTAGATTTGGCTATCTTAAGAGGATATGTGTTTGTACAGGTAACTATTACTGTGCATAATTATTAGGCAACTTAATAAAAACCAAATATATTTCCATCTCACTTGTTTATTTTCACCAGGTAAACCAATATAACTGCACAAAATTTAAAGATAAACATTTCTGACATGCAAAAACAAAACCCCAAAAAATTAGTGACCAATATAGCCACCTTTCTTTATGATGACACAACAGCCTACCATCCATAGATTCTGTCAGTTGCTTGATCTGTTTACGATCAACATTGGATGCAGCACCCACCACAGCCTCCCAGACACTGTTTCGAGAGGTGTACTGTTTTCCATCCCTCTAGATTTTACATTTTATGAGGGACCACAGGTTCTCTATGGGGTTTAGATCAGGTGAACAAGGGGGCCATGTCATTATTTTTCATCTTTTAGACCTTAACTGGCCAGCCACACTGTGGAGTAGTTGGAGGCATGTGATGGAGCATTGTCCTGCATGAAAATCATGTTTTTCTTGAACGATACCAACTTCTTCCTGTACCACTGCTTGAAGAAGTTATCTTACAGAAACTGGCAGTAGGTCCATCAAGAGTCGCTCTCATTTCATCAGTCCATAAAACCTTTGAAAAATCAGTCTTAAGATATTTCTTGGCCCAGTCTTGAGGTTTTATCTTATGTTTCTTGTTCAAAGGTGGTCGTTTTTCAGCCTTCCTTACCTTGGCCATGTCCCTGAGCATGGCACACCTTGTGCTTTTGATACTCCAGAAACGTTGCAGCTCTGAAATATGGCCAAACTGGTGGCAAATGGCATCTTGGCAGCTTCACGCTTGATTTTCCTCAATTAATGGGGAGTTATTTTGCGCCTTTTTTGCCCAACACGCTTTTGCAACCCTGTTGGCTATTCGCCATGAAGCGCTTGATTGTTCGGTGATCACGCTTCAAAAGTTTGGCAATTTCAAGACTGCTGCATCCCTCTGGAAGACATCTCACAATTTTGGACTGTTCAGAGCCCGTCAAATCTCTCTTCTGACCCATTTTGCCAAAGGAAAAGAAGTTGCCTAATAATTAAGCACACCTTATATAGGGTATTGATGTCATTACACCACACCCCTCCTCATTACAGAGATGCATATCACCTGATTTACTTAATTGGTAGTTGGCTCTCAAGCCTACACAGCTTAGAGTAGGACATGTATAAAAAGTATCATGTGATCAAAATACTCATTTGATCAAAATGCCTAATAATTCTGCACACAGTGTAGTTCTGTATAACTGAGTTAATAAATAAACTTAAGACCTAGATTAAAAATGATTTTTTATTCTGACAATATAATGGAAAAAATGCATTAATCTTTAAACACACAGTGTGATGAATAGGCATCCTATAAAGGGGTTAGCTTATGTGTTAATAGGGATCTCTGCATTGTATTTAACCTTAAATACATTACCTATGCAATTAAAAATGAACCATTAGCCTCCCCGACATGTTTCACCATACCATGAGCATCATCAGGGGACTGAGAATAGTCTTGGTCCCCTGATGATGCTAGTATGGTGAAACATGTTAGGGAGGCTAATGTTTCATTTTCAATTTGCCTTAGGCAATATGTAATTAATGACATGTGGCTCACAGACCTATTATGCGTGGTTTGCCAGATTGGTGTGTTAGCACCAGGTCTAACAGCTATGAAGAGGTCTCCAGATGGTGACTTCTGTGAGTATGTGAGGGTGACTGGGGGCCATAGTTGTGGACAAGGGCGAGCCCCTGCTTCCAATCAGCGCCTCTCCTCTGGGTTGCACCCAGGCCACCTCCACAGTGCAACAAGGGACACCATAACCCTGCTTCTTTAGGATTTATTCAGACACAGAGTCCAATATAACATTTAACACTTTTTTACTGAAGAACTTACACAGTTTCTGTGGAACATATCCACTGTGGGCACACAACTTCAACGTTACAGGTTTGTTACAGTTTGGTTTCTTTTCCTATTTTACTGCAGACTGCTCCTCCCTGCACATCAGTACAGCTACTACAGGACTGTTTTATGCGGGCATCGCATGAGACGATCTATCGTGCGATATGTCGTCGGGTCACGGTTTTTGTGATGCACATCTGGCATCCTTTGCGACGTCGTTTCGTGTGACACCTCCAAGGGACGCTAACATCTGGTCTGGCCAAATTCACATTGGACTACCACTCACTATATCTCCCACAGGTACAGCTTCTTCACTCTACTCTCTCGTGTCCCTATCTGACTAAAACCATGAAGTTATTACTGCCTTATCCCCAAGTGTGGGCCGGCCTCTTCTCTTTAACTCTTTCTGCCCTATCACTACAACTGAGCCCCAAAGTTTCTTCTACAGCTAAGGGACCAGGAACTGGTGACATCTAGTGGCGACTGGCAACAGTGCACCCGGAGGCACACATAAATAACATTTCATAATAATACACATTTATTAACCATGATGTGATGTCTTCAGGGGGGTTGCAGGGCACCAGACACCCTCCTAAAACTATCCTTGAACAAGACAGCATATCTGGATGCTCATATAGGGGTGCGAAGGAGGAGAAGGTGCTAAATATAGAAAGCTGCCAGTTAGATGAGGTGCCTTAAGCTGGATGCAGTAAACAGTATGGTTGGAGTAACTGAAGCAAAAATAATGAATGGGGGTAAAATTGGAAAGCCTGGACGTAGGTATGCAGCCTATAAGGTGTTTGGGCACATATCCTCAGTGTGCTCTGTCTGGGGAATTTTTAGATGACATTATATTGGGATGGAGTTTGTGAGTTTTACTATTGTGGGGGGTTGCAGTGCTGGATGTGACTTGCAACTATCTCTCAGTGCTGAATGTGGCTTTTAATGTAAGTGTTGCGGATGGGGGCCAGGGTCGCTATAGGGGCTGCTCGGATCTGGGTTCGTTACTGCGGCTTGAGTGGTGGCCGGACCCGGGCTCGCACGGCCAGCCGTCATCACAACCGTAGGAAGGGAGTATTTACAGGGGATGGTTTTGTCGGTGACGCCACCCGTGGGTTGTGGTGAGAGTTGATAGCACCGCCGCTGCCTGGTGATGGGGCACCCGGGGCTGATGGAGCGGGGCATGGGAGATCCATGAATAAGACCATATGGCAATGTCTCATGTCGAAACGCATTGGATGATTTAATCTAATATTATCCTGATTCTGTGGATACCACCTGCGATGTGGACTTTTAACTTGCACAAATAAAGATGTAAGTTTTTACTTCTCCCAAGTCTATGATCCGCTGGATTTTTTCATATCATAATTAATGTAAGAAAGGCTGGTGACCAATGCTCTAAACCATTGATGGAAGTATCACATTTAATAATTTTCATTTCTTATGTCATTAATATGGTTAATAGTTTCACTATATTATGTATATTTAATGCAGAGCTCTTCAGCACTGGACACCAAATATAGTGCTGACCTTTAAGCAAACATGTGAGTGGTGCCGTGTAGACACAAACAGTCAATTGGGGTGGTGTCTGTCCAGCACATCTTGCATATGTTATAATAATAAGTTAGCACTATATTTTGGTGTTGAGTACCGCTGATCTCTGCTTGCAAATATGGACTTTGTCTAAGGCCTCCTTCACACGTCCATGTTTCGGGTACATGTTGTGTCCATTTTCAAATGTATCAGAGACACATTCACATGGATATTAAAATCTATGATGATCTTCACACCTCTGTGTTATCACACAGACCATGTGTTCGTGTTGAACCACGTGTGTCTGTGTCATCCACATGTAGATATGTCCGTTTTTAACTGACAGCATGGACGCACAAACTCATACAAGTCAATGTGTCCATGAAAAACACGTCCAACACAAGGATGACATCCTTGTGACATTCTTGTGTTCTCTGTCTGTTGTACATGTTAAATACATTGTGAAATGTAGGAGAACTTTTGTAATTTCATTCTTCTTTTAACCATACCGGAAAAACATGGATGGCATATGGATGACACACATGTACACATGAATGGCCACAGGGATGGACAAATTGGACTATGCATAATTTGCGATTTTTAAAAGGATGCGTGAAGGAGGCCTAACTGTAAGCTGAGTACCGGTACCTGTGCTCCTTATTACCTGTTTTGGAGGCGGATCATGGACCTGCTTTTGATTTTGTCTAATGCAGATGCTTGTGCATGGAGCCTGTGTCTGATGCTAGTGGTGCCAATGGATATCTATTTGCTAGTATATTGTGTAGCTAAGCTAGAGCTGATTAATATAATACAGGGTGTCAGGTAGAGTTTTACTGAAACAATTTTAGATTATGTATATATAAGGGTTAATCACTTGTTATGAGCTAAAAAAAGAAGTGCAATTTATATACTAATTGCATCCCTTTAATTCTTATCTGTTTTCATGAAACACAATAACAGTAAGAAACAGTCCCATGAAGTTTTCTTTAAATCTGTGAATGTGTGCATGTAGTTAGTGTGTATGTGTTAATAAACTTGGTGTCCAGCACTGCTCTGCTCCTCTTCTCAGTGAAGTCATTACTTTGCAGACTCTCCAGGTCACACTGTTCTCTGCATGACCGAGAAATGACTTTTAGAATGTAAGCCTATGTCAGAACAAGACTCTATGACCTCCCATTGTAAAAGATACTTCCAGCCCATACGTAGAGTGTAGTATGTTCAGATAGTCTGAACTGCAGTGATATCACTTAGAAGAGGAACTGAACATCATTGGATCCTAGAAAAGGAAGCTGTAGCTGAGTATATTAACACATACACACTACAATATACAGTTAGGTCCAGAAATATTTGGACAGTGACACAATTTTCGCGAGTTGGGCTCTGCATGCCACCACATTGGATTTGAAATGAAACCTCTACAACAGAATTCAAGTGCAGATTGTAACGTTTAATTTGAAGGTTTGAACAAAAATATCTGATAGAAATTGTAGGAATTGTACACATTTCTTTACAAACACTCCACATTTTAGGAGGTCAAAAGTAATTGGACAAATAAACCAAACCCAAACAAAATATTTTTATTTTCAATATTTTGTTGCGAATCCTTTGGAGGCAATCACTGCCTTAAGTCTGGAACCCATGGACATCACCAAACGCTGGGTTTCCTCCTTCTTAATGCTTTGCCAGGCCTTTACAGCCGCAACCTTCAGGTCTTGTTTGTTTGTGGTTCTTTCCATCTTAAGTCTGGATTTGAGCAAGTGAAATGCATGCTCAATTGGGTTAAGATCTGGTGATTGACTTGGCCATTGCAGAATGTTCCACTTTTTTGCACTCATGAACTGCTGGGTAGCTTTGGCTGTATGCTTGGGGTCATTGTCCATCTGTACTATGAAGCGCCGTCCGATCAACTTTGCGGCATTTGGCTGAATCTGGGCTGAAAGTATATCCCGGTACACTTCAGAATTCATCCGGCTACTCTTGTCTGCTGTTATGTCATCAATAAACACAAGTGACACAGTGCCATTGAAAGCCATGCATGCCCATGCCATCACATTGCCTCCACCATGTTTTACAGAGGATGTGGTGTGCCTTGGATCATGTGCCGTTCCCTTTCTTCTCCAAACTTTTTTCTTCCCATAATTCTGGTACAGGTTGATCTTTGTCTCATCTGTCCATAGAATACTTTTCCAGAACTGAGCTGGCTTCATGAGGTGTTTTTCAGCAAATTTAACTCTGGCCTGTCTATTTTTGGAATTGATGAATGGTTTGCATCTAGATGTGAACCCTTTGTATTTACTTTCATGGAGTCTTCTCTTTACTGTTGACTTAGAGACAGATACACCTACTTCACTGAGAGTGTTCTGGACTTCAGTTGAGGTTGTGAACGGGTTCTTCTTCACCAAAGAAAGTATGCGGCGATCATCCACCACTGTTGTCATCCGTGGACGCCCAGGCCTTTTTGAGTTCCCAAGCTCACCAGTCAATTCCTTTTTTCTCAGAATGTACCCGACTGTTGATTTTGCTACTCCAAGCATGTCTGCTATCTCTCTGATGGATTTTTTCTTTTTTTTCAGCCTCAGGATGTTCTGCTTCACCTCAATTGAGAGTTCCTTAGACCGCATGTTGTCTGGTCACAGCAACAGCTTCCAAATGCAAAACCACACACCTGTAATCAACCCCAGACCTTTTAACTACTTAATTGATTACAGGTTAACGAGGGAGACGCCTTCAGAGTTAATTGCAGCCCTTAGAGTCCCTTGTCCAATTACTTTTGGTCCCTTGAAAAAGAGGAGGCTATGCATTACAGAGCTATGATTCCTAAACCCTTTCTCCGATTTGGATGTGAAAACTCTCATATTGCAGCTGGGAGTGTGCACTTTCAGCCCATATTATATATATATATAATTGTATTTGTGAACATGTTTTTGTAAACAGCTAAAATAACAAAACTTGTGTCACTGTCCAAATATTTCTGGCCCTGACTGTATATAAATACTGTAGTGCCCAGTCCTGGTCCCAGCGTGTTATCCCTGCACGCTCCCACAACCAGGCTCCAGCGGGGGTGCCCTCCCTCTCACCTGCCCGGTCGCAGCACGGTATCTCCGCATGCTTCCAGGCTCTGGCGGGGGCGCCCTCTCTCTCATTTGCCCGGTGTCTGCACTCGCTCTTCTCCTGCCCTGGGGTCCGCCATGGCCTCCTCCTGATTACAGGCCACGCACAGCTCTTATGTGCGTGCCCATAGTGTGCACAAGGCCACGACTCCTTTCTTAAAGGGTCAGCCCATTACCTGGAAGCAATCCCTGAGGTCACCTGCTACCATAAAGGTATTTAAAACTGCCTCCCCTTACAGGTGGTGCCTGAGCAACGTTGCCCTTAGTTAGTGTCTTTCTAGTTCAGGTCCCTTTATGTTACTGTCCATAACACAGCCTGATGTGTCCTAGTTCCAGTTCCGTATATCTAACCTGTGTCTCGTTCTAAAACCTATGTCACCTCCTCCATGCTGCTACGTTGGAGTCATGCCATCTCCGTGCTGCCATTTCTAAGCCATTCCATCTCCGTACTGCCATGTCTTAGCTTCCACCTCCGTGCTACCATGCCTGTGCTACCATCTCCATGCTGCCACGTCTGAGTCTCCACCTTGGTGCCGCCAAGTCCAAGTTACCACCTTCGTGCCATCACATCCAAGCACACCTGCATCGGACTTTAGAGACTTTTACCAGTCTGTAAGAGCCGACCTGCACTGGTTCCTGTTAGTCGTGCATTTAGGCCCCCTGGGGCTGTGCCAGACAGCCCCTGCATGGGGGTTCACTTCTGGTTGCTCCTCCAGGGAAGTCCAGTGTACGGTCCAGCGGGTCCCCACCTGGATGCTTACCGCCTCTCAAAGACCATAACATACACACAGATTTATTCTAAAAAAATCATGGGAGTGATTCTCGAAGGATGGGGAGTTGCAGAAATAAATCCTATTAGTGCATTTGTAAATCTGTTGTGGCAGCTTTACCCCAAACAAGATTATATTTTAGGCACGTGGCTATAGGCAACCTACAGGCAAACAATTTCAAGACTATAATTAGGACACGTGCAGAGGGAATCGGTGCATTATTATTCATTTAAAATATAGATGTATAGCAACATATCCGGCAACCATTGAGTCAGTACTGTTATCCAAATCTCAAAGAACATTTAATACCTGCAAGCTCTAAAGATGTAAATCCAGTAATGATACCAACTAAATGTTCCAAGTTCCTTCTGGTTTGATCAGATACTGCTGATTGGTATAGTAAATGGCTTACCTGTGCTTTTAACAAAAGGCATCACTATGCATGGTGCATATTTGGAAAGAAAATAAATGCTAGTGCCTGTGATGTCTTAACATTCTCATTACTCCCATATATTTTGCAAGAGAAAATTTACATTTTTGCCTCAGAGAAATATTAAACCTTGTTCAGTTCATACATGAGAATTATGATAATTCTTTCATTTCTGACTCGGCAAGGATGAGATGAGCCTCTTAACTTTGCAGGGTATTAAATCTTCTGCAGACAAAAGTAAGGCTTTGGGAAGAATCTGTATTGCACATGCAGATATCTTATACAAAAAAAGGCCATAAATATACTGGTTCACAGAAAACATTTCAAGTTCTGAGATGTAACCTATACTTTATTGAGAATCAACAAAGCCTTCAATACCCACAGGATGACCTAATAAGCCCAACAAATTGTATTATCATTTGCCCAAGTATTAATCAACTTCATCAAATATTTTTCAGATCATTTGCTATTCATTAGAAATTATGCAAATCGATTTACAGGACCCAGTCCATCGACTACATCAGTAATCTCTGGCCATAGGATGGGAGACCTGAAAAATGCCACATACCTACTGGCATCCAAAGTTCTTCTTTTGATTAGACAACTTGACGTAGTTTCAGACTGGCTAAAAATGTGGAGCCAGGGATTCTGTCATGGAAGAAGCAGCATAAACTCCCTATTAACAAATTTTGTAGCACCTTCTAGGGGCTTCAGTATCAAATATGCATTCCTCATGACTGGTTTTTGGCTGATCTCAAGGTCAAACAAGCTCCAGATTTGTACAATGAGTAGCCACTAGTGATGAGCAAATATTTTTTGTATTTTAAATATGCCTGCATTGCTGAATTTTTCAAATAAAATTAATATAACTCCTTTGATATTTCTCTTAAGACTGTATTAAACCCCCTTTAAAGTTCATTAATACAAACACAGCCTTACTAATATCCAAGTAACCTCAACCTATTTGGTAAAGTGAAAACAGATGGTAACTTGTGGTAAAAAAAAATTGCATTATCAGACATTTTAATTTAGTTTAATTGTAAAAATTGTCCAAAAATGATCCCTTTTTGGGGGTCAGATTACTGCCTTCTTGATGTTTTTAGAGAGATGGTGAAAAAAGAAGTAGCCGAGGCATTTTCACATACTGTAGGATAACATTATTTTTTTTTTCCTGGTTGTGAAACCTTAAGGCATTTTTTCTTTGATAATTGAATAAGTGAGCTTTTTCATAAGCCGTCCAAAAATTATCCATTTATTTAGAAAGCAGGAACAAGTGAGATGTTTTTATAATAAAGACTTAATAACTTCTCAACCAGTAGTCAAAAATAATTGTTGTTTGGGGATCTGCAGCAGGATATCTATTCTCTAAATTCTTAAACATTTAAAGAAGCTTTTCATCAAGTTATCTAAAAAATTATCCTTTTTTTATTGTGCAGAAGAAACAGGCTAGCTGTTTTCAATATGAAAAAGCAATGCTTTTGAAACAAGTAGCCCTATTTTATGAGCTGTTTTCTGCTTGTGTACAATCATGAGAGTATGTTTCCCATCATCAATGCAATCTAGCACTTTAAAACACAATGTACATCCAGGTGATGTGTGGCTGGCATGGTTGTGGACTGGCAGTGGCAAAATCAGGAGCTGCATTATAAAAAATAAAATGTGGTAGGCAAGATGATGTCTAGCAGTTTAGGGCCAGCAATGGCAGCCTCGGCAACATCAGTACTACAGTATAAATGACATGTTGAAATGAAAATAGATGCCTGGCTTAGTGTGTGGCATCAGCACTGGTAGCAATACTGTGTGAACAACAGACAATGAACAGGCAGGCAGGTATATAGTATGGCCAATTTAAGCATTGGCATCAGCTGAATGATTTACACTAATGAACAAAGGGGGTAACAATGTATTGAACTTTTGACTTTCAGGCTCCATTTCTGACCATCCACTATAGCAGGGGTGGGCAATTAATTTTCCCATGGGGCCGCATGAAAAATTGGGATGGTTTTAGAGGGCCGGACTAATATTATTAACTCAGTTCTACCCAATATAATACATTACTACACCCCCTCCATATACAACACCTGTAATATACTACATCACTACACACCCCTCTATACTACACCTGTAATATACATCACTACACCTCCCTATACTACACCTTTAATAAACTACATTACTACACCCCTACATACAACACCTGTATTATACATCACTACACCCCCATATACTACACCTGTAATATACTACATCACTACACCCATATATACACCTGTAATATACATCACAACACCCCTATATACACCTGTAATATACTACATCACTATACCCCTATATACACCTGTAATATACTACATCACTACATCCCTATATACACCTGTAATATACTACATCACTACACCCCCCTATACTACACCTGTAATAAACTACATCACTACATCCCTATTTACTACACCTGTAATATACATCACTACACCCCCCATATACTACACCTGTAATATACTACATCACTACACCCCTATATACACCTGTAATATACATCACTACACCCCTATAAACGCCTGTAATATACTACATCACTACACCCCTATATACACCTGCAATATACTACATCACTACACCCCTATATACACCTGTAATATACTACATCACTACACCCCCATATACACCTGTAATATACATCACTACACCCCTGTATACACCTGTAATATACTACATCACTACATCCCTATATACATCTGTAATATACTACATCACTACACCCCTATATACACCTGTAATATACTACATCACTACACCCCTATATACACCTGTAATATACTACATCACTACACCCCTATATACACGTGTAATATACATCACTACACCCCTATATACTATATCTGTAATATGCCCCATCACTACACCCCATATACTACACCACTATATACCACACCACTATATACTACACCACTATATACACAACACCATATACTACACCTGTAAAACTAAACCCCCAGTATTAGTCACCAGTCCCCTCCTCCCCCATTGTCCTCTCCTCAGCTTATTAGTCACTACTTACCTCTCCCTTCTTATCGTCCCCGTCCTCAGGCACCTCCGTACGTGCCCCCCGCTGAGCTGCTCCTTCTCTTGTACGGGCCCTGGTTGCGCCGATGCTGTTCTCCAAGGGGCCCTCGTCGCTGCTTCTCTTCAGGCCCTGGCTGCTGCAGTTTCTTCTCCTGCCGGTCGGGAGGTAAGTTTTGAAATAACACACGCGCGCCATACTGACAACATCAAAGCGTGTGCGTGTGTCACAGAGAATGGTGCTGGGCAGGGAACAGAGGAGAGATTCCTGCATTCCGCTCCCTACACTATGCGGAGCTGCAGGATCTCTCCCTACCCGATACACAGCAGCCCAACTCCACTGCACCAGCTGAAGACGGGCGGGCCAGTCACAGACAGTAGGCGGGCCGGATGTGGCCTGCGGGCCGCCCCTTGCCCAGGTCTGCACTACAGCTTTGAGCGTTAGACTACTTTCATTTTATAGACAATCATTTTGGCTATCTCATACATAAATCTGTCATGGTGGTCTTTCAGCGTTAAGAGACTTGTAACAGGTTTGGGCCTGGAGTCTCACAGGGCTCTGAGACTCTTCATATTAAAAGATGGTGCATCAGAGGTTAATGTCAGTTGTCCTTGCCAGCAGCGTCTGATTACCTCTCCTCAGGTGCTTCTGGTTTGTGACCACTTCTATCCCCTATAACTATTCACATTTCCCTTTAGAAAGTGCTAGTTATTCTGAATCAATTCAGAAACTAGGCCTGAAAGTGGAAGAAGCTGTGTAGGCCCTTGTTGTTTGAAGCGGTATAGGCTGCAGTCCATCAGTCTGTCTGCAGCTGTTAAGTTGGACCTTATCCTTTTGTGGTTTCCCCTGTATGTCTTTCCTTCCCTTCCATATTGATTAGTGCAGCTGTGGGACTAGTGTCTCTCACCATCCATCTCAATAGCCAGGGTATTTGCAGGGCTAGTGAAGAATTAGGTTTAACCTGCTTCACGGCAATAATGTCTCTTATATGCTCCCTCGTCCAGACTCTAAGTTCAAGACTAGTGAGACCGACGTATATTAGATTGCATTCACACGTGGCGTAATAAATTATGCCCGTGCTACTGCAAGAGATATACTGTCGTATCTCAAATGTCCTAGAGCCGTTAGAGGAAGTAAAAGAGGTTGCCCGGATGATGTTAGCATGGCAGCACGCGAGGCATGATCCACAGGGATAAGAGCCACAAACAGGGCGTCCGGTAGAAAAATGTAATTTGTTTCTTGTTATATAATGGCTGTGGACGAGCATGTCACGCAGACTGCGGCCCCGATGGGCCGTCATGAGAGGGAATTCGGGCAGGGTATCCCTCAACATAGGCTCTGTTTGTAAAGCAGGCAAGTGTTTAGTAAGGATACCTCTAATATGGTCCCACTGGCGGTTGAATGATGAATCTTGGGTTCCATGCAATGTGTTTTATTGGGATTGAATCGTAGGAGGAGTTGGTCTCGAGGAGCTGACCTGGCACGTCTATATGCCTTTTTTATAGATTTCATACTGTAGCCTCTCTCCCTGAACCTATCACGTATCTCACCGGCCCTATCCTCAAATACACCAGTATCGGAACAAATCTGTTTCAAACGGATAAATTGTCCCGTGGGAATGGCGTTAATGGTGGATTTCGGATGGCCAGAAGATGCGTGAAGAAGAGCGTTCATGAAGGAGGGCTTACGGTAGATGTCAGTAGACAGGAGGCCCTGGTCACCAATAGATATACTGATGTCCAGGAAATCCACCCTGGCCACGTCAGCATGAAATGTGAGATAGATGTTAAAAGAGTTGGAGTTCAGGTGACGCACAAAGCCCTCAAGCTCCGACGCGGTTCCCCCCCAGATGACAAAAATGTGCCGCCCCTTGCCCAGGTCTGCACTACAGCTTTGAGCGTTAGACTACTTTCATTTTATAGACAATCATTTTGGCTATCTCATACATAAATCTGTCATGGTGGTCTTTCAGCGTTAAGAGACTTGTAACAGGTTTGGGCCTGGAGTCTCACAGGGCTCTGAGACTCTTCATATTAAAAGATTGTGCATCAGAGGTTAATGTCAGTTGTCCTTGCCAGCAGCTTCTGATTACCCCTCCTCAGGTGCTTCTGGTTTGTGACCACTTCTATCTCCTATAAGTAGTCACATTTCCCTTTAGAAAGTGTTGGTTATTCTGAATCAATTCAGAAACTAGGCCTGAAAGTGGAAGAAGCTGTGTAGGCCCTTGTTGTTTGAAGCGGTGTAGGCTGCAGTCCATCAGTCTGTCTGCAGCTGTTAAGTTGGACCTTATCCTTTTGTGGTTTCCCCTGTATGTCTTTCCTTCCCTTCCATATTGATTAGTGCAGCTGTGGGACTAGTGTCTCTCACCAGCCATCTCAATAGCCAGGGTATTTGCAGGGCTAGTGAAGGATTAGGTATCCAGCTCGGTGATATTTTGAAACTGTGTATATGGATGCTAGGGAGCTCAGGAAACAGCTTGAGGTGAGTCCAAGAGGTGTCCCCTCACCCCTATATCTAGCAGAAAAGTACACAGTTGTTAAAGTGTCCCCAGTCTACCCCATGTTTGTTGTGTGTTGCGCCATGCACCAAACATAACCTAGTCTGTGCATGGCAAACTCTGAATTGCAACTATTTAGCAAATGATTAGTTATGCAGTTTCTTGTCATGTAACTACATTGTTACTGTTTTCCTCCTGTTATCTAATTTTCTTCCTGCATACTACAAATTACAACCTATTCTCACATTGATAATAGCTCAGTCTGTTATTAGGTTAATTCCAAAGCTACAGCTTAGTGTTTGAGTCAAAGAGCAGCCATGAAGAAGATTCCAGAAGAAAAGAGAAACAGCATCATCCAGCTCATTGATAGCAGTCACTCAGCCAAGAAAATTGCCAAACTCCATAATGTGACTGCCATGACAGTTGGAAGAATATGAAATGAAGCCCATGCATCTATTCAAAAGCCATGAGGTGGATGTCCAAGCAAAATATCAGAGTCAACAAGTCTGCTCATCATGAATTCTGGTGTGAAAAACACAGCAGTGCAGATGGATCATATGCTTCAAAATAGTGAGATCATAGATGTCTATGCAAGCACTGTGTGACACACATTACAGAAGTCTGGAATAGGAGCCCAAAAAATATGAAGAAGCCTCAACTTCAAAATCTTCATAAGCGTCAGTTCGAGTTTGCAAAAAGTATGAAAAGTGGACAGTAGATTAGAAAAAGGTCATTTGGAGAGATGAGAGAAAAGCCAATCATCTAGGCTCTAATAACAGGGGTTATTGGATCTAGAAAATATAAAAAATTGTTAAGTTCGGTGGAAGAAGCCTGATGATATGAAGTTGTTTCCTAGCCAAATGCTGGATACTTGCCTAGGATTGATGGTGGTCTCAATGCTGAGAATTGGAATTAATGCTTGGCACTAGCAGTTCAATGATGAATAAGGATGAAAAGTACATGTTTAATATCTTAACCTTTTCTTTGTCCTCTACAATTATATTACTATAGCCATTTTTCAAATTACCAGAAAATCTAAAACCTCACCCATTAAAACCTTACTGGACAGTGCGGACAACAGTTTGCAAAACACAGGCTAAATACAATTTATGCAATACAAGTAATAAATATTGTGGATGGTGACAGTTGCAGATCAGAACAACAAGATCAATTCATTCATATGAAACTTTAAATATAAACCATAAGTATACATATAAAGTAATCAAAATTGGTAAAAAAGTGCAAACAAACTCATGGCACTGGACAGTATGGTGCTTGGCAGACGTGCCTTATGGTTGGCATGGGCTTTGATTTTTTTTATTTGATATTCATTAGGCTTACAGGGTTTATTTAGATTTATTAATTTGGATAACTTTATATGTATAGTTTTTTATGAACTGATAATGTTGCTCTGACAAGCACTTGTCACCTTCAATAATAGTTATTTCTTGTATTCAATACACTGCATTTAGCAGATCTTTTAGCTGCAGATCAATGCTATCTCTTCTAAATCTACAGCTACTAACTCTAAAGTTGTTGAGCTGAAAAGCAAATCAACAGATATAATGTAAAACCTAAATGCAATGAGAGATTTCTATCTGTCTATACAAAAAGAAATATGTACATTACAAAGGCAACTTTCCAATTTTAATGATAATCTCTGAAGAGCTTAGTTAAAACTCTGAGGTATCCTGGAGTCTGAATCCTCTTCTCAGCTAAATCAGTATTTCTCTGACTTGCTTGCATTAAAAGTCCAAAACCTCCAGAAAGGATTGTTGAGTATACTTAAAGGGAACCTGTTATGTAAAACAAATACTAATAAACTGCTGATTTGGGGATATTCTGTAGGTTAATAGTGTTCTGACACAGTGAAGCTGCCAACCTGAGCTCTACATTGCAGGAAGGAAATTAAATGTATTCCTCCCTGCAGCCTTGGGCTTTCGGTCATAGGGGTACGGCAAGTGTGATTTCAGTCACTGCCCTTGCACAGTGACAACCAGCTCTCTAAGGCTGCAATGCTGAGCCAGCTATCAATGCCCAGCGCATAGTTAGAGCTGCCGCTCTCTTTGCGCAGAGAGGTGACTGAAACTGCGATGGCCACACCCCTATAACTGAAAGCCTGATTAGCTCCATGTCGGCATATTAATATTTTTTTTTTACATGACAGGTTCCCTTTATAGCATATGCCATGCTTCGCTGTGGCAAATTCTCGTTTAATAGATAAGAAATGAAACAGAAGATACTTTTCCAGCAAGAGTTTAATTTGTCAACACTTGTGGGTATACAATATTTTTGGTTTTACCATAGGCTGCACAGATAAAAACATTGTCTGGTTTGCCAACCCTAGAGCATGCAACATACAATTGTCCATGGCTGAAGCAATCCGTATGTGAATATAGACCACACAAGTCTAAAGACTGACCCTGCGCTTTGTTGATAGTAATTGCAAACCTCAATCGAACGAGGAATTGCACTCTCTTGAATTGAAACGGTATATCAGATGGAATAATAGGAATTCGAGGAATGAGGACATCTTCACCTTTGTAAGGTTCCGTTAAAGTCATTAATTCTATTAAGTTGCTCATCAATTTTTTGACTGCAAGCGGTATGCCGATGCAGAGTTTTGGCTGATTAATATTTCATATCATAATAATGGGCACACTGATTTTCAATGTCAATATGTGCGATGGTACCCCCGTCAGATCAAGTGAATTCAAAAACTCGGTTGGAAAGTATACTGAATCATCTGCTTCCACAACGGTGTCTATTGACTTATACGTCAATTGAGAAATAACGTCTCGAACACCATTCTAAATCTGAACTGGGTGCAAAAACCCTAAAAAAAAATTTCACTATATAGAGAGAATGGCTGCACACCAGTGACAGTGTAAAAGGAATAAATGTAAAGCAGAAACTGCTGTATGCATACTGACATGAAAACTACAAGAGCTACTACAAGAACTACAAGATATGTAAGAATGAAAATATGACAATGGAATCTGCATAACTGCCATGAACTTTAACAATAAGAAGAAATGTAGCTATTGAATTGATCAATGCAACAGAGCCTCAGCTTCCCATACATGGTAAGTTTTTTAACTGCAAGAGAGGACACACATTAGCTAGGCACCCCAACGTAAGAGAATACCGTGACGAGGTGGTGGGGCTCTGTTGCAATGATCAATTCAATAGCTACATTTCTCCTTATTGTTAAAGTTCATGGCAGTTATGCAGATTCCATTGTCATATTTTCATTCTTACATATCTTGTAGTTCTTGTAGTAGCTCTTGTAGTTTTCATGTCAGTATTCATACAGCAGGTTCTGCTTTACATTTATTCCCCTTGCACTGTCACTGGTGTGCAGCCCTTATTTCTATATATTGATTTATACGTGACTGCCTCACTTTCAATGTTAGACTGAATAATATGGTTAAGTTCGTAGACATCTTTGTTTTTTGCAGCAAGGATAGCTCACTCACTCAGCCAACCATGATTCGTATAATTGATTTGGATATTCGGGAATACTCCTTGAAATAATTCTTCCTTCGATGTCACTAATTTACAGACGTTATCAGGCAATGAAATTCGTTGTGAAATCTCATTAATTGGCATTTTTCCGTTCCTAATTTTCAGTAATGGGTGTGAAAATATATAAGCCGATCATTCATTCTGCAGCTGGACACGCATATTGGTAGGTACAATATTTTTCGGACTAAAAGACGCACTTTTTTCGCCCAAATATTGGGGGAAAGTGGGGGGTGCGTCTTATAGTCTGAATGTGGCCGCGGGGAATGAGGGTGCTGCGGTGGAGTGGGTCATCGGGAGCATGAGCAGGCTGTAGCAGCACCTACCGTGACCTGCTCATTTCATATGCACGCCCATCCTCCCACCCATCATCTCTCAGCGCTGAAGCCGGCACTGACAGGTCTGTGGGATGATGGGCGGGGGATGTGCGCATAATTAGCAGACTGCTCGCATGATCACCCTGGCAACTACAGCCTGGAGTGATCATGTGCGGCTGTATTCACTGCTCCCCACGCATCATCATCAGCGCGGGGGGCAGTGAATAAGTATACTCACCCGTCACTGTTGTCTGCAGCATCGCTCGTCCTCCTGTCTGCCGACCAGCTGATCTGGGTATAGATCAGGGAGCACAGCAATGATGTCATCGCTGTGCGCAGCGCTAGTCTCCACACAGGTCAGCTGACAGGCAGACAGGAGGACGAGCGATGCTGTAGACAACGGTAACTGGCTCCAAACTCCAGCGGCGCTGCTGCCGGCACTGATAGGAGGAGGAGAGATGCTGCATGGAGCGAGGAAAGGTGAGTATAAACGTTAATTTTTTTTTTGTGTGCCACAGGATACAGGCCATATAGCAGGATGGATGGGGGTATATAGCAGGATGGATGGGGAATATAGCAGGATGGATGGGGTATATAGCAGGATGGATGGGGTATATAGCAGGATGGAGGTATATAGCAGCATGGGGGTATATAGCAGGATGGGGGTATATAGCAAAATAAGGGCATATACCAGGATGGCGCTATGTAGCACAATGGGGGCTATACCATGATGGCGGTATGTAGCAGGATGGAAATATATACCATGATTGTGGTATATAGCAGGATGGGAATATATACCAGGATGAGGGACATATATACAAGAATGGGAAACATATACAAGGCGGGAGGATCATTACCAGGATAGGGTACCTTAGTAGAGAATTTGGGGACATTACCCCCATAACAGTGTCAGCAGCAGATCCTCGCCCCATAACAGTGTGTCATGACCACATTTTTTGCTTAAAATTTTATTTTGCTATTTTCCTCCTCTAAAACCAGGGTGCGTTTTATGGTCTGATGCATCTTATAGTCCAAAAAATACGGTAATTGCAATGTCTGTGTACCGCCCCCGTGTCAGTGGCCGAGCCGCTCAGATCCGGAACCGCAGTGGCTCGAGGGGTCTCCAGACCCGGGAGTTCACGCGGACACTCGAATTTGAAAAAGGGGATATGTACAGGGGAGTTAGAAGTTCGTGACGCCACCCACAGTGCATGGTAAAGTGGAGTACCACCGCTGCTGTTGGGGGAGGAAGGTGGCGGTGGTATGGCAGCAAGACATCTAACCCCTCTGTGGGTAGGGGGGTGTGCCCCGGGGCTCGGTGGTGGCGGTCAAGGGGTGCCGTTGGGGAGGAAAGGGTTTCTGCGTACTCACTCAGTCCAAGAATACTGACACCGACAGCTTGTAAACCAGAATTCCGAGCACCGCTTCAGCAAGGAGGGATCACGCTTGGATCCATGTCCTTGGTGTTGCTTGTTAGCCTGTGACCTTTTCTGCGGCACCTTGTTCAGTGTTTGGACCCTATAGTGTGGAACTAATCGGGTCCCGCTCACCCGTATGGCTAACGGAGTGAGCTTGCTCTCAGAGTTCACGATTGGGATTTGATGGACTGTGTTTTGGGAAAAGTCCTATCCCCTCGTTGTGCTAGTACCCCGATTTTGGAGTGGGTGCGGGATGAATCTTGAAGACTTCACCCCCATCGGGTAAATTACCAGGACGCTTGAAGCTACTTCCCGGCCTACGGTCCGTGTACCCCGTTGTGCCCTGGCCCCTGCCCGGAGATGGCTCAAGGCTGCCGGCTGCCCTCTTCGGCAATTCGTGCCTTTTGACACAATCCCCTGTGACCGGGGTTCCTGGTCCTACCAGACCCAGACCAACGTCTGTCACCTAGTAGTCTTCAAGAGCCCTGCTCCAAACCGGTGACCTCTCCCTCTCAGAGAGTCACACTCCACACTCCTACTCCTTTCACTCTTTTTTCACTTTTTCACTTTCCCCAACCAACCCCCCAAATGGGCGGCCCTATTCCCTTCAGGCCCCCCAATGGTGTGTCTTGTGGGTGTGGTGTAAAGTGTTCCTGGGTTTTGACTGGCTCTGATCTTAGCAACACTAAAGAACAGGGATCCGTAACCAAGGAGGATGCGGATACTGTGCAGAAGGGCAGATTGCACAATACCCTGTGATGACCTGATAGGCCAGGGCGTCACATCTGTACGTGTCGCCACAATGGTGAGTATTTTAGACAAGCATTGATCTCGTCCGCTGGTGCTGATCGAGGAATGACAGGCAGTGTTTGTCTAAAATCTCCTGCAAGCAATATTAATGCTTTCCCAAGTGGTTGATTGTTTTCACGTAAATCTTGTAACGACCGATCCAGAGCCTACAGTGATTTTTTTGGTCTGGCATTCTGCATTCATCCCAAACAATGAGTTTGCATTTTTGTAATACTTTCCCCATTCCGGATGCTTTGGAAATATTACACATCGGAGTCTCAATGGATTGCATGTTCAATGGTAACTTCGGAGCGGAATGAGCAGTCCTTCCACCTGGTAGCAATGTTGCAGCTATTCCAGATGACGTAAGGGCTAAAGGCCACTTTACACGCAGAGATAAATCTTTGGTAGATCTGTGGTTGCAGTGAAATCATGGATATATTGTTCCATTTGTACACAGCCACAAACCTGGCACTGATTGTCCACAATTTCACTGCAACCACAGATCTGCCGCAGATTTATCTCTGTGTGTAAAGTGGCCTTTAGGCTATGCCATTTTGTGATCGAATTGTTGCCAAAATCAACCTTAAGGCCGCTTTCCAAGCTGCAATATCGGTATCGCTAGCGAGCGTACCCAGCCACGTCACTTGTGCGTCACGGGCAAATCGCTGCCCGTGGCGCACAACATCACTTACACCAGTCACATGCGGGCTTAATAACAAATGTTTTACCAGCTCCTCCTGGCACATCCAAGAAGAAGATACCTCCAACACCGTCATTCACAGTTTGCATAATCCGATCGTAAATCCCGTTTTGCTCAGGCGTCAGCTTGGGAATATTTGATTGCACATAAAGCTGGAGATCAGCAGTGTCGTGAGTCTGTTCATGGCGCATATCCACATCGAACGAAGCAGTAGTATGTTGGTTCGGTGCTGGCATTCCAAATTGACTGAGAACTTTGTTTCCAATTGCTAAACACTTGTCCTCAATGACTATGAGCGCTACGTTGAAAATTTCTGCTGTGAAATTTAAGTTCATATTACAGTAGATTTTCTTATATGTATTCTATGCAAAATGTCCTCAGCCATATGCACTTTATACTTCTCCCATAACTCTGTTGGAGATGAAGGGAAGCAAGTAGTCAATATGATAGCGAACAAAATATGAATTTGACATGCATTTGCCGTGCTGCACGCCTCAATAATACATAGATCCCACTGTCGATCGTTCTCCAATAAATCCAGAGCTTGACATGCACTGCAGAAAGTGGCATATGTGACGCCATTGACGATCTTCAAATGCTGAAAAGACATAGGACCAAGCACATTCACCAACGACAACCGGAGAAAGAAACATTTCATCCTGATTCGGATGCACGGTGTAAAGTCTGCCAATCGTAATCTCTCGGAATATGCCAGGTTGTCCATCAACTAGCTCCCCTCGTAGGAACGATTTTTTTAACATCATTCCATGTATAATAAGAATGCACTTCCGAATACAACAGTGTTCTTGCAAACGCGTCCTCTCAACACAACGTGTAAAAAGCAGTGAGAGTTGTATGTCGTGGATTGAAGGCTTTTTGTTGCACATTCGCATTTGTAAATAAACACGTCTATTTTCTAAATGGATAGCTAAATGAACAATAGCTGGTTTTCGTTCATGTATGGGGAATGAAAGAATCCACCATACAGCTTCATTGCTGCTTATGTATCTTCCAGCTTGATGCTGTGTGATTTCATCGATATTTATCGCCGCATTTTCGTTAGTGTTTTCTGTTTGCACAGCAAACACTGCCATATCGCTGCCTTTATTCACATACTTACAGATGTAGTTTATCGATTTAACAGAGTTCCAGTATTCTACGTTGATGTGTGCTTTGTATGTCTTCGATAACAAAGGTGAATATGGTACTACCCACCGGCTATCTACTGCAATATCACCATACCGTATGCATATGGTTGCTAAGTTACCGCCATCTTCGACTGATCTTTTCCTGTACAAAGGATATCCATCGTCTCCTGTGAGTGTGCTGGATACTAATGTTCGAGAATACGGCTTAGAGCATTTCCCGTCTATCATGCATGGTGAGTTTGGGTTTACTGTACCGCATGGTCCATGTATCATATTCTTGATAACAACTTCATGCAAATCATTGTCAACTTTGGTTCCCGGTATTTCAGTGGATACCGCATCATCAATTTCCTCTGGACTAATTTTATCGAAGAGCCAGATAAATATATGCGCATGTGGCAATCCTCTCTTTTGCCATTCAACTGAGTACATCCAGCAGCGCATGGACCCGAACACTCAAAATTTCACACTAAAATCCATCAGTGATTTGAGATTCTGTCTGAAAACACGTGCTGTGATGTCATGCCTATCTACCAGTGATTGCCGAGGAAGAAAATAAAAATAGTCCTTATAAGGGCTGAAGACAGTGTCCACTGTGCTAGCAGCTGTGTAAATCATAGAACAAGGTATAGGGACAGTGTTACTGCATTACTTAGTTAGGTGACAGCTGTTCCTTTTTTAAACCTGCCAAAAAAAAAAAAATCCTCTTGTTTGTGGTGCATACGGTCTGTTACTGCAGTGTGTGATATAGGCAGAACTTATTCACAAGCACGAAGAGATTTAAAGCTGTTCTGACATCTGCTACTAATAATCAACAATCTCAGCACTGCTACATCCTTTGTGTCTGTTATACTAGTGTCGCGGGCGGGGAGGACGCAGCCGCTGTGCTCGCTCGCTAACGCTCGGGTCCGGCGCTGCTGTGGCTGCTGCTGCTCGGTGGCTCGAGTGGTGGGCCGGATCCGGGGACTCGAGCGGTGCTCCTCGCCCGTGAGTGAAAGGGGGTGGTTGGTTTGGGGGATTGAGTCCGTGACGTCACCCACGGGTTGTGGTGAAGATGGGCACCACCGCTGCTGGTGACGGGGATCCCTGGAGCGATGGTGGGGAGCAGTTGGGATGTTGTTTTCCCCCTCCATGGGTAGGGGTCGGTGGTCCCGTGGCCCGGTGGTGTGACGGGGAGGCAGGGTAGGCGAGGTGCAGGGTTGCAGGGACAGCGCGGCACGGTGCCAGATGGCACGGGTGTACTCACTCAGTAAGAGATGCACAAAGTCTTCGGTAAACCAAACGGCTGGATGGACGGGTCCCACAGCCGGCTGCAGTGTCTCTCCCCGGACAGGTGATGGCGGCTGTCTTTCCCTTTCCCCTTTGTGTACTTGTTTGACTACGGTGGATCCCCAACGGTAGTCCGCTCCCCGGTGTATGGATGCCAGAGAAGCCCGTTTGCCCGCAGGCGCTGGCCCTTGGGTTTTTAGCCTTAGGCGGTAGCTGTATACCCTCACGGTGTGGGCGGTTGCCTTCTATCGGGTCTTTGGCTGTTAGGAAACCCCTGGGGTTCCTGTCACACTCGGGTTTGACTGTTGACGGCGACTCTAAGCCTAGTCGGGGTCCGATGGCCCTGCCTGTGTGTGCTGGCTTCACTTCGCTCCCCGGTTGGTACTGGCGGGCCAACGCCCGACCCCGGTCCTACGGTTCCGCGTTGCTTCACCACTCCTGCAGACGGCCACCACCGTCTGCCAACCTTGTTGTTAGTGCCTGGGCCCCAAACCCAGACACTCTTCACTTCAACCTCCTCCACTGAACTCCTCACTCTGACTCCTCAACTCAGACTGTCACTTTTCCTGCCTCCAGGCCTGTGTACTCCTCGGTGGGTGGGGCCAACCGCTTGGCTCCACCCCACCTGGTGTGGACATCAGACCCTGGAGGGAGGCAACAAGGATTTTATGTTTGGCTAATGTTGCTGTCTGGTGGGGGTGGGGGTGTTTGTGTGTTATCTGTGATGACCTGGCTAGTCCAGGGCGCCACATTAGCAATAGGTATTACAACTTGCAAAAAAAAGGTCCCAAAATTATAAAAACAACGGGTTCAGGTGCCTGTCAGTCACCATCTCAATTCACAGTCTGAGTTTATTAATACTAGATGTCAGTGGCACAACGTGTACCTGAAGTAAAATACCTTCATAGCACCAAACTAGCCTAATTTTGGGGGCTTCCTATCTTACAGAGCTTAGATAGTGGCTTGCTCTTATTAAAACACAGTCTCAGTGTTACCCAATTTTTATTAATACTTGGTGTCAGTGGCACTACTTGTGTATCTAGGCCAGTACCTTCCTATCAGCAACCTAGTGTAATTTTGGAGGCTTCATATCGTACAAAACCTACATAGTGGCTTGCTCTTACTAAAAAAACACAGTCTCAGTGTTACCCAATTTTTATTATTACCTGGTGTCAGTGGCACTACTTGTGCCTCTAGGCCAGTACCTTCCTATCAGCAACCTAGTGTAATTATTGAGGCTTCATATCTTACAAAACCTACATAATGGCTTGCTCTTACTAAAAAACACAGTTTGAGTGCCAAAATCCAATACTAAAATAAAAGTGTTGTCAAACCCTGTTTTCTTTTGGGGCTGAAAGACATTCACAACTTCTTTGTCGACTCGTCCAGGTGGTACTTTGTCCAATATAGGTACCTTGCGGTTTTTAGACTTACAGACACAGCTATCGTGGGAAACTATTAACACAAGTTTAACAACCCATCATAAGTGTCGTTCCACTGCCTGTACAAAAGGGTCACGTTACAGTATTCACCTTCAAATAACCAAACCAAAAAAATGGGAAAAATAGGGGGTAAGGGCTGTGGACGAGGTGGTAGTGACAGTGGTGGTCGCCCAAGCAGTGTGATCAAGCCAAAGAAAAAGGTTCCTTCTTTATCCACCTCTGCCTTCCTATCCCAATTTTCTTGTCCACGTGGGAAAGCACTCTTGCGCCCTGAACAGTACGAACAGGTATTGAGTTGGCTAGCAGAAAATACCTCCAGTTAGTTGTCGAGTAGCAAATCCCAAGGGTCCACACAGACAGACTTGAGTAGCCCAGAGGCTGGCCCATTGAATCCTCAGCCTGGTCGTCCTTCCTCACAACATCAGTATTCTAAGGAAACATATAATACCAAAGCAGGTTACTCTGAGGAACTGTTTACGGGAACCTTTGACCTTTCTTGACTCTCACCGCACAACACCACCAATGCAGGTGAGGCCGTGGTGTGCAGTGATGCACAGATTTTTTGAACACCCAAATCCAGAAGAAAGCCATATTGTTGGCCGTGACATGCTGGGCAATCAGGTGGAAGTGTTGGAGGATGATGAGACACAGTTGCCCTCAGGTCAGCCTAAAACCTCCATTCCCGAAGATGTTGACCTTCAGGAATTTAAAGACGACCAGGTCGATGATGAGGTGACTGACCCAACATGGACGGTTGGCATGGATTGCGAGAGCAGCAGTGCAGAGGAGCATGTGCCCATAGTCCGCAAAAAAGGCTGTAAGACATAGGGTTTCGACCACTGCCAGAAGTCAATCAACTGTGCACATGACACCAAAACCTGTGGCATCTCAGAGTCCAAGGGTCCGTGCACCACCTGTGCCATCTCAGAGTCTAAGGGGTACTTTGCACACTACGACATCGCAAGCCGATGCTTGCGATGCCGAGCGTGATAGTACCCGCCCCCGTCGCAGCAGCGATATCTTGTGATCGCTGCCGTAGCGAACACTATCGCTACGGCAGATTCACATGCACTCACCTGCCCTGCGACGTTGCTCTGGCTAGCGACCCGCCTACTTCCTAAGGGGGCGGGTCGTGCGGCGTCACAGCGACGTCACACGGCAGGCGGGCAAAAGAAGCGGAGAGGCGGAGATGAGCGGGACGTAAACATTCCGCCCACCTCTGTCCTTCCACATAGCCGGCGTGAGCCGCGGTGACGCAGGTAAGGAGATGTTCCTCGCTCCTGGGGCTTCGCACACAGCGATGTGTGCTGCTGAAGGGGAACGAGGAACAACATCGTACCGTCGCTGCTGTGAAATTATGAAAATGTCGGACACTACACCGATGATACTATTACGACACTTTTGCGCTCGTTAATCGTATCAAAAACGCTTTACACACTATGTTATCGATAGCGACGCCGGATGTGATTCACTTTCGATTTTACCCCACCGACATCGCAGCTGCGATGTTGTAGTGTGCAAAGTACCCCTAAGGGTTCGTGAATCACCTGTGCCATCTCAGAGTCCAAGGGTCCGTGCACCACCTGTGCCATCTCAGAGTCAAGGGGTCCGTGGTGCGATTTTGTGGGAGTTTTTTTCCAAGAGTCCTTCGGACCAAACGGTTGCCATTTGTCAAATCTTTCAGACCAAGCTTAGCAGAGGCAGAAATACTTCCAGCTTGGGCACTTCCAGCATGAGAAACCATATGTTAGCCAAGCACACCACTAGGTGGTTGACAGCTCTAGGTGAAAAACATGATTTCCAGACTCAAAACTCTGCCACTTCCCCTGGGCTGCCTGCTTCCAAAACTGGTGTGCAAGAAGGGGGAACTGATGCCTCCTTCTCCCAACTTGATGTTGGCCAAACTCAATCATCAACGACATCAGCTTTGATGTCCCAGCATTCCATTCACTTGTCCTTAACACAAACCTGCGAAAAGAAGCAAAAATACTCTGTTACGCACCCAGGGGCAGAAACCATAACTGCACACATTGCATGATTGATAGCCCATGAGATGTTGCCGTATCGGCTTGTGGAAACAGAGGCTTTCCGCGACCTTTCGGTGATGTTAAAACATCGGTACTCTGTGCCTAGCCGCCACTATTTTTCTCGTTGTGCCATCCCTGTGCTCCACAATCACGTGTCTGTAAACATCAAATGGGCTCTCACTAACGCCATAACAGGGAAGGTCCACTTAACCACAGACACGTGGACAAGCGGAAGTGGACAGGGATGCTACATCTCACTGATGGCACACTGGGTGAACCTTGTGGCGGCTGGTACAGAGTCTGAGCCAGCAACATCCCATATAGTTCCCACACCCAGAATAACAGGCCCCACTTCAATGACAGTTTCAGCAGCCTCCTACACAGCAACAACTCCCTCCTCCTCCTACTCTTCATCTGGCTCCTTTGCATCCTCCTCAACATCCGCCAGTGTCCAACCGTCGACATCATTCCCCAGCTGGGATCTCTGCAGCACTGCCTCGGCTAAGCGGCAACACACTCTACTGAAGCTCATCTATATCGGTGACAAATCGCACACGGTACCAGAGCTTTTGAAAGCAGTAACTGAGCAGACAGATAAGTGGCTTGAGCCATTAGACCTCTGTCCAGGGATGGTAGTGTGCGATAATGGTCGTAATCTGGTGGCGGCCTTAAAGTTTGGAAAGCTTGTACACGTTCCTTGTATGGCCCACGATGTAAATTTAGTAGTTCAGCACTTTCTGAAGAAATACCCTGGGATACCAGACCTACTTACCAAGGTACGACATATTAGCGCACATTTCCGCAAGTTATCTCTCTCTTTTGCTGGCCTGGCAGTGCTGCAGCAGCGCTTACACTTGCCTTGTCATAGACTAATATGTAACCTCCCTACGAGATGGAATTCAACCTATCATATGTTGGCCATGAGCAGAAGAGGGCAGTATCCCAATTCCAGCTGGAACATCCCCGTCAGACGCAGCTGCCAGACATAAGTACTGCCGAGTGGGTGTGGATTGCAGACATTTGTCAGGTCTTGGAGAATTTTGATTACTGTACTAACATTGTGAGCAGTGAGGATGTTGTTACCATCATTGCCATTCCACTGATTTGTTTATTTAAACGCTCTCTGGATCATCTGACTGACCAAAGTGTTCATGCACCCGAGTTGTCTGTGGATCCAGACTTCACAATGGTAGCTAGTAATCCACACAACCTCGGCCAACAAGCTCAGGCCACCTTTGCTCAGCATCATGAGGATGAGGATGAGGAGGATGATGAAGAACAGGAATGCTTCGAAGTTGGTAACCAAGGGATTGGCAACCCAAGCTTCAGGGCTGTCCAGTATGGATGGCCTGAGGAGGAGCAGGAGGAGGAGAGACAGACTGAGGAGGAGAGGAGGTTTAGGAAGACAGAATGCAAATAAGGATTGTACTACGGAAAATTCAAGAGGGCTGTAGTGGAGTAGTTGATGAAACGATTACCCTCAGATCATGCTGGCGTCAGAGGTAGCATGTAATCTCATGCAACAGGATTACAAGAGAGGGCTACGCATAGTAGGAACAACACAGGCGGGGGACTAATGTGCCAAAACTGGTCTATTTTCCACAAACCATCAACTGCAAATCAGATAACGGTTGGGGGATCTATGACAAGGAGGAAACAATTAAGTAAGATGGTGAGGGACTATGTAGGTGACCGTATCAGCAGGCTTTTAGAGTCTACTGTTCCCTTTAACTATTGGGTTTCCAAGTTCAACACTTTGCCAGACCTCGCCTTATACACTTTGGAAGTGCTAGCTTGCCCTGCTGTGAGTGTGTTGTCTGAGCGTATTTTTAGCTCAGCAGGGTCAATAATAACAGATAGTCGCACACGACTATCCACAGAAAGTGTGGAAAGTTTGACGATGATCAAAATGAAGCATAGATGGATTGCCCCAGAGTATCTTAGGCCGCCTGTTGACAATACCCAATAATAAGTGTAGCCCCAAAATTTGTATTTGCTAAGTTCAAATAAGTTTCATTGTTTCTCTTTCAAGACTATTTTGTCTTCTATCATCTAATAAGACCGCATGACTAATCTAACTTGTTATGCTGCTGTGATGTAATTGTTTGGCTCAATCACCCAGGGCGATATTTTTCAAGCCTTTGTACATTATGCACTGGCACAAGCACTGTTGAGGCTACACTGTCTAGAACAATTGGTCAGGCAGTCTCTATTTGTGTTCTTTATTGATGCTGTGCTCCACGGTGTGTTACACATAGGGCCCTCCAAAATCAGAATTTGTTTTTAGCTCCTTGGCATGTTATGCCCTATTGCTTATCCTACCAATTTTTTTTTTTTAAATAAGCTGTTGGGAGCACCTTATGATGTTTTGCTACATGGTGTCTGAACCATTATACCCTAGGAGAACTGAATTTATTAAACTTCATGGCATGTTATGCCCTGTTGCTTATCCTACCAATTTTTAAAAAACAAAGCTGTTGGGAGCTGTTGGGAGTACCGTATGATGCTTTGCTACATGGTGTCTGAACCATTCCTCCCTGGGGAAACTGAATTTATTAAACTCCTTGGCATGTTATGCCCTGTTGCTTGTCCTACCAATTTTTTTAAAATAAGCTGTTGGGAGTACTTTGTGATGCTGTGCTCCATGATGTCTGAACCATTATCCCCTGGGGGAACTGAATTTATTAAACTTCTTGGCATGTTATGCCCTGTTGCAAATCCTACCAATTTTTTTAAAATAAGCTGTTGGGAGCTGTTGGTAGTACCTTCTGATGCTGTGCTGCATGGTGTTTAAACCATTCCCCCTGAGGAAACTGAATTTTTTGAGATCCTCGGTGTTAGCTAGTGGAGTAAAGCCTGAGTTCCAGAGTGAAACAACTGCCACTTCCACTGTGCTGCATGCTTCACAAACTGCTGTCTAGGAAGTAAGCAATGATGCCTCCTGCTCCCAACCTGCTTTTGGTCAGATGCAATCATCATCAATGACATCAGCTTCGATGTCTGGGCATGGCGTTCGTTTGTCCATAAAACATAGATTTCTGAATCATTTGAATAGAATTTGAATAGAGGGCCACTGGAGCCGGTGGTGTTGGTGGAGGAGGAGGAGGGCAAGGCCAACACCTAAATGGCCACATTGGCAATAGCACTGTAAAGTGTTATGGAGTATGTATTCCAACTTTCACACTAATGATATAGGGGACGCAGAAAACTACAAATTAAATGACACAAATACAAATGACTGCCATCCCTCCCCAATGTATGTTACAGGGCCCACCTGAGAGCCCTAAGAAGTTTGAGATTTGAGGACAGCCAGTGGCCCTTCCTACATTTGAGTAGAGGGCCACTGGAGCTGGTGGAGGATGAGGAGGGCAAGATCAACATCCCAACGGGCACATTATAGCTGACCTCTTAAAGTGCTGTCAAATATGTCCCAAAAAAGGAGGTGTGAGACAAACACCAATATAATGTATAAGTTACAGCCCTTTCTAATATAAAAATAAGGAAAAATGTAAAAAACAAAACGTGTGAACATATGCTAAAGTGTTTTTTTGGGAGGTCAGGGCTTGATTTGATGTTTTATTATAGTTATTAGGCACTAGAAACTGTTTCTTAGCAATTTCCCCTCTTTTACTTTGGTTTGAGAGCTGTTCTGGCGACTACGTAAACGCCACGTGCTGCTCTGAGCACGTTATTCAAAGACCCAGAAATGTAATCAGACACCTTCTACAGGCTGTGCCAATACTGTTTCAGCCTTTTCCCATCCATTTCAGCCTTTTCCTCAGTCACCACAGGTCACCGACAGGTCCGACCTAAAATTATTCTGGTTTCCCATAGACTTACATTGGGGGTCGAATATTCGCGAATACTCGAATAGCTGCGAGGTATTAGTCGGATATTCGTTGAATCGAATAATAGGGTATTCGATCATCCCTATTAGTTTCCCAATGACTGTATTGCTGTCATTCAAAACTGCATCTCGCAAATGAATATATTCCTCGGAACGGAGTTTGGTCTGATTTAAATGGAGGAATAGCAAATAATAATAATAATAATTTATTCATTTATATAGCGCTATTAATTCCATAGCACTTTACATACATTGGTAACACTGTCCCCATTGGGGCTCACAATCTAAGGTCCCTATCTGTATGTCTTTGGAGTGTGGGAGGAAACCGGAGAACCCGGAGTAAACCCACGCAAACACGGGGAGAACATACAAACTCCTTGCAGATGGTGTCCTTGGTGGGAATTGAACCCAGGACCCCAGCGCTGCAAGACTGCAGTGCTAACCACTGAGCCACCGTGCCGCTCCATTTCTATTTTGGCATACATATCCACGATGTATTAGTGGAACAATTGACGACATCTCAGGATCTGGTTGTCTTCATTTCTTCGAATCATCAATCTGTATGCATAATAATTCATTGCGCTGCACTTTTTATTTGTTTCTGTACCGTCGAGTGGATCCAGTATTTTCACGTTGAAGTGATATCCATCGGCACCATCCCAGAAAATGAGTGGATATTGCAGAGCATCGTAACACCAATGAGTTTCTGCGACTTTCGTCAATTGATCGTTTTTGTTCGATGCAGAACAATAACTCTGGGTTGGAATTGATCACCAACTATAACAATCGCCACTTCATCTATAGTTGGAGCGTTATATCTCCGCACATGCTCTCCAACTGGCATTTTGTCCTCGTTAATGACGATCCTGTGTGTATCAGATGTCATGATGTCAATTGCTGTTTTGAACAAACGCACTTAGGCGGGCTTTGCACACTACGACATCGCAGGTGTGATGTCGGTGGGGTCAAATTGAAAGTGACGCACATCCGGCATCGCATGCGACATCGCAGTGTGTAAAGCCTAGATGATACGATTAACGAGCGCAAAAGCGTCGTAATCGTATCATCGGTGCAGCGTCGGCGTAATCCATAATTACGCTGACGCGACGGTCCGATGTTGTCGCTCGCACATGCGGCAGTACACATCGCTGTGTGTGAAGTCGCAGGAGTGAGGAACATCTCCTACCGGCGTCACCGCGGCTTCCGTAGGTTATGCGGAAGGAAGGAGGTGGGCGGGATGTTTACATCCTGCTCATCTTCGCCCCTCCGCTCCTATTGGCCGCCTGCCGTGTGACGTTGCAGTGATGCCACACGACCCGCCCCCTTAATAAGGAGGCGGGTCGCCGGCCAGAGCGACGGTCGCCGGGCAGGTGAGTGCATGTGAAGCCGGCGTAGCGATAATTTTCGCTACGCCAGCTTTCATAAGATATTGTACATTCGACGGGGGCGGGGACTATCGCGGGCGACATCGTAGCATCGGCTTGCAATGTCGCAACGTGCAAAGCCCGCCTTAGTTGTTCTTTTTATGAAGAAGCTCCTGCAGTTGGGAAACAATGGATTTTCTGATGTCAGTAAATACCCTGCAGCGTGTACTAACTTTTTCTTTATCATCACCGATGAAATACATTTGTAAGAATTTATGTTGTCCATCCAAGCACAGAAGCTTTATGATAAAGCTTTATGATAAATTTGTCCTCTCATTTTGAAAGTTGGCATGAATCGAGCCGTTACAATTTCTGCACCAAATGATGTCATTTGGAAACATGAGTTGTATTTCTTGATCTTTGATGGAAAATGTTTCGATTCATCGGTGGATCCAGCAAGTAGAGTTTCAATGGCTCAGGTGGTGTTTCAAGTTGAAGTAATCTGATTTTCCCGGAGGCACAACACATCCCCTTTGTTTCCCCATTGAATTTCAGTGCTCCACAATGAGAGCAAAGATCTTTCATATTGCCGGTGACAACATGGCGGCTCAAACTATAATCCTCATCTGGGTTGTACTGAAATGTGAAACGATTAAGATCTGAACACTGAATTGCACGTGATGCAGCTAACCTTGTTTTCCGTGTGCATTTTGTTGAGAACGAACCAAATCTGATGCAGTGGAACGCAATTGCCGCACTTGTAATCGTGCATCCTCGAGCCTGGCTGCCCGTTTTTCTGCAGGTTCCTCGGCACGCATTTGAGCCACTCTTTGTCTGACGTCCTTGTTCATGGCTTCCCGTTGTTTCTCAGTTTGATTGGAAAGAAAATGTCGCTTTGCTACCATTTTTAGTATGGCGACCTATGTTCAGTTTTCGGCGAGGCGTTCTTCTGACGGAGAAGAGCAGATCAATTGCACTGAAAGGAAATTAGTAGAGGAAAGGCTCATATTAACTTTTTTGGCTTATCTGTTAGAGATATAATAAAAATTATTTTACCAAAAAAATCTTATTGCTAAGAGAGGCAAAAATTTTATGTAGACTTTTATAGCCTCTCTCTCACTGTTCTCATGGCGTAATATTGAAAACGATGAAAGATTGTATACAAAGAGATAGGAAACGTAACCAATACTCACGTCTTGACAAACAGCACAGCTGAACGACAATGTGTGTGTGCCGCCCCCGTGTCAGCAGCCGGGCTGCTCGGATCCGGATCCGCGGTGGCTCGAGGGACGTCCGGACCCGGGGGTCGTGAGGCCACTCAAATAAAGGGGGTGTATATACAAGGGACGGTGTGGAAAGTTTGTGACGCCACTCGTGGTCTGTGGTAAGGGTAAAGTACCACCGCTGTGGCTGGCAGTACCCGGTGGCGCTGGTGTAGGCAGCCAGGTGTTTAACCCCTCCACGGGTAGGGGGGATGCCCCGGGACTCGGTGATGGTGTCGGGGAGGTGCTGTTGGGCCAGTAAGGGTTAATTGCGTACTCACTCAGTTCAATAACGCTGACAACCGTGGTAAACCAAAGTTCTTGATGCCACTGCAGCAGGGAGGGAGCACGCCTGGATCCCATGCCTGTTGGTGTTGCTTGTTAGCCTGTGACCTTGACCTTGGCACCTCTTTTCTGTAGTTGGTCCCTTTCAGCTTAAAACTAAACGGGTCACGCTCACCCTATGGCTAACGGAGTGAGCTTGCTCTCAGGGTTCACGCTTGGGATTTTCTGGACTAGGAAGTGGGAAAGTCCTATCCCCCTCGTTGCGCTAGTACCCCGATTTTGAGGTGGATGGAAAACAGATCTTGAAGGCTCCGTCCTCGTCGGGTGAATTACCAGGACGCCTGAAGCTACTTCCTGACCTAGGGTCCACGCACCCAGTCGTGCCCTGGCCCCTGCCCGGTGATGGCACAAGGCCGCCGGCTGCCCTCCTTGACAGTCCGTGCCCCTTGTCACGATCCCCTGCGACCGGGCTCCAGCTCCTACCAGGCCCAGACCAACGTCTGCCACCTAGTAAATGAGGAGCCCAGCTCCTAACCTCTCCACTTGAGATTCACTCTCCAACATTGACTTGTGACCTCTCCTCTTAAGAGTCACTCCTCAACTAACTGTCTCCTAACACTCCTGACCTCCCCTTAACCAACCCCCCAAGTGGCCAGCCCTATTCCCTTCAGGCTGTCCACTGGTGTGCCTGGTGGGTGTGATTCAGAGTGTTCCTAGGGTTTTGATTAGCTTGTTCTTAGCAACATCAAAGGTCAGGGACCTGTAACCAAGGAGGAGATGAACATCATGATGAAGGGCAGATTGCACAATATACTGTGATGACCTGATAGGCCAGGGCGTCACACGTGGTTCCACAAAAGCACTCTAATTCAGATGGTCAAAAATCTTTGGTTAAATACAAAAAAATAACATATCTTTCATTATTTTTCCTCTAAACGTTTCTTGAAAAAAAAGCACAAAAAACTACACAGAAATTATGAGACACTCACGTGTTCGCGAAAGGACACAGCTCAATTTATATACTATGTGAATCTCTTCAACAACTGTAGTTGAAAATTTGTTAAAATGAAAGGATAAAATATAAACAATGTCGTGTTCACAACCATGTATACCACATCTAGTTGTTACAGTGCGACTACCATTGTCGATAGTTATCTGTAGCGGCTGTTGGAGATAGCGCAGTTGCTGTTACTGAGTTATGACTACTGTTGTAGAGATGCGGGATGGTGAATGGTCAGCAATGCGTCAATTGACCCAATGAAAAAACAGATGACGACGGTGCAAACGAGCACCCTAGCTGATAAAAATCGAACTTTGAATATCTTTAAAGCGGCTATTTCAGCGGCTACATACAGTTTTATGTATTAAATGTCTAAAAGTACATTGAATACGATACAAATACGGATTCAACGTTAGAATAATATAGAAACCGTCTTCCTTGATAGCAATAACGTGATTGCTGACTATTTTTTCCACAGAAGCAAAATCTGTGAGGGGCCGGTAATTTTTTGGACTATTGAGTGAGGGAGAAAATGAGTGTCATTTTCAACTGTTTGTGTTGTTGATCAGCTGTAGCAAGTTTTCGCCTCGCTCCCACCATATAACATTTTTTCCATTCCAGTCACAGAAACAAAATCTGTGACGAGACGGTCGCCTCACTCCTAGCATATACATTTTTTCCATTCCAGTCACAGAAACAAAATCTGTCAAAAAAAGTAATGTTTTGGACAATCATCTCAATTGAGTGAGTGAGAAAATGACCGTCATTTTGCATCTCTATACTGTTGGCGTTGTTTCGCCTCAGTTCCAACCATAGAGCGCGGTTGTTAGTCTACCGTGAACAGTTGAAATTTTCCATGGTTGCGCGCATGCGTGGATCGCGATGAGTGGACCGAAACACTTGCGGGGCTCGGGGGAACAGTGTGTCAAAATTTGACAACAGTCGGTTGGGAACTTTCTAAGATAAGCAGATCTTTACAAACGCACGTAAGATTTTTATTTATATAGATAGAATTGCTAAACCCAGCTGCATATCAAACAATACCCCAAGAGATGTTATTGCATTTTTCCAATCTGTGGATCTCAAGGTTTTCCTTACTTTTTCAAGCATCTCGCCAACATTACAAGCCAGAAAACTTTGAAAAATTTTAATTTACCGTCTGACAGAGAAATGTTGATAGCATCTACAGATAGAAATATCATGTATAATCCCTGGTGAAGCATGGCAACAAAGATTTCATGATGTCTACTTCCTAGGAGGGTTCAAGAATATTGCAGCAATATCCATCCCTCTTGATCTACATTCAACGCACTATCTACTTGAACAGACATTTCAATTTGATTCCAGTTTGCCAGGTTTTGATCTATTCTTTTCACATCTCTCAGAATTTCCTGCATCTATCCACATATGTGCTCTACTCTTGACATGAGTCTTTATTTGGTGAAGTTTGTGCTAGTAGCTCAATGCTAGACTGTCTATCCCATTGGGTCATAGCCAGATTAATGTCCATCACTCAGGCAAGTGACTCTCTAGCTAAATATAATGAGCATGCGTTATCCGTTTATCTTTCCATGGTTTCTATTGTACTACGTGGCAATAGAGAATATATCAGCTGTGTATTAAAACTGCCGATCACTTCAACACTGAAATACATAGATATTGTCTGAATACTCTTATACACTGCAATTTTGTTTAAAGAGGTCTTCCACTACTTTTACATTGATGGAGTATTCTTAAAATAGGTCATCAATGTCTGATTGGCTGAGGGCTCGGCATCCCTCACCCTCATTGATCAGCTTTTCTCGGTGCCAGGGGGGATGACTGGAAATGCTCAGTACCGGAGCTGCTCCATTTTCTGATAATGGTCGCTGCCAGGTACTGCACATACCCTCTTATTGACTTGAATGGGAGACTGATGTGTAGTATCTGGCTGAGGCCACTAACTGTTAACAGGGCAACCATGGAGCTGAGCATTTCCTGCTGCCAGCTGATCAGCGGGGGTGTCTGGTGCTGGACCCCAGACTATCCTAAGGATAGGCCATCAGCGTAAAAGTAGTTGACAACCCCTTTAAATAACTAAATTTCTTTTCCTTGATTACACCTATTGGTTCATTTTTTTTAGAAACTCGGTAATGACTGTAATGCTTGATGCAATGATTCTTGCATTCTCCATCATTACTCTTAGAGCACTTTTCTGCCTCTCTAGTTCTCCAAGACTTCCATGTGCTTTCCTTCCCCTTTTTTCCTGTCATATTCTTCTGCCTTCTACTTCCCTTTTCGTCACTTCTCCCATTTCTTCTTAAAGTGTTATTGCCTTCTCCTAGCTCCTATCCTAAAATGTATTAGAAGTAATAATAATAATATTTGCAAAAAACTCTTATTAGAAATGTAGTATAGTTCTTCTGATTCACTATGTTGCTTACCTTATGTTCAGGGCATTCCTGGATCTTAAGTATCCATGGTTATGACCACACATATAGTCACAGTTAAGCGGGCTTTACACGCTACGATTTTGCTACAGCGATCTCGTTGGGGTCACGGATTTTGTGACGCACATCCGGCCGCTGTAGCGATGTCGTAGCGTGTGACTTCTAGGAGCGATTTTGGATCGTTACAAAAACGTCCAAAATCGCTCCTCGCTGACATGGGGGTCCGCTGCCAGTTATCGCTGCTGTCGCTGGGGCGAAGTTGATCCTCGTCCCTGCGGCAGCACGCAACGCTACGTGTGACGCCGCAGGAATGAGGATCATCTCCTTACCTGCCTCCCGGCCACAATGCGGAAGGAAGGAGGTGGGCGGGATGTTATGTCCCGCTCATCTCCGCCCCTCCGCTTTCATTGGGCGGCTGATTAGTGACGTCGCTGTGATGCCGAACGGACCACCCCCTTAGAAAGGAGGCGGTTTGCCGGTCACAGCGATGTCAAAGGGCAGGTAAGTATGTGTGACGGGGGTGCGCGATTTTGTGCGCAACGGGCAGCGGTATGCCCGTCGCGCACAAACGATGGGGCCGGGTCTCATGCTAGCGATATCGGGCAGGATATCGCAGCATGTAAAGCCACCCTAAGTCAGTTAGTTGCTCGTGATCATAGCCATGGATACCTAAGCTGCAATGCCCTGAACATGAGCTTAGAACCATAGTGAATCAGGAGAACTATATTACATTTCTAATTGGAGGTATTTGCTATTATTATTAATATTATTACTATACCTACTACATATTGGGGATAGGATCTTAGAGATGGGAATACCCCTTTAAGTTCCATTAAGCTATTAGTTCTTTTTTTCATTTTTCACAACAAACACACTCTTTGTGAAGACTTTTCCTAAAATAAATATGGCTTACTTGTCTCTTTAGGTACGAGGAAAGCATTCTGTGACACACGTCTTAGTTTAAGTTTTTTCATTTAGTAGCAAAATTAAATCAAATAGGTGTTAAACTGATGGTGGTCCAGTACCTCCCTATATCACTTCAATCATTGGAATTTTATTCACAGATTGGCACTACCACTATTTTCATTCTGCTTAGCACTGCATTAGTACAACACTATCAGATTTAGATCTTTTTCTTTCCCTAGGTAGAGTAAGCTATATGTTCTGTCCTCCAATTCCTATGATGTAAAATCCTAAAATAGCAGTGCTTGGCTAGACCTCATCGTTTACAGTGGTTGTGGTAGTACCACCTGATTGACTGTGCTAGTGTCGCGGACGGGTGCCACACCATGGCAGAGGGGCAGCTCGGGGCGCTTGGACCCGGGATCATTTCTGGGGCTCGAGTGGTGACCGGACCCGGGGCTCGTGCAACCGCCCGTCCTCGCAACAGTGAAATGGGGGGTATTTACAGAGGAGATTGTTTTTGTCTGTGACGCCATCCGTGGGTTGTGGTGATGGGATGGTGGCACCGCCGCTGCCTCTTGTGCAAGTGCCCGGGACCGATGGTGTTGGACAGCAAGATGGTATCCCCTCCACGGGTAGGACAGGTGTTGTCTCGGGGTCCAGGTGTAGGTGGGGAGCAGTGCTGGACCGGATGATACCGGTGTACTCATGATTAAGAATAATCCACACAGAGTCTGTACTGTAAACCAAGGCTGGATGCCGGTTGCCGTTGAAGAGGTGTGCTGGTCCCACACACGGGTTAGCAAGGTAGGGACCCTTCCTCCTGCACTTGTATCTTGCTGTGTGTTGATTTAACCCGCTTGGAGCGGGAGAAATCTGCTCCCCTCTGGCTTTGTATACAGAGGGAGCCGTTGCCCGCAAAATCTGACTCTTGGGATTTCAGTGGGTTCTGGCGGACACTCTATTCCTCGCATTGGGCTTCCGTTTCGCTCTCTGGCCTTCTCCAGAACAGGGCCTGTAACCTTGTTTTTGACTGGTGAATTCACAAGGGGCTTGCAACCTTCCTTGTCCTAGGGTCCAGGTCCCCGCCTCTGCACAGTCTCCGGACCGGATTCCCGCTGTCGGAACCGGCGGGCTACAACCCTGCCCCGGTCCACCGTCGCCTGTGGCACTACACTGCCATCTGCCACCTAGTCGGTTCTTCCATGGTCCAAGGGCTCCAAACTCTGACCACGCTGCCACTTCAGCTTCACACTTCTCGACTCTTCTCTCTCTACTCCACTGACTCACTCACTCTACACTGTTGTGTTTCCTTCCCAGACACCTCGAGACCCCTAGGTGGGCGTTCCCATCCACCTGGTCCCGCCCACTGCAAAAAATCATAGAAAAAAGCATAAAAAATCTAAAAACTGCAGCAAAAAAATGCACCTTTTTTCTGCAAGATTTTTACTGCCAAGATAGTGGCAGAAAATCTGCAAACAAATCTGAAAAATGGGAACATAACCTAATTCAGTAAATCCTCCAAGGATGGATACACTCATCCCTAGTAATCACCCTATGCTGCTTGTATAGATACAGTACATTGTCACTGTTACCCAGTGTTCTGAGAAAGACATATTGACTGCAGTAATTCCTGCAGTCAAAAGTGGAGTGCATCATGCTGCATAATGTCAATCCCACAGTTTTTGCATGTGAAAGTACCAATTATTATTATTATTATTATTTATTTATAGAGCACCATTGATTCCATGGTGCTGTACATGAGAAGAAGGTTACATACAGAACACATATACAGGTTACAGTAGACAGACTAGTACAGAGGGAAGAGGGCCCTGCCCTTGCAGGCTTACATTCTAAAGGATTTTGGGGAGGAGACAGTAGGTGGGGTGTAGGTCGGGCGGCAGCTCCGCACGGTGGTCGGGCGGCAGCTCCGCACGGTGGTGAAGCAGTGAGGTCATTCAAGGTTATAGGCATTTCTGCACAGATGAGTCTTTAGGTTCCGTTTGAAGTTTGCAAGTGTAGTAGATAATCTGATGTGTTGAGGCAGTGATTTCCAGAAGACTGGGGATGTTCGGGAGAAGTCTTGGAGGCGGTTGCATGAGGAGCGAATGAGAGAGGAGGAGAGAAGGAGATCTTGGGAGGACTGGAAATTACGTTTTGGAGTGTAGCGAGAGATTAGTTCAGAGATATACGGAGGAGACAGATTATGGATGGCTTTGTAGGTCAGTGTTAGTAGTTTGAATTGGATGCAGTGGAAGATTGGGAGCCAGTGGAGGGACATGCAGAGAGGAGAAGCGGGGTGGTATTGAGGAGAGAGGTGGATCAGTCAGGCAGCAGAGTTAAGGATGGACTGGAAAGGGGCGAGCGTGTTAGCAGGGAGACCACATTGCAGGATGTTGCAGTAGTCGAGGCGGGAGATTATGAGAGCGTGCACTAGCATTTTTGTAGATTGAGAATTGAGGAAGGGACGGATTCTGGAAATATTTTTGAGTTGAAGACGACAGGAGGTGGTGAGGGATTGAATGTGTGGTATGAAGGACAAGACAGAGTCAAAGGTCACTCCGAGGCACCGAACTTTGGGTGCTGGGGAGAGCGTGATGTTATTTATTGTAATAGATAGATCAGGTAGAGAGTGTAGGTGAGATGGAGGAAAAATGATCAGTTCAGTTTTGGCCACATTGAGCTTTAGGAAGCGAGAGGAGAAGAAGGAAGATATAGCAGATAGGCACTCTGGGATTCTGGACAGCAGAGATGTGACATCTGGGCCAGAGAGGTAGATCTGAGTGTCATCGGCATATAGGTGGTACTGGAAGCCATGAGACTTTATGAGTTGTCCCAGGCCAAATGTGTAGATAGAAAAAAGTAATGGTCCCAGGACAGAGCCTTGAGGAACACCAACAGAAAGAGGACGGGATGAAGAGGTTGTGTGGGAGTGGGAGATACTAAAAGTGCGGTTGGAAAGGTATGAAGAGATCCAAGAGAGGGCGAGGTCTCTGAAACCAAGGGAAGAGAGGATCTGTAGTAGGAGGGAGTGGTCGACAGTGTCAAAGGCTGAGGATAGGTCTAGAAGTAGGAGTATAGAGAAGTGGTTGTTAGCTTTGGCAGTAAGTAAGTCATTTGTGATTTTAGTCAGGGCAGTTTCAGTGGAATGATGTTGACGGAAGCCGGACTGTAGGTTGTCAAAGTGAGAGTTAGAGGAGAGGTGGGAGGAAATTTCAGCATGGATGTGCTGTTCCAGGAGTTTTGAGGCGAATGGGAGTAGCGATATGGGGCGATAGCTGGCAGCAGAGGTTGGGTCAAGGGAAGGTTTCTTTAGGATGGGTGTGACTGTTGCATGTTTAAAGGCAGAAGGGAAGGTACCAGAGGTTAAAGATAGGTTGAAGAGATGGGTTAAGGCTGGAATTAGGATAGTGGTGAGGTTTGGGAGGAGGTGGGTTGGGATGGGATCAAGTGCGCAGGTGGTGAGGTGCACTTTTGAGAGAAGATGTGCAAGCTCTTCTTCGGTGATAGTGGAGAGGAAGTTTATGGAGGAGGAGCAGTGGTCTGTTATATGAAGGGGTTGTGGTGGTTGAGCAGAAAAGACTTGTCTGGTTTGGTCGATCTTTTCTTTGAAATATGTGGCAAATTCTTCTGCGGAAATGAGGGAGGTTGGATGGGGCAGTGGTGGGCGAAGGAGGGAGTTGAAAGTATTGAATAACTGTTTGGGGTTGTGTGTTAAAGAGGATGCCAATTAGGAATGGCTTTCTTTAAGAAGAAAAGACATAATGGCTGAGCACACATCCGTTCAAAAAAGGCAGATAAAACTATGTGGTTATGGCAGTGACTGTGCTAAACTTTGACATGTTGGTACTGCAACCTCCAGCAGGAATGCAGGGCCTTAGGGTCCCGTTACATGTAGCGACGCACCAGCGATCAGACCAGCGATCTGACCTGGCATGGATCGCTGGAACTTCGCTACATGGTCGCTGGTGAGAAAAACAAAGACCGAGTAAAGCGGACCTCATATTTGTTGTAGTATACATAGACCCCATAGAATACATACAGAAACCTATGGACAATAAGGGGTATTTTTCATGTTTTTGAAGTAAAACCACTGCCTACCAAATTACCAGACACCACTGACACTAACTATGTGCAATTTTATTTTAAAATTACTGTGATTATATGAATTGTGCTTCTTGCCCATACTGCTGCCAGGACTTAAGATGGAGTCCGCTGTTCAGCGCTGTCACAGACTCCTGAGCGCGCTCACTTCGATCCAGCCTTGGCGCTATGGCTTCTGGGTATAACGTCACCAGGAGGATTTCCTGGAACCCGGAAGCCATATCGAGTGCCGGCTATCAGAGGGACACGCTCGCTCAGCTGAGTCCAGACACAGCGATGATTACCACAGCGAGTCCTCGCCCCTTGCCTCTATTTATACACCGCCGGCACACTGCTGCTCACGGTCTCCCGTTGAAGCACATGCGAAACATGTGTTGGGACCGGGTCCACATGTGAGGCTGATAGACTCCCTTCCTGGGTGCTATACATACCACAGGTAGGTCCTTCAGGTGCCAATCTCTCCACCATTGTATGAATTTTTTTTTTTTTACTCTCTATTTGAGATTATGCTATGTATTTTCTGGTGGTGTTACATACTGGTGTACTCAGGCCCTGATTTGGACCTTACCCTATTGGTTACTGTTTAATGTATGGACATTCCATCACTCCACTAGCCCACGGGATATACTATTGACATCTTTTGGTTACTTATATACCCCCCCGGGATATAGTAATACCAGTTTCTTCCCTCTTTTAGCCAAGGGGTAGTCTGTCTCCCTCCCTGGGACCTTTTTCTCTCTCTGTCTCATCTAATTGGATTTTAACTATATATGTCTAACTACTAACTGCCACATGTGATTTTGATATTTGCACTTTTTGTAATAATAAAAACTGTATACTTTTTTTCCAAAAAAACATGATAAATACCCTTTATTGTCCACAAGTTTCTGCATGGTCGCTGGTGAGCTGTCAATCAGGCAGGTCTCCACAGCGATCAGAGATCAGCCACCAGCCACCAGCGACCCGTGTAACGATGGCTCCCTGCTGGCTACCGGAGGAATCTCCTGTAATGCCAGGCCTGGATTCAGTTACCTGCATTGCACTCCGGAACTCTCAGCTGCAGCCTGGTCTGATCTCAGAGTTTGCAGAACTGCACCGCGAGCGCCGAGTGATTGATTCCCCGGCAATTGCAGTTCAGTTCATAACGGCTGCGGACAGGCCAGGGTGCAATAAGGAGTTCAGGTGAGAGCATCGGAGATCAGCCCGGCATGTCTTCAGCTGTCATAAACTGAACCGCAATTGCTGAGGAATCAATCACTCGGCGCTCGCGGTGCAGTCTAGGCTGCACTCTGGAGCTCAGGTGAGAGCTTCGGAGTGCAATGCAGGTAACTGAATCCAGGCCTGGCATTACTGGAGATTCCTCTAGTAGCCAGTCAGACGCTGGGCACTCGTTGGTATCCCAGCGTGCTGCACAGCGGGAGACCAATGAGCAAAAATGGTCCTGATCATTTTGTCACGATCAGCGACCTCGCAGCAGAGGCCTGCTCGCTGCTGCTTTTCACACACAGCGATATCGCTGTTGAGGTCGCTGATACGTCACAAAACCTGTGACGTTTCAGCGATCTTGCTAGCGATCTCGCTGTGTGTGATGGGGGTTTTAGAACTCAGAGCCGAATCCTGTCACAGTGCCTCCGACTGCTCCAGCAATCCACAGTTTGGCATGCAAATGTAAAAGGGAAAACAGTAGTGGGGGAAGGTAAGCAGGTGGTCGTAGGGGCTGATCCCATAGTCCAGCTATGTGTAGTGGCTAAGCTCCCTGATCTGGAGTGACTTTCATGTGGTTCCTGCCATGCACAGACACGCAGATCAGATGGCATGAGGTAGTAGCCAGGGTGAATGCAATCCCACAAAAAACACAGACACCTTAGGTTTCATGAACAAAGAAAATTAACTTTTACTCCAAATAAACTGCAGTGTTGACAATGCGCACTTTAAGCCGGTCCATATAACAGTTTCCACAACCTATTTTACAGTTCTTTCTGCATCAGCAAAATTTACTATCCCTAATCCAAGCTCTGATATGATCTTAGCATCAGGCATATGTAACTGTCTTGGCTTTGAGCAATTTGTGTGCTTTCTGGATCTTGTTATGTTCGGGGCCTACCTTGATTTATAATAAATGACAGCCTGGATTTTTCCTTTCCACAGAGTTTCCTTCTCCTTACCAGACACAGTCACTAGAGGATAGAAGTGACTGAAAGTAGCCCCACCAACTCCAGCATTCATACACCTCTCCCACCAAACTCTACCAGTCCTCACCTCCTGAGTCTTCAGCCATAGACATATTCCTTTTTTTCCTGTTAGAAAAGACCAGGAAATTTCCCCACTGCTGCGTAACTTCCTTTTACCATATAAGGCAAAGGTAGTTTCGAGAAAGGCCAGCAGAGGGCAGTCTAGGATTAGAAATGCTACAACTCTCAGAGCAAGGCTTCAAAAGGCACAGATAATGTCCAAATTATAGAAAATCACATGGCCCATCAGGGGACATTTTACTAGTGTCTACTCTGGGTCACTACATAGGTATTGGGATTGTACACAAATAGATTACTGTACACATATTGATGTTTCTTGGCCACACATATGGATATCTGACAATGCAATGGAGGAAATGGAGAAATACTACATAAAGCAATAGATAATAATGATAATGATTACACCACCTCCAGTTCCTTTGGATCTTGTTCACAGGTAGTGAACACTACACAATGATCTTCAGAGTCAGCATCATCATCATTCTTGACCTAGGTGGCAGTTGTCTCAGTTTGGGAAATATCCCAATCTTTCCTCTGTGATAATTCCCACGTCTAGATTTTACTACTATATAAGATATTGCCACTGGGGCCATCAAAAAGGCATATATTAGAATTTTTTTTTTACCCCAATTATTAAAATATTCTTTACTTATTAAAAAAAATATCCAAACCAAATTGTGACACACAATATTAAAATATATCAGCCATAGAATAAAATTGTTAGTATGTTATGAGTGGGGGTACTATCTATACACTATATACACGATATACTATCGCAATCGACCATAGATCCTGCCTACCAGCAAAGGCACCCCTACTGTTAGGCAGGGCCCTCGCTCCATGGTGGCTCTCCCTTCCTTGCCCTAGTTAGACCTATATCTAAATATACCAAGAGAAGGGTGCTAGTCTAAGACATATACCAAATGAACCCCCTTAAACAAAATAATACAGAGGGCATAATCATATACTGTAAGAGAAAATTTATTCTTAACAAACATAAATACCATAAACTCATATAAGACTTTTTTATGTGTCCTTTAGTCATATAGGACTTCCAAATGTCAGACAGTCTCATATCAGAATGTGCAGTCCAGGTATATGATTATCATAGAGCTGTTCCCAAGCAGGGAGTCCATATAGGGAAATAACAGATCAGGTAGTTGAACAATAACAAAGTAGCAGCTGTAAGATTTGGGGTAGAATCCCAACTTTGTATCCTCAGTTTGGAGAGGAGTGTGGGCTGGAACTAAGGGTAGCTCCAGCAGGGAAGTCAAGTTGAACAGTGCAAGGGTAGGAGCCCTGGTGCCACTGGCTAGGAGGCAGACAGTGGTCTCCGTCAGCAGGAGATGGGAAGACGGCTCGGCAGAACCGAGGTGGACCGGGACAGGGTTGTAGCCCACCGGTACCAACACGGAGAACCGACCCGGAAACAGGAGCACAAAGGGGGGTACTCGGACCTGAAGCCAGGACCAGAACCAAGTGGAACTGGTTAATTAACCGATTGAGGCAAGGACTAGAGCTCCTGTCCCATCCAAAGTCCCTCATAGAAGACAACAGCCCACCGATTAGGGATAAGAGGTCACCGCCAGGGCCCATAGATCCCACGGGCCAACGTCTGCGAGCATTGCTCCTTAGGCCACATCCAACTGGGAGCGGACTCCTGAGTTTCACACTAGGAAAGTCCACCTTCCACAAAGCAGTGTAGAAAAAGGATAGAGACCACCAGCCGGGTGGGCAGACCCGAACGCAACCGGCCGTGGCACCGGCCACCATCACCTTGGTTTACCAGAGACTTGTGTGTTTTACTAACAGTAAGTACACCAGCACACCCTTGCGGTCGCCATCCCCTGCACTGAGCCACCGGGTCCCGGGGCCACCATCCCTACCCATGGAGGGGTTAACAACTTGCTGCACAACAGCTCCCCCGGGTGCCCCAAAACAGCAGCGGTGGTGTCCCACCTCACCACACACCGTGGGTGGCGTCACAAATTTACTACTGCCTAGCCCATACATCTATGTCCCCCCATTTATTCGGCGTGCCCGCGAGACCCCGGGGTCCGGGGACCCTCGAGCCACCACCCCTGAAGGCCCGGATCCGAGCAGCGCCGGCTGCTGGCACGGGGGCGGCACATACACATAACGAATGTGTCATCCTGTATGGTCACGTCCCTCTCTCTTTCATTCTTCCTCCATACAACCTACTGTTCACTGCTATTACAGGGTGCTACCACATGTTGTAAGCTCCACATGTTGTAAGCTCCACAGGTAACAGGAGATCGCTCAGGATCATTTCTTACAGTATAGCAGTAGCAAGAGCAGATACCTAAAGGGTTAAATGTAAAATAGCAGGCTAAAATATTAAAATGCAACTTTTAATGGTAATTTAAAAACAGGGGAAAATTTACAGTCAATAAACACATAAAGTGATGATCCGGTGCATGGGGAGGTAAGTACAGCAATAGTCAGCTGACCTCTATCGAAAGTCACAACAAAAGCCTAATAGCAATATAGAATTGCAGAGGCAAACAAAAACCTTTAAATGAAAGACAAAAAAATTGGAATGGTCTCACCGGTATGTCTTTTGTTCATAACCCTGGTGGTGGGAGGATTGCAGAGGGGGAGCTATTTAATGCTTAGCTACCATCAACCCCTCAAATTGAGATCCATTAACGGTGTACTCCAGTCTCCCTACGTGTTTCGTAACAGCAAACTCATCAGGGGAGCCTTTACTGGATTGTGAAGCCAAGGGTATAACACCTCTTGTATAGAGGTAGACGCCTAAGGTATTTGCCTTTCATTTAAAGGTTTTTGTTTGCCTCTGCAATTCCATTGTTATGCTCACCGAGGAGCGGCGAGCGTCTGGAGGTGGACTCACTGGACCGTGCTCCGGACTCCCCTGAGAAGGCGACCAGCAGCGAACCCCTATACAGGGACTGTGCAGTGCCTCCCCAGAAGGCCTAGAAGCACGGTAGCCAGGAACCGGTAGTAGTAGTCTCTGTATGGCCAGGCGTGGCTCGGGTATGACGTCCGTGGCAGGCAGAATACAGTTGTGGCACCGGAGATGTTCACAGTAGGTGGGGTGCGGTGACATCCACTGCCGGTATGGTATGGTGACGTCCACTGCAGGTATGGCCGGTGACATCCACAGTAGGTAAGGTACGGTGACGTCCAATGCAGATATGGCCGGTGACGTCCACAGCCGGAAAGGTATAGCAGGCACTACGGCGAGACAAAAGATTAGTAACAGGAAGATAATACTTGGATAAAAACAGTAGAACACAGGGGCCTGGACACTAGTAATATGCTAGTAGGAGCACTGCTCGGGTGCCTGCTGCCAGGGAAGGTGAACCTAAATAGTCTTTAGGTAACAGGAGTCCTCTGAGGTCACTTCCAGAAAATAAGGTACTACTGCTTTAAGAAAGGGGGCGTGGCCTCGCACGCAGCCTAGAGTTGTTCACTGCAGAATTGTATGTGGACGGGAGACAGGAAGAGACTGCAGCAGCTCCAGGAACAGGACGCTTGACCCGGGAGTGAGCAGAGCCTGTAGAGCCATGAGACTGGTAAGAGGAAGCACGTAGTTGCCGGGGGCTGGGACCGGGAGTGCACGTGGGGGCCATGCTGGGGCTGGGCAGATGTGAGGGAGAACGCCCCCTTCGGGATCTGGCCGGACCAGGCGCTACATCTATATTGCCATTAGGCTTTTGTTGTGACTTTCCGATAGAGGTCAGCTGACTATTACTGTACTTACCTCCCAACGCACCGGATCGTCACTTTATGTGTTTATTGACTGTGAATATTCCCCTGTTATTAAATTACCATTAAAAGCTACATTTTAATATTTTACCCTGCTATTTCTCATTTCTTACAGGCAGCTCTACTCATGAGAAATGACTCCTCAAAACAAATCCAAATATAAAAGTCAGTAAGTTCCTAAGTTGATTATAAGAGAGGGAGAAAACAATAGAATTGCTAGGACACAATAAATGTCTATATCCCAACAGACTAATCCCTGTCAGTGTAACCCTTGATAACAAGGTTGGAAGGGGGAAAAGTGGGGACAAAAGAAAGGCCCAGAGGATACAATAAGGAACTGTATCCCCACAATGTAGCCCCTTGGATCAAATCCAAACATGATGGGCAAAAAAATAGATTTCTTTATATATAGGCCAAGAGGATATACAGTATATGCCAATGGGTTATTACCAAGTATGTCTGGGTTCATAGGTAACATGTTATACAACCAATAACCAATTTCATAAAACAGAAGGATGCAATTGATTCAGGCTACTATCCTGTAATGAGAATTCAATAATAGAAAAAAATGGAACCAGCACTCACCGATATTTGCTGTGTAGCACTTAGGTTTATTTCACAGTCGGAGGATACATGCTTCGGCCTTACAGGGAGGGAAAAAGGATGGTCAGCACAAGATGACAACTTGTGCTGACCATCGTTTTTCCCTCCCTGTAACGCCGAAGCATGTATCCTCTGACTGTGAAATAAACCTGAGTGCTACACAGCAAATATCAGTGAGTGCTGGCTCCATTTTTTTCTATTATTGAAGTTTCATCTTCTGATGCTTTTGGAATAAGCACCCCGTAGCTGTAACTCTACATAGTCCGTCCTGGAAGTCTTCACTTGTTACCGCAGAGATCAAAAGCACCGCATGTGCCTCCTGTGATCAGCCGTCTATTGTTTGAACTGGTTAGTCCTCAGTGGAAGTAGTGCCCCGCTTATCCCCTCAGTGAATTATCCTGTAATGAGAAATGAAGGAAAGCGATCCAGCTGAGTGACCAGGTGATTTATTCAGTGCAATACAGACATGGCATAGTCGTGGTTAACGCGTTTCTGGCTTAACGCCCTTAACCCTTTCACGACCGGCCGATTTTTCGCTTTCCGTTTTTTTTTTTCGCCATTCTTTTTCTGAAAGACGTAACTTTTTTATTTTTCAGTCAATATGGTCATGTGAGGGCTCATTTTTTGCGGAACGAGCTGTACTTTTAAATGAAACCATCAGTTTTACCATATTGTGTACTAGAAAATGGCAAAAAAATTCCAAATGCTGAAAAATTGCAAAAAAAGTGCGATAGCACTATGGTTTTTGAGATATTTTATTCACTGTGTTCACTATATGGTAAAACCGATGTGTGGGTGTGATGCCTCAGGTCAGTGCGAGTTCGTAGACACCAAACATGTATAGGTTTACTTTTATATAAGGGGTTAAAAAAAAATCGGAAGTTTGTCCGAAAAAAGTGGCGCACGTTTTACGCCATATTCCGTGACCCGTAGCGTTCTCATTTTTCGGGATCTTAGGCTCAATGATGGCTTATTTTTTGCGTCTCGAGCTGACGTTTTTAACGGTACCATTTTTGCGCAGATGCTACGTTTTGATCGCCTCTTATTGCATTTTGCGCAAAAGTTGTGGCGACAAAAAAACGTCGTTTTGGCGTTTGGAATTTTTTTGCCGCTACGCCGTTTACTGATCAGATTAATTGATTTTATATTTTGATAGATCGGGCGTTTCTGAACGCGGCGATACCAAATGTGTGTATATTTTTTATATTTTTAACCCTTTAATTTTCAATGGGGCGAATGGGGGGTGATTTGAACTTTTAGGTTTTTTTGTTTTTTTTTAATTTTTTAAAACTTATTTTTTTACTTTTTTTTTTTATTTTATTAGTCCCCCTAGGGGGCTATTGCGATCAGCATTTCGATCGCTCTGCAGTATCTGCTGATCACAGCTGGAAGGCTGTAAACAGCAGATACGCTGTCTTTCTCTTTTGCTGTGCCCCGGGCACAGCGAAAGTGAAACCAATTCATGTGTAGTACAGGAGTCATCACATGACCCTGTACTACCATGACAACTATCGGGAGTCACGTGATCGCGTCACGTGACTTCCGGTTTCGGCGGTAAGTAAAACTTTACCGCGATTGCGCTTATAATGGCGCTGTCATGTATTGACAGCGCCATTATAAGGGGTTAATCGGCACGAGCAGATAACGATTCTGCTCGTGCCTAGCAGGCACACATCTCAGCTGTGAAAATCAGCTGAGATGTGTGCCGATCGCGGCATGCTGCCGCCGGAGGACCGCGGGCAGTAAGATTATGTCATTTAGGACGTAATTTTACGGCCCGCGGTCGTTAAGGGGTTAATCATAACGTGGTTAATTAGAAGGATAAACAAGTGGACAAATAGATCAACATGAAACGATTATTTGTGAACTATATCTCCACAAATCAAATGTACACACCCGTAGTCAACAACCTATACCGGGTAAATGGCTGGCCTCGTAGAGGTACCACCTATTAACTGTAAGGTTATCGTATTTCAACCACATGAGTCATAGCCTTGAACGGTCAGATGAAGCTAGAAAAAATCACTTGTTCATTCAGACCTCCTGGACTAGTAGATTCCAACCAAAAAATCCATTGTGTCTCCCTTTGTAATAGCCTTTTATTCCAGTCCCCCAAACAAATAGACAGGGGAATCACTTCAATGGTCCTAAAGGAGATAGACCTCAGATCTCCACTGTGACAGTTAGTTACATGTCGGGCTATGGGTGTGTCGCGTTTATTTCTCACATCACCCAGATATTCTCCTATCCATATTTTTAATTGTCTTTTAGTCTTGCCCACATAGTCCTTTGGACATGCGCACGTACGTATTAGCCAAGTGGGAGGAGGAATCAATTGCATCATCATTACGATTTATGTGCATTCTGTTAGAAGAGGAAAAAGTTACCTTGGAAAAATCTTCCATTGCTTTGCAGAAGTTGATTGAGGAGGCGAAACAGACTCTGAATTCGCTAACAGGGAAACTACTCTCAAGACAACAGTTGAGAGATATAGACTGAGCATTAAAGATAGAAAACATAAAAGATTCATCAGGGATTTACTTGATTTCAAGGACAAACAGGCATACACCTTTCTTACTAAGGAGCAACAACCAAGTGAGGCCTCATCCACTGATCCTGAGTCTTCAAACACTGAAACTAGGAGAGTCAGGAATAGAGGTTATTCTAGAAGAAGATGGAGAGGAAATACAGACAGGGGAGGGAGACACTTTGCTCCTCGGGACGCTACCCCAGGATCATCAGCACAGCATCCTCTTCATCCTCCTCTGTATTACCATTGGCCACTACACCGTCTTTTTTAGAGATGAGAGATTTGGGGCCGTACGATCTAAGACAAAGACCCCCCCTCACAGAACAGAAGGGTAAGGTAGATCAGAATGATTTGCGAATTATAAACCTCTCGACATATGCACTTACTGATATTGAATGCTCAGTATTACAGACATGATTGTCATTTGTACCCACTGTGAAATTCGATGCCTTTACATGAGTAAAGGATATTAATCTCTTTATAAGAAAATTGAAATGTAAAACATTTTTTGCTAATCACGATTGGGTGAAATGTGCACAACTGGAGATACCAGTTGAGTTAATGTCTGACTATAACACCTTGATGAGTTTGGAGGAGGAAAGTAATAGGCCGGAGGGAGAGGGGCCTTTTTATAATCTCAAACTTAAAAGTAATATAATGCCCCCTATTAGCGAATTCAACAGTGCTGACATCTTTTGTAAATTAGTATGTGAGGACTTTAAAAAGATCAATCCAAGATTTACACCCACTACACCGAATCTCACGGCAAACCAAAGAATGGCTATTCAAAATCTTGGAACAAATTCCGAGATAGTAATCAAACCCTCAGAAAAGGGAGGGAACGTAGTTATAATGAACCAAAAGGAGTATCTAATGATGTGCCAAGTAATTTTGTCTGATCGCTCTACTTATGAGATTTTGAAATCTGATCCTGCTGAATTGTATATGAAAGAGCTAAGGGATATTCTGGTTGAAGCAAAAACAATTAAATTGATTTCCCTAGAGGAATTTGAGTTCTTATTACCCAAACATCCAATGGTGGCGACCTTTTACACTCTTCCTGAAATACATAAGGGAGTCAATCCGATAAAGGGTCGCCCCATTGTATCAGGAATTGAGGCATTATGCCAGAATTTCAGTATATATGTTGATGAAATTCTCCGTCCCTTTGTAACGTCTTTACCATCACATCTGAGAGACACTATGGACTTACTGAATAAAATTGAGGGATTGGCTTTTGATCCCGAAGCTTTATTGGTATCCATTGATGTGGAATCACTATATAGTTGTATCCCCCTGATATTGGTGTAAGAGCTGTGGAATACTATTTAAACACCAAGGGGACCTATATGTTTCCACACAATGAGTTAATTTTTCAGTTGATTAAATTCATTTGACACACAATTATTTTATCTTTAACGCGAAGTACTACCACCAACTCAGGGGCACAGCAATGGGGAGCCCTTGTGCTCCCACATATGCTAATTTGCTCCTGGGTTGGTGGGAGGATACTCTTGTCTTTGTAGATGGTAACACGATATGGTGCCCCCAGATTCAATTCTGGGGCCGCTATATAGATGATATTCTTGTAGTGTGGTCGGGATCGGCGGAGTCTTTTGTTCAGTTTGTGAATCACCTCAATGTCAATGATTTGGATTTGAGATTCATATATGAAATAGGTGGTAATAAGTTACCTTTCCTGGATGTATTAATTACGAAGGAGACGGATGGCACTTTGAGCACCTCCATTTTTAGGAAATCTAATGCGACAAATAGCTTGCTTAATTAGGAAAGTCATCATCCAGTAAGTTTACAAACTGGCATCCCAAAGGGACAGTTCTTGAGATTGAGAAGAAATTGCTCAACAATCTCAGAATATGATAACCAGGCGATGAATCTTAAAAACAGATTCAGAGAAGGAGGGTATCCATCTAACACGATAGAAAAAGCATATAAAAATGCCCTTTATAGCAATAGAAGTGACCTTTTGGTTACTACCCCCAAAAAAGATGATGGACGGGTAACGCGACTAATAGGAATCTATGATGACCAAAACAAGAAAGTAATGGCCATCTTGAGGAAACACTGGGGTATTTTGAGGAGTGACGCCGATATTTGTGACAGTGTGTCCATACACCCCTCGGTGACATACAAAAGAGGGAGGACAATAAAGGACGAGGTAGTCCATAGTTTTTATACCCCCCCAAAGAGAAGTGGTACCTGGCTGGATCGGAGGGAAGTGGGGACATTTAGATGTGGTTCCTGTATATATTGCAAGCACATTGTACCCTCCAAAGAATTTGTAAGTGCAGCCACAGGAAGGATATATAAAAATCGAAACTTTGCGAACTTTAAAACTGAGGGGGTTATATATCTGTGTACGTGCACATGTCCAAAGGACTATGTGGGCAAGACTAAAAGACAATTAAAAATACGGATAGGAGAACATCTGGGTGATGTGAGAAATAAACGCAACACACCCATAGCCCAACATGTGAATAACTGTCACAATGGAGATCTGAGGTCTATCTCCTTTAGGACCATTGAAGTGATTCCCCAGTCTATTCGTTTGGGGGATTAAAATAAAAGGCTATTACAAAGGGAGACATGATGGATTTTTTTGGTTGGAATCTACTAGTCTAGAAGGTCTGAATGAACAATTGTTTTTTTCTAGCTTCATCTGACCGTTCAAGGCTATGACTCATGTGGTTAAAATACGATAACCTTACAGTTAATAGGTGGTACCTCTACGAGGCCAGCCATATACCCGGTATAGGTTGTTGACCACGGGTGTGTACATTTGATTTATGGACATATAGTTCACAAATAGTTGTTTCATGTGGATCTATTTGTTCACTTGTTTATCCTTCTAATTAAAGAGTTTCTCGGTAGTGGGAGGAGCGCTTTTTTATAATTTGCGTCTGAATTATGTGTGCGCTTAAATACGGAAGATATAATTTTCCACCTTTTTGAATATCTATGTGGAATAGTGAGCAAGAAGAAATATGTTCAGACCTTAATTTAGATGTTTGAATAACGAAATGTATCTTTTTCGGGCTCTTTTTTGTGAATAAATGTGGGCGGATATAGATTGGAGTGATGGAGCGCAAAATGCGTTCCAGTACACATCATTTCCACGTCCGTGATGTCCTCTGGCACTCCCTGATGACGTATCCATTGAGACTGCGGAAGAATCACAGATACTATCTGTGAAACGCATGGTGCATTCCATTCGGACGCGACTTCTGCCTACGTCTGATCCGGTGATGTCTATAGGCACCATATTCAAAAGAACGCTCTTCATCCCACGCGCAGAAGCGGAGATTGGGACCGATATTGTGAGCGGCAGACTCTGGCCAGCCTTCTGTACCCTATTGTGGGAGCCCCTGAAGAACCCCACTGGGATTCTGAGCTGGGGGAAAACGCATCAGGTGAGTGGCTATTGAGCCAATTTTCCTTTTGGCTACCAGCAATTTGGCTGGATTAGAATAACCTGGCGATCCTGCTCAAGCCTGCATTAAAGCTAAGTGTTATCATATCATAAAACTAACTTCTATTGTATTGCAGTTACGTCCCCTGCTGTGTTTTGGCTCTTGGTGGGGTGTAATGTTGACTCATTTATCTCCAAACTTTATTTGCATGCTTTGTACGTTTACCCTATGTTCGCACGTTGCGTAAATACATGCAGTTACGCTGCGCTTTGTAGCGCAGCGTAACTGCATGTGTCCTGCGTCCCCTGCACAATCTATGGAGATTGTGCAGGGGCCGTGCGCACGTGGCGTTTTAGAGCGCAGCGCTTCGGCTTCTGCCGAAGCGCTGCGTTCTAAGAAGTGACATGTCACATCTTCCGTGCGCTTTGCCGGCAGCTCCTGCTCTGTCTATGGCAGGAGCTGCAGGCAGAGCGCATGGAATCGGCTTTTTTTTTTTTCACTACGGACATTTCTGCAGCGATTTAAAGCGCACATGTGCTCTTCAGATCGCTGCAGAAATTTCTGCAGTGACTGTACGCAACGTGCGCACATAGCCTTATGCTCTAGTATGTGCCCTCTTATACAGGAGTCATGTCACTGCTATGTACACATTGTAGTGTGATATGACATGTTTTCAGCCTCGTTGCTATGACCAATGTTCACATATGACCACTCACTGTGATTATTTATATATTTGACAATCAGACCTGAAAAATTGGGTTTGGTTTATCTTTTCCTGATTTATAGGTTGTTTATATCATATTGAGTGGAATGTTTACACATGACTAATATACTGTGATGAATTATATGCACAGCACCTTAAGGCTCTAGTAATTTGCATAGCTCTTTATAATTTATATTGGTGGATTTTACAGTCTTCCAAGGCATCCAGTATGTTATAAAGATTTGGAGTTTGTAACATAACCAAATATGTGAGCCTTTTGATAGTTTTGTGGGTCCATACCTTTCCCTATTTTCTAAGAGTAAACATCAATACTGTCATTTAAAAATTAGTGCTTTTGACAGTACAGACATTTTGAATTGATCTGTAGTGCAGTAACCATTGGTTAATCTTTGCACTCCTGTACTCCCAGATTATCTGCACTTTAGCACAGTGCAGGGATAGGAGGGTGAGCCGACGGTGAGTCGGGGCGCCTTTTCGTTTACTTAGGGTGCCGACCTCCACGGCAAGGCAGGGGAATTTATAGGGTATTTGACCAAACCCTATTAAAGTTCTGCAATACAGCACCTTATGTCCTTTTATCCATTTGTGTCATGTTTGTTATGTGTCAGGAATTCTAATTTTAACATTATTAATTAAAGTTGTTTTTAAGGGTTTTTCTTTGTGGTTTTCCAGTTTAATTACCCCTTAATGATAATCTCTACGTTTTTTTCCTAATATTATAGGGTCCTCTCAATAATCGAGGGAACCCTTAAACTTACATGGTCTTTCTCATAAGACTCAAGCTAATAGAGTAAGATAATATCTAAATTATCAAGCCCTTATTCTTATGTGAGTAAAACAAAATGTCCACCTAAAGAAAGGAATTTCCCTGCATTATGCCTGTGTTTATCAAATAAACCTCCTCCTACAAGAGGAGTCTATTCGTCCAGAAAACAACCATAAGTCAAAAGTTAATTTAAACCCTTGGGTCTGACTGTCTCATCCTGAAGATCCACTGGGTGTCTCTTTGGAGAATACTACTGTCCCAAATCCCTTACCTTGCATTTTCTTTTATTATTTCTAGGGCACAGAACGAGAGGACAGATGCATTTCCTCCATGGCACTCTCTAACGTGGTGGGATACTGGTGTGTCCCGTTTGTGCCTTATGTCCCCAAATGTTCGTTTTTGTGTTGTCTTAATTCTCATGTTATCTTCCCTACATAATTAAGAGGGCATGTGCAAGTAATCACAGACTGGTAATTTACAAAGTCTCTTATAAAGAATATTTTGCCAAAAAATTTATATGGGGTGATCCATCTACAGAAGTTACAATTACCACAGCTGAAGGTATCACATATTTTCAGATGTATGTCTGGGTCTTCTCTAGTAGCTGCAAACCTGTTGGTCTCTAATTGACTGTGCCTTCCTAAAGGAATCTTGGGGTGCTCGGGAATCACATCAATGAGATCTTGGTCTGCTCTCAGCACATCTCAATATTTCCTGAGAATCTTATAAACCTGGTTCGCCTGGTTATCATATCTGCCTGTCACCCTCAGTTCATTTTCTTCCCTCTGCGGGGTCTTAGGTACCAATCAGGCATGTCTCTTCTTGCCAAGGGTATCATTTTATGTTGTATTAAGCGTTTCATCCAGGTATCCCCTTTTTCTGAATCTATTTCTGAGTTTTAGGGCTTCCGACCTGAAAGTGTCTTCCTCGGAGCAATTCCTCCTAATCCTCAAAAATTGTCCCCTAGGGATACCCGTCCATAAGGGTGCCGGGTGATGGCTTTTCCAACGAATGAGCCCGTTTCTTACTGTAAGTTTCCTGTATATACTAAGATGGATCTGGCCCTCACTATCAACAAAAACCTCTACATCAAGAAAATGGAGCCTATATGAATTCATTTCTGAAGTAAATTTCAACTTAAAATCACTGACATTGAATTATTTCATAAATCGGTCAAAATCCTCTCTTGTTCCCATCCATATTGGAAACACATTGTCAGTAAAATAATATCAAGTGACGATGTGATCCACCACCAATTGTTGTAATCCAAAAAAACAACGGTTTCATCCCACCAGCCCAGGAGGAGATTAGCATAAGTACATGCACATGAACTGTTCATTGCAGTCCCCCTGAGCTGGTGGAAGTACTAGTGTGGTGCCCTGGACAAGCCAGGACGTCACAGGTACTACAACAACACACCCCACACCCCGGCTAGGCACACCGAAGTCAAACACAAATCCTTGTTGCCTCCCTCCAGGGGCTGATGTCCACACCAGGGGGTGGAGCCAGGCGGTTGACCCCACCCACCGAGGAGTTCACAGTCCTGGAGGTGGGAAAAGGAAGTCAGCAGAGATCAGTTTTGGAGTTTGAGGAGGAAAGTGAAGTGGTAGTGTAGGAGACTGACCATGTCCGGGTGCGTGGGCCGGGCACATACAGCAAGGTTGGCAGACGGTGGTGACCGTCTGCAGGAGAGGCTGATCGACGTAAACTGTAAGGACCGGGGATGGGCGGTGGCCCGCCGGTACCGGATCGGGGAGCGAAGAGAAGCCAGCACCATTCAGCAGGGCCTACGGACCCCGACCAGGCTAGGAGTCATCGTAAAACCGATCAAATCCATTAGCGAAGGGAACCTCCGGGGTTTCCCAGCAGTCAAGACCCGATTGAAGGCAACCACTCAAACCGTGAAGGGAAATACAGTCACTGCCAAGGCTACAGTTCCCAGGGCCAGAGCCTGCGGGCAAAAGGGGCTCCCTCAGCATCCATCCAAGCTGAGGAGTGGGTTACCAGTGGGAAGCCATTGGAACCGTGAACATAACACAGGTGCAGGGAAAGGCAGTCACCGCCAACCTACCGGGAGAACTACCGCAGCCATCTGTGGGACCCGTCCATCCAGCCGTTTGTTTTACCGGAGACTTTGCATTCATCATTGGCTGAGTGAGTACCACCGTGCCGTGCGGCACCGCGCTGCCCCCACGACCCTGCACCTCACCAGGCCCCGTAACCCGCCTGCCATCCCTCCCTCACCGGGCCCTGGGACAACCTATCCCCCTACCCACGGAGGGGAGAAAACAACACCCAAGCTGCTCCCTGTCACCGCTCCCGGAATCCCCGTCCAGAGCAGCGGTGGTGCCACAACCTCACCACAACCGTGGGTGGCGTCACGGACAATATCCCTAAACCAAACCTACCCCTTTCACTCACGGGCGAGGAGCGCCGCTCGAGTCCCCGGGATCCGGCCCACCGCTCAAGCCACCGACCGAGCGAACAGCAGCAGCCGGACCCGAGCAGTGGGTGAGCGCAGCGTCCCCTCCCCGCCCGCGACACTAGTACTTACTGTCAAATAAAAATTAATTCTGCAACAAAATGAATGACAACTCCAGAGCAAAGGCATTATGCTGATCAAAATGTGTAGCCCTGCTGCAAGGATAGTGATTCACTGCCTCTATCCCTAATGATGTTATCACTATAAAGGGCTTCTACATCTATTGGGAAAGGAATGCATCCTTATCTATTGTCATCCCATTTAACTTCAAAAGTAAAGGTGATGTCACACATAGCGATGCAGCAGCGTTCATGACCAGCGATCTGACCTTATCAGGATCACTGCTGCGTTGTCACATGGTCACTGGTGAGCTGTCAAACAGGCAGATCTCACCAATGACCAGTGACCAGCCCCCAGCTAGCAGCGACGCGTGGAAGCATAACTAAGGTAAATATCGGGTAACCAAGGAAAGCATGTCTCTTGGTTACCCGATATTTACCTTAGTTACTAGCGTCCGCCGCTCTCACGCTGCCAGTGCCGGCTCCCTGTTCCCTGCACTCCTAGCCAGAGTACACATTGGGTTAATTATCCGATGTGTACTCCACTACGTGTACAGGGATCAGGGAGCCGGCACTGGCAGCGTGAGAGCACACCGCTTAGCGCTGGCTCCCTGCACTCCTAGCCAGAGTACATATCGTGTTAATTACCCGATGTGTACTCCAGCTACGTATGCAGGGAGCCGGCACTGGCAGCGTGAGAGCGGCGGACTCTAGTAACTAAGGTAAATATCGGGTAACCAAGGAAAGGGCTTCTTGGTTACCCGATGTTTATCGTGGTTACAGCTTACCGCAGGCTGCCAGACACCGGCTCCCTGCTCCCTGCTCGCTTCAGTTCGTCGCTCTCTCGCTGTCACACACAGCGATGTGTGCTTCACAGCGGGAGAGCAACATCCAAAAAATGAAGCAGGACATCCAGCAACGACCGGCGACCTCACAGCAGGGGCCAGGTCATTGCTGGATGTCACACACAGCGACAGCGACGGGACATCGCTGCTACGTCACAGAAAATGGTGACTTAGCAGCGACGTCGTTGTCGTCGTCGCTATGTGTGACAACACCTTTAGTCCTAGGTGTCTCTCAGGTAGGATGGCAGGGCTCTAACAAAGAGATGTGTTGTTAACATAAATGCCAACGTTTTGGCTAATAGAGTTGATGCCTGCAACTATCGGTCTCACTTTTAAAGAGTTGAGGCCCTTATGGACTTTCAAGAATGATTAAAATGTGCATATGGTAGGGCATGTTGGAACCATGAACTTATGTTCACTAGATGAAATTAATCTATTATTTAAACCATTATCGAGGATTCCAGTCAGGATCATCTGTAACTTTGCAGTTGGAACATTCGGGAGAATACCGTAATTTTTTCGGTCCCCCAGGATGGCCATACACATGTCTTTATATTTTTTGTGGTCAAGGATTACCACATTTCCCCCCTTCTCTGAGGATTTCAGTATGATTTTTTTCCAACTCTTGTAAGCCCCCCCCCATTCTCTCTGGTCCAGTTCAGATTCTGTACTTCATTCTTTTCAGGTCTTTTTCCACCAACTGGAGGAATAAACCTAGGTTATTATAATCTCCCGTGGGTGGCATTTTAGCACTTTTTTTTTTTATTTGTGAATGGTCCCAACCCTTGTTTTCTCATTTTCTTTCAAGAGATCCATCAGATCCCTTAACCACTCCAGATCCTACTCAGGGATCCCCAGTTTGAGACATTGATCTCTATTGTTTAACTTGAAAAGCTTCCTCCATCTCAATTTGCGACAGAAGAGATTCATATCTCTGACCTAGGAGGAGGTATTAAATGATGTTGTGAGTACAAAGGATAACCCTCTATACAACTCATCCAATTCCTCCTGGGTCAGAGTATATGAATTCAAGTCAATAACCTGGTTGGGGTCTGCCATATTTATTGGACCTGTTTTCTGAGGAAATATCTGTTGGTTGCCAGCTGTTCTAAGCAAGGTGAAAAAGAAGTTGATGATGAGGAAGCATGCCCTCATTTGTTCTCAGTGGGTCCTCTGGGGTGTTTTTTTTCCTTATACTTCTGGCCTCCCATCCAAAATCTACTTCCTGTTGTCTGCCCATTTTTTTCCTTTTGATCCCATCATTTTCCTGTCCTGTATCGTCATCTTCCTCCTTGATGCCTCCCTTTAGGTTTCTTTGTTTGATTCAATGCCTCTGTCTCAGAATAGGATGCCTCAGGTGGAATGGTACCGTTGTCTAAAAAGCTATAACCTTGATTTTCTTTGAATTAACTTAGGTCTCTCAAGAACTGGTGTGTTTCCTAGATGTTAATTAGGTTTGATATCTCTCAATAGTTGCTTGTAAGATATTCTCTTTTTTATTATATTCTGGATCTGCTTTGAATTTAAGGGTCTTTTCAATTAGTTCATTCAAGGATTTATTATGATCATGTAAGGATTTTTTTTCCTCCTCCAATAATAACCGCATAAATCTCAACGACAATGCTACTGATTCCTCCTTCCACGCTTTCAACAAACCCAGACTACTTGACCTAGGTGATGGGATGATATTTAGCCATAACCCTTTGGGTACTATATTCTTCTTCAAGTAATATTCCAGCCCCTTAATCTCCCACCAAGATTTAAGATAGTTTTTGTAACAGGCCATTAGATTCTTAATTGTACTTCTAATATTAGGTGGAGGGGAAAAATGCAGAGGATTCCCCTCCACAGAGAAGTCCTCAGCCTCAGTCGTCCAAGACTCTGTGTTGATAGGTCCTGATAAAATCTGGCCATTATAAATACTCAAAAAATATTACTACTATATAAGATATTGCCCTCGGGACCATCAAAAAAGCATATATTAGAAAAAAAAAAATTACCCCCACCAACACATCCTAGAATTTGAATCATGTCCTCCATCTTCTCTGTCTTCATCTTATCTAAGTGTAACACATGCAGTGGGAGCTGTGTATACAGAGGCAACAGTTGCAGGGAATAAAAAGAAATTTACAGCAGTAGACATTAATGCTTGTTCTGCTACACTGTCCTGGACTACAACTCCCAACAGACTTTAAATCTTGGAGGAGGAGGAGCAGCAGAAGAACAAGTTTGAAAAGATTAGATGAGATAGCTGGGCACCTGGAAGCAGTAATATCAGGGCCACATGCTGGAAAAAATCTTTACCCCAGCTACTCCTCCACCCCTCAAATCTTCCAGAGTCTCACCACACTCTTGGAAAAACTCCACTTCAGCACAAGATCTTCACCAATCACACATTAAGAGTTCCCATCAAATACCATCTGTTGGCTGAAAATACTATTAATGTAATATAAATATATATTTATTATAGAGGTTGCTGGCTGTGCATGCATAAATATGTATACACACTGTCATGGCCGAAAGTGTTAGAGATTGTTTCAGAAAATGAAGTATTTACCTTAGAAAATGTGCATTCTAATATCAGTTCTCTGATACTTAATTGGGCATAAGTACATGATTATTATGTCAAACCCAATTGCCCTGGTGAGGTGGCAATTTTTTTTTTTCTTTTCAATTTTACCGCACTGGGAAATTTTTTGCCATTTTCCACTACACTATATGGTAAAACTAATGATTTCAATCAAAAGTACAACTCGCCCCGCAAAAAATAAGCCCTCATATGGCAAGATTAATGGAAAAATAAAAAATTATGGCTCTCGGAAGAAGGGGAGTAAAAACCAAAAAAATGGAAAATTGGAAAATAGCCAGGGCGTGACAGGACGCAGCTATACATTAGATAAGCAACAAATAGAATTTGATGTTTTAACCAGTATGGACTTATTTAAAAAATGGTCGCCTGCGCAATGAGAACCTATTAAATGCTGCATTCAGGGTCGCTTCCTCACTGTTATGGCAACTGGGCGCCTGTGCATTAGGATTCTATTGTTTGTCATGTCTCTGTACTTGTCAGGAACGTTACTTTACTACTAGGGGACCACACGCTCATGCAGTGGATATCTAAGCAATGTTAATCACTATTGTACACCACACTGAGTAATAATTGCATTTTCAGAGGTACAAAATTGCGGTACTTATAAGAACAGTGTCTATTTAAATAATGGAGTGCATTATGCATTATTAATGATCCTTCTTAGAGTGATCCAGTATTAATTAATTAATGGAAGTTGCAATTATTAAAGAAAATCATTAGGCTCGTGGTTTATATGTCCCTGTGGAAGATTACATTATGGTTATGTGCAGACTGGAAACAAATAGACATTATATATATATATATATATATATATATATATATATATATATATATATATATATATATATACAGCACAGACCAAATGTTTGGACACACCTTCTCATTTAAAGAGTTTTCTTTATTTTCAGGACTCGGAAAATTGTAGATTCACATTGAAGGCATGAAAACTATGAATTAACACATGTGCAAATGCAATACTTAACAACAAAATTGTGAAACAACTGAAAATATGTCTTATATTCTAGGTTCTTTAAAGTAGCCACCTTTTGCTTTGATTACTGCGTTGCACACTCTTGGCATTCCCTTGATGAGCTTCAAGAGGTAGTCACCGGAAATGGTTTTCACTTCACAGGTGTGAACCTGTCAGGTTTAATAAGTGGGATTTCTTGCCTTATAAATGGGGTTGGGACCATCAGTTGTGTTGTGCAGAAGTCTGGTGGATACATAGCTGATAGTCCTAGTGAATAGACTGTTAGAATTTGTATTATGGCAAGAAAAAAGCAGCTAAGTAATGAAAAACGAGTGGCCATCATTGCTTTAAGAAATGAAGGTCAGTCAGTCCGAAAAATTGGGAAAACTTTGAAAGTATCCCCAAGTGCAGTGGCAAAAACCATCAAACGCTACAAAGAAACTGGCTCACATGAAGACCGCCCCAGGAAAGGAATACCAAGGATAAATTTATCTGAGTCACCAGCCTCAGAAATCGCAGGTTAACAGCAGCTCAGATTAGAGACCAGGTCAATGCCACACAGAGTTCTAGCAGCAGACATATCTCTAGAACAACTGTTAAGAGGAGACTTTGTGCAGCAGGGCTTCATGGTAAAATAGCTGCCAGGAAACCACTGATAAGGACAGGCAACAAGCAGAAGAGACTTATTTGGGCTAAAGAACACAAGGAATGGACATTAGACCAGTGGAAATCTGTGCTTTGGTCTGATGAGTCCAAATTTGAGATCTTTGGATCCAACCAAAATGTCTTTGTGTGACGCAGAAAAGGTGAACAGATGTATTCTACATGCCTGGTTCCTACGGTGAAGCATGAAGGAGGTGGTGTGATGGTGTGGGTGTGCTTTGCTGGTGACACTGTTGGGGATTTATTCAAAATTGAAGGCATACTGAACCAGCATGGCTACTGTCGCAGGCGGAGAGGGGTTTTTGGGGAACGCCTCTTGCCTGGGGAATCTCTGGTGCTCGGGTCCGGTGCTTCTGCTCCTCGGTGGCTCGAGCACGGGGCCGGACCCAGGGGCTCGAGCAGCGCCTCCTCACTCACGAGTGAAAAGGGGGAGGTTTGGTGGTGGGATGTCGGTTGTGACACCACCCACGGGGTTGTGGTGATGGTGGGCACCACCGCTGCTAGTGACGGGGGTTCCCGGGAGCGATGGCGGGGAGCAGCTGAGGTGTTGGCCCCTCTGTGGGTGGGGACTGGTGTCCTGGGGCCCGGTAGGTGGGAGCGTGCTGCAGGGTGCAGTGCTGCGGTGCGGTGCCTGATGGCACTGTTGTACTCACAATTGAACCACACAGAGTCACTGGTAAACTAGAAACTGCCGGAGTCCGCAGCCTTCGGTACGGAGGGTGTTTAAGTCCCACACATGGTGCAGCAGACCCCTGTTCTTTCCCTGCAGTGAGGTGCCTCTTTCTCCACTCTTTCTCTTTCTTTCCTTCTTGGCTGGGAACGGGGAGTCCACTCCCCTGCAGTGATCTGGGATCTCTTTCGATACCGGCGGGCCACTACCCTGCAGCGGTCACCTCAAGTCCCTTCCTCACTAACAGCCTGTCCCGGCCCTTTTGGAGCATGCTTCTGTAGCAGCCCGGGAGCTACAACTCCGGACTCCTCTCCTCTCCCTCTCCCCACACACTCTGCTCCAGCCCCTCCCCTGCTGCTCTGTTTTGCTCTTAACCTGGGGGGGGGTCTGTCCTGCTGCACTGGTGTGGGATCAGGTTACCAAGGAGGAGAATGGCCTGCACTTTGCTGGATTTCTGCAGGCTCTGTGACACCCTGGTTTTGCCAGGGTGTCACACTACCACAGCATCTTGCAGCGGCGTGCTATTCCATCCGGTTTGCGGTTTGCGTTTAGTTGGACCATCATTTATTTTTCAACAGGACAATGACCCCAAACACACCTCTAGGCTGTGTAAGGGCTATTTGAATAACATGGAGAGTGATGGGGTGCTACGCCAGATGACCTGGTCTCCACAGTCACCAGACCTGAACCCAATCGAGATGGTTTGGGGTGAGCTGGACCGCAGAGTGAAGGCAAAAGGGCCAACAAGTGCTAAGCATCTCTGGGAACTCCTTCAAGATTGTTGGAAAACCATTTCCGGTTACTACCTCTTGAAGCTCATCAAGAGAATGCCAAGAGTGTGCAAAGTAGTAATTAAAGCAAAAGGTTGCTACTTTGAAGAATCTACCATATAAGACATATTTTCAGTTGTTTCACACTTTTTTAAGTATTTCATTCCACATGTTTTAATTCATAGTTTTGATGCCTTCACCGTGAATCTACAATTTTCAGAGTCATGAAAATAAAGAAAAATAGTATAGATGTAACTACTTCTTCATTGTACTATGCTACTAATGATAATGTGATAACTTGTCTTACCCTTAGAATTCAGGGAAGAAAAATAAAGAACAGCTTGTGGAAGGTGGCCAAGGTTTACAGAAAATTATTGCAATTACACATGTATATTTCCTTTGTGCCTTTTGGAACAACAGAAAAAGTGTAAAAAAAGGCAAATTGCACATAATTTTACACAAAACCCTAAAAACAGGCTGGACAAAAGTGTTGATACATTTCCAAAATTGTGTGTAAACAACTATGTTTCAAGCATATGAAGCTCAATCAAAGTCACCTGCATCAATTAACAGATGTGGGCAATATGAATATCACACCTACTGAACTAACAAACTAAATAAAAAGGGGAGAAGTTAACTTAATAATTGCATTGTGGGTCTTGATATACAGTGGTACCTCGCTTAACGAGTAACCCACTTAACGAGAATTTCGCTTAACAAGCAAAGCTTTCTGTAAATTTGTAACCCGCTTTACGAGAAAGCTTTGCTGTACGAGCGAAATCATCACCTCACACACTTCCGGTTCCGTTTACCCACCGCGCTCTAACCCGCACTTGCAGTCCACACAAACACACACATGTACGCACAAACACACACAAACATACACGCACTCACACACATATGGTATTATGCTCACCTTAGCTTCCGTTCCACCGCCGGGCTCATGGTTCTTGTAGTTCCTGGGTACATTGCGGCGAACTACAAGTACCATGAGGCCTGCGGTGGAACGGAAGGTAAGGTGAGCATATAATATCTGTACCTTCCGTTTCATCGCCGGCCTCCTGGGTCCTGTAGTGCGCCGCTCTGCTCTGCTCCGCTCCACTCCACTCCAGCCATTGGCATCCATAGCAACGAAGCAGGAACTTCCTGGTTCCTGTCACCGCTTGTCAAAGGCAGAGCGCTGGCCAATCAGAGGCCAGCGGCTCTGCCTTTGACGTCAGCGCTCTGGCAGGAAGTTCTGCCCTCGTCGTTATGGTTACCTGATACACGGCCCGCACCGGAGAACAGCAAGTCCCAGGAGACCTAGAATATGTGCGTGTGCATGTGTGCTTGTGTGTTTGTGTGTGTTTGTGTGAGTTTGTGTGTGTTTGTACATGTTTGTGTGCGTTTGTGCATGTGTGGAATAATAGAATAGGGGACCAGGATGGGACATTTAACACATTGTTGAACGAATTGTCAGCATTGCAATGATTTCCTATGGGAAATCTTGCTCTGCTGAACGAGTAACTTGATTATACAGTCCCAGAATGGATTGTTCTCGTTAAGCAATCATACCACTGTACTCCACTAAGCATGGAGAACAGAAAGCTGAAACAAGAACTGTCTAAGGTCTTGAGCTCCAAAGAACAATACTTCAACAAGCACCCAGAAATGACTAGAAGCAAAACACTGGAGAGTTCTGAAGTAGCCAGCAATCAGTCCGGATCTAAATTCTATTGAACATATATGGAGAGATCTTAAAATTGATGTTGCAAGTAGGCACCCATTAAATATGAGAGACCTGGAGTAGTTTGCAAAAAAAAATGGTCAAGAAGGTGGTGAGAGGTGTAAGAAGCTTATTGATGGTTATAGAAAATAATTGATTGCAGTAAGAGTGTGCAACCAAATAATATGTTGAAGGTACCAAAAATTTTATGCAGTTTTGCGTGAAATTATGTCCAATTTGCTTTTTTTTCCCATTTTTTTGTGTTGTTCCAATGCACACAAAGGAAGTAAACACGTTTACGAGTATAACAAAACATGTGTAATTGCAATAATTTTCTGGGAGAAATACTTTCTTTTCTGGAACAATTTCAAGGGAGCCAACACTTTCAGCCATGACTGTATAACTAGTGCTGTTATCCAATTCAGACATCCAGCTGTAGATCACTGCTTTGTACTTTGTACTTTTCATTATAATGAAGGGTAATGGTTGACTGAATGAGATGCTCCTGACACAGCTCTTAGGGGGTATTGGCGCTAATTGAAGATCCAGCTGGTCAATGCAGTCTTACACCAAAGACCTTATTGATTTACCCTGTTATCAATAAGTTCTCTACAAGATGTCCATTGTTTTACAGGAAACAAAATGCTAGTTTTCTCTTCAGATATAGAATGTGCAACACAATATACAGGTTTGAAGAGACAAGGTCATCTTTAAACTGTTAGGAGAAAATCAGCTTTTCCTGAAATGTCTACAACTTTGTGGGGTAAGCATCCAAACCAAACATAGTCCATGGTCATAAATGGCGCTATTTGCTTGTAAAAAGCACAGATTTTTCTAAGCTTAGAAAACAGTTTTAATTTATCAGACATTGCCAGACAAATTCTATGCTGACATGTAGTATTTGGGAATGCTGAATGACTGTTTAATGGATATCTGGATGGAAAGCTCTGAATTCAATGTCATTAAATAAAGCTATTTTGTTTGCAAAACTTCCTCGTATTGACATTAATTGCACATTTTATGCATCTTATGTGTAAACACACCAAAAATGCATGTGCATTTTTTTTACCTGTGGAATTTCTGCATCTAATACAAGTCTATGGGAAAATCCTCACAGTGACATCAGCATACCTGTAATTGATATGCTGCGGCTTGAAAAAATGTACCGCAGGTCAGTTTATGCAGCATAAAAAAAAGCTCAGTGGACATGAGATTTCCATTAATCCCATCCGCTTTGTTTGTACTGTAAAATGTTGTGTTTTTGATAAGCAAAAATACGCATAGTCAAAAACATGAGTAAAACTCATCGTGGGCACATACCCTAAAAGCTATTTGGAGTTGCAGTATGTACATTGTAATTAAAATAAAAGAATAAATTGTAAAGAAAAAATATTGAGATAAAGAGATTAGGATTTGTCACCAGCTGGAAGGAAGATTGTAGGCAGAAGGCTAAAGGGGGCTTTACATGCAACGACATCGCTAACGAAATGTCGTTGGGGTCACGGAATTCGTGACGCACATCCGGCCTTGTTAGTGACGTCGTTGTGTGTAACACGTACGAGCGACCACTAGCGATCAAAAATACTCACCTAATCGTTGATCATTGACACGTCGTTCAAATCCCAAATGTTCGTCGTTCCTGAGGCAGCAGACATCGCTATTTGTGACACCCCAGGAAAGACGAACAGCACCGTTCCTGCATCCTCCATCAACGAGGTGGGCGTGACTTTCCCGCGGCTGCTCTCCGCCCCTCCGCTTCTATCAGATGCCTGCCATGTGACGTCGCTGTGAGAAGGGAAATTACTTACAATTTTAAATTAGATGAAGAGAATAATGGTGAATAAAAAGGATAGCTGTGACAGAACAAAGGAATATTTAGAATATAGTGAGTGATAGAATATGTAAAAGTTGCATAAGAAAGGATTTAGAGGTAAGGAAGTAACCGTGATTAGGGTTAACTCACACTTGTGCGTAAAAATTTGGTCCCATTCTCATCCAGAAAGTGTCATGCATATATCTTTCCATGTGTAACGTGAGTTCAAAGCAAGCGTGCGATTTTTAGTTTTCACTTAACATCCATATGCAATGCGGTTTTTTTCTCAGCAACTTCCATATACTATCATTTATAGCCCATTTACAGTGTTGTATGCTACAGGATGATAATGTATCCTTAAAAATCAGAAGGCAGTACGGATCTTTCTTGCACCCATAGACTTCCATTGGCAAGTATCATCCAATATATGCGGCCACAAGCAATGCGCTGCAATTTATTTCCTCATGCCAATTACAGCTGAGGAAGAAAATAGCAGATCAGCACTAACTCATTAAATAACATTGGTACAAGGTCAATGCAATTTTTTTTCTCATACTACACTCATCTATTTTATATGCAAGTGTGAGTGAGCCCTAATAATGAATAAGGAATGAATAATAAAAAAAACTAGCCCAAGTGGAGATTTTGTACAGGACCTAGCTCTTTAAAAAGTGATGACAAATCTTTGGAATCTAGTGATAAGGACTTAAATTATAGAGAGAAAAGAGAGAGGGGAGAAGGGATGTGGTGGGGGGAGATAGGAAAGAGTGAAGAGCGAGGGCGTAGGAACGACTTGCCAAAAATCTCAAAAAATTCTAATGAAAATTGAGTCCACGAGGCTTCATGGTGTTCAATGTATAGATCCTGGAAATTTCCTTTTTGTTAAGGATCTTCATTCTATGAGAGGATTCTGGAAGTTGAAGTTGTGGGAGGGGGGACTTACATGAGATAATAAATATGGATACAATATCTTTGCCGTGTTCATTAATACACTGACTGTAAACTAAACAATATAAAAATCATTTGGCTATATTGCCTCCACAGGAATCTGTCCTCTTGTGCGGTATCTTAAGGTCCTACCAATTTTTTGCAGTCCACATTTACATTCAATGAAATAAATGAAAAAGTAGGTCTGACAAGTTATACATGATTCCCATGTTTTGGATGACATAAAGGATTGTATATTATGTCGAATACATTTACAGCAGAGGTATTATTTTGCAATACATGGGCTGCATACTCAGTGTTTGTTAGGTAGAATTGCTATCAAGCAACCTCATGTGATTTGGAGCCAAGATTTTCCTCAAAGTGGGCGCCTGTTTGAAAGTAATTTGTGGTGGTGCAGATAAGAGAGGACCAAGTCTAGGGTCTTTCAAGAAAATACACCATTTTTTTGCACCTTCCTTTGAGGGAGATGAGTGGAGTTAAAAGTTGTGATGAAACTACTGGAAAATAAAATTTTTATTTGGTCATGGAGTTTTGGTTCCAGGTGTTGTTGTGCAAGTTATTTTGTCCTCTGATAAGTGCGCTTAATAAGGCTTTTTTTTGTAAAAATGTTCCCCAAGCACCCTGGCCTTTTTTTCTAAGGCAATCACGCTACTGCATTTGCATTTGATATGCTGTTATTTATTACTAGAAGGTGGCCCGATTCTAATGCATCGGGTATTCTAGAATTTATTGTGTAGTTAATGTATGATTTGTGTTTTATATATATATATATATATATATATATATATATATATATATATATATAGATGTTGTTGTGTGTAGTTGCCAAGTGTTTGTGTAGGGCGCTGTAAATGTTCTGGGTGTTGTCTGGGTGTGGGGGTGTGTGAGAGCGGTGTTGTTTGTGTGTTGCGTTGTGTGTGTTGCGTTGCTTGTGGAGCGCTGTGTGTCTGCAGCGTTGTGTGTGTGTGGTGCTGTGTGTGTTGCACGGTTTGTGTGGGTGGGTGTGTGTTTTGGGGGGAGGTATGTTTTGTGCAGTGTGTGTGTTGGAGGAGTAGTTTTGGGGAGAGAGGAGTATAATAGGAGAAGTAGTCCTGGGGGGAGAGCAGGATAATAGGGGGAGAGCAGGCTAATAGGAGGAGTAGTCCTGGGGAGAGAGGAGGATAATAGGAGGAGTAGTCCTGGGGGGAGAGGAGTATAATAGGAGGAGTAGTCCTGGGGGGAGAGCAGGATAATAGGGGGAGAGCAGGCTAATAGGAGGAGTAGTCCTGAGGGGAGAGGAGTATAATAGAAGTAGTAGTCCTGGGGGAGAGCAGGATGATAGGGCGAGAGGAGGATAATAGGAGGAGTAGTCCTGGGGAGAGAGGAGGATAATATGAGGAGTAGTCCTGGGGGGAGAGGAATATAATAAAAGGAGTAGTCCTGGGGTGAGAGTAGGATAATAGGAGGAGTAATCCTGGGGGGAGAGGAGGATAATAGGAGTAGTCCTAGGGGGAGAGGAGAATAATAGGGGTAGTAGTCCTGGAGGTGAGGAGTATAATAGGAGGAGTAGTTCTGGGGAGAGAGGAGGATAATAGGAGGAGAAATCCTGAGGGGAGAGGAGTATAATAGGAGGAGTAGTCATGGAGGTGAGGAGTATAATAGGAGGAATAATCCTTGGGGGAGAGGAGAATAATAGGAGGAGTAGTCCTGGGGAGAGAGTAGGATAATAGGAGGAGTAATCTTGGGGGGAAAGCAGGATAATAGGAGGAGTAGTCCTGGGGGAGAGGAGTATAATAGGAGGAGTAGTCCTGGAGGTGAGGAGTATAATAGGAGGAATAATCCTTGGGGGAGAGGAGAATAATAGGAGGAGTAGTCCTGGGGAGAGAGGAGTATAATAGGAGGAGTAGTCCTGGAGGTGAGGAGTATAATAGGAGGAGTAGTCCTGGGGCGAGAGGAGTATAATAGGAGTAGTAGTCCTGGAGGTGAGGAGTATAATAGGAGGAGTAGTCCTGGGGAGAGAGGAGGATAATAGGAGGAGTAGTCCTGGGGGGAGGAGTATAATAAGAGGAGTAGTCCTGGAGGTGAGGAGTATAATAGGAGGAGTAGTCCTGGGGGATAGGAGTCTAATAGGAGTAGTCCTGGGGAGAGAGTATAAAAGGAGGAGTAGTCCTGGGGAAAGGAGTCTAATAGTAGGAGTAGTCCTGAGGGAGAGGAGTATAATAGGAGGAGTAGCCCTGGGGGGAGAGGAGGATAGTAAGAGGAGTATTCCTGGGAGGAGAGGCGTCTAATAGGAGTAGTAGTCCTGGGGGAGAGGAGTATAATAGGAGGAGTAGTCCTGGGGGGAGGTGTCTATTAGGTGGAGTAGTCCTGGGGGGAGGTGTATAGGTGCCCAATGTGTTTGGGGGGCATGGCCGAGCAGGCAGAGTGTGGGGGGGGGCGTGGCCGAGCGGGCAGAGTGGGTGTCTATTAGGTGGATTAGTCCTGGGGGGAGCTGTATAGGTGCCCAATGTGTGTGTGGGGCGTGGCCGAGTGGGCAGAGTGTGTGGGGGGCTGGTCGAGCGGGCAAGAGTGTGTGGGGGGGTGGTCGAGTGGACAGAGTGTGTGGGGGCGTGGCCGAGCGGGCAGAGTGGGTGTCTATTAGGTGGAGTAGTCCTGGGGGGAGGTGTATAGGTGCCCAATGTGTGTGGAGGGCATGGCCAAGCAGGCAGAGTGTGTGGGGGGCATGGCTGAGCGGGCAGAGTGGGTGTCTATTAGGTGGATTAGTCCTGGGGGAAGCTGTATAGGTGCCCAATGTGTGTGTGGGGCGTGGCCGAGTGGGCAGAGTGTGTGGGGGGCTGGTCGAGTGGGCAGAGTGTGTGGGGGGGTGGTCGAGCAGGCAGAGTGTGTGGGGGCGTGGCCGAGCGGGCAGAGTGGGTGTCTATTAGGTGGAGTAGTCCTGGGGGGAGGTGTATAGGTGCCCAATGTGTGTGGAGGGCATGGCCAAGCAGGCAGAGTGTGTGGGGGGCATGGCTGAGCGGGCAGAGTGTGTGGGGGGCATGGCCGAGCGGACAGAGTGGGTGTCTATTAGGTGGATTAGTCCTGGGGGGAGCTGTATAGGTGCCCAATGTGTGTGTGGGGCGTGGCCGAGTGGGCAGAGTGTGTGGGGGGCTGGTCGAGCGGGCAGAGTGTGTGGGGGGGTGGTCGAGCAGGCAGAGTGTGTGGGGGGCGTGGCCGAGCGGGCAGAGTGGGTGTCTATTAGGTGGAGTAGTCATGGGGGGAGGTGTATAGCTGCCCAATGTGTGTGGAGGGCATGGCCAAGCAGGCAGAGTGTGTGGGGGGCATGGCTGAGCGGGCATAGTGTGTGGGGGGCATGGCCAAGCGGACAGAGTGTGTGGGGGCGTGGCTGAGCGGGCAGAGTGTGGGGGGGCGTGGCTGAGTGGGCAGAGTGTGTGGGGGGTGTCACCGAGCGGACAAAGTGTGTGGGGGACGTGTCCGAGCGGGCAGAGTGTGTGGGGGCGTGGCCGAGCGGACAGAGTGTGGGGGGCATGGCCGAGCGGGCAAAGTGTGTGGGGGGCATGGCCGAGCGGGCAACTATACAAAGCGGTTTCCATAGTTACCCGATGTGTATCGTGTATCATGGTTACCAGCGCACGCTGACTCCGGGGTAAGCTAGGAACCATGGTACACATCAGGTAACTATTCATGCGACAGTGCTGGTTCACTTTTTTTTGTTGGTCTCCTGCTGTGCAGCCCGCATTGGCGTGTTTGACAGCGTGAGACCAACGATCTGAATGGGCAGGGAGCCGGCATATGCTGGTAACCATGGTACACAATCGGGTAATTAAGCAAAGTGGTTTTCCATGGTTACCCGATGTGTACCATGGTTACCAGCGTACGCCGTCAACCCCAGCAATGCGAGGGTATGTCTCGGCTGGGTTGTTGGTGTGGGCTCCTGGGGGTGCAGCACTCACCTGGGAGTCGGGGCTCCGTGTAGGTTCGTGGAATGCGTGCAGGGGGCGGGGCTAGGCCGAGCGTCCAATGTGTGGGGGGGGGCCTGTCCAAGCGGCCAATCCATGTGGGGGGCGGGACAGGCGGAGCCGAGCGGCCAATGCGATGGTTGTCACTGTAATGACGTCATTTTGGTGACAGACAGACAGACAGAATAAGGCAATTATATATATAGATAGGGTATATTTCTTAGCCATTTCTGGTAATAGCTGCTGGAAAAGTGGATGTAGCCATTTGTGTCCACTTCTTTTAAAAAAAAATGTTTTAGAGACAATACTGTTTCCTGGTGAGAGATATTTAAATCTAAAAAATTAATGGATTCACTGGAAATTCTTCACCTTTTCATGTAAAAAATAGATTTTCAATATATCGCTTATAGAATATATTTGTAAAATATTTTAACTGATGATTGAGTAGGATTTAAAAGTTCCCTATATATATATATATATATATATATATATATGTATATATTGTGAGACTGTGACCGGGGTTATCTATGACGGCCGGTACGTCTCGCCCCGGTTGCGCTCACTCCATGTATAGAAAGCAACTCCACTCCAGGGTTAATGTTTTCCCGGCAGGCTGAAAGAAGGGTTAAAAGGAAACAGGAACCTGGGCGTGGGGGCCTAGTGTGAGGGAGTGAACACAACTCCCTGAGTCTGGCAGAGAAACACATGTCTGCTGTTTTGGACTTTTTGTTTTGTGCAATAAACCGTGTGCCGTGACCACTTGTGCCTGGATCCCGTGTCTTCTGCCGTGCAGCCGACTACGCTACCTCACAATATATATATATATATATATACACACATACATATATATATATATATATGTATATATATATATATATATATATATATATATGGTATATATTTCTAGGCAAAAATTGGGGTGACCTGTGTTCCCATTGCTGTTCCTAATTCTTGATGTTATACTTGATCTTGAAACATTTTTTTTTTAAATGAAAACTGTACTTTTTGTTTTATAAGAGACACCCGATTATAAGACGCGCCCCAAATTTAGAGAAAAAAAGAAAAAAAAATTAGATCTGTCTTATAATCCGTACTGTCTTACTGGAGGGGAGCGTCAGTGGTGGTGGAGAAAGGTCACAGAAGGCAGGGGCAGTGTTTGAGTGGGGCGATGCTGTGGGCGGTGCAGCGGGTGACCCAGATGCTCGCTGCGGGTGTGTCGCCCCAGGGACATTGATCCAGCTTCAGGTACACCACAGGGTCTTCTTTTAATATGGCAACAGGTACTGTTAGTTTTTGTAAATGTGTCTTGACGCGACTCACGACTTGCGGTCAGGGATATGGATGACCGCCACTGCAGATTTTATGAGCGTCTGGGGCTGATGGGGTCTGCAGTAAGATGGTGTGGCCTCCTGTGAGTAAGGCAGGCCCCAGGGGGTCGGGTGTGTAAGGTAGCGGGTCTCAGAATAATTCAGGCAGAGTCCAAAAGTCATTTAACTGGTTTTTACTCACATAGATGTTTCTGTGAGCTGACCCGGGCATTGCTGCAATGAACCAGGTAGGACCAGGGGCTACTTCAGGCCAGTCTGAGGGTAACAGGTAGCTCGCCTTCCTAGCACTTCTGTGTTCAGATTAACCCCTGACCTGAAGTACCGTGGGGGGCTATCCATGGAGTCGCCACTGCCTTTTCTCCCTTTTTGGCCCATTTGCCAGCAGCGTGGACCAGGTGAGATGGCTTCTAGCTCTGTCTCCTTATGGGTCCCTGCGTTGCTGCTGAGGCTCGGACTCTGTGTGGTTGGTGAGGTACTTGTAGTTCTCCTCACCGGCAGGTTTAGCAGATAGTTAAACTTGAGCCTACTCTATGGACCTGTTCCCCGTACGTTTCTAGTCACCGGAAACCCCCGTCCTCTCTGACTGACTGACTCGGTCACCGTTCTCCCCCGCCAACTGTCACTACACCGCGCAGGGTCTGACTAGTGTGAGCGCGTGTATCCCTTAGCAACCGCCGCTCACCACTAATAGACTGGCTCGCTCCACTCCTTTCCTGACAACCTCTGCACTTTAACTCCCAGCCCCTCCGCTACACCCCTTGAAAAGAATTGAAAGCTAGCCCCCCTCTGGAGACTACCCAAGGGTCCCCTCTAAAGGTGTGGGAGACCTGGTTGCTATGTGTCTGTGCGTACACACCTCATTCTGGCCTTTAGGATTACCTGGAAGTGCTGTCCCAGCATGGGTGCAGTACGCAGTGGTGCCTGACCGGGTCAGGGGCGCCACACAGGCGCTGTGAAGCAGGAGGAGCATCCAAAAGCCTTGGCAGTGCGGGCTTCAAAGAAATGGTGCCCATGTCGGCACATGCAGAAATGGAGCTCTCAGCTCAATGACAAGCCGAGATCTCATCTGCACATGTGCAACTTCCAGGCAACATTTTCCTTAAGTCCGCTACAGGGAATCAATGGGTCGGAGGCGATGCACGCGCAGATGAGATCTTGAGCCGAGAGCTCCATCTGCGCATGCGCCGACTCCAGGCGCCATTATTTGAAGCTCACACCTCAGACAGCGGCCCTTGCCTCATGACTCACAGCACAGTACCCAGCAGCAAGCCTACAGCACAAAGCCTACAGCACAAAGCCCGCAGCACAAAGCCCGCAGCACAAAGCCTGCAGCACAGTGCCCAGCACTAGGCTCGCAGCACAGCCTGCTGCCTACAGTAAGCCCACAGCAGAGTGCTGATGGCCCAGACCATCTCCCCTGCCTCCTGTGACCCCTCTCCACTACCCCCAGTAAGCTACATTCAGATTATAAGATGCTCCCATCATTTTCTTCCCACATTTTTGGGAGGAAAAATGCATTTTATAATCCGAAAAATACAGTATATAACTTTTGAGAATTAAAGCTTTGTGTTGTTCATTGATCCTTGGGTCTTTGTTGAGAAACGTATTGGTGCAATTTAGATCAATATTGCGTTTAAATTTAGCATGGAGTGACGAGACATTAAGAGTAAAAAATTAACAAGAATCTTCCTAAGGGATTTCTCTTAAAGGAGTTGTCCGACATAAACTCAAGCATTTTTTGTCAGCTAATCTGTGCTGTATTGTCATATAAAACACCCCTACATTATTTTTTTCTAACTTTTGTTCCTCTTGATTTATCCCTTTATCCCTTTATTCTATGCAGCTCTTTATTTACATCCAGCTCAGGGAATCACGATAACTTCCTTTGCCGAACCTCACAGTCAGAGCTGGCACCGCCCGGCCTCACTATCTAGCCCCGCCCTTATCCCACCCTCTGCACACACATTGGCTGTCAGTACACACACACATCGGGCTCTGCACCCCACACACACATCGGGCTCTGCACCCCCACACACACATCGGGCTCTGCACCCCCACACACACATCGGGCTCTGCACCCCCACACACACATCGGGCTCAGCTCCCCACACACACATCGGGCTCTGCACCCGACACAAACATCGGGCTCTGCACCCCCCCACCATATTGGGCTCTGCAACGCCCCACACACATAGGGTTCTGCAACCCCCCCACATGGCGCTCTGTACTGACCCCCTCACACATGGCACTCTGTACCACCCCCCCACACCCATAGGGAATACATGTAGGGAATACATACTCACCCCTCCTAGGTCCTCGCCGCTGCTCCTCATTCGTCTGCTGTCTGCTCTGGCCATATCAACACAGTAGTGATATCACCCCTGTACTGATCTGTTAGACACAGACAGTGGGACAGTGATGAGAAGCAGAGTAGAACTCCCTCTCATCATGGCTTTCAAATGTACTGGCATCTGTGATGCCAATACATTTGATTGTGTGATCCCGAGTAGGGAGCCCCGTGCTAGCGGTGACACGGTGGGCAGCCACTGCCAGGCCCCTCCCCAGCTCACGGGCCCCACGGCAGTAGCAGGGGGAGGTTGCGGTGAGAGTACGGGGTGCGGGAAAACGTGTTGGAGGGTACGAGGAAGGGGGTCGGGGACTCCACGCACTGTACCCTCCCAGTAGTGCAGCAACATGAAGTCTGCTTTGTGGCCATCAACAATGTTGTCGTGACGTCACAGGAAGCAGCAAAATCCCGGCAGGTCACATGACCACTCTGAGCTGGGGGAGAGGGGCTGACAGCAGGGCAGGTAGGTAGTTGCTATCTACTTACCTGCCCAAATGTAGCCCAATAGTGAATTAAACAAAACTTTGCAAAATAAGCCGGATAACCTGTTTAAAAATCCCTATGGGGTGGGCAAAGTCGTATAAATGAATTTTCCAATTTTTGACATGTGTTTTCAAAATATTGTCCAAATATTAAGATAAATTGTTGGAGAGAGACCCAATGCTTCAGATGATGGGATGGCCAAGGGATTTATTAAGGATTTCTGCACCTTTGATAAATAGTAAAGTAAACGTTTGCTTGGGGTCTGTAATTGTAAGAAACTTTTTCCTTTTTTTATTAAGAATATCTTGTTTGAAGGCTTTACTGATGAAATTGGTGTAGTTCACCTGCATGGTGGAAATTTAGTGCCTTTTCAGACTGTGTAGCATAACTTTATGCTATGAACAGGATTAATAACTTTGACCCATTCATTTATTTTTTTTAAAGCAAACAATGGAAAGATGTATTTTATGCTTGAGTTTCTGGAGACTTTATTGAGAAATAATTTACTATTAATAATAGATTTGCAATTGTACTTTTTTTGTCCTTAAAAAAAGAGTATTTCAAAGAGCTTGATATAGTAGAATAAGCTAAAAAAGACGGTATAAATAACTGTATTATAAATCAACTCATGAAACAGATTTTACAGAAAGTTTTGTACTGACTGCTTATCTTATTACACAAAGGTATCATGAAAATGGAGATTCGACATGTACATAATTTATATTCACCATATGAATAGCATTGAAAAAAAATCACTGAAAAAATTGATACAGGCAGCCAACACAGCAGGTGCAAGGAAAATATTCATGTATTCATGTACTTTTGACAAGAAAATACATATTTGTTCACAATCTACTTTATACAGAAAATTATGATCCATAAATAATAAAAAAATACTATTGATCCCTTGAACCTGTAAATTTATTTTTAATTAATAGAATAGAGAGCTTGAAAGATAAGATGCTTAATCAGATCTAGCATTACATATGTTTAGTGCATTCAACAATTACATTGAGGAGTACTTTTTTTTTAGATATTTTAGAAATTAGATTTTGAGCCCCAATGGGTTCAGTGATGCTGATATCTGTAAAGTGCTGTGATAACTAGCGGCACTATATAAACGTAAAATAAATTAAAAGAACTTAAAATAAATCTCATCAAATTAATTGTTGTTTCGATACTTGCTGTACTTTGTACTTTCTGCTTAATATACACATCCAGCAAACTCCGTGCCAATTTGTCCTTAATCCTATGCAAATTGCCTCAGTTGCCTCACCCTTTCCACAGGCATTGCTAATTAAGCACCATACTTGGATCTGGTCCGCCTTTATCAATGGTTGCTGTCTGGCACTGGGAGGGTCAGTTCTGATATAGTCCTGGTATGTATAGAGCTTGCTCCACATGCTGGTACCTGGGCTGGCCTCTATCCACAATTGCCTCTTTTGCAACATAGAAGCGGTTATATATACAGGTTACAGGTATGTGTGCTCCATTATGGTTCTGCTTTTAACTTTATCTAGGAGGCCGCATGGCACATGAAATACAGAATATAGAGTAGGACCCCCCTATTGAGATTTGCCGTGACGTTGGCAGGGGTGGCTCAAAGAATTGATCAATTATTTGCTAAAAATCTCAATTATATTACAGTACAGTTGGAATAAATCTGTGAATTTGCACTTTTTATATGATGCATGCCATTTTCAGATCGTGCTGGCTCCCCTCTCTCTCTGTTTGGTTGTAGTTATGCTACAAATGTCTGGTGGCTGGTCACCACCATGCTATGCACGCCTGATCTTGGTTTGCAATATATTCCTCCTGTTGGTAGCTGTACACGTTCAGTTGCCTCACCCTTTCCACAGGCATTGCTAATTAAGCACCATACTTGGATCTGGTCCGCCTTTATCAAAGGTTGCTGTCTGGCACTGGGAGGGTCAGTTCTGATATAGTCCTGGTATGTGTAGAGCTTGCTCCAAATGCTGGGACCTGGGCTGGCCTCTATCCACAATTGCCTCTTTTGCAACATAGAAGCGGTTATATATACAGGTTACAGGTATGTGTGCTCCATTATGGTTCTGCTTTTAACTTTATCTAGGAGGCCGCATGGCACATGAAATACAGAATATAGAGTAGGACCCCCCTATTGAGATTTGCCGTCACGTTGGCAGAGGTGGCTCAAAGAATTGATCAATTATTTGCTAAAAATCTCAATTATATTACAGTACAGTTGGAATAATCTGTGAATTTGCACTTTTTATATGATGCATGCCATTTTCAGATCGTGCTGGCTCCCCTCTCTCGCAAATTGAGGAATGCAGTGTTCTGAGAGAAACATTTTGACCACATGGTTTGCTATTCCAAATTTTTTCGATTAGAAAACTTACTAGGCATACCTAAATTGAAACATAAAAAGAGTAGATTTTGTTTAATATACATCTACTATGGGGCTAGGTAATATGCTGCAGTAACAGCACCCCATGTCCCCACCACATTTCCAACCAGAGTACCAACACATTAGTTCACCATAATACCATCCACAGTGCCCCAATATTATGCCTTTCACACAACCACACCACATTCTCCTAGAATAATGTCAGTTATAGTGCCCCACAATGTTGTCAGCCATAGTTCCTTCATCCTCCTAAGTTAACCAGACAGCAGTGGTGTAGAGAGACAAAACAAAATTGCAATGAACCTCATCTATCACCAAAATGAGTTCAAACTAGACAGATGGCAAATTAAAGTTTGTTTGCTCATGAGAAGGTACAAATATGTACTAATTAGAGTTCTTTTTGAGCATTAACAAGTTTATGATCTCATGGCCTTCTACTAGGCATTTCTCCCACTAAGCAGTTTCTTACTCCACACTGATGAGGGGAAAATACCCCAAAACAGCTGTCTGTGGATGGATACCATGTTTTGGTATAGGCGGTTTCCTTGACTGGAGACTGTCCTTCCCGTGGTTGTTCCTTCTCGGTGAAAGACCTGGCTAGTTTTCTGCCAGCGTTGAGAAACATGTGATGGTGTCTCAGCAGCATTCTTGTTTTGCATATGGTCTCATGGAGGTACCAGTATACTTAGAAAAAGGAGTGGTTTACAACTGGCCAACTCCACTTTCTCTCGGCTTTGACTCCAGCTGCTGGCTACCTTCACCATTCAGCACATTTCCTACCGGAGCATGTCTATAATAATAAATAATTATTTATATTTCTATAGATCCAATATATTTTGCAGCAGTTTTCAATTCAGAAGATACTTGTGCAAACACTAAAGACATTACAGAATTACACATAATTCAACAGCTACCAGGAGGAGTGATGGTCCTGCTTACACTCTATGAGCAAATAGGAGAGACACAAAGGATAAATGGTACAAGTGCTTGTCATGTATGCTCCAGCCATCAATATAATAAATACAGAATTCAAATAATGCTGTATTAACCAGTCACAAGCCAGTACGTGTAAAAGTAAATGTATAAAGTGCTATTAAGTGCATAAGCGGTGTGTAAACAGATTCCACAAGAAAACAGATTAGGAGGAAAAATATGTAAGAGCAAAATGGGAGTAGCTAGATACGTGAGGTAAGTTCAGTCTAAAGAAACGTGTTTTTAGGGCACACATAAAGCTGTGGGTATTGGGAATTAATCATATTGTCCGAGGTAGTACTTTCCAGAGAATTGACGCAGCTTACGAGAAGTCTTGGGGATCGGAAAGGGAGGTTCAGAATATTGAGGATGTTTGCCTTGGGTCCATAGTTGAATGGAGGGCACTGGTAGGGTCATAGTTGGAGGTGAGGGAGGAGATGGTGCAGGACTGTTGAGGGCTTTGTGAGTAAGAGTAATAAGTTTATATTCAACTCTGTAGCAGATGGACAACCAGAGTAATAACTGGCACAAGGTAGATGCAGAATATGATCCTGGCTGCTGCATTTAGGATGAATTGGAGAGAGGAGAGTTTAATAAGAGGTAGACTGATTTAGTAGAGTGTTCCAATAGTCCAGATGAGAATCAATAAGAGCAAAAGTAAGAGTACAAGTTTTTGCAGCTTACAAGAGTACAGTTTTTAAAGAGTCAAAGGTGAGAAAAGGTTGAATTGTAGGATACATACTGTGAAGAGGAGGAGACATAGGACTAAACCCTAAGGAATAGAGATGAGCGATGTTCGAGGTTCGCCAATTTCATGTTCGAGTGAGTTTTGGGGGTGTTTGAGTCATTCGACGAACTCGAACGATTTGCTTAAAGTTCGGCAGTTCGAGTTACGTTCGAGAACGGTTCGATCACCAAAAGCGTGGCTTTTCACAGTAAGTATGTGCGCACATTGCGTATCTGCATGCATCCTGCATCCCCAGCACAATCTCTCTCTCTTTCCTACTCACCGATCATGGGCGCCTCGCTGCACGGCTGTCACAAATCTCCAGCGGCTTTTCCTCTTTTGAAAATGGCTGCCGCTTCATTATTCAATCAGGTATTCCGTGCCTTCCCCGCCCACCGGCGCCCATGATTGGTTGCAGTCAGACACGCCCCCACGATGAGTGACAGCTGTCTCACTGCAACCAATCACAGCTGCCGGCGGGCGGCTCTATATCGTGCAGTAAAATAAATAAATAATTAAAAAAAAAATTGCGGTTCCCCCCAATTTTGATACCAGCCAGGATAAAGCCACACGGCTGGAGGCTGGTATTGTCAGGGTGGGGAGCGCCACGTTATAGGGAGCCCACCACCCTAACAATATGAGCCAGCAGCCACCCGGAATTGCCGCATTCATTAGATGCGGCAGTCCCGGGACTCTACCCAGCTTATCCCGAATTGCCCTAATGCGGTGGCAATTGGGGTAATAACGGGGTTAATCATGACAGGCGTCTCCCCGAGATAACTTACATGATTAACCTGTAAGTGAAAGTAAAGAAACACACACAGCGAAAAATCCTTTATTTGGAATAAAAAACAAAAAAACACCTCATTTACCTCTTTATTAATTCCCAAACAACAATCCAGGTCCAAAGAGATCCACACGACACTGTCAGCTCTGCTACATGAAGATGTAGGGAGCCCCGTAGAACACGAGCACTCTGTGTCCTCTCCACGTAGCACCTAAAGTGAGCCGCGCTGTCACCAGACTTCACTCTGCAATGCAGATATCAAGATAGCCAAATCTTCCTATGATTCTCATTAGAGCCAGTGGCTCAATGGTTAGAGCTCTTGCCTAAGATGCATTAGTTCATGAGTTCAAGTCCCGGCCGCCCCAGTAACGAATTTAATTTATTTTTAATTTTAAATTATAATTATTATTTATTTATAATTTAATTTAATTATGCACTGAGGGGAGGATGATGGGGGTTGTAGTGCCTGCGTGTGTGGTGATGATGGGGGTTGTAGTGCCTGCGTGTGTGCGGTGATGAGTGCGGTACTGCCGAGTTTGTCCATCCGTCCATCCTTGCAGCTGAACAATCTGCTTCTAGATTCTCTACTGAAGTATAAAGGTAAAGATTACCAAATCTTCCTATGCTTTTCATGAGAGGAAGTGGCTCAATGGATAGAGCTCCTGCCTAAGGAAAGTTAGTTCACGAGTTCGAGTCCCGGCCATCTCGGTAAAGAATTTAATTTATTCTTAATTTTAAATTATAATTATTATTATTTATCATTATAATTTAATTTATGCACTGAGGGGAGGAGCCGGACATCAGCTGTGAGCCGCGGGACACACCTCTAAAATCAAAGCAGTTCACGGAATGAGTCTGCATTGCTCTCTCCTCTCTCTCTTTTTCTCTCTCTCTCTTTTTCTCTCTCTCTCTTTTTCTCTCTCTCTTTCTCGCTCTCTCTTTCTCTCTCTTTTTCTCTCTCTCGCTCTTTTTCTCAGTCTCCCATTTTCTCTTTTTTCCCCCCTCTCTCTTCTCTCTCTTCTCTCTCTTCTCTCTCTCTCTCTCCCTCTCTCTTCTCTCTGCTCTCTCTCTCCCTCTCTCTCCCTCTCTCTTCTCTCTCCTCTCTCTCTCTTTCACTCTCTTCTCTCTCCTCTCTCTCTTCTCTCTCTTTTCTCTCTCCTCTCTCTCCTCTCTCCTCTCTCTCTTCTCTCTCTCCTCTCTCTCTTCTCTCTCTTCTCTCTCTTCTCTCTCTCCTCTCTCTCTCTCCTCTCTTTCCCCTCTCTCTCTCTCTCCTCTCTCTCTCTCTCTCTCTCTCTCCTCTCTCTCTCTTCTTTCTCTCTCCCTCTCTCTTCTTTCTCTCTCCCTCTCTCTCTTCTCTTTTCTCTCTCTTTCTTTTCTCTCTTTCTTTTCTCTATCTTTTCTCTCTTTTTTCTCTCTCTCTCAGACCTGGCGATGATCCGCTGATGCGGCCACCTGATGGAATCAGCAGACACTATAAGTCGAGCGGTGAGGCCAGCTTTTTACCGCCCAGCCGGCTAAACTATCAACTGCTGCTGTCGGACAGGAGTCTGCACAGAAGTGTATAGTATGTTTTTTTTGTTTGTTTTTTTTTGCACTGATGCATCAGCTGATTGTATAAAAGCCATTTATATAATCAGCTGCTGTGTCATGTGATTCAGGCCCTTGAACCTGACACATCATCTGATCGCTTTGCTTTCCAGCAAACCGATCAGATGATATTTGATCCGGATTGGACGGCGCGGGACCCTTAACCCAGGATTACTGGGCTGGGGGGTTCTTTATTTCAATAAAGATGGAGTCACTAATTGTGTTGTATGTTATTTTTAATAAAAATATTTTTCTGTGTGTTGTGTTTTTTTATCTGTACTAGAAATTCCTGGTGGCCATGTCTAATACTAACGTAACACCATGAATTTCGGGCTTAGGGCCAGTTGATAATATACAGCTAGTCCTAACCCCATTATTATCAAGCGAGCCATCCGCTTTCATAGAAGCACCATTTTCTCGGGGCGGCTGCGAACTGCAATTCGCAGCAGGTGTGCCCAGAAAGCTTGGGCACCCTGAGCTGCGGATTCCAATCCGGAGGACCGAAACGTTATTGTCCCAAAATTGTCGCAAGTGTCACATGTCTTTCAATTGCTGCTATCTTGCCTTCTGTATTAAAAATCTATTAGCATTGAGAAAAAGAGTTATATCTTTATTCATTCTTGCCCATTGAGAGTGCAGTGTTATATTTATATATGAACTACAAGGCTCAGCATACTCCATCCAGGACTGTATGCAGGAGTTTTTTGCCCCCCAAAAAAATGACGTTTGCTTCGTCATATTTTTGTATGCTAGCCAGGTAAAGCAGGCAGGTACGGCTGCCCCCAACCCCCAGCTGCCTATTTGTACCCGACTGGGAACTAAAAAAATAGGAAAGCCCTTTTTTTAATTATTTCATGAATTTCATGAAATAATTAAAGAAAAAATCGACATGGGCTTCGCCCCATTTTTGTGTCCAGCCAGGTACAACTAGGCAGCTGGGGATTTGAATCCGCAGCACATGTTGCCCGAGCTTTCTGGGCCCCTCTGCTGCGAATTGCAGTCCGCAGCCGCCCCAAAAAATGGTGCTTTCATAGAAGCGTCATCATCTGGAGCTCTATCCAACTCTTCCAGCATCCCTGAAGCCGGGTGGCTTGCTGGGTAATAATGGGTTAATACTAGCTTTGTTTTACTAGCTAGTATTAAGCCAGAGATTCTTAATGTCAGGCAAGTTTGACCCGGCCATTAAGAACTTCCAATAAAGGGTTAACAGAAAAAGACACAGAGAAAAAATACTTTAATAGAAATAAATACACAGACACACTTAGCGACTCCATGTTTATTACTCCCTGTCAGCCCTCCACGATCCTGGTCTTCTGTCTTCTTTCTCCTTCAACCCATGCAACTCTGCTACATCAGACAGCACTGCATGGGAGGAAGAACGCTGCTGCTCCCATGTAGTCTAATCACTCAGTGAGTGAGCAGAGGCTGCAGGTTGTAAGCGGTGATGTCACCGCTGACAGGCGGGTTACCATAGCAGCGGTGCTCCGATCACGTGATTCCCGGTGCCACAATTCACCAGCTGTGGCAGCCAGTCCTTGCATGTGGGCTGACTCTGTAAAGAGCGCCCACATGCAGGAACGGGGAAGCCGACCATGTGCCAGAGCATCTCGCCGGTACACGGAGATGCACAAATGAGCACCGCGTACCGGAGAGATGCACTGACAGGACCTAGCATGACGTCTAGCCATTTGACCAGTCTGTAGCCAATGAGATAATAGACACGTGACTGGTCACATGCTATTTTGATGTCACGATAGGTCCTATCAACAGTGCTGGTTACTGGGAGGACGCAGCGATTATCAGAAGGAAAAGCGGCGGGAGACAGAGTGCAGGACGCATCGCGGGGACCTGTAAGTGTTATGGCAATGTTTATTAACTGTATGAGTACATGTATAATGTGTTTTTATGTGTTTGTGTTTGCCTGTCATTGTTTTCAATGGGGTTCGAGTTGGTTCATCGAACGTTCGACGAACTTGTCCTCCGTTCGACTAACCGAACTCGGACTCTACTAAGGAACCCTAACAATAAGAAGAAGAGGAGAGGAAAATGAGCCTGCAAATAGACACAGTGAAGGAGTAGTCAAAAAGGTAGGAAAAGAACCAAAAGAAAGAAGTATCCTTGAGCGGGATAGATCAGAGCATAGTATGGAGTAGCTTGTGATCCACAATGTTGAATGCTTTAGAGAGATACAGGAAAATAAGTAGAGAGAGTATTGGCCATTGGATTTAGCTGTTAGGACATCATTAGAGGCTTTTGTAGGGACAGTTTCAGTAGAGTATAAGCAGTGGAAATTGGGAGATAATTTCCTGTCAGATATGTTAAATTTTTTCTTTGAAATACTTGGCCAGTTCATTACCCCTAAAGATGGGGGTTGGGGCTTGCACTCTTGGACTGACGATGGAATGAAAAATGTCAGAGTCACTGGGGGCATTTCCTGAAAAGCACATTTTGTTTAAAAGAGCAGACCAACACCTACACCTGGTCTGTTCTCAGGTCTTACAGTATTTGAAAAATGAAGGCCACCATATAAGAGAGCAGCAGCGATGGTGTCCAACTACTGGATCCAGGTTTCATTAAGAGCTAGAGAGTAAGGCGGGCTTTGCACGTTGCAACATCGGTAACAATGTGTTACCGATGCTGCAGCGATAGTCCCGCCCCCGTCGCACGTTCGATATATAGTGAAAGCTGCCGAAACGATTATTATCGCTACGGCAGCTTTACACGCACATACCTGCCGTGCGACGTCCCTCTGGCCGGCGACCCGCCTCCTTCCTTAGGGGGCGGGTCGTGCGGCGTCACAGTGACGTCACACGGCAGGCGGCCAATTGAAGTGGAGGGGCGGAGATGAGCAGGATGTAAACATCCCGCCCACCTCCGTCCTTCTCATTGCAGCCGGGAGGCAGGTAAGGTGAAGTTCCTCGCTCCTGCGGCTTCACACACAGCGATGTGTGCGGCCGCAGGAACGAGGAACTACATCGTACCTGTCGCTCCCCCGGCATTATGGAAATGTCGGAGGCTGCAGCGATGATACGATGACGACGATTTTGCGCTCGTTCATCGTATCATCTAGGATTTACACACTACAACATCGCAAGTGACGCCGGATGTGCGTCACTTTCGATTTGACCCCACCGACATCGCACCTGCGATGTCGTAGTGTGCAAAGCCCGCCTAAAGGTAATGTAAAAAGAAAAAGTCATGAATGTAAGAGAGTTTGTTACATGCTGACCATGAGTTCCAGAAGGCACAGCTAAAAGAGACAGGAGAAGCCATATAAAGAATATTAAGGAGATTTGCAGGTTTTTGAATATAGCATGGAAGGAGTTAAACTTGCTTTTACAAAATGAGATGGGTTAGGGAAGATATCACTTGTGACTATTAGAAAGAGTGTAATTCCCCCCTCCACTGATGAGGACATCGGTTCTCTCACCTGCCTGGCTGTCCTGTGTTCGAATCATGCTGCTGTTTACTGAGGCCTGCACACACCACACAGGCATCCTGGGAATGCCAGTAGGATGCCCACGTGGCCATGATCCTTTTCTTAAAGGGTTAGTGTGCACTGACTCAGAAGAGCCTCTAAGGTCAGCTGAGAGATTTCAGGTATTTAAGACACCTTCCCCTTAAGGGAGGTTCCTGAGCAATGAGCTAGTTACATTGCTAGTTCTCCAGTCCTTAGTGCTGTTGTCGCTGCTGCTGCTATTGTACTACATTTTGCTGCTGACTCATGTCTATGTTTCAGCGCTATAATAATCTGCTGCTTCTACAGTCATCCACACCGACCAGCTACCATAATACCTGCTGCTGAAAATATCTACACCGATTGCTGCTGCCTTATCCATCCATCCATCCATCCATCCATCCATACTGGACAGATCCACAACTCTGCCTGCTGATACTGTACTGCATACATGGTGTCAGCTGCCAAAGTACAGCAGATCCCCTGGGGCTGCTCTTTGCTGGCCGCTTACCAGTGTGTGTACCTGCTTCCACCTCCAGTGGCAGTAGTGAAGACTTGGCAAGCGGTCAAGTTCGTTCCCAAGTGAACGGTACTTTTGGTCCAGTAGACCCACTAATACCATGCTCGTCTCATGAGCATACAGTGAGAATAAAGAGAGAGCAGACAGTTAAGTGATTTGTGTTACATGATGGAAGTGATTAGATCTCTGCAGTTTAATATTGAGGAAAAAGCATGAGAGCTGTACATAGTAGAGGGTAGGCAAAGGGCTGATATGTATGGAGGGCACAGAGTGTGTGAAAGCTTGATAGCTATGAGTACCTGCAGCATCTGGAACATAAATGATGCAAACACATACGATGAATACATTTTGCAACATAAACTAGCTAGAAACAAGTTTGTTTGAATGTGTTGCCTGGCTTACCTGTCTCTTGCACTGTCCAACTGCTCTGTTTAACTGCCTTGGCACTAAAATCTGCACAAGTGCCTTCCTCTTAGGTCAGTATATATATATATATATATATATATATATATATATATATATATATATGATAATTCGTGCTTAGATCTAGGTCTAATTTAACCTGTTAATCAATCAGATAATTTAACACAGCAGGCGGAAATAAGATGCAAAGACAAACTAACAAACTCTTTGAGCGGATGAGATGATTGTACAGCATCAGGGAACAAATTCATTAAGATGAATAAACATATACTGTACTACTGATTGAGGCTTGGAGTGATGGGAGTGAAGATGTAGGCAAAATTTAATAGCAAAGCCACAAAAAGAGGAATTAAAATTCCCTAAAAAATGTAAGCAACTAAGCTCATTAATATTGGTCATGTAAACTCCCAGGGGAGTGTGTCCTGTTAGTGCACTGGTTTCTGTAATCTTGGCAGGTAAATACTGTTGCCCTATTTTGATACACTTTATTGTGGTTTTGCTGCTAATCCCTTCATGCCATGGCCATTTTCCGTATTTGCGCTTTAGTTTTTCCCTCCCCTTCTTCCAAGAGCTATAACTTTTTTATTTTTCTGTCAATGTAGCCAAATAATGTCTTGTGTTCTGCGAGATGAGTTGTACTTTTGAAAGACAATTAGTTTTACCATATAGTGTACCAGAAAACAAGAAAAAATTTCCAAGTGCGGCAATATTGCAAAAAAAAGTCCACAATTATTTTTGCATTTTTTTATTTACTATGCTCACTATATTGTAAAACTGACCTGGCAGTATAATTCTCCAGGTCAGAATAAACATGTAGATAAGAAATGTATCATTTTTTTAAAAACTTATTTTAATTGGTGAAAAAAATCAGAAACTTTTGCCATTTTAAGAGACCTGTAATGATCTAATTTTTCAGGATCTGGGGCAGTACAATGGCTTATTTTTTGTGTCCTGAACAGACATTTTATTGATTCCATCTTGGTGTAGATAGGATGCTTTGATTGCCTCTTATTGCATTTTATTGAAATGTTGTGGAGGCAAAAAAACGCAATTCATCATTTCTAATTTTTATCCGTCATGCGGTATACCAATCAGATTCATTCATTTTATATTATAATAGATTGGACATTTGTGAATACAGTGATACAAAATATGTGGTTTTTGAAGTTTTTTTAATTGTTTTATTTTCAATAGGGAAAAATGGGCATAATATAAACTTTTGTGTTTTCTTTATATTTCAATTTTTTTTTTTTACTTTTTATTGCATATGCTAATCCCTTTATTGTCCGATCACTTGTGCTATGCAGAGCAGTGCCTCAGTACCACTTTCTATAACAGAAGTTATAATCTCTGAATAATAATAAGAATACATTTTATTTATATAGCAACAACACTTTCCAAAGTACTTTACAATGAAGGATGGAGAATGGGGACATGTACAGACAATAAAAACAAAAACAATACAAAGTAACACTTACGTAGTTCACCAGTCACAGGAGGGATGAGGACCCGCTCACAAGCTTACAATCTGTAAGGAAACAAGGGGGACACAATAGGTAGCATGTGCTTATTATGTACAGTCCAGCCAACACTATAGGGGTTTTCATAAAAAGCTGTTGGGTGCATGGAGGATGTGGAGGCAGATGAATAGGAAGAAGCAATTTATGACTAACATTTAGAATGAGGCAACAGGGGAGAGTTAAGGGTGCTTTACACACTTCGACATCGCTAACGATATATCATCGGGGTCACGTCGTTAGTGACGCACATCCGGTGCCATTAGCGGCATCGCAGTGTGTGACACCAATGAGTGATGATCAATGAGCACAAAAACATGAAAAATCGTTGCTCGTTGACACGTCGTTCATTTCCTTAATATCGTTGCTGCTGCAGGCTGGTGCAGAGTGCCCAAATAGACCCTTTTTTCAGAGTACCTCTATAGAGCCTGGTATAGAGTCCCCTCACAGAGCCTTTCTTAAGATTACCCTCACAGAACCTGGTGCAAAGTGCCCCCACAGCCTTTTTTCAGAGTACCCACACAAAGCCTTTTTGAAGAATACTCACATACAGCCTAGTGCAGAATGGCAACACAGAGCCTGGTGCAGAGTACATCCACAGAGCCTTTTATAAGACTACCACAACAGACCCTTTTTTTTAAGCGTACCCCCGCAGAGCCTTTTTTAAAAGTACACCCACAGAGCATTTTTTAAGAGTACCCCCACAGAGCCTGGTGCATGGTGTGCCGCCCCTGCAGCGGTCGAACCGCTCAGATCCGGGGGTTGCTGTGGCTCGAGGGTCTCCGGACCCGGGTGCTCACAGCCACTTCAAATGAAAAGGGGGTATTTACAGGGGATAAGAGTTTGTGACGCCACCCGTGGTTTGCGGTAAAGGGAGTACCACCGCTGCCGATGGGAGTACCCGGGGGAGATGGAGTGGGGCAGCAAGATGATGTTCCCTCCACAGATAAGGGAGGCCCCGGGACTCTGGATGATGGAGGTATAGGGGAGCGTGGTGCAGATTGAAAGCAGGGGAGGACAGCGCACTCACTCAAAAAGTTTTGATAGTGATGCGACCGCAAAGCAGACTCTGACACAAAGGGAAAACCAAGTCTCTGGGTGCTGCTGCCACTTCAGGGGAGCTCGTCCGGGAGTCCGCTCCCTTTGGTGTTGCTTGTGATCTGTATCTTGCCTCCATGGACTGTATTTTAGATGTTCTGAGTAACCCATATGCTTGAAGCTGTCGGAGCCCGCTCCCCACTGTTAAATAGGGAAGCTTGGCTCTTGATGGCTGACACTTGGGATTTCAGTGGGCCGCATGAGCTTAAAAGCCCTATCAACCTCGATGTGTTGATCCCTTCGATCTCTGAGCTCTTGGGAAAAGTTCATAAGAATACTATCCAACGCAGGTTAATTATCAGGTTGCGTGAAGCTACTCCCTGATCTAGGGTCCAGTACCCCGCCATGCTCGGTACCGGATCGGTTACTAGGTACTCCGGTGCCGACTGTTCCCCTAAACTAAGCCTGGCACCTTTCTCCAATACCCTGCGACCGGATCTCCGACTCCTTTGGTCCCAGACCACCGTCTTTGACCTAGCCAACGTCTCCCAGGGAGCTCCAACTCCCTCTAGCTGCTCACTCTCTGAGGGCTACCACTGTTCTAACTCTGCCCCTCCCACCAGTCTTTCTAACCCCTAGGCGAGTAACCCTGTTCCAGCTAGACCACCCACTGGTGTGCCTGACAGGGTGTGGTGTGAGGTGTGGCTAGGATTTGCATGCTGATGGAGCAATACCATAATTTAGGATCCCAGAACCATGGGGGGTTGAGTCCTGCACCAAAAGATAAAAGTGTGCAGTACCCTGTGACACCCTGACCAGTTCAGGGTTGTCACACATGGTACCAACACAGAGCCTTTTTTAAGAGTACCCCAACAGAGCCTTGTGCAGAGTGCCCCCACAGAGCCTTTTTCAGTGTTCCCCCACAGAACCTTTCTGCAAGAGTACCCCCACAGAGCCTTGTGCAGAGTGACTACACACAGCCTTGTGCAGAGTTCCCCTACAGAGCGTATTTCAATGTTACCCCACAGAGCCTTTTTGTAAGTATACCCCCACAGAGCCTGGTGTAGAGTGCCCACTCAGATCCTTATTCTAAAGTACCTCCACACAGGCTTTTTTGAAAGTAGAGTAACCCTAAAGAGCCTGGCTATACAGATCATGTCACTTGGTGAGCCGGCCAATCAAAGCCATGCCAATACTTGGCATGGTTGTGATGACTGTGGAAGTACCCATAGCCGAAAAGCGTGTTGATTGGCTGCGTTGCAGCTTTTCAACAAACTTTATTCAGCATCTGAACAACAATCAAGATGCGATCTTGACCACAGACTTTCATGAGAAGTCCAGGTTCGAATTTGAGCACCTCACACTTGATGTCCGGTACAAACCCCAAACTTTAGATTTTGGGTTTGCTCATTCTTACCCATGAGCGTATTTTCCTTTGAATTGTGACAATATACAGTATATAAAGAAATAATTTTGATGGCTGAAAAAGTACAGATTCACTGTAGGATATTGTATGATAAGCAAAACAAACTGGCGATTAGGGGATAAATGAAACATAATTATTCAAGTGAAATAAAAATGTACTGCGAGACAGAAAAAATATTGATTGCTATTTGTAACGACTAATGCATACTGAACAATGCGTCTATTCAATGTATATTCATTGTGTTCTTCAATGAATATTTAATATTGCTAGATTCATAATGTAATCTCATGAATTATTTCACAGCTGACTTGTGAAATACATCTGAAGTTAAGGGGAATATGTCTCCTTCAGTTAGCTGTGTTACACACTACAAAATTTAATCAACTACTACTGTATTTCTGATTGTGCTGATCTATGCGGGTCCCAGTTGTCAGACCTCCAGTGATCAGTAAGTTATCATACGGATAACTGATAACTTGTTTTAACTGGATAATCCCTTTAACCCTTCACCCTCAAGCCTGTTTTCACCTTCCTAACTAGCCCAAATTTTACAATTCTGCCCAGTGTCACTTTATGAGAGAAAAACTATGAAATGCTTCAACATATCCCAGTGATTCTGTTCATTCGTGACACATTCTGCTTCATGTTAGTGGTAAATTTAGGGCAACATTTTTTCCATTTATTTGTGAAAATGTCATAATTTTGATGAAAAGTTTAGCAATTTTCAAACTTTTCATTTCTATGCCCTTCAACCAGATAGATAAAGCACACAAAATAGTTAATAAATAACATTTAACGCATGTCTACTTTACATCAGAATCATTTTATATATAACACAATGTTTGCTTGTTAGGAAATTAGAAAGTTTCAAATTTTATCAGCAATTTCTTATTTCTCTAACAAAATTTGCAAAACTTGTTTTTTAAAGACCACATCACATTTGAAGTAACTTTGAGAGGCCTATGTGACAGAAAATACAAAAAAAAATGTACCCCTCAAAGTACTCAAAACCACATTCAAGAATTTTTTTTAACCCTTTAGATGCATCACAGGAAAAAAATGTTACTTATTCTCCTAAAAATGTTGCTTTAGCTCTAAATTTGTGATTTTCATAAAGGTGACAGGAGAAAATGGACTGTACAATTTGCTGTACAATTTCTCCTGAGTACGCCGATACCCTATATATGTTGCAAAATAACTCTTTGGTGGCTCGGCAGGGCTCAGAAAGGAAGAAGCGCCATTTCACTTTTGGAATGCAAAATTGGCTGGTATAGAAAACTGACACCATATTGAGCAAAGCCCGATATGATGCAGAGCCTGACACTGCAGAGCCCCATGATGTACTTAAACAGTGGAAACCCCCACAAGTGACCACATTTTGGAAACTATCACCCTCCAAGAATTTATTTAGATGTAGATTGAGCACCTTGAACTTGCAGGTACTTTACAAAATTTGATAACATCGAAGCAAGAAAATCAAAAATCATAATTTTCCCACAAAAATGTTGCTTTAGCCTCTATATTTTTATTTTCACAATGGTAACAAGACCAAATGAATCATATTATTTATTGTACTGAGCATGCCAATACCACATATATGGTGGAAAAATACTATTTGAGCCCACTGATAAACTCTAAATGGAAGGAGTGACTTTTTTTGAGCGCAGACTTTGATGGAATTATTTACAGGAGCCATGTTGCATTGGCACAGCCCTTAAGGGGCCAATACAGTAGAAATCCCACACAAGTGAGAACATTTTGAAAACAACATCCTGCAAGGAATTTATCTGGAGATGTAGTGAGCACCTTGAACCCACTGGTGCTTACCAAATTTTATAACGTAAAGCTGGGAAAATGAAAACAATAAATGTTTCCCACAAAAATGTTGGTTTAGCCCCAAATTTTCCATTTTTACAAGGGTAACATGAAAAAAATAAATCCCACAATTTGACAATCAATTTCTCCTGAGTACAGCAATACACCATATGTGGTGGAAAGCTATTGTTTGGGGACACTGCTGAGCTCCAAAAGGAAGGAGCGATGTTTTAGAGTCCACACTTTGATGGAATTGTTTGTAAATTTGCAGAGCCTTTGAGGTGCCAAAACAGTAGAAACCCCCAAAAGTGATCTCAGTTTGCAATTGATTTAGGGTGTATTTTACTAGTATATGAATTCATAATGTGGAGGCATATATAAGTTGTGCAGCGTACAGAGCAACATATATAAAATGTGTAGAATACATCAGGCGGATACAGTTAGGTCCAGAAATATTTGGACAGTGACACAATTTTCGCGAGTTGGGCTCTGCATGCCACCACATTGGATTTGAAATGAAATCTCTACAACAGAATTCAAGTGCAGATTGTAACGTTTAATTTGAAGGTTTGAACAAAAATATCTGATAGAAATTGTAGGAATTGTACACATTTCTTTACAAACACTCCACATTTTAGCAGGTCAAAAGTAATTGGACAAATAAACCAAACCCAAACAAAATATTTTTATTTTCAATATTTTGTTGCGAATCCTTTGGAGGCAATCACTGCCTTAAGTCTGGAACCCATGGACATCACCAAACGCTGGGTTTCCTCCTTCTTAATGCTTTGCCAGGCCTTTACAGCCGCAGCCTTCAGGTCTTGCTTGTTTGTGGGTCTTTCCGTCTTAAGTCTGGATTTGAGCAAGTGAAATGCATGCTCAATTGGGTTAAGATCTGGTGATTGCCTTGGCCATTGCAGAATGTTCCACTTTTTTGCACTCATGAACTCCTGGGTAGCTTTGGCTGTATGCTTGGGGTCATTGTCCATCTGTACTATGAAGCGCCGTCCGATCAAATTTGCGGCATTTGGCTGAATCTGGGCTGAAAGTATATCCCGGTACACTTCAGAATTCATCCGGCTACTCTTGTCTGCTGTTATGTCATCAATAAACACAAGTGACCCAGTGCCATTGAAAGCCATGCATGCCCATGCCATCACGTTGCCTCCACCATGTTTTACAGAGGATGTGGTGTGCCTTGGATCATGTGTCGTTCCCTTTCTTCTCCAAACTTTTTTCTTCCCATCATTCTGGTACAGGTTGATCTTTGTCTCATCTGTCCATAGAATACTTTACCAGAACTAAGCTGGCTTCATGAGGTGTTTTTCAGCAAATTTAACTCTGGCCTGTCTATTTTTGTAATTGATGAATGGTTTGCATCTAGATGTGAACCCTTTGTATTTACTTTCATGGAGTCTTCTCTTTACTGTTGACTTAGAGACAGATACACCTACTTCACTGAGAGTGTTCTGGACTTCAGTTGATGTTGTGAATGGGTTCTTCTTCACCAAAGAAAGTATGCAGCGATCATCCACCACTGTTGTCATCCGTGGACGCCCAGGCCTTGTTGAGTTCCCAAGCTCACCAGTCAATTCCTTTTTTCTCAGAATGTACCCGACTGTTGATTTTGCTACTCCAAGCATGTCTGCTATCTCTCTGATGGATTTTTTCTTTTTTTTTCAGCCTCAGGATGTTCTGCTTCACCTCAATTGAGAGTTCCTTAGACCGCATGTTGTCTGGTCACAGCAACAGCTTCCAAATGCAAAACCACACACCTGTAATCAACCCCAGACCTTTTAACTACTTCATTGATTACAGGTTAACGAGGGAGATGCCTTCAGAGTTAATTGCAGCCCTTAGAGTCCCTTGTCCAATTACTTTTGGTCCCTTGAAAAAGAGGAGGCTATGCATTACAGAGCTATGATTCCTAAACCCTTTCTCCGATTTGGATGTGAAAACTCTCATATTGCAGCTGGGAGTGTGCACTTTCAGCCCATATTATATATATAATTGTATTTCTGAACATGTTTTTGTAAACAGCTAAAATAACAAAACTTGTGTCACTGTCCAAATATTTCTGGACCTAACTGTATATATATAAGTTGTGTAGACACAGAGTACGTGAAGTAGTGCAGGGTAAATTATAAATGAATGCAATAATCCATGGATGAGTGGTAGACTTTGAAGCAGTCTTTTATGCAAAGGCCAGATTTATGCACTTGGCATCTCATTGTAGCACATTTTGTACCTTTTCTGTGCTCTTCCTATCCTTGCAGTTTAGGGGGACCTCACCGGGAAAATGTTGCCCTTGTACAATATGGGCATCTTCAGTTCCATAGGTACTGGAACCTTACTACTGGAATCCTTACTACCAAATATTAAGGCCTTGTTGACAACCTCCTGAAACTGCATGAATTTGCCGTTCTGGCCAACCCATGTGATTATTGTACCCCAGGACACAGTCTGGTTTGTAGACCTGTGTAGTGGTATCTCGTACAGCAGTGGGGGTGCTACCACTTTCATATATTGTGGTCAAGATAAGGACATCCTTCTTGTTTTAAGCGGGCTTTACACGCAATGACATCGCTAACGAGATGTCATTGGGGGTCACGGAATTCGTGACGCACATCCGGCCTCATTAGCGACGTCGTTGCGTGTGAAATGCAGGAACGACCTGTTAACGATGAAAATTACTTACCAAATCATTGATCGTTGTCCAGTCGTTCCTATCCCGATTATCGTTGCTACTACAGGACACAGGTTGTTCGTTGTTCCTGCGGCAGCACACATCACTATGTGTGACACCGCAGGAACAAGGAACATCACCGTACCTGTGGTTGCCCGCAATGAGGAAGGAAGAAGGTGGGCGGGATGTTCGACCGCTCATCTCCGCCCCTCCGCTTCTATTGGTCGGCTGCTTAAAAAGGAGGCGGTTCGCCGGCCACAGGGACGTCGCTAGGCAGGTAAGTATAGTGTGATGGGGACTGACGATCTTGTGCGCCACGGGCAGCGATTTGCCCGTTACGCACAGCCGACGGGGGTGGGTGCTTTCACCAGCGACATCGCTAGCGATCACTGTGTGTAAAGCCCTGTTAAAAATATACTCTTAAATATATTTTTCTTCAAATACGTAAAAGCGCATGAAAGAAAGGACTTCAAAAATGTAAAAAATAAATATATTTTATCTATTTAAAAATGGTTGCCAGGGTTCAGTTACAGAAAGGAAAAATAATATACTTTGTTAGCTTACGCAAAGAGTTCATTTAGTCCATACTGATCAATGGGAAATCTTTACCCATCTCTCTTTGGGTCCTGAATGGCAAGGCAGGGGGTGTCATCTCTTAGGCCGGACAGCGTGCGTTCATCTTACAGCCTCAAGCCTTCTGACAGCTGACCTCGTGTAGGAGCGAGCAAGTAGCCCCCTCCATCGTGTATTATATACCAGCTGTTCAGTCCATATAGGGTGGTTTAGTTGTATAGTTCCATATGACATAATCTTCTGGAAGCTTCGGGAAGGATTTATATATATCCTTCCATGTCAGTACTCAAGTATACTCAATATAGATATTTTAATACTTATTCCTTATAAAAACTTAATTAATAAACTATGCCCTCCAACATAAACAGAACTGTGAACGTATATGTCTTACTATGAAATAATTGATAACTAGATGTATTAATTTTAATGTTTTTACAAACCCCCCTTGAAGCGGGTGGAGTAACCCCGAAAATTAATTAATACATCATTAAAATAACAAATCTTCTTTCCTTATTTGGCGATAACGGATTAATATCAATAATAATGATGAATAATAATTAATTTGCATTATTCATGTTGTAAGTTCAATAATATAATAATGTTGATTCCTGTTATGATAGGCCGTGACTGATCAATCATAAAAAATATATATATACTTCGCTAGACCTAAAAAGAAATGCAAAAAACAAATCCGGTCACCATATGATGTCCTCTGAGTTGATATCTTCTTATCTCCGATATAATCTGGCATAAACACAGTCTCTTAAAAATAAATCCTTTGATAAAAATGAATGGTTACTAATTTAATACAGCCCCGTATTGCGTTTATCATCGTTAGATCAAGTCCATAAACTTTATTCTTTATTACAAAGTCCATAGCCAATGTTGATAAACCACAGTTCATGAGTGTAGAAGAATAGCAGAAGTCTTTGATGTCTGTGCAGTATAATTTACATTAGTCACCTTTATCCTCCATGCTGCCTGTTGTCAAATCCTGTAACAGATGTTAAGACGTTCTTGGTCAGCACGACAGGGGTTAACTTTAACACGTCATTGCTCTTCTTAGTAACTTTAGGGAGGTCTTAATGCACAGACCATGTGTCATTGTCCATCCTTGAACCATAGGAGCACTGTATTTCTGAGGTGCTAACATGGTAAGTGTATTTTGTATGTTACACAGTCTTATTTGAGACGTTACCTTTTGGACCTTTTTGCAGAATCTCTTTTAACTTTAGGAAAATTATAAAGTCTTTTTATCTTCTGCAATCTTGATTGAAGACTTCATTCCCTAATCTAAATACCAAATATGGCAATAACTATCACTAATAAATGTCACAGCGTATCATAACTCTAATACTATAATACCATGTCATTATTATTATCGTAGAAGTATTAATATAATTGATACTTAGAATGATGTAATAATACTGCATAATGGTATAGACAATAGTATTCTCATGTAATGACCTTTTTGTCATTGGTGCATTACCCTTCCAAACCCATAGGTGACAATGTGTTGAATGTAACCAAAATATAATATAAAATATGAAATAATATAATGTGTACCTATAACATGTATCATATTATAAATATGAAAGGCAACAATGTGGCTTTTTAGTTAGATTATTTGTAAAATTATAAACCAAAGCAGATAACCTTTTAGAAAAGACTGGATGATTCCATCAAAACACAATAATACCCATTATAAATTATTATTGATTAAAAATATAATATATATTATTTGTAAATATAGGAAGGTAAACCTAGATGTACCTCGATCTTCCATCTTTATTACTCTAATTTAATTTATTTGATTTGTCTATTATTTATTAAATAACCTACCATAAGGAAATGTGTAACTATAAGTAATATTTCATCCTTATTGTGTTAACATACTAATATAAAAATAATGTATTACCAGAAAGTAAACAATTGTATATATTGATGAAGGAAGTATCTTTTCTTCCAAAAAATGGAACTTTTCCCTTTTAATATGATTCATATTTAATAAAGTAATATTCTTATATTAGATATTACTGAACTAAATATTGAAGTGTTTTCTCAAATTGAGATATTTAAAATTTGAAGGAAAAAAAAATAAAAATTGTAGACTTAAGATTTTGATTAAAAATGTGAATATTAAATAATAATTAATATAAAAAATAGGAATCAAAGGAAAAATGAAAATCGGAATAAAAATAAAAATTGAAATAGAAATAAGGCCTTCTATGTATATAACACCTATGTCTTTAATAATACATAACCTTAATGTTACCAGTATCTTATAGGATTTCCCTACCTATCATATCAGCAACCTATAAAAATAATTAAGTCATGTAACCTTGCAAATAATACACTTCTCTTAGTATATAAATGCATTGTGATATACTTCAAATATTTTTTTTTTTCCAATTCTTCCTTTGTACTTGAAATATTAATTATTAAAGTATCCTGTAAACACATATATTATCAAATATAAATGTGTGTGATTGAGACCAAACCTCTCCCTTTCAATATCATGAAATATGATATTATAAAAATTAATATGTTTAGATTAAATTAAATTAAAATTTGTGTGGTATATCTTCAAGACCATATTATAAATATCACTTCCATATTTGAAAAGAAAAATGATTACCAATCTATGTATCAGTAAAAGAAGTGACTAACACAAAAGATCCTAACATCTCTATATTAAAGAAATATGTCTAAGAATAAGATATATATTCTGTATAAATTCCTTCATTATTTATACTTATGTACTATAACTTATTTATTCTAATAGTATACATACATATATTATAACCTTGAAGTTAAAACAAAAATTCCCTTTTTTTTTTTTTTTCCTGGATCCAAGTACTCAACATTGACATTAGCAGCTGCTCAAACAATCAATCATTCATAGACACATCTATGCACACAAGACTGTCATGATTCTTTAACATATACTTCTACATAGAAACTGACAGACACATATCCCTTTTTTTCCAATATTCTATGCGCATTTCAAAAATTATGTTACTAATTTGAAGTACTTCTCGAAAAAAACAAATTCCAATGTATTACATACTGTACATATGACCATGGAACAAACATTTATTATTAGCTTTAGTACCAAGTCACATGCTCTGGTTACGTGCAAAGAACACCATTCCAAAACAGCAAGCAGTTTTACTACACTCCAAAGCTCAGATTACATTTCTAATAGCTCTAAAGAAGATATATATTCATAAAAGAAACGTTAAAGCAATAATACTCTGGCAATTGGTACCTGAGAAAATAATAATTATTATTAATCGTGCTTTCGCGTTTAACCTTACCCAATAAAATATATGTTACCTGATTGAGGACAAGAACAAATGTATAAATAAAAAGTTAATACTTCATCAATCTGCTTTACTGATAAATTCTGAGGGAAATAAAAGAATACAATTATTATCATATTTATGATAAAAATGAAACACTTAAAATCTGTTACTTTCTCTTATTATTTTATTTTAAATATTATTATTCATATACAGAGATCAAATTATTAATTTATAACATTAAACTATCATTTTACTAAATGAAAATATGACCTTGAATTACTATCACTACCTTTAATATATATATATATATATATATATATATATATATGCATTGATTCACTGTATATGAATAAACATACTCATCAAACAATAAAATTAATTTACCCAGAAATCCAATTTATTTAACTGAAGACCATACCTAATTTTTTCTTCAAAGATTCGATTTATTAAATTCACTTTGAACTTATAGGAATCTCTGAACTTATGTAATTCAAGGTTTTCTCTTAAATGAGAGAGAATGTCTCTCTCTGAAAGACCCCCCAGCTGTCGCTGGCTATCAAATCCTAACCCAGGGAGAGGATCTCCACAAGACACCTGTTTCTGTCTTTCAAAGCTTTTACTCATCATTTGTCTGGGATCATCAATCCCAGTGACCAATCCCTCCACTGGAGACAAGGGTTTTTCCTGTGAAAAAAGATTTTTAGATGATAATTGGGATGGATTGTATGGTTTGTAACACGTATGCATCTTCCTTCGAATTTCATACACCCTGTCACAAAAATATCTGGATCTGGGAGACACTGTTGGTTTTTCAGAATTAATTAATTTCTGTTTTGATTGACTTTGGCGACTTCTAACAAAATCGATAAATGTCGTACATTCGAATAGGGACTTTTTATTTAATGCCACCGCACAGGCGGCATTGTCAAGGAAATTAAATTTCTTGATGAATAAACGTATCATTCCATCCAATCTGACATTTGGAATAACCGCCCTATACAAACGTTCAAAAACGGACATAAATGAGAACGTACTCTCATTCTGTTCAATTTGTAATTCCTTCAACATCTCATAATTTGGATCAGATTCATTCCTTGCACAGAAGATGAGATTTTTCAGCCTTATGATATCGTTATCATTTGAACAATCAAATGTCTCATTGTCAGAAGACTTTTTTAATGCCAATTGTCTAAAGAAATGCTGAGGTATCCACATACGGAATAACTGATTCGTCTCACTATTGGTTAAATTTAACTTCTCAATGGAACTTTCAAATATCTCTGAATTTCTGCAAACATGTATTTTAGGATTATATGCGGGAATTAATTTGCATATGTCCAATAAATTTTTTCTAAGTTTAAACCCTAACTTAGCCTGTTCTATTTTTAGAAACTGATCGGCGACATTTTCTCTCTGCACGTGTCCTTCTCTAACACCTTTCTGCACGTCTCCCACTCTGGCTCCTCCCCCTTCTGGCTTCACTACGTCATTTCCTGCTTCTTTCTCAGCATGCTGAAAGTCACCTTGATTAGGTAACACGTGTCTGTCGCCATTATCAAGATTCTGATTTGAATTACAGTCTAAATCATCTGACTTATCATTTCCAACATTACAGTCAGAATTCACAATATCACTGACTGACATTCCAGGTTCTAAGCAGTCTTTGGATTTCTCTGCCACTGACTCACCTGACAATTCAGGTTGTCTATTTCCACCATTTTTACATTTTTCTACGATTAACTTGTGAAAATCATAGACTAAATGACAGACATTTCTGATTTTCTGTTTCTCTCTATTAAAAGACCTTGCACATTCTATACGTGAATTCTCAAGTTCACACTCCCCATAAAAGCGTAACCAAAGCTCTTCCACATTAGAAATATCTGAATAAGTGAACTGAAGTTTACTTTGCTTAACATATGAAGAGATAAAATCCATTTTCTTACCTGAACTGATCCGATGATCTGATGGATGATCCTCTAAGACCTGATTCACCTTATTCAACACGTCCAATACTTCTTATGAACTGACTTTATCTTTCTTGCTCAAAAATACGTCAAAAGTTAACTTCTGTGGCTTTACAAAGTCTTTAAAGGTCAAAAAAAACTTTCATGCAACTTGACTTATACGTATTTCCTAGGTTCTGCGTGATTTTTTTGCATATGTCTCTGATGTCTCTCTCCCCCCTTATGCAAAGTGAAAGACGAAGCACAAAAATGTATAAAGAAATCACGAATTGCTGGCTCACCAAATGTTAAAAATATACTCTTAAATATATTTTTCTTCAAATACGTAAAAGCGCATGAAAGAAAGGACTTCAAAAATGTAAAAAATAAATATATTTTATCTATTTAAAAATGGTTGCCAGGGTTCAGTTACAGAAAGGAAAAATAATATACTTTGTTAGCTTACGCAAAGAGTTCATTTAGTCCATACTGATCAATGGGAAATCTTTACCCATCTCTCTTTGGGTCCTGAATGGCAAGGCAGGGGGTGTCATCTCTTAGGCCGGACAGCGTGCGTTCATCTTACAGCCTCAAGCCTTCTGACAGCTGACCTCGTGTAGGAGCGAGCAAGTAGCCCCCTCCATCGTGTATTATATACCAGCTGTTCAGTCCATATAGGGTGGTTTAGTTGTATAGTTCCATATGACATAATCTTCTGGAAGCTTCGGGAAGGATTTATATATATCCTTCCATGTCAGTACTCAAGTATACTCAATATAGATATTTTAATACTTATTCCTTATAAAAACTTAATTAATAAACTATGCCCTCCAACATAAACAGAACTGTGAACGTATATGTCTTACTATGAAATAATTGATAACTAGATGTATTAATTTTAATGTTTTTACAAGCCCGCTTTAGACGTTACCACAAGCATGTTGTTGCTACATTGGGCTCCGCTTTCACCCTTTCTGAGCAGATGCCCAATAAGCGATCTAGTGAGGCCTCTCTGTGTTTTCATGCATGAAACACTGGTGTAAAAGTTATCTATCTAGAGGTGATAACCCTGTTAAAACAGAGGGTGCGCCAATTCCCACACAATTTTACCACTTAATCCCAGGACATTGGGGCATTCAGAGGGTACAATTTGGCTGTCCCTCCTTTTTGTGCAGTTTTTTTGTGCAGTTTTGTCACAAAACTGAATGCAAATCCTTATGCAAGCAAAATCAATGAGAATCTTGCATTTTTGTGCACGTTTTTTTATCCCGCAGATTTGGTCCAGAAATAAATCCGCAGCATGTCAATTCCTTTCAGCATTTTAAAGAGTTCCCCCCACAGAATCTATAGAAAACACATGGGAAAAAGTGTGCAAAAAGCACGGCAAAAGCGTGGGAAAAAGTAGCAAAAAACATATGTTTTTCCTTCCAAGACATGTAGATTTGGTGCAGAAATTTCTGCAACCAAATACTCAGCGTGCGCGCATAGCCTAAAGTGGGCTTTACACGCTACGAGATCGCTGTAGCGATCTCGTTGGGTCACTGATTTTGTGACACACATCCGGCCACTGTAGCGAACTCGTGTGTGACTCCTAGGAGCGATTTTGGATCGTTGCAAAAACGTCCAAAATCGCTCCTCGTTGACATGGGGTCCATTCTCAAATATAGTCATATGAAAAAGTTTGGGCACCCCTATTAATGTTAACCTTTTTTCTTTCAAACAATTTGGGTTTTTGCGACAGATATTTCAGTTTCATATATCTAATAACTGATGGACTCAGTGATATTTCTGGATTGAAATGAGGTTTATTGTACTAACAGAAAATGTGCAATCCGCATTTAAACAAAATTTGACCGGTGCAAAAGTATAGGCACCTTAACATAAAAGTGACATTAATATTTTGTAGATCCTCCTTTTGCAAAAATCATAGCCTCTAGTCGTGTGAGGTAAGTGCGTGTGACGCTGCCATAGCGATAATGTTCACTGCGACAGTGATCACAAAATATCGGCATAACGATAGGGGCGGGTGCTATCACGCTCACCATCGCTAGCATCGGCTAGCGATGTCGCAGCGTGTAAAGCCCGCTTTAGTATGTCAGTGTTCCCTGAGGTACTCTAACATACTTTGTACAATTTAAATCCGTACTTTGTTCTCTTACTCGGAAAGTATTGCTGCAATTTAAGCCTCCCCTTGAAGTGTATTAGGGACTCATCTTTGTAGATGTCTATTTGGGGAATGTACACCCCAGTAAATTTGTTGTTGACGTGTTCAATGACTGACCTAACTTCGAAAAGTTGTTCAAAGTTGGGGTCATGTCAATGAGAATACTGTGCATTATTGCAGTAATGCAATAATTTGACCTCAATGCATTTCCAAGTCATAGCCATGCAAAAAACTAGAGTGCTATATAAAATATTAGCACTCTATTTTTGCCAAAATTCTGGCTTTTTCACTATCCCATGTGGAACCAAGGTCCAAAGCTTCCTCATTTCTGTCACATCTATGTGGGTCCAGTTAGCAAATGATAAAATGGGGATAGGAAAAAAAAATTGTTGGGCATATAAATTTGTCTGGGCCACCATGACATTTACTAAATAATCAGAAAAAAAGGCTCTGAAAAATTACAATTCTACGAGGTCGATTGTTTCAAATTGGATTCTTGATTGGGCCACAAAATCAGAAATCTGAGGGGTAAAGTCCACAGGTGATCACTAACTCTGTTGGCTCATTTGCAATCCAAGGGCATCTACGTAGATAGGAGCAGAATGATCGTGGTGGCAGGGATCACCATCGCGACCGGGGCCGGAGGACCTCAGCCAGTTGCACACTCCTAATAGCAGCAGGTGACGTGACCGCTATGGGGTTTGGTACCAGCACTGGCACCAGGCCCCCTGCCGGGGATCACACTCTCAATTGTATCAACATCGTAGATGCCGATACAATTGAATGCAATAATGAGAGAGTGAGTGGCATGTTCCCTCTCTCATCATTCTCCCGTTGTGTCTGGGTTCTGACATGTCAGCACAAAGGAGCGTGATGAAGTCACTAATGTATGCTTGCTGTGCTAAGATTTGCAGAGGGGCAGAACAGTGGATGTACTCAGGTGAGCGGAGCAGCGGAGGAACAAGGAGAAGAGAGTCATGATTCTTTCTGGTGGCTCTGCTTTCTTGCAAGTTTTGTGTGTGTTGAATTTTCTGGTTCTAAGCCCGGCCAGAGGAGCCTATTCAGTAGTGCCTCACTCTGGGGGATCGCTCTGCCTTATCTTGGAGCCTTTTCACCCAGAACGCCGCCACTTATAGTTCTTGCCTCGCAGTATACGTTTTTGGTTCCCGTGAGTGGTTCTGATCTTGTCCTAATACCCTAGTTCCGTTAACGTTCCCCATTCCCTCTTCTCCCCTGCTCTGACTGAACTGCCTGCTTCCCTGACCTTCGGCTTTTTGCATCTCCGCATGCTCCCTGGTCTCTGATGTGTCTTTTTGGCCTCTGACTCTAGCTTGAACCTCGACCTTTTCTTTGTTTCCCTTTGGTTATTGATGCTCCTTCCTGGCTACTGATCCCTGGCTGTCATGCAACTTCAGCTTCTCTCGCTCCCTCTGGATTCATATTACCTCCTAGTTTGTGACTCGGTTTGATAGACTACTCTGCAGACTTCTTCTAGGGTACTTGCAGCTTCTAGCAGTTGTGCATCTCATTATGCCTAACATCCTTCTTGCACATTTGTGCCCCCTAGTGGTTTAGTGTCACAAAGAGAGTATGTATTTAATCACGGTGCTCAGAAGACTATGGGGTGCATTAAACAAGATTGGGGTTGTATGCTACTACATGACTGCTGCATAATACTATATAGGGGGGCCTAATACATTATGGGGGCTACATAATACTATATGGAGGACTATGGGGGTGCATTAAACTATATGCAGGACTATGGAGGTGAATTATACTATATGAAGGATTATGGGGAGTGTATTATAATACATGAAGGACTATGGGGAGTGTATTATAATATATGGAGGACTCTGGGGAGTGTTTTATAATATATGGAGGACTATGGGGAGTCTATTATAATATACGTAGGACTATGAGATGCATTATATGATATGAAGGACTAGGGGGGATGCTTTATAATATATGGATAACTATGGGGGGTGCATTATGATATATGGATAATTATGGGAGGTGCATTATAATATATGGATAACTATGGGGGTGCGTTATACTATATGGAGGATAATAATGGGGAATGCATTATAATATATGGAGGACTATGAGATGCATTATAATAACGGATATTATATTGGGATATCGGAGAATGGAAAAGCTGGGTGCTGAGGGAAAGAGCCAAGTGTCAGCATTATTATCTTGTACTCCGAGGTGGGCAGAGGGGGCAGGTCCAAATTTTGCACCAGGGCCTATTGAACTGTAGTTACGCCACTGATTGTAGAGGTACATTCTCACTAGAAGAGGTGGATAAGGAGCGAAAATAGAGGAATATGGCATCCTCTCCCTCACTATCGTGTTAGAGGAAAGTAAGGCGTACACCTTCTTAGCTGAATACACTTTTTGGGAAGGTAGGGACATTATATTTCTTTCATTTTTCACAAGAATCCATCTGTCACCTCCAGAAACACTATTTACCTGCAGATATATTGGTAATCTACAGGTAAATGCCTCTTAAATTTTGCCTAGCAGGCTTATTAGAGTAGCAGATTTAGGGAGAAAATTAAGTTATGTTCTCCCAGCAGCCACTTGTTTTCAGTCATTGGGGTAGGGCAGGGGGTTGGTACAGTCATTGCTCACTATTTAGTGTATATAGCTGTAATCACTCCCCTGTTCATTGATGGAAATCCTGTTCTCCACAGATATGCTGCAGAGCAGGCTGTCAATCAATGTGTGGAGAGTGATTACAGTATGCTGACTGTGTAGTGAGCGGTCACTGTGTCAACTCCTTGCACTACACCAATGGCTAGAAGCAAGCAGGTGAAGGGAACACACACCTTTGTTTTCTCCCTGTAGCCACTTCCCATAAATCCAAAACTACATTTGCATGAGGTGATAGATTCCCTTTTACAGAGAATATATTCTCAATTTGTGGACTTATGTGGTGTCTTAATAGTTATTTCTCATAACCTTTGTAACCCTAGTAGTAAACACAATGTAAAACTCAGGAAGTTTTCCATTTGCTTGAAACATTTATGAAAAATGTTAAAGGAGCCATGTTTTGTGTCCCATAGACTTGCCTTGAGAAAATGGAAAAAGTGACCACCACTTCACACATCAGACACTGTGTGATTCGCAAAGTCACTTCACACAGGACTGCCACAGAAGATGCCATCTGTTGTGTATGTTAGTGCACTCTTTATGCATACACACATCACTGCTACCAAAGGGAGAAATTTAAAAAATAATTTCTATAGTGGTCTTTAATAGAAAGACATTTGAATAGAAATGTAAGATGTGTCATTTGTAAGGAGTACCTTTACTCTAGGGCCAACATATCCCATGATATGTGGCACCAGATATACCAACTTTTAAAAAAAAGATTTTAAGAAACTTCATCACAAGATATGTAAGATATAAATGTGGTAACTCAGTGTTTGGGTTTTCAAGTCATATCATGATATAGTATTACATTTCTTTTGGGGAAAATTGTAGATCTTCACCAAATTTCGGAAAAGACAAGAGTGGATCTGTAGGGGACAGTTGGAAAATAATTTAATATTAGGATGTGTTTGTAGTTAGACACCATAGGGCTGCTTACACAAAATAAAGAAAATTAACATTACCTCTAAAGTTACTTTAATAAAAATGGCTAAATAAATATTTTTTTCTATATTTCTTATAAGATTTAAAGCTCTATCACTCTAATTTGTTGTTATCTTCATTGTAACTAGTGTAATATTGAGAATATGAACTTCCTCCACATAAATGATTCATATCAGAAATAATGCTGCGGTGCATTCATCCTCTGTGTAACATAATAATCCTACTTTTTATCCAATAAATAGAGCAGAAGTCATTTATGAGGCAAAGATTACAGTCACAGATCATGTCTACCATCTGAGGATGTGGATCTGATTGCATGCTAACCGATAGATGCCTTCAATTATCTTTACTGGCTAATGGCTGTGTACTTTGTGAACTGAATGCACATATATCACATTTTATGTATTTCTAATCTGATGACTTGTATAAGACATCTTTTTTTGCAGTTGGTATTTGCACATGCTGCAATTTCCAAGCATAAAAGTCTGACTGAGGATAATTTATTAAACTGAAGCATTTGAAGCAAAATTATGATGCACACAACATCTATAAGTGGCAAACCTGCAATAACAGCTCTTGTAGATCATTTTTTTCTTGTATGTTTACATTTTGCCTTTTATGAGATTCTTATGAAAAATCCTTTGACAGCATGGTGTTATTTCATGTTTGGATAGTAAGACAAAACAATCACTGATCTCGGGGAGATCAGCCAGAGAAAACACTGCCGGCAGCCATCAAAGGCGCACAACACATTGAAATCCTAGGTCAGTCATGGCGAACCTTTTACAGGCCGAGTGCCCAAACTGTAGCCCTAAACCCAATTTTTTTTCCAAAGTGCCAACCAATCCTATTATGTAAATAATTAATTGTAACCTTACCTTTGCCGTCTTCTCTTCTCTTCAGCAGGGGCATCACGCTCATGCTTACCACACAATGAAGCTGAGCCCTTTCCAGACACAGCAGTTGGATTGATCTTTCTGGAAAAAATTGCAGCATATTAGACAGAGATTTTAGCCTAGAATGCAATCAGATGTCACCCTGTAATCCACACCTACATTTCAAAGTCTGAACATCTTGAAATCCCATAAAGACGTACGAGTTGCTCCCCTCCCCTTTCATTGTGTAGTTCTGTCCCCCTTCCTGGGCCACTTCTTGGTAAACATGTCCCCCATCCTGATATATATTTCCTACATTCTGGTATATTTGTCTACATCATGGCCCCATCCTGGTAAATATACCTCATCCTGGTAAATGTACCCCATTCTGGCATGTTCCCCTATGCTGGTAAATGTACCCCATCCTGACATATTGCCCATCCTTGTAAATGTTCCCCCATCCCGGCATGTACCCCACTCCTGGTAAAAATCCTCCAACCTGGTAAATGTTCCCAATCCTGGTTAATTTCCCCCATCCAGGTAAATGTACCCCCATCCAGGAAATGTCCCCCTTCCTAGCATGTACCCCTTCCTGGTAAATGTTCCCCTTCCTGGTAAATGTTCCCCTTCCTGGAAAATGTACCCTATCGTGGCATGTTTCCTTCATCTTGGCATGTATGTTTTGCCCATCCTGGCATGCATGTTTCCCTATCCTGGCATGCATGTTTCCCCATCCTGGCATGCATGTTTCCTCCATCTTGGCATGTATGTTTTGCCCATCCTGGCATGCATGTTTCCCCATCCTGGCATGCATGTTTCCTCCATCCTGGCATGCATGTTTCCTCCATCCTGGCATGCATGTTTCCTCTATCTTGGCATGTATGGTTTTCCCATCCTGGCATGCATGTTTCCACATCCTGGCATGTATGTTTCCTCCATCCTAGCATGCATGTTTCCCCATCCTGGCATGCATGTTTTCCCCACCCTGCCATGCATGTTTCCTCCATCCTGCCATGCATGTTTCCCCATCCTGGCATGCATGTTTTGCCCATCCTGCCATGCATGTTTCCTCCATCCTGGCATGCATGTTTACTCCATCCTGGCATGCATGTTTCCTCCATCCTGGCATGCATGTTTCCTCATCCTGGCATGCATGTTTCCCCATCCTGGCATGCATGTTTCCTCCATCTTGGCATGCATGTTTCCTCCATCTTGGCATGCATGTTTTCCCCATCCTGGCATGCATGTTTTCCCCATCCCGGCTTGCATGTTTTCCCCATCCTGGCATGCATGTTTCCCCATCCTGCATTGCATGTTTCCCCATCCTGGCATGCATGTTTTCCCCATCCTGCCATGCATGTTTCCCTATCCTGACATGCATGTTTTTAATGTGTTGTTTAAATATAAAAAATATAAAAATATAAAATATAAAAATTTTTTTTAAAAGTTTGACATTTTCCACTCTTAAACATTAGGTGGAGCAGCTGCTGAAAACCAAGTGTACAACTAGCCTGGATTACAACTGCAGTAAAAATGGGCAGAATCTGCTCTACTGTGTGTGATGTCACTCCTCCCCCTCCCCTTCTGTGTGTTTGCAAAAGGATAAGAGAGGATGAAGTTTAGGATCACTGAGTGGAGCCATTTTGTTGGTGAATGCAAAGTGATTCTGAACTGTGGAAAGTGTCATTGAGGATGGCTGGCATAGTGCTCCACTGTACAATGTCCACCACTGTATGTTGTTCCCCATATACTCTGCCACCATATTACTGTGCCCCGATTTACTGTCCTCCCATATTCCTGTGCTCCGTATTCCTGTTTCCCATATTCCTCTGCCCCGATATACTATGCCCCCATATTCTTGTGCCCCCATATTCCTGTGTCCCCATAATACTGTGCCACAATATACTGTGCCCCATATTCCCATGCCCCCATATTACTGTGCCCCCATATTCCTGTTCCCTAATATACTGTGCCCCATATTCCTGTGTTCCCATATTCCTTTGCCCCAATATACTGTGCCCCCATATTCCTGTGCTTTCTATTCTTGTGTCCCTATATCCCTGTGCCCCCATATTCCTGAGCCCCGTATTCCTGTGCCACCTCTGCACAGAGTGCTGCCAGGTAGAATTGTTAGAAGCAGAGATGTGAGGTGAGTACATGCGCCTCTAGCGGTGATGTGTAGCATGAGCCTGGTATTGAACTATAGATGTCACACTGCAATCAACGCTCCACGCCACTGTGCTCACCTCGGACCTCCGCTCTCAGCAACTGACATGAGGAACTGTCAAGACACCAGGCTGACAAGAGAAGCTGCCGGGAGAGGAAGTCCGAGGTGAGCACAGCGGCAGGGAGCGGTGATCACAGCGTGACATCTATAGTACAATATCAGACTCAGTTCACGCTGCAGATCGCTGCTTGCCACCACCGCTGGGATCAGGGGGAAAGTAAAGCACACAGTATACGCTGTGGGCTCCACAGAGATGGCAGCGATCTCCTCCCAGAGCTGTGATCTGGACATCCTAATGGGGCATGTCCAAGTAACACCAGAGAGCAGCCACAGTGCAGGAGATAGTATTCAGGCTCTGACCCTATCTCTTAGGCCTCTTTCACATATCTGTGTTTCAGGTACATGCAATGTCAGTTTTTTTCACGATGTCACACGTACCCATGTTATTCTACGGGCAAACTCACACGTCCGTATTGTCACACGGACCATGTGGCCCCACACAAACACACGGTGACATGTCTGTTTTTTTTCTGGTAGCACATATGCCACATGGCCCACACACTGATGTGATATGTGTGACATCAGTGTGACACGTATCGGTGAAAACACGTGTTTTTGAAATAAAAAGATTTTCTATACTCACCTGTTTCCAGTGCTGCCGTCACTTGCTTCCAAGCCCGCTCCTTATGCTTATGCATGTTCACTTCACCATGGACCTGGAAGCAGCAGCATCGTCAGGGACAGCATCACCAGAGACAGGTGACTATCCAGCAAGCAGTGTGTGTGCATTGACATAAGTAGGTCATTGGAGTATCCAATGAACTCGGATGACCTCCTGATGACACCCCCATGATGCTTGCACTACTGTGGGTGTCACGACAGTGACTTCATAGGTTCATCAGAGTTAATTGGGAACTCCAATGAACATGTTATGTTACTGCTGGGACACCTGTGGTAGCGCGGGTGTCACGAGGTGTCATCAGGAGGTCATCTGAGTTCATTGGGAAATTTGATGAACCCGTGACATCATTACCGTGGCCACAAACATACTGCTGAGGGTGCCCCTGCAGTGACCTGGACTGACCTTATGAGGTCCAGGTCACTGCAGGGAAGCACACACAGCAGTATGTTTGTGGCCTTCCATAGTCACTGGTGTGCATAACTTATCTCCCTATAGTGATGTTTTTTAGGTTTTTTGCACCCAGTTCAGACATAGAATGGAGTTCCAAACGTTATTCCTTAATGTTAGTAGTTTTTCGTTTGTGAACCCTCCCCATACACACCTATTGCCAATCCACATCGTATATATAGCCTGGGTCTCAGCTTCCCATACACGGTAAGTTTTTTAACTGCATGAGAGGACACACACAAGCTAGGGACCCCAACGTAGAGAAATACTTTGGCGTAGTGTTGGGGCTCTATTGCATTGATCAATTCAGTAGCTAAATTTCTCTTTATTCATATATTCATGGCAGTAATGCAGGTTCCATTTTTCACATTTCATTCTTACAAATAGCTATTGAATTTTTCATGTCAGTATTCACACAGCAGTTTCTGCTATTACATGTATTCCCCTTCCATAGTCACTGGTGTGCATACCTTATATCCCTATTGTGTGCCTGCAGGGGCTGCTCTCACAATCAAGGGGAAATGTTTTGTTGTCCATAGAATGTGACAGTGAGTATGGGATTGATATAGGCCCCCCCAATTGGATTACGGCAGACTAGGATTAGGGCTTTGACAGGGAAATAAATTGGAAAACAGGGTGTCCCATGTCTCTATTTATTTAATAATTTTCTATTTCTATGTCTTTAAGGTTCGCTTTTGGGGAATGTTGTGGGACCTTGCAATGTATTATGGCGAACCTTTTGTATTTTATTTAGCATTTAAACCCCAGATTCACATCTGCACCAAACGTATGAAATATTGGGGAAAACGCATAAAAAATGCAATATGCAAATGCAATAATCAAAGAGTATTGTTATTGCGTAGTGTGATGCAGGCATCAGCAGAAAAAAACAGCATTTATGCTACGTGTATACACGGTCACAGCGATACATTTTTATTACAATTTTTATGGGTTTAATACAGACAAATAATCAATTGCCCCATATTTTTCACCATTTACTGATCCTCATAAATAATCTGATCGCTGTGTTGTTTGGGTTGATACGATTACAGGGACACCAACTATGTCCTTTTTATTTACTGATTTGTGAAGCGCAATAAAAATTACATTGTTCTATTTTTATTTTATTCTTTCTTTATTCTTTTTAGTAATTTTATTAGAAGAAAAAATTCTCTTTTCCTCTCCCTCTAGAATACAGCACACAGAGATGCTGCTCTGTACAATGTATCTCTATGTCTTGTGTAATCTGCGGTGGAGGAAGAGGCTGCAATGCAACTTGAACTATATCAAATCCTTCCTCTGACATCATCTGTGCTTGTGAGTCAACAGCTAGGGTTGCTGGAGCATGTTTGATAGAAGCTGGTTTGATTCCAGGGGTGGGTGAAAATGAACGTTTTATTTATGTATTTGTATTTTTATCTCATTTTTTTATAATAGTTTTATGGAAACAAAAGAATCTGACTTTTTCCTTCCGTTACAGAGAGATGCCATATATATTTATCTATATCTCTGTGTAACTGAATAATCTGCATCTGGCTTCTCAGCCTGCAATACAGATCAAGATTACCAAATCCTCCTATGCATCTCAGTATAGGAAGTGGAACAATGGTAGAGTGGCTGCCTATGGCCAATGAGTTCATGAGTTCTAGTAATGACCCATCCTGGTAAACCAGAGGAGATGAGAATTTAATTTATGCACTGAACTGAGTTAATTTGTTCACTGCACTGAGAGGAGGAGTGAGGAAGAGCCGGGACATGAGTAGTGAACAGCGGGACTGCAGGGGAGAGGCCTAAAATCAGGACAGTCCCACAGAATCTGAGATGGTTAGGAGGTATGGTATGTAACAATGTCTGTAAGATGTCTTCTGATTAGTCTTTTCAGGGGGTCTGTGGTGCAAAACATGTATTGTACATTACAGATGGTACACTCAATGAGGTAAACTACATAGGTGGTATAGTGACACGCCCCACCGTGGCCTGGGGGCACTCGTTACCGGGCCGGCTCCGTTTCTGTCTGGGAGGATGTCACGGCGACAGGTTCCAGTTCCGTGACCCTGGCGGTGTTGTTAAAGTTGGCGATGGGTAATTATTTACAGGGGATAGTTTGTGATGCCACCTGTGGTATGCGGCCAAATATGTGCCGCCGCTGCTGTTCAGTTTCCACTGGGGTTGGTGGTGATGCAGTTGAATTGGCATAGCTCTCCACAGGTAGAGCTGGGCCTCAGTTCTGTTGGGAGTAGTATATTAGCCACAAAAGAATACATTGATCCATGTCATGGATACATATAGTATTTCAGAAGTCACCAAAGACAGAAATTATATACAAATTGACTCTGTTCATAAATTCAATATACTAAAGAATGAAGGCTATGTGCCAGAAAAGTTTGCAAAAATTACAAAAAGTTGTATTAGTTGGACAATGCGACACAGGGACACACAGTGGAGTGCAAAATAGTGAGATTAAAAACAATGCACACAAGCACAAAAAACAGGGCAGCCGTGCGTATAAGGAATAAATTAATGACGAGGTCTTGGTTGCATGAAAATTATGGTTAATAGGGGACTAGGAGTGGCCAAGATGAGAAGCTGCAGAATTGCATATTTGTTATATATAAATAGTCCCGGTATACTCAGCTCGGCCACTAGAGGTCCCACTAAATCACATAGCAATTACAGGGTGATGCACTAGCAATTCCAAACAAATAATGGCAATTGTCATGTAGTATAGTAGGTCTAGAAGTTAGAGTAAAACAGTATTAAGAGCCTAGAAGGCATTTTACATTTCTATAATGCAATAACAGATGGTAAAAAAATTAATTAAACACTATGTGGATGCCAGTGCGATTTCTATCTGTGTAGTGACAGCCAGGATTTTAGAGTTAGCTGCTACAGGTATCAACACAGAAAGCAATATCCTCATGGGTTAATCAACCTTCATTATATGCAACATTACCTCCCAGTATGTTGTTACAGATCATTTCGTGGGATAGCAACGCATTGTACTGACAGCAGTAAATATAGAGGATTAAAGCTAAATGCTGAAAGAGAACCGCTGCAGAGAGATGAACATGACCCACCAAGGAAACACCTGACTGTACACGTTGCCCTGCACCTCAACACGTGTTTCACTCCTGCTTCATCGGGAGGTGCAGGGAGTGTGCTGCCGGCGGTTTAAATCCCCAATTGTGGTATTTACCTGCCAATAGCGGCGCGCGTCGGCACACCGAGGCCCGTCCCTCACAGCACGTGGGCGTTCAGGAGTCCTCATGTGCTTGAATGCACAGCGGAAGATCCTAATGGATGCCAGGCGCCGGTGGGAGGGGCATCAGGGAGCCTGCACGCACAGGCAGGAAGCCAGGGGTTCCATTGCAGAGTAAGGCAGAGTATGGGCAAACATAATAATAGTCCAAATAGACATAATATAGAAGTCGCCTTCTTTTGTTGCATGATGGAAGGATTCATTCATAAGAATCAGGAACCATTGTCTTTTTTAAAACCATTGGGAACCGCCAGATCTATAGAAACAAATATAAAAAATAAAATGAATGTCAAGGTAAAGACGTGATCTGGAGCCACCATCTACTAAACCGCAGTGTCATAGTTCATGGAAAAGATACATGGTATCAAGCGACTCAAACATGACACTGTCATGAGATTACATAAAAGGAAAAAGGCATATAGAGATTTGAAGGAGCATGGTAGAAATGAGATGAGAAAGATGTAATATCCATTATGGGCCAGAACTTATTTTAGGAAGGGCTTGAAGCTTACGGCATCATTGAGTCCTCTAGGGACCTCTAGTGGCCGAGCTGAGTATACCGGGACTATTTATATATAACAATTATGCAATTCTGCAGCTTCTCATCTTGGCCACTTCTAGTCCCCTATTAACCATAATTTTCATGCAACCAAGACCTCATCATTAATTTATTCCTGATACGCACGGCTGCCCTGTTTTTTGTGCTTGTGTGCATTGTTTTTAATCTCACTATTTTGCACTCCACTGTGTGTCCCTGTGTCGCATTGTCCAACTAATAAAACATTTTGTAATTTTTGCTAACTTTTCTGGCACATAGCCTTCATTCTTTAGTATATTGAATTTATGAACAGAGTCAATTTGTATATAATTTCTGTTGGGAGTAGTAGTCTGTAATGGCGGGGTGCAGGGAATAACTGGGCAAAAACAGGAATGCAGTCACAATGTCTTTATTCACAGTTCAGAGTTTCAAATTATCACATCTGGACGGTCAATTTCTGCCCTTGGAGTGCTGAGTTCTGCTGTGATGGGCCCCAGCCAATCCCCAGATAGTTTGGAGGCACCACCCTTCAGTGTTCTTTCCTGGTCGTCTTCCTGCGCTAACCTCTCCCGCTTGTCCAACGCCTACACACACAGAGCCCCAAGCTGGTGTCCGGGGACCCTGTTGGGTAACTTGAAGCTCTATCTCTTGGCCCTATGTGGTCACCTTTTCACTGGATGTGTGTGGATGTGGCTCCAGTACTTGCAGTAGCCTTAGCCTGCGGTTTACTAGCTGAGTCTTGAAGTTCTCCACTAGGGGCCAATCTCCTATGCGATTAATCCCTCCACACCAGTATGCCAGTGTGGAAAAGAGTCCAAGGGGGTATGGCGCACTTCTCGTGGCCCTAGGACCCCTTCTTTCCCACGATTCTGAGATGAGCTGATCCAGCCCTCATCCCCAGGACCACTCTCCTCCGCGTCCTCTTCTAACTGGCTCACGTTCTACATTCTGCTCCCACTAAATAGACTCCACCACCAGTCTGGCTTCAGACTGTGCATTCCTATGGCGATATCAAAGGTGCAAATTGCCCTAACCCCGGTCTAGTGGAGTGTTGATAAATAAGAGTGTCTGTGTTTGTGTATACCGATTTGTGACCTCCTCCTTACCTGGGAATGGGATACTACACCTCTGGCTGAGGTGCAGTACCTCTGTGGCGACTAGACCCTCAGTGTGTCACAATTGCAGTTGATGAAACTATGTATTCTAAACTCTTTCTTCCCATGCACATGCTGCAGCTAATGATCCTTTTTGGGTGCATTTTGTGGCGACCCTTTAGTCACCACAAACTGCATGCTTTTCCTTCCCCAGCAAAGTCTATGAGATCTCATATTTTCTGTGCACACGTTGCTTTTTTTGGGGGGCTACATTTGGCTGCATTTTGTGGTGACCACAAAACTGCAGTATGTCAATTAATTTGCATTTTTTTACTGCTTTTTTCACACATTGGTGATTAAAAACCCCCCATCAAAAACGCATGGTCAAGAAATGCACCAAAAACACATGCATTTTTTTGTCATAAGATGCGTTTTTTAGCCATAGGGTGCATTTTTTGTGGTCACAACAAAAATGCAGCATGTGGATGCCTTACTGTATGTAGAAGAACAATTGTTCACTTTTTTTGCAAAGCTGCAGCTTTTACATTAGTTAGCCCCACATTTAAAAAGTCCTTTAAAATCTAACCAGGTTTCTGATTGGGGTATAGATTTGGTTCCAGAAAAACTAGGAGACAGGATAATCTGTAATGTTGGGGCTTTTTCTTGCTATGTATTGAATTTTATTTTTTCTCATAATTTCTTTTAGTCTTCGTCTAATGGTAAATAATTCTTAATGATTGTTATATTATAGTTAAGTTGAGCACTGTATTGTGAAATAAAAATTGTTTGAACTGTCACTTTTTTCTGTTTTTTGTTTATGTCCATAATTAAAGAATTTCAATCAAGATTGTTCACAATTGCATTAGCTCTATTGTGGGACCAGGACGAGTAGCCCCTGTTTTTTCACCTTTTGCAGAATCTCTCATTCTCTTTGCTATAAATTTCTGCATTGGAACTATTTCTTCTCAACCTCATCATTTTCCCTATTGGTATGTTTTTCGACTCATGTTGGGTGACATGTGTTTAGTGTCAAAAGGAATTTGTAAGTTTAGATTTGCCATATGGTGAAATGAAGATCTTGTTATTGATATTATCTGCTGTGAGACAAATGTCAAAAAAAATTGATACTAGTTGCTTTGAAGGTACCTACAAATTTGAGGCTGAAATTATTGTTATTCAGGTACATAAGAAAATTGTCATTATCTGCTTGTGGTCCCCAAAATATAATCAGTAAATCGTCTATATACCTAGAGAAAGATTTTGGATTTTCTCATTTGAAAGCTGCATACCCACAGGCCTCAATAATAGACAAGATTTTATTACACAAAGTTTTTCCTATATATGTCTACATTGTAATCATATAGATCTGTCTTGTTTTTCACTGCCCTTAATAATTGAAACTTTTTCAGATAGAAGTATTTATTATATCTAATGGGATGAGATATCTTTTGAGTTTAATATAGTGTGCTTTGATTATGATTGGATAATGTATACATATTATGATAATATATGGATTCATTCTAACTATCCCAATATAAGTCTATGTGAGGTAGCTTATTTGTATTTTGTTTTCTATAGCAGCAGTTTTTCTTTTTTCTGCATGTTGTAGAATAGGGGAACTACTTTCCTTTTTAATTGAGATATCCACCTACTGTGGTGTCAGAACACATTTCTTTTTTAAATGGTAGCTACATTCCATGTAGTAACAGACTATGATAAAGGTGTAATACCGAAACTCATAATCTTGTGAATTTTTTTTCTATGTGTTACTGGTGGTTTTGTATATACGATTTTTTTATGCAAGAAATAAAAGTGAAGTTTTAAATTTATTTGGGAACCCTTTTTCAGCTGGACTTTTCTTCCCCTTTTCCCAGTTATCCCCATTTTGTTAAATTTTGCAGCTCCCAAGCCCTTACTACAACCATTTTACAGCCATTTAACAGAACAGAAGTTCGGGTCCCCATTAACATACATGGGGCTTGGGGTTCGAGGACGGAAACAAACTTTCAACAATAGTCCAGCCAAACATGGTGAACCTGAACATTCACGGTTCCACTCATCCCTAGTGGACAACCTCAACCACTTTAAATACTAAAAAAAATCCTTAATGCAAATAGGTATATTTGTAGTTAGTAGGACTGAATTTTTGAACAATAAATTAAAAAAATGTATTATATAATGGGTACATTCTCATATTGAAATGCCTAGTTAGGAGCACAGTATTCTATAAGCTTTTATTGTATAATAGAATCATTATACTTAAATGAACTGTGGTGACAAGGTTGAAAATACGTAGCATCGAGTGAAAGCTAGAAATGTCACAAAAACTTGTAGCCAGTATTGAATATTGTTTTCTACTAAATTACATTTTATTATATAAAAAATGAAGGTTATAGTGTCTTTGTAGAATACATATGCATACCCAGTAGAACTTGCAATACTGTATAAACAATGAATACTTAAGTGATATAATAAATCAGACTTTATTTAAGAATTATTACCGTATTTTCCAGCATATAAAACGACTTTTTAACCACTAAAAATCTTCTCAAAAGTTGGGGGTTGTCTTATACGCCGGCTGTTGTCTTATACGGCTGTGCACGGTGCCGTCATGGCTTTACACACAATAAAAGATATTCACACCTGTCCTCCGATCCCGCAGTACCTCCAGCTGCTTCTTGCAGTCCGCAGGCACACAGACCTCTCTGTGATAGCGTCCGATGTACAGAGTGGCCACTGCAGGATGTCATAATGGCTTTACTGCAGTTGAATGCTTTACGGCACTACAAAGCATTCAGCTGCAGTAAAACGCTGACAGCAGCAGTGGCAGCCCTCTGTATCCGGACGACATAGTCCCACTTCCAGGGCAAACCAGCCCCGCTCTCCTTTCTGCCAAGTGTAGATGACCCCGTCATCAGGGTACAGATCCCTACCAGGATGACCTCTAGGAAGATGGGTTTCAACATCCCGCCGGGACACAAACACCTCCCTCCCTAGTCCCGGGTCAGTGATGAACCACCACTTCTTGCTCAGGTCAAATTTAGTTACAGTACCTTTATGGAGCTCTCCACGGGTCGATGGATGGGTAGGTACTCCTTGTTAGCCAGATTCCTCCGTTCCTCCACTGCCAGATATGCCCGCTGCTTGCTTTCTTCAGCAGCTAGCTGGATTAATGTGGCCCAACGGTACTCCTCATCACCGTCCACAAACATGGAATCCTCTGTTGGGTCCGCAGAGGAAGCAAAGTAGGACCGCTCTCACACCAGTCCCGAGTGGGAGTCCTACGATTGTCTGGTTTGGGCCACGGCTCTCGGCTCTCCACACACTCCCCATTCAGTGACAACAGGTCCCCCTGCTGCTGATGCTTCTGAAACGTGGCAGGCGGTCTGGTCGACGGTAGCATCTTCTGTGGCTACCTTGTGAGCGGATGCGGCAGTAGCACCTGTCACGCTCTCCGGGTCCCCTGTCCTGCTCCCTGGCTCACCTGCCACGCTCCCCGGCTTCCCTGCTTCTCTCCCCGGTCTCCAGCCTCCATTGCCTGCGGCCTCCAGGCGGTCCGGTCCCCGCTCCCGGCGCCCGTCGGCTACACAGCCCCAGCCCGGCTCTCCTGCTTCCTGCTCACCGCTCCCAGCCCTGGCTTCTGGCACCCGGGCCGCGCGCATGCGCATTAGGGCGCGCGCGCGGTCACTGACCCTTTCTTAAAGGGCCAGCGTCCACTGACAGGAAATTGAGCACACAGGTACAGGGTATAAAGGGGTTTAGTGTCCAAGTGGGCGGGGCCTGTTCTTCGTGTTTCCCAAGCTAGGAGTCAGGTCTCCTTGTCCCTGTGATATACTCACCTCTCTCTCTTCTAGAGCCGATCCTGCCTCGCCATCCGGTCCTGCTGATTCCCGAACGCTGACTATCTGCCATCCTGTCAGTCCGTACCTTTCCTGATCCCTGTGGCGACCCGTCCTCACGCTCCATCGGTTCCGGACTCCGCCTGACAACATCTCGGCCTCCGAACCTGAGCTCCGTCACCCGGACTACCATCAGTGACTACGTGGTCCCAGGGACTTCTGCATTCTACTCTTGTACACGGACTGTCCTGCTTCTCGTAGTGCCCCGGCTACCGGACCCCTTGCCTTCATCAAGGAGTTCGGCCCAGTGGATCCACCTCCTGGGTCTGCCCGTCCACCTGGTCCTAACAGCACCCATACCAGTAGTAAAGCCAAACTCGGTACCTGTTGTGCCCAAAGAGCCTTGCAAAGAGAAGAATTGCCACAAGTCCATCCAAACCCCAAGGGAAAGTTAATGACAGGTTTTCCCTAATGAAGGTGTGATAATTAGAGATGAGCAAGCCTCTAGAGGCTCGAGTTCGGTTCGACGAACGGAGGCCGCGTTCGAGTTCGGTTCGGCGAGCCATTCGACGAACCTCTCGAACCCCATTGAAAACAATGGGAGGCAATCACAAACACATAAAAACACATTATAAATGTACACATACAGTTAATAAACATAGTCATTACACTTACCGGTCCCTGCAACGAGTCCTGCACTCTGTCTCCTGCCGCTTTTCCTTCCGATAATCGCTGCATCCTCCCGATAACCAGCACTGATGATAGGACCTTCCGTGATGTCAAAATAGCCATGTGACCAGTCACGTGTCTATTATCTCATTGGCTACAGACTGGTCACATGACTATGACGTCATGCTAGGTCCTGTCAGTGCATCTCTCCGGTAAGCGATGCTTGTTTGAGCATGTCCTTTTACTGGCGAGATGCTCTGGCACATGATGGGCTTCCCCATCCATGCATGTCAGCGCTCTTTACAGAGTCAACCCACATGCAGGGACTAGCTGTCACAGGCTGTAAATAGCGGAACCGAGAATCACGTGATCGGAGCACCATTGCTATGGTAACCCGTCTGTCAGCGGTAACGTCACCGCTTACAACCGGCAGCCTCTGGTCACTTACAGAGTGATTACTGCATGGAGCAGCAGCGTCTTCTTCCCATGCAGTGCTGTCTGATGTAGCAGAGCTGCATGGGTTGAAGGGGAAAGAAGACAGAAGAGCAGGATCGTGGAGGGCTGACAGGGAGTAATAAACATGGAGTCTCTAATGTGTCTGTGCATTTATTTCTATTAAAGTATTTTTTCTCTGTGTGGTGTCTTTTTTTAACCCTTTATTGGAGATTCTTAATGGCCGGGTCAAACTTGCCTGACATTAAGAATCTCTGGCTTAATACTAGCTAGTAAAACAAAGCTAGTACTAACTCATCATTACCCAGCAAGTAACCCGGCTTCAGGGCAGCTGGAAGAGTTGGATACAGCGCCAGATGATGGCGCTTCTATGAAAGCGCCATTTTCTGGGGCGGCTGCGGAGTGCAATTCGCAGCAGAGGCGCCCAGAAAGCTCGGGCTAACCAGTGCTGCGGATTCCAATCCCCAGCTGCCTAGTTGTACCTGGCTGGACACAAAAATGGAGCGAAGCACACGTCGTTTTTATTTTTTTATTATTATTATTTCATGAAATTCATGAAATAATTAAAAAAGGGCTTCCCTATATTTTTAGTTCCCAGCCGGGTACAAATAGACAGCTGGGGGTTGGGGGCAGCCATACCTGCCTGCTGTACCTGGCTAGCATACAAAAATATGGCGAAGCCCACGTCATTTTTTTTTTAAATTTTTTTTGGCAAAAAAAAATAAACAATGCTTCCCTAGATTTTTCATTGCCAGTAAAGTTACCACCAAGCAGTGGGGGTTAGCAGCCAGTAGCTGCTTGCATTACCCTTAGCTAGCAATACAAAAAATGCAGCAGGAGCCCATATATTTTTTTTTAATTATTTATTTTCCCTGTATTTTGATTGCCTGACAACACAGTACTGTAAAAATAAATCATTAAAAAAAATGACATAGCGCTCCACGGTATTTTTGATTCCCAGCTCAGATAAAGCAGATAGCTACGGGTTGCCATCCCCATCTGCCTGGCGTTACCTTGGCTGGCAATCAAAATACAGGGAGGCCCATTAATTGTTTTTATTTAAAAAAATAGTTACAAAAAAAATGACGTGGGGTCCCCCCATTTTTAATAGCCAGCTAGGGTAAAGCAGACGACTGTTGCCTGAAAACCACAGCTGGCAGCTTTACCGTGGTTGGTGATCGAATGTGGAGGTCACCCCAGGCTCTTTTTTATAATTATTTTATAAATAATAATAATTGCAAGAAAAAGTAGGGTCCCCCCCAAATTGGACCACCAGTCAAGATAAAGCGGACAGCTGTGGTCTGGTATTCTCAGGGTGGGAAGGTCCATAGTTATTGGCCCTTCACAGCCTAAAAATAGCAGGCCGCAGGCTCCCCAGAAGTGGCGCATCCACTAGATGCGCCAATCCTGGCGCTTCACCCCAGCTCATCCCGTGCCCTGGTGCAGTGGCAAACAGGGTAATAAATGGGGTTGATACTAGCTGTAAGGTCACCTGACATCAAGCCCAGCAGTTTGTGATGTCATGGCATCTATCAGATACCCGACATCACAAACTGTCAGTACTAACAAAAAAATAGACAAAACAAAATGTATTTGATAAAACACTCCCCAAAACATTCCCTCTTTCACCAAATTATTGTAAGGAAAAAAAAATAAGGGGGTCCCACAACGAGTTTGGACCGTCTAGAATATGGAGTGACACGCTTAGGGAATGTATCCCCCATTTTCTAGGAGTGCAGACCCTCCATGTGAGGAGTGTGGGTGCAATGAATCTGCACCCACTCTCCCCGGGTCAACAGCAGCAGAGTCCATGTTGTAACTGTTGCTATCAAAGCTGCAATGCCCTGCTCATGAGGTAAGGGCATGCCTAATCAGGAGAACTGTTCTACATTTCCAAATATTGGTATTTGCTAATATTAGTGCTATTCCATCTACTATATATTGGGGATAGGATCTTGGAGATGGAATATCCCTTTAAGTCCCGTTATCCAGCTGAATGAATACTAAACAACAGAGCTCGATATTTAGACATGTTTTCTCGTGGCGTATAATGGACTCTCATGTTTGGTAGCCGTTCAGCAGGACAACTATAAAATCAAATACCTCCATTTGGAAATGTAGTATAGCTCTCCTAATCAACTATGCTCCTTACCTCATGAGCAGGGCATTGCAATAGCTTACAGATGCATGGTTACCACCACTCACTGTGTCTGAACACAGAAAGCTGAGCTGACAGCCGCGCTGTGCATGCGGCAGTGTCTATTGTGAAGGAGGGGGCCGTGGGGGATCAATGCTGCACAGGTACCATGGGACACCGGTGAGGTTAAAGGGGTTGACCTGGCAGGGCCTGGGGAGGAGTTTTCTGTCGCATGTGTCATGGCACATGCGACAGAAATCAGAGGAGTAGGGTGAATGTGCTTTGCGCGTGGCCATCTTGGATTTCCGTGAGGGGTTCGGGGGGGGCACTTTGGTGACACCGGGGGACCGGGGAGGATATTTATCTCCCATCTGACATGTTTGTTCATGCCAGATGGGAGATAAATAATTTTTTACCGGCACTGTCATTTACTGTAACGTGATCATCGGTATACGGTGTATACTGGTGATCACGTGAGCGGGGACCGGAAAAACTGGCCTGAATCATGATCTCCAGGGTCTCAGCTACCCCCTGAAACCCGGAGATTTTCTGACGCTGGGGGGGGGCTATTCACTTATTTCTGCCTGCTGTTTATAAACGGCAGATCAGAATAAGGCTACATTCACACGAACGATCCGTTTTTCCGGTACGCAAAAAATGGTTCGTTTTTTTCACAGGTGCATCCATGTGGCATCCGTTTCCGTTCCATATACGGTCCGTATGTCAACCCTTTGTCATCCGTGTGCCTTCCGTTTTTTTGCGTACTGCAAAAAAACTGAAGAAGGGAAAATACATAAATTTACCCAGGATCCATAGCTTCATCCTACATGAGGTGGTCACATGTTCACTCCAGTGCCATTTTCTACAGCTTTCACAGCGTAGAGCACTCTGGTGATTTTCTTGTGCTTGTACACTTCATATTAGTCTTTTCTGTCATTATAATGGCAGAAAGACACATAATGTCCCACTCTCCTGCATTTTGTAAATTTGCACCCTTTGGTGCCTTTCATGTGGCACTAAGGGGTGCTTAGCCTTGTATTTAGCAAAAAAAAAAATAAATTTTAAAAAAAAATGATGTGGGGTTCCCCCTATTTTTGATAGCCAGCTAGGTTAAAGCAGACAGCTGCAGCTTGCAGACCACAGCTGGCAGCTTCACCTTGACTGGAAATCCAAAACAGAGGGCACCCCACGCTGTTATTTTAAATTAAATAAATAATAAAAAAAAAAAAACACGTGGGGGTCCCCCCAAAATTGGATCACCAGCCAAGGTAAAGCGGACAGCTAGGGTCTGATATTCTCAGACTAGGGAAGTCCATGGTTATTGGACTCTCCCCGGCCTAAAAATAGCAGGTCACTGCCGCCCCAGAAGTGGCGCATCCATTAGATGAGCCAATCCTGGTGCTTCGCTCCAGCTCATCCGTTGCCCTGGTGTGGTGGCAAACGGAGTAATATATGGGGTTAATACCAGATGTGTACTGTCACCTGGCATCAAGCCCTGGGGTTCGTGATGTCAGGTGTCTATCAGATACCCGACATCACCAACCCAGTCATTAATAAAAAAAAAAAATAGACGACAAACACATTTTTATTTGAAAAAACACTCCCCAAAACATTCCCTCCTTCACCAATTTATTAGAAAGAAAAACAAAACCAGGTTTGGTGTAATCCAAGGGGTTCCCATGACGATCTATACCATAGTCAATGTCCCAGTCAATGAAGAACAGAATGTTCCATATTGACTGGGAGAGCAATGCAGTGACCTGAGCTAACATCAATGGGTCAGCCCAGGTCACTGCAGGGCATGAGTGCTGCTGTCAGGAGGTTATCGAGCTACATTAACACTCAGAAGAAACGATTTTTGACTGGTATACAAGTAAAGCGTTGTGTCAGAATATACCCATTTTCTATTAATAACTCATATTAAAAGTGTTTCTTTATTTATATGCATTAAAAATTATTTCCCAGACCTAGACAAACAACAAATATATAGTGAAAATTTAAGAAGGTGTCTAAACCACTTGTAGTTGAGACTATTAAGAGGTGGAAGGTAGAGAAATTACAATACTTTAGAGCAATACTCCATCCAAGTCACAGGGAGGCAGGCAGACAAAATGGCCATGTCCTTAAACTTACCCTCACCAGGACTTTTCCTGCCTGTCAATGGAGTACATCCTCACTTAACCGATGCCCACATTCCTCGGCAGCTCTCGCTTAATTATCCCTTCTCTCACCCTCTTCAACAGTAAAAAAGGGGTCTCTCTAGTGGTGAAGACTACCTACATCTCAGACACCCAATCAATATGACAAGAAATATAAACAGATATATGATATTTTCAGATAAGAGCTCTCCCTCGATAATCTCACTCCTGCCTGGCAATGGAGTACAACCTTATGTTTACGGTGCCCCCATTCCTCGGCGGCTGGCCCTAAATAAGGCCCTGAAGTTCTGGTTAGTGATTACCAGGTATCAATCAAACAAAACTTTTTTTAACAATAGAACTTTTGCACTTATCTGAGATTTCTGTATCAAAAAAGGTGCCCGGAAAATATAAAAAAAAAAAAAAAATTTCATATCATAAATTCCTTAGGATCTCATTTTATCTCTTCATCTCAACGCGTTTCACTCCATATCAATAACCAATGGAGCTCATCAGGAGATTTTTCATTTTTCAAGATGGCATGATAGCCTACCATGAGAAAACCAATGTCACAGTCAGGAAAATCCCTTTAAACAATATATTACAAAATACTTTTCTTTTATATATATGTATATATATATATATATATATATATATATATATATATATATATAAAAAGCAGAAGTCGTCTTCCAAGTGGTAGGTCCAGTCTAAATATAATACCCCTATATCAAATCAGTTAAGGAAAACACAATATAATGCAGCATAAAGGGTAGATTTTTACCTTAGATGTTGTGGTCTCCAAGGATCAGAGTGGTGTGACACACCATATCTCAGATACTGAGGTTTAAATAGGGCAAAGCCCTCCCCTTCAGACCCCATGACCCTTTTCATGCTATTTCATTGGTTAAAGGATCGTTCACATCTCAGGCTGATTTAACTTATATGGAATTTATTAATAAAGTCGGTAAGGCTAATATTGCCCTAATCACTATACTCCACAAGTTCAAAGTTTGTCAAAATCAACAAACAAGATGTTAAATGCATGATTGCGATTACCGGAAGTATTTGTGCATACCGCGCATGCGCATTGCGGCTCACTAGACCAGGAAGTTTCCTTGTGAAACGCATACTGCATTTCACTTACTGCGCATGCTCCTTCTGGCTTTATTAGTACCAGATAGGAGCGATTTGAATTGATTATATATTTGCAGTCTAAATAAATCTAAGTGCAGGCGCTGTATCAGTAGCGCTATGACATGGACTAACGCATGCGTGGTGGGCTGAAATACCTTAACGCATGCGCAGTAAGTGTTACTAAGCAAAGCGCTTTGCTTGGATACCCGATATTTACCTTGGTTACCAGCTTACCGCAGGCTGCCAGCGATTGCTCCCTGCACACTGTAGCTGTAAAAAGCCACACTTTTGGTCATCGAACCGTTCTCAAACGTAACTCGAACTGTTGAGCTTTTAGCAAAAAGCTCGAGTTCGAGTTCGATCTAGAGCACCCCCAAAATCACACGAACATGAAATTGGCGAACCTCGAACATCGCTCAACTCTAGTGATAATGCTCTGCTGAAAATATAAAAAATGTTAAATAATGTACCGAATGTAAATAACGTGTAAATATGATCTGCTAAAGTAATGTAAATACTACCACATTTATTACCATGTACAGAATGTATACCTCAAGTGTGAATGTGATGATAATGCTAGCAAAAACCATGCGGAGTTAACCTGTTTGCAACTTCCAGATGATGGGAAGAAATAATGTTTTTGGTTGAATGCATAACAAAAATACAGTAATCACTGTAAAATGTTGCAGTCCAGATGTGCTGCCATTTCCCACTGGGGAATGTGGTGCCCCTGGGGCTTCAGGCGACACAAAGTACTGCACCCCCAATAGGGTGTAGTACTCATCCTGGGTCTAGGGAAGGTCGATGCTGGTTTACCATACACAAACATAGTCAGTGGGTTGCCCACCCCAATGGGGACCGGGCCAGGGTTGGATCACAGTAGGGGGTCACTAAAGCAGTGGGCTTACAGGATGCCACCGCACCAGGGGCTCGCCAGATCCACTGGACTGGGGACTCAGGGTCAGGGAGAAGCAACCACCAGCGGAAGTCAGGAGGACACAGTGGGAAGAGCAGGTTGACCTAGTGAGAGTATTGAACCAGCCGGTGGCAGCGACTGGAGGCTCAGAAGACTGGAGGCTCAGAACACAGAACACAACAACACGAGAGAGAACAGCTTCAGATGCAGAACAGAGCGGACGTGCCGTGAGCGGCTCTATGGGCCAAGGCGTTCAAAAGAGTCGCCGGGGAGAAGCAAGATGGCTGCTACCACAGGGCTGATGCTGTCGGTATACAGAATCCTAGGGCAGGCATACTTCAAGTTGTCTACCAACTCTGCACCGGTCGCAAGAATGGCTAAGAACAGTCACCGAATCCGTCCCACGAGTCTGCAGCATATAGCATATAGGATCCGGGGTTAAGGGCCGGCCCCATAACGGAATCACGCTATCAGCATACAGAACAGGACACTTTACTGACACAAGGACCCTAAAGTGCTTTACGCCACGGGGTCTGATACTTAGCGCATCAAAGGAGGAAAGGGCTCACAGGCTGACACACACACCGGACTAGACCTTTCACGGATCTGGAATCAGCTGGAGCCCATCGTGGCAGAGAATGGTACCTCGGGCAGTGTCTAAAAGACCTGGAACTGCAGCCGCTGTCTCTGCATCTCCTTTACCGTCACCGTCGCCCAGCGCTGTTGCCCCAACAGGGACTACTACAACCCCTGAGATCCTTCCCGGGGTAATCCCGCTCCGCCTGTGGGGAGTGACAACATCCAGGCTGCACCCGACATCTGCCCCGGTGAGAGGCCCTGCAGTAGCGGCCCCATCCCTGGCCGCGTACCACAGATGGAGTCACGATTAGAGTTGAGCGCGGTTCGCGGTTCGAGGTTCTCCAGTTCTAGGCTCGAGTGATTTTGGGGGCTGTTCGAGATCGAACTAGAACTCGAGCTTTTTGCAAAAGCTCGATAGTTCTAGATACGTTCGAGAACGGTTCTAGCAGCAAAAAGCAGGGCTTTTTACAGCTACAGTGTGCAGGAGCCATCTCTGGCAGCCTGCCAGAAGCTGGTAACCAAGATAAACATCGGGTATCCAAGCAAAGCGCTTTGGTTAGTAACCCGATGTTTATCCTAGTTACGTGCAGGAAGCCCACACTTCCCCGCACAGCTTGCTCCGCCCCCTCCTGCCCGCGGCATGTACACATACATACACACACACACACACACACACACACACACACATGGTCCCGCTCGGCTTACCTGCGGTGATGAAGTCCCGCCATCCCGACCTCAGCGCTGTCACTGTCCTCCATGGCCGCCGCTTGTCACATCACCTTCTCTCGCTTCCGACCCGAGACTGACTAGCAGTGACGTCACGGGCCTCTCGCGATACTTGGTGTGAAGGCGCCGGTCATTGAACTCAGTGACAGGGGCTGTCAGTGTGCTGGAGATCAGCGCAGGTAATGTACCTCGCTGACAGCAGCACTTGTCATGCCCTGCAGTGACCTGGGCTGACCCATTGATGTTAGCTCAGGTCACTGCACTGCTCTCCCAGCCAATGGGGAACATTCTGCTCTTCATTGACTGGGACAGTGTGGATCATCATGGCAACCCCTTGGATTACACCAGACCTGGATTTGTTTTTCTTTCTAATAAATTGGTTAAAGAGGGAATGTTTTGGGAAGTGTTTTTTCAAATAAAAATGTGTTTGTCGTCTATTTTTTTTTATTACTGACTGGGTTGGTGATGTCGGGTATCTGATAGACGCCTGACCTCACCAACCCCAGGGCTTGATGCCAGGTGACATTACACATCTGGTATTAACCCCATATATTACCCCGTTTGCCACCGCACCAGGGCGCGGGATGAACTGGGGCGAAGCACCAGGATTGGCGCATCTAATGGATGCGCCACTTCTGGGGCGGCTGCGGCCTGCTATTTTTAGGCTGGGGAGAGTCCAATAACCATGGACCTCCTTAGTCTGAGAATATCAGACCCCAGCTGTCTGCTTTACCTTGGCTGGTGATCCAATTTTGGGGGGACCTTTACGTGTTTTTTTTTTTTAATTATTTATTTAATTTAAAATAACAGCGTGGAGTGCCCTCAGTTTTGGATTACCAGCCAAGGTGAGGTTGCCAGCTGTGGTCTGCAGGCTGCAGCCGTCTGCTTTACCCTAGCTGGCTACAAAAATAGGGGGAACCCTACGTCATTTTTTTTTTTCATTTTTTTGGCTAAATACAAAGCTAAGCACCCCTTAGTGCCACATGAAAGGCACCAAAGGGTGCAAAATTACAAAATGCAGGAGAGTGGGACATTATGTGTCTTTCTGCCATTATAATGACAGAAAAGACTGATATGAAGTGTACAAGCACAAGAAAATCACCAGAGTGCTCTACGCTGTGAAAAGCAGTAGAAAATGGCACTGGAGTGAACATGTGACCGCCTCATGTAGGATGAAGCTATGGATCCTGGGTAAATTTATGCATTTACCCTCATTCAGTTTTTTTGCAGTACACAAAAAAAACGGAAGGCACACGGATGACAAACAGATGACATACAGACCGTCTACGGAACGGAAACGGATGCCACATGGATGCACCCGTGAAAAAAAACGGACTGTTTTTTGCAGACCACAAAAATGGATTGGTCGTGTTAATGTAGCCTTATTCTGATCTGCCGTTTATAAACAGCAGGCAGAAATAAGTGAATAACGCCCCCCGGCGTCAGAAAATCTCCGGGGTTTCAGGGCTAGCTGAGACCCTGGAGATCATGATTCAGGACGGTTTTTCCGGTCCCCGCTCACGTGATCACAGGTATACACCGTACACCGATGATCACGTTACAGTAAATGACAGCGCCGGTAAAAAATTATTTATCTCTAGTGATGAGCGAGCATGCTTGTCACTACTCGGTACTCGCACGAGTATCGCTGTACTCGGGCTGCTCGGCGGGGACCGAGTAATCTCGCGATACTCGTGCTGTACTCGTGGTCTTCATTTCTGCATGTTGGCGCTCTTTTGAGAGCCAGCCCTCATGCAGGGATTGGCTGGCAGACCACTGCAATGCCACAGCCCTGTTAGTTGTGGAATTGCAGTGATTGGCCGGCCTGCACAGCGTGACCGAGCCTTTATATCGGCCGGCGCGCTGTGCTCTGCTCACAACTATCCAGACAGTCAGTGCAGGGAGAGTGTCGCTGATTCAGGGAAAGCTTTGCGGCCCTTTATAGTTAGTTCCGGAGCAGGGCTGCAAACAGTGTGACCAGAAGTCCTTCTCAGGACTATTCTAGTTGTATACAGGCAGGCAGGGTATAGCCAGGTCGGAGTACAGTAGCAGAGTCCTTCTCAGGACTATTGTTGCTATATACAGGCAGGGTATAGCCAGGTCGGAATACAGGCTAGTGACCAGAAGAGTCCTTGTCAGGACTATTGTAGCAGTATACAGGCAGGCAGGCAGGGTAGTGGTGACCGTATACCAGCCTTCATCATATCTGGGGCTGGTGTACACAGTCTAAAACAGTCCAGATAGTGTCAGACTTCTCAGTAATTGTCGCTCCTAAAAACCAGTTAGGTTCTTATTGCGTCCGTGCTTGCATTTAAAAACAGCACGTGTGTGGCAGTCAGTGGCAGCGTACAGGTGCGCGTTTTGCACAAACTATTATATAACGCACAAGTCTAGTGTATAATACACGTCAGTCAGCAGTGTCTGATAGTGTCAGACTTCTCAGTAATTGTCGCTCCTAAAAACCAGTTAGGTTCTTATTGCGTCCGTGCTTGCATTTAAAAACAGCACGTGTGTGGCAGTCAGTGGCAGCGTACAGGTGCGCGTTTTGCACAAACTATTATATAACGCACAAGTCTAGTGTATAATACACGTCAGTCAGCAGTGTCTGATAGTGTCAGACTTCTCAGTAATTGTCGCTCCTAAAAACCAGTTAGGTTCTTATTGCGTCCGTGCTTGCATTTAAAAACAGCACGTGTGTGGCAGTCGGTGGCAGGGGACAGGTGCGCGTTTTGCACAAACTATTATATAACGCACAAGTCTAGTGTATAATAATACACGTCAGTCAGCAGTGTCTGATAGTGTCAGACTTCTCAGTAATTGTCGCTCCTAAAAACCAGTTAGGTTCTTATTGCGTCCGTGGTTGCATTTAAAAACAGCACGTGTGTGGCAGTCGGTGGCAGGGGACAGGTGCGCGTTTTGCACAAACTATTATATAACGCACAAGTCTAGTGTATAATACACGTCAGTCAGCAGTGTCTGATAGTGTCAGACTTCTCAGTAATTGTCGCTCCTAAAAACCAGTTAGGTTCTTATTGCGTCCGTGGTTGCATTTAAAAACAGCACGTGTGTGGCAGTCGGTGGCAGGGGACAGGTGCGCGTTTTGCACAAACTATTATATAACGCACAAGTCTAGTGTATAATACACGTCAGTCAGCAGTGTCTGATAGTGTCAGACTTCTCAGTAATTGTCGCTCCTAAAAACCAGTTAGGTTCTTATTGCGTCCGTGCTTGCATTTAAAAACAGCACGTGTGTGGCAGTCGGTGGCAGGGGACAGGTGCGCGTTTTGCACAAACTATTATATAACGCACAAGTCTAGTGTATAATACACGTCAGTCAGCAGTGTCTGATAGTGTCAGACTTCTCAGTAATTGTCGCTCCTAAAAACCAGTTAGGTTCTTATTGCGTCCGTGGTTGCATTTAAAAACAGCACGTGTGTGGCAGTCGGTGGCAGGGGACAGGTGCGCGTTTTGCACAAACTATTATATAACGCACAAGTCTAGTGTATAATAATACACGTCAGTCAGCAGTGTCTGATAGTGTCAGACTTCTCAGTAATTGTCGCTCCTAAAAACCAGTTAGGTTCTTATTGCGTCCGTGATTGCATTTAAAAACAGCACGTGTGTGGCAGTCGGTGGCAGGGGACAGGTGCGTGTTTTGCACAAACTATTATATAACGCACAAGTCTAGTGTATAATACACGTCAGTCAGCAGTGTCTGATAGTGTCAGACTTCTCAGTAATTGTCGCTCCTAAAAACCAGTTAGGTTCTTATTGCGTCCGTGGTTGCATTTAAAAACAGCACGTGTGTGGCAGTCGGTGGCAGGGGACAGGTGCGCGTTTTGCACAAACTATTATATAACGCACAAGTCTAGTGTATAATACACGTCAGTCAGCAGTGTCTGATAGTGTCAGACTTCTCAGTAATTGTCGCTCCTAAAAACCAGTTAGGTTCTTATTGCGTCCGTGGTTGCATTTAAAAACAGCACGTGTGTGGCAGTCGGTGGCAGGGGACAGGTGCGCGTTTTGCACAAACTATTATATAACGCACAAGTCTAGTGTATAATACACGTCAGTCAGCAGTGTCTGATAGTGTCAGACTTCTCAGTAATTGTCGCTCCTAAAAACCAGTTAGGTTCTTATTGCGTCCGTGCTTGCATTTAAAAACAGCATGTGTGTGGCAGTCGGTGGCAGCGTCAGGCTCCATATTGTCCCTGGATAGAGACGTGCATGAGGGCCTGTAAACATGAAGTGCCCATTGTAAGGAATTGGGTCTATTGTAGTATAGCCCTTAGGCAGGGCAGCCAAAAATTGGGAGGCTCCACGTTGTCCCTGGATAGAGACGTGCATGAGGGCCTGTAAACCTGAAGTTCCCATTGGAAGGAAGTGAGTCTATTGTAGTATAGCCCTTAGGCAGGGCAGCCAAAAATTGGGAGGCTCCACGTTGTCCCTGGGTAGAGACGTGCATGAGGGCCTGTAAACCTGAAGTGCCCATTGGAAGGAAGTGGGTCTATTGTAGTATAGCCCTTAGGCAGGGCAGCCAAAAATTGGGAGGCTCCACGTTGTCCCTGGGTAGAGACGTGCATGAGGGCCTCAAAACATTGTTCCCATTGCAAAGGAGCGGGTCTCCTGCCGTTGTAATGTCCATTCTGCAAAGAATGGGCGAAAAAATTTACCACTGGGGGTATACCTGAAACAAAGGCCTAAGTATTGCAATTTGTAACGGTCATCATCATGGTGGCGCCTGAGGAGAAGGAGGAGCAGTCCAGCGATTATCCAAAGTCCAGAAGTGTGTACCCATGGGTGAGTGGACGTACATGGCAAACTTTAAATTCCGCTCTCATTTGCTGGTGGTGTGGTGAAGTCTGGCACAATCCAACCCTTGTTCATCTTGATCAGAGTCAGCCTGTCAGCATTTTCAGTTGACAGGCGGGTGCGTTTATCTGTAATGATTCCACCTGCGGCACTAAAAACACGCTCTGACAAAACGCTAGCAGCAGGGCAGGCCAGGACTTCCAAGGCGTAGAGAGCCAATTCATGTCACGTGTCCAGCTTGGATACCCAATAATTGTAAGGCACAGAGGAATGTCGGAGTACAGTTGTTCGATCTGCAAGGTACTCCTTCAGCATCTGGGCAAACTTAGGATTTCTTGTGGCACTACCCCGCACCTCAGGGGCTGTGGTACGTGAGGGGCTGAGAAAACTGTCCCACATCTTAAAGACTGTTCCCCTACCTCTGGCGGATTGGACTTGTGCCTCTCTCGGCTGTACGCCTCGGTTGTCCACTGATTCCTGACCTATGCCGCTAGCGTTTTGTGAGGGGAATGCTTTGCCTACTTCCGTGACTATGGCCTTCCGGAACTGCTGCATTTTGGTTGACCTCTCCTCCACGGGAATAAGAGACAAAAAGTTCTCCTTGTAGCGTGGGTCTAACAGTGTTACCAACCAGTAATGATTGTTGGCCAAGATGTTCTTAACGCGAGGGTCACGAGACAGGCAGCTTACCATAAAGTCAGCCATGTGTGCCAGACTCTTAACAGCCATCACTTCAGTATCCTGACCAACACGATGACTGAACATGCTGTCCTCCTCCTCCTCCTCCTCATCATCTACCCTGTCCTCTGGCCAGCCACGCTGAACTGAGGATATGACTGCATGTCATATCCTCAATTTGGCCAGAGAGTTGCTCCATGTCTTCATCCTCCTCCTCGTCATAGTCCTCCACTGCACGTTGTGATGAGACGAGGCTGGGCTGTGTGTTATCATCACCCACACCCACTACTGTTTCTTGCTCAAACTCATCGCGCTCCGCCTGCAATGCATCATGGTTGTTTTTTGAGCAGAGACCATTTTAGAAGGCAGAGAAGCGGTATGGTGACGCTAATAATGTCGTCATCGCCGCTCACCATCTTGGTGGAGTCCTCAAAGTTTTGGCGGATGGTGCATAGGTCGGACATCCATCTCCACTCCTCAGGTGTTATGTGTGGAGTTTGACCCATTTCCCGACGGCTTAGGTGATGCAGGTACTCAACAACTGCCCTCTTCTGCTCACATATCCTGACCAACTTGTGCAGAGTTGAATTCCAACGCGTGGGGACATCACACACCAGTCTGTGTGCCGGAAGATGCAAACGGCGTCTTAAGCCGGCAAGGCCGGCTGAAGCAGTAGGTGACTTTCGAAAATGTGCAGACAGGCGGCGAACTTTTACCAGCAGATCAGACAGCTCTGAGTATGACTTTAGAAACCGCTGAACCACGAGGTTGAGCACATGGGCCACGCATGGAACATGTGTCAGCTGGCCTCGCCTCAAAGCCGCCACCAGGTTCCGGCCATTGTCACACACGACCTTTCCTGGCTTTAGGTTCAGAGTTGTGAGCCAGTGATCTGCCTTCTGTTTCAGAGCTGTCCACACCTCTTCTGCATTGTGGGGTTTGTTGTCACCTATGCAGATTAGCTTCAGCACTGCCTGTTGCCGCTTCGCCGAGGCAGTGCTGCAGTGCTTCTGTGTCGCCCTGGACAAGCCAGGGGCCACAGAGCACAACACTTAAACACCCCACACTCCCTGCAGGCATATCATAGTCAAAACACAAAATCCTTGTTGCCTTCCCCAGGGGCTGTTGTCCACACCAGGGTGTGGAGCCAGGCGGTTGGTCTCCACCCACCGAGGAGGAGGGAAAACACAGGCAGTGAGAGTTAAGCTAAGGAAGTGGAAGGAGGAAAGTAGTAGAGAGGAGAAAAGTGACAGCAAAGAGCCTGAAGTTGGTCCGGGTGTGTGGCCTGGACAGGACAGCAAGGTTGGCAGGATGTGGTGACCGTCTGCAGTGGAGGCCGATTGGAGTCTGCCGTAAGGACCGTGGACGGGTGGTGACCCGGCCGTACCGGACCGGTATACAAAGAGAAACCAGCACCATTGGCAGAGGACTTTCGGATCCCGGCAAGGCTTGGTGTCGCCGTGAATTTGCCAAATCCGTTAGTGAAGGGAACCTCAGGGTTTCCAAACAGCCAAGTCCAGATAGAAGGCAACCGTACAACCGTGAAGGGGAGACACAGCCACCGCCAAGGGCAACCGTCTCCCAGGGCCAGCGCCTGTGGGCAAAAGGGGCTCCTCCGGCCCATATCCAGGTCGGGGAGCGGGTTACCGTTGGGAAACCATCACTACCAACACTTAACTTAGGTGCAGGGAGAGACAGTCATCACTAACCTGCAGGGAGGAACAACCGCAGCCGTCCGAGTGACCCGTCCATCCAGCCACTTGTTTAACCGTGAACTGTGTCATCATCATTTGGCTGAGTGAGTACCTCCGTGCCGTGCGGCACAGCGCTGCCCCTGCGACCCTGCACCTCATCAGGCCCCGCAACCCGCCTGTCATCCATGTCTACCCCATCACCAGGCCCCGGGACAACCAACCCCCCTACCCACGGAGGGGAGAAATAACAACAAAGCTGCTCCCTGTCACAGGCTCCCGGGATCCCCGTCCAGAGCAGCGGTGGTGTCCACACAATCAGCACAACCGTGGGTGGCGTCACGGACAATATCCCCAAAACCCAAACCACCCCTTTTCACTCACGGGCGAGTAGCGCCGCTCGAGTCCCCGGGATCCGGCCATCGCTCGAGCCAACGAGCAGCAGCAGCCGTAGAGCAGCGTCAGCCGGACCCGAGCAGTGGGAGAGCGCCCCGTCCCCTTCTCCGCCCGCGACACTTCCAGCTTGGGACTGGTGTGGAGGGTAAAGTGGATCAGGATGCGCAGGAGGAGGAGGAGGCTGAGGAGCATGACATTCCGGAGCTGTAGAGTGTGTGTGAAACCCTGACTGAGGTAGGGCCTGCAAAACTTGGTGTGTGAAGGACGTGTTCCGTCCCTCGCTCAGACTGGGTCCCAGCTTGCACAATATTAACCCAGTGTGACGTCAACGAGATGTAGCGGCCTTGCCCACATGCACTTGTCCACGTGTCTGTGGTTAGGTGGACTTTGGCTGAAACAGCGTTGTTCAGGGCACGTGTGATGTTTTGTGACACGTGGTTATGCAATGCGGGGACGGCACACCGGGAGAAATAGTGGCGGCTGTGGACCGAGTAACGTGGGACAGCTGCCACCATCAGGTCGCGGAATGCTTCTGTCTCAACCAGCCTAAAAGGCAACATTTCCAGCGCAAGCAGTCGCGAAATGTTAGCATTTAGAACTGTGGCATGTGGGGTGTTGGCAGTGTATTTGCGCCTGCGTTCAAAGGTTTGCTGAATGGATAACTGAACGTTGCGCTGGGACAAGGACGTGCTTGATGATGGTGTTCTTTCTGCGTAGGCAACTGCAGGTGCAGGAGTGGAGGAGGCTTGTTCGCAGGCAGCATGGACAGGGGATTGGCTCGCATGCACAACCAGCGAAGACGTAGCAGTGACATCAGCAAGCACTGCTCCTGGACTCTGTTGTACTTCCCACAAAGTCGGGTGCTTGGCTGACATGTGCCTGATCATGCTGCTGGTGGTCAGGCTGCTAGTTTTGGTACCCCTGCTGATGCTGGCATGGCAGGTGTTGCAAATGGCCTTTTTAGAATCATCTGGAGCCAACTTAAAAAACTGCCAGTGTCAGAGTTCCGGGTTTTCCAGTTTTCTTTTGAAAGAGCTTGCCCTTTGTTAACATGGAGTTTTCTGTTCTGTTGCCCTACTTCCTGTCCATCTGTTTAAAAGCCGCCCCTAAAGCTTAGTCCAGTGCCTGAGTATACTGCTTCCTGTGTGCTCCTGCCCTGCTGCTTTTGGTTCCTGATTGTTATTCGGATCCTCTTGGAAAACAACCGACACCGACTCTGGACTTCATCTGGTATCATCTAGCTGTGCCCGGACTCCGTTTGCCGTCTTTGGTCGGCACTTCTGCCCGGTTCCTTCCGTTTAATACCACTCTGGACTCACATCACGTACGGACATTTTTGGACTTACCTATTGCCCTTTTGTGTCCCGGCTGCTGCGCATTTAGGGCTTCTGGGGTGATTGCCAGACAGTCCCTGTATAGGGGTTCGCTCTTGGTGGTCTCCCTGGGGGAGTCCGGTGCGCGGTCCCGGGAATTCCCTTTCGCTCCGTCCCTGGAAGGTATTTCCTGTATTTATGTTCTACTGTGTTTTTGTTCCGTTTATGTACATATTTGCTGGTTGCATATTATAAACGTCTTGCACCAAGAACTCGTCTCTGGTTGTCATTGCCCTAACGCAATCGAAATCCTCAATACATACAATAGTATTACAGCCAGACTCGGGAAGACCTAACATTTGTACAGGCACCTTGTGTCGTGTTGTTCCGGGGAACAGTTGCCTGACGTCTGCCTGGGGCCACCACTCTGCTTCTTACTGCCTGTTGTGATGCTACGCCTCCCTCCCCCTGTGCACTGCTGTCCTCGCTCTGCATATCCTCCTGCCAGGTTGGGTCATTTACTGGATCATCCACCACGTCGTCTTCCTCTTCCGCACCCTGCTCCTCCTCCTGACTTCCTGACAATTGTGTCTCATCATCGTCCACCCCTTGTTGAGACACGTTGCCAACTTCGTGAGAACGTGGCTGCTCAAATATTTGGGCATCTGTACATACAATCTCGTCATGGCCCACTTCAACAGGAGCTGGCGAGAGGCCAGAATTTGTGAATGGAAACGTGAACGAACAGCTCTTCCGAGTGTCCAAGTGTGGGATCAGTAATGTCCGTGGACGTGTACTCGGCCTGGTGGTAGGAAGGAGGATCAGGTTCTGAAATGTGCGGTGCAGTATCACGGCTACTGACACTTGACCGTGTGGAAGACAGAGTGTTTGTGGTGGTGCCAATCTGACTGGAAGCATTATCCGCTATCCAACTAACAACCTGTTGACACTGGTCTTGGTTCAAGAGCGGTGTACTGCTGCGGTCCCCAAGAATTTGGGACAGGACGTGCGAGCGACTAGATGTGGCCCTTTGTTGTGGCGAAATTAGAGCTTGCACACAACCTCGGTCTCTGCCTGCACCACCATCACGTCCACTTCCTTGTTCGTTGACAACGCCCTTGCGCATTTTGCAATGCTGTGCTGATGTGTATTCACTAGACTTGTGCGTTATATCCAAGTTTTTGCAAAACTCACACAAATGCAGCGGAAAGCTGCCACCAACAGGCACACACGTGCGGTTTTTAAATGCAAGCACGGAGGCACTAAGAACCTAACAGGTCTCTATCCAGGGACAACGTGGAGCCTCCCAATTTTTGGCTGCCCTGCCTAAGGGCTATACTACAATAGACCCACTTCCTTACAATGGGCACTTCAGGTTTACAGGCCATCATGCACGTCTCTATCCAGGGACAACGTGGAGCCTCCCAATTTTTGGCTGCCCTGCCTAAGGGCTATACTACAATAGACCCACTTCCTTACAATGGGCACTTCAGGTTTACAGGCCATCATGCACGTCTCTATCCAGGGACAACGTGGAGCCTCCCAATTTTTGGCTGCCCTGCCTAAGGGCTATACTATAATACACCCACTTCCTTACAATGGGCACTTCAGGTTTACAGGCCCTCATGCACGTCTCTATCCAGGGACAACGTGGAGCCTCCCAATTTTTGGCTGCCCTGCCTAAGGGCTATACTATAATACACCCACTTCCTTACAATGGGCACTTCAGGTTTACAGGCCATCATGCACGTCTCTATCCAGGGACAACGTGGAGCCTCCCAATTTTTGGCTGCCCTGCCTAAGGGCTATACTACAATAGACCCACTTCCTTACAATGGGCACTTCAGGTTTACAGGCCATCATGCACGTCTCTATCCAGGGACAACGTGGAGCCTCCCAATTTTTGGCTGCCCTGCCTAAGGGCTATACTATAATACACCCACTTCCTTACAATGGGCACTTCAGGTTTACAGGCCCTCATGCACGTCTCTATCCAGGGACAACGTGGAGCCTCCCAATTTTTGGCTGCCCTGCCTAAGGGCTATACTATAATACACCCACTTCCTTACAATGGGCACTTCAGGTTTACAGGCCATCATGCACGTCTCTATCCAGGGACAACGTGGAGCCTCCCAATTTTTGGCTGCCCTGCCTAAGGGCTATACTACAATAGACCCACTTCCTTACAATGGGCACTTCAGGTTTACAGGCCATCATGCACGTCTCTATCCAGGGACAACGTGGAGCCTCCCAATTTTTGGCTGCCCTGCCTAAGGGCTATACTACAATAGACCCACTTCCTTACAATGGGCACTTCAGGTTTACAGGCCATCATGCACGTCTCTATCCAGGGACAACGTGGAGCCTCCCAATTTTTGGCTGCCCTGCCTAAGGGCTATACTATAATACACCCACTTCCTTACAATGGGCACTTCAGGTTTACAGGCCCTCATGCACGTCTCTATCCAGGGACAACGTGGAGCCTCCCAATTTTTGGCTGCCCTGCCTAAGGGCTATACTATAATACACCCACTTCCTTACAATGGGCACTTCAGGTTTACAGGCCCTCATGCACGTCTCTATCCAGGGACAACGTGGAGCCTCCCAATTTTTGGCTGCCCTGCCTAAGGGCTATACTATAATACACCCACTTCCTTACTATGGGCACTTCAGGTTTACAGGCCCTCATGCACGTCTCTATCCAGGGACAACGTGGAGCCTCCCAATTTTTGGCTGCCCTGCCTAAGGGCTATACTACAATAGACCCACTTCCTTACAATGGGCACTTCAGGTTTACAGGCCCTCATGCATGTCTGTATGCAGGGGCATTGGTGAACCTCACAATTTTGGACTGCCCTGGCAAAGGAAAATACTACAAAGACTCACTTCCTCAAAATGGGCACATTAGACTCAAGAGGCCTTCATGTACGTCTCTTCTCAGGGACATCGGAGTGCCACACAATGTTTTCACGTAAAATCTTTCATGTATTAATCTCAAAAAGTAACATACACCAGCTCTATCTCACTATTGGGTATGTGCCCTTAACATTTCCACCATGAAGAATCATTTTGGTGTCATTTTGGAAGGTTTTCTGGTGAGTCCGTAAAAATGGCGTAAAACGCGGACAAAATTGTTCACAGCTGTGACTTTTCAGTGATAAATGCTTCAAGGGGTCTTCCCCATGCTGTTGCCATGTCATTTGAGCACTCTTCTGAGACTTTTGTGCCATTTTTAGGGTTTCTCCATGCTGCCGGGGGGTCATTTCACAAAAATACTCGGGTCTCCCATAGGATAACATTGGGCTCGTTGCTCGGCCCGAGTACACGAGTATCTTGGGAGGCTCGGCCCGAGCTTCGAGCACCCGAGCTTTTTAGTACTCGCTCATCACTATTTATCTCCCATCTGACATGAACAAACACTTCTCCACTTCTTCTCCACTTTTTCTACATTTTTTCTCCACTTTGTCTCCATTTTTTCTTCACTTTTTCTCCACTTTTTCTCCACTTTTTCTCCATTTTTTCTCCACTTTTTCTACATTTTTTCTCCACTTTTTCTCCACTTTTTCTCCACTTTTTCTCCACTTTTTCTCCATTTTTTCTCCACTTTTTCTCCACTTTTTCTCCACTTTTTCTCCATTTTTTCTCCACTTTTTCTCTACTTTTTCTCCTTTTTTCTCCACTTTTTCTTCACTTTTTCTCCACTTTTTCTACATTTTTTTTCCACTTTTTCTCCACTTTTTCTACATTTTTTCTCCACTTTTTCTCCACTTTTTCTCCACTTTTTCTCCATTTTTTCTCCACTTTTTCTCCACTTTTTCTCCACTTTTTCTCCATTTTTTTCTCCACTTTTTCTACATTTTTCTCCACTTTTTCTCCACTTTTTCTCCACTTTTTCTCCACTTTTTCTCCATTTTTTCTACACTTTTTCTCCATTTTTTCTCCATTTTTTCTTCACTTTTTCTCCACTTTTTCTACATTTTTTTCTCCACTTTTTCTACATTTTTTCTCCACTTTTTCTCCACTTTTTCTCCACTTTTTCTCAATTTTTTCTCCACTTTTTCTCCACTTTTTCTCCACTTTTTCTCCACTTTTTCTCCACTTTTTCTACATTTTTTCTCCACTTTTTCTCCACTTTTTCTCCACTTTTTCTACATTTTTTCTCCACTTTTTCTCCACTTTTTCTCCACTTTTTCTCCACTTTTTCTCCACTTTTTCTCCACTTTTTCTACATTCTTCTCCACTTTTTCTCCACTTTTTCTCCACTTTTTCTACATTTTTTCTCCATTTTTTCTTCACTTTTTCTCCACTTTTTCTCCACTTTTTCTACATTTTTTCTCCACTTTTTCTCCACTTTTTCTCCATTTTTTGTCCACTTTTTCTCCACTTTTTCTCCACTTTTTCTACATTTTTTCTCCACTTTTTCTCCACTTTTTCTCCACTTTTTCTACATTTTTTCTACATTTTTTCTCCACTTTTTCTCCACTTTTTCTCCACTTTTTCTCCACTTTTTCTACATTTTTTCTCCACTTTTTCTCCACTTTTTCTCCACTTTTTCTCCATTTTTTCTCCACTTTTTCTCCACTTTTTCTCCACTTTTTCTCCACTTTTTCTCCACTTTTTCTCCACTTTTTCTCCACTTTTTCTCCATCTTTTTCTCCATCTTTTTCTCCACTTTTTCTCCACTTTTTCTCCACTTTTTCTCCACTTTTTCTCCACTTTTTCTCCGTTCTTTTTCTATGGTCGGTCTACCCATTAGCTCTGCCATGCATAGTGTAGCTCTACACCTACTGCACATGTTACTTTCTGATTGACATCTCTTTCCTACCAGAGCTGTCTAAGACTACTCTGACCCCATATTTGTCATTACTATATTGTCCTTGTACTGTATTATGACATTTGTATCATGTGTTTCATTTCTTGCTGTGTTGCAATTTTTTTGCTGCATCCCAATTGTACCTCTACATTGTTCGAGTTTATGTTATTGTTCTCTCACTCTTATGTGATACTGATTATTGTCATTTTTCATGATTAAATGCAGATAAGTCCAATCTGACGAAGGCTCAGGCCGAAACGTCATTTGTAACTTGTTTTGGACAAAAACATATATGCTTATGAAAAAAAAAATTTTCTTAATACGGACCAATAAAGAGTGATTTTGCATTACTATCCGTTGTGACTTACTGACTTAGTCTGGGAGATTTAGAGTGCCGAGGTTACTCACTAATTTTATCTATTATTACCTCTGAGCACCTATATACTAGTGAGCAGAGCTTCCTTTACAGTAGTTCTCCTGATTAGGCATGCCCTTACCTCATGAGCAGGGCATTGCAGCTTTGGTAGCAACCATTACGACATGGACTCTGCTGCTGTGGACCCGAGAAGAGTGAGTGCAGATTCATTGCACCCACACTCCTCACATGAAGGGTCCGCACTCCTAGAAAATGGGGGATACGTTCCCTGAGTGTCTCCCCCCCATATTCTAGACGGTCCAGAGTCGTCGTGGGACCCCTTTATTTTTTTTCTTACAATGAATTGGTGAAAGAGGAAATGTTTTGGGGACTGTTTTTTCAAATAAATTTCTTTTGTCGATTTTTTGTTTTTGTTAGTACTGACAGTTTATGATGTTGGGTATCTAATAGATGCCATGACATCACAAACTGCTGGGCTTGATCTCAGGTGACTTTACAGCTAGTATCAACCCGATTTATTACCCCGTTTGCCACTGCACCAGGGCACGGGATGAGCTGGGGTGAAGCACCAGGATTGGCGCATCTAGTGGATGCGCCACGTCTGGGGTGCCTGCGGCCTGCTATTTTTAGGTTGTGAAGGCCCAATAACTATGGACCTTCCCACTCTGAGAATTCCAGACCACAGCTGTCCGCTTTACCTTGGCTGGTGATCCAATTTGGAGGGGACCCTACTTTTTTTGTGTAATTATTAATATTTATAAAATAATTATAAAAAAAGAGCCTGGGGGACCTCCACATTGGATCCCCAACCACGGTAAAGCTGCCAGCTGTGGTTTTCAGGCTACAGACGTCTGCTTTACCCTAGCTGGCTATCAAAAATGGGGGGACCCAACGTCATTTTTTTTTTAACTATTTTTTAAATAGAAAAAAGTAATGGGCTTCCCTGTATTTTGATTGCCAACCAAGGTAACGACAGGCAGATGGGGAAGGCAACCCATAGCTGTCTGCTTTATCTGCGCTGAGAATCAAAAATACCGCGGAGCGCTATGTCATTTTTTTTAAAGATTTATTTTTACAGCACTGTGATGTCCAGCAATCAAAATACAGGGAAGCCCATTTTGTTTTTAGTTATTTAAATAAATAATTAAAAAAAATATATATGGGCTCCCGCTGCATTTTTTGTATTGCTAGCTAAGGGTAATCCAAGCAGCTACTGGCTGCTAACCCCCACTGCTTGGTGTTACCTTCACTGGCAATGGAAAATCCAGGGAAGCATTTTTTAATTTTTTGGCCAAAAAACTACAAAAAAAGGACGTGAGCTTCGCCGTATTTTTGTATGCTAGCCAGGTATAGCAGGCAGGTGCTGGAAGAGTTGGATACAGCGCCAGAAGATGGCGCTTCTATGAAAATGCCATTTTCTGAGGCGGCTGCAGGCTGCAATTCGCAGCAGTGGGGCCCAGAAAGCTCAGGCCAACCTGTGCTGCGTATTCCAATCCCCAGCTGCCTAGATGTACCTGGCTGGACACAAAAATGGAGCGAAGCCTACGTCATTTGTTTTCTAATTATTTCATGAAATTCATGAAATAATAAAAAAAGGGCTTCCCTTTATTTTTGGTTCCCAGCCGGGTACAAATAGGCAACTGGGGGTTGGGGGCAGCCGTACCTGCCTGCTGTACCTGGCTAGCATACAAAAATATGGCAAAGCCCACATAATTTTTTCAGCAAAAAACTTCTGCATACAGTCCTGGATGGAGTATGCTGAGTATGCTGAGCCTTGTAGTTCTGCAGCTGCTGTGTGTCTGTATGGAGAAGAGCAGACAGCAGCTGCAGAACTACAAGGCTCAGCATACTCCATCCAGGACTGTATGCAGAAGTTTTTTGCCCACCAAAAAAATGACGTGGGCTTCGCCATATTTTTGTATGCTAGCCAGGTACAGCATGCAGCCACGGGCTGCCTCCAACCCCCAGTTGCCTATTTGTACCCGGCTGGGAACCAAAAATATAGGGAAGCCCTTTTTTTTTTAATTATTTCACTTATTTAATGAAATAATTAAAAAACAAATGACGTTGGCTTTGCCCCATTTTTGTGTCCAGCCGGGTACAACTAGGCAGCTGGGGATTGGAATCCGCAGCACAGGTTAGCCCGAGGTTTCTGGGCGCCTCTGCTGCGAATTTCAGTCCGCAGCCGTCCCAGAAAATGGCGCTCTCATAGAAGCGCCATCATCTGGCGCTGTATCCAACTCTTCCAACAGCCCTGGAGCCGGGTGGCTTGTTGGGTAATCATGAGTTAATACTGGCTTTGTTTTACTAGCCAGTATTAAGCCAGAGATTCTTAATGTCAGGCACGTTTGACCCGGCCATTAAGAATCTCCAATAAAGGGTTAAAAAAAAGACACCACACAGAGAAAAAATACTTTAATAGAAATAAATACACAGACACATTAGAGACTCCATCTTTATGGAGTCTCACACCCCCTGTCAGCCCAATAAATCCCCCAATAAACCAGCGCTGATAAGAGGTTTTTAATAGAGGCTTAAATTATAAGCAGCAATTTCAGCGTTCCAAGTGCCTTTAAATGAATTTGAAGAAACTGCACTTCAGGATTGTAGTGAGGATTGTAGTGAGGATGAGGTGCCCCAGCCCATCACTTGATGAGCTGGGGCACCTCATCCTCACTACAATCCTCACTAGTATAGTAGTAGTGATGATTGTAGTGAGGATGTGGTGCACCAGCCCTTCACTTGATGGGCTGGGGCACCTCATCCTCACTATAATCCTCACTAGTGTAGTAGTAGTGACGATTGTAGTGAGGATGAGGTGCACCAGCTCATCACTTGATGGGCTGGGGCACCTCATCCTCACTACAATCCTCACTACAGTCGGGAAGCAGCGTGCAGCCTTCACTCTGTGAGTGATCAGTGCTGCTAGCGGTAACAGCGGTAACGCTGACAGACGCGTTACCATAGCAACGGTGCTCCCGGAGCCTCGGTTAGCGGTGACGTCACCGCTAACTGCGTTGCTATGGCAACGGTGATCTCCGTTAATGACCGGCTGTGTCAGCCGGTCCCTAACGGAACGGGGAATCGACCGTGTGCTAGAGCATATCGCCGGTACACGGCGATACACAATTGTGCACCGTGTACCGGAGAGAAGCACTCGCAGGTCCTACATGACGTGTCATAGTCATGTGACCAGTCTGTAGCCAATGAGATAATAGCCACGTGACTGGTCACATGGCTATTTTGACGTCACGATAGGTCCTGCTTCTCTGCTGGCAGTGCCGGTCACCGGGAGGATTCAGCGATCATCGGATGGAATAGCGGCAGGAGACAGAGTGCAGGATGGATCGCGGGGACCGGTAAGTGTTATGGCAATGTTTATTAACTGTTTGTGTACATTTATCATGCATTTTTATGTGTTTGTGATTGCCTCCCATTATAGCCTATAGGTTCGAGTTTGGTTCGTCGAACGTTCAACGAACCGAACTCGAACGGGACCCCCGTTCGGCGAACTGACCTCGAGCCGAACCGCGACCGGTTTGCTTATCTCTAGTCACGATAACCTTAAAAGACTTTCCTAATTACTACCTCCATCCTCCCTACCACCCTCCAATCCTCCTTCCTGTACATCTCAGGGTAACAGAAGCGGGCCAGGCCACCCCATGACAACGCAGAGGATCTGCACCACCAGCCTGGAAACGAGTGGGTTAAAACACCTGCTCCATGGGGCACTACACCTACACTGTGCAGCTGAGCAGCAGGATCATTCCCTGCCTGGTACACCACTTACAAGAGATGAGGGAAATCTGGCCATGGCCCCATGGAGCCTCGGGCTTCAAACAACAGACCAGATTGCACCGGCAATATGTCCACTAGTGTGATGAATGATTACTGAACATTAATGATGAACAAGCATGAATAGCATTGCTCAATACTCAATCAAGCATTATGGGGCTTGAGATGCATGGTACTCAATCGATTACCCTGTGAGAGGCTCTCTCTGTCCCTTACACATCTCTCCCTCAGAAATATGCTTGACTTTTCCATTGATTTTGTGAAGTAGAACCCATCCAAGCGTCCAACCAGCTCATTTCGAAAACTGAACACTTTGGTACTTGCTCATCACTACTAAACATCATCATGGTTTCTGTGTGACAATAAACAGTGAGGGGCAGGGGGGATATAGAATATTATATGGTGGATGATTGCAGAAAATTATTTTTACTACAATAAAGTGATTGACTTATCTCAGAATCAAAGTCCGCAGTTACTTTATATGACTACAGACTGCCAAATAAATAAAATGTGTGATGCGCATGTCATCATGATTCCTTGTTTGAGTGGGTACTCATGTGACCACATTTTTGCAATTTGCATCCTTGCAGTCAAATGCCAACTAGTGTCATTTGGCTTCTCTCAATTACATTAAGAGAAGCTGGGTGAAAGTAGTTGCCACTAGTAATGAGTAAGCATGCTTGCCACTGCTCAATGCTCAGTCGAGCATCGGGATACCCAGGTACATTTGTTACTCAATCCAGTATCACGGATGCTTGAGTCCAATCCCCACATGTTTTGTGGCTGTTAGACATGCGGGGATTTCCTGCCATTCAAGGTAATGCCATAGCCATATTGGCTCCTGGCATTACTGTGATTGCCTGGCCGCATTGTGTCATCAGGTCTTATATAAGACCCAGTGTAGCAATGCACTACACACTCTCCCCTGGAAGCCATACAGGGAGAGTTGATCTAGGATGGAGAGCTTAGATTAGAGCAAGCAAATAGGCAGTGTTTAATTACTGTTGCCATACTTGTATACTGCTGCAACATCATTAAAACAAAAGTCTTTTACAGGGCTGCATACTGTCCTTTCTCTAGTAAAAGCACTGTTACCTGCGCTTACTGTAGGGATAACTGGTGTATAAGAGTTAATTTTGTATTATAAGCATATAGGCAGGGATTATTGTCCTACTGTCTTTTTATAGGTATACAGCTGCTGCAAACTAAAAACAAAAGTCCTTTTCAGGGCTACATATTTTCTTTTTTTTTTATTAACCCTAGAACGCATATTGGGGGCCTTTTAGGCCCCCATGCTTACATTTTGGCTATTATCTGCAAAATTACTTTAGTTAGAATATTGAAACTCCAGGTATTCCTCAAGTATGTTGTTGATAATATCCAGTTGTTCATATAATGTTTTTCATAGGCATTATGGTGTAACAATGCTTGTTTGGTGAAAACTACATCTGTACGAATTGGGGGCCTTTTAGGCCCCCGCTGTTTTTATCATGTTCTCAGAAGTGTTTGTGTCTCAAGTTACTTTATCCACAAAAATCCAGAGAATTGTACACCACCTAAAAGGTAAGAGCTGCTGAGGGTGAGAGGAAGAAGGGGGGACATTACACTTACAGTGTGTCACACACAAGCAAAGAGTGGATAACTCTGATTGTGTTCATTGTTTTTTCTTTTAGTTTGCTAACATCTAGTCAGCAATGGCACAGTCTTCCTCAAAGTGTCTGACTGACCAAGAGATTGAAGCGATTATGTTTCAAAGCGATGATGAAAGTGAACTATCTTTGTCTGATGAAGAATATCTGGCACCAGCTAATCAAACCTCCTTATCCAGTGATTCTTCTGATGATGAAGAAGTAAATCTAGTGGATCCTCAAGAAGTGATAAGTAGAACATCCAAAATGAATGTTTTTTGGGACAGTAATCCTACATTAGTCGGACGTACTCCAATACACAATATTGTGAGACAGGCTCAAGGAGCTGTGGGAAGTCCCAGTTACTTTACCCCTAAAGATGTATTCTGTACTTATTTTCTGACAATATTGCAGAAGAGGTCCTATTATGTTCAAACCTAGAAGGAAGACGTATCGCTTCTGCAAAAAATAAGTCCTGGAAAAATATCTCAAAAGAGGAACTTTATGCATATATTGGACTTTTACTGCTGGCAGGGAGTCAAAAATCGTATGATGTCCCAATACGAGAATTATTTCTGGACCCACTTTCTGATCCATACTATAAGGCGACAATGTCAGTGGACAGATATGAGGAAATTAGAAGAATCATTCGCTTTAATGATAAGTGAACTCGTGCAGCGAGGTTTGAAACAGACAAATTAGCCCCTATCAGTTATATCTGGAACATATTTATCAAAAATTGTACAAAACTTTACAATCCTAGTACTAATGTTACTGTAGATGAGAAACTTGTACCGTTCAGAGGACGCTGTAAACTCATACAATACATGCCCAGCAAGCCAGCCAAGTACGGAATACAAATCTTCTGGATGTGTGATTCTGCAAATTATTATGGCATAAATGGCGTAATCTACTGTGGCATAGAGGTTGGTGCACCAGTACAGAAGGATCTGGGGTCTGAAATAGTCAAAACTCTTGCTGTTCCAATATTCAATTCAGGTAGAAACATCACCATGGACAATTATTTCACCAATGTTAAACTAGGCAATTTTCTGCTTGCAAAAGCTATTATACTTGTTGGTACTATAAAGCAAAACAGACGAGAAATTCCAGCAGCACTCAAACACAATCGTCAGCGAGCACTTTATGAGAGTGTCTTTGGATTCAATAACAAAGCGACTTTGGTATCTTACAAGGCGAAGAAGGAGAAATCTGTAATTTTACTTAGTACCATGCATCACGATTGCAGTGTTGACAGCAATAACCAAAAATTGAAACCAGAAATCATCCTGCATTATAATGCAACAAAAGGAGGTGTAGATAAAATGGATGAGATGGTGGGAGAATATTCGTGTAAGAGGCAAACAAAACGATGGACTGTAGTACTATTTTCAAATATACTTGATGTAGCAGCCCTAAATTCATTCATTATTTATACAGAAACTCATCCGGAATTTCATGCACAGAGGAAGGACAGGAGACACATATTCTTGAAGGACCTTTGTCATGAACTTGTAATGCCTCACATGATAGAGCAAAGTGACTTGAAATGCTTGCCAAAGCAAACTAAAGAAGCAATGAAACGGTGTGGCGTACAGTTTCAGATTATTCCAGAGCCAGGAGAAAGAAAACTAAAGCGTTGTTTCATGTGTCCAAGAAACATAGAAAGGAAAACTGAGCGATATTGTTCCACTTGTAAGGAAACTGTTTGCAAAGAACACTCTTCTGAAAAAATAACATGTCAGAATTGTTTGGAAGACTAATATAATAGAAAAGAAAGTTAGAATAAAAATGTAGCTGCAGCTAGTTTGCTATAGATTTCTATGCGTTTTTGTGTGTTTTCATGTCTTTGCATGAAATTTGGGGAAAAAAAAGATTTTTTGATGTTTTCTGTGAAAAATTATAATTAAAATTTTGTCCACTATTCATATTTTATTGAGCAATTTTGAAATAAACTTGTGAAAGTTATTTAAGTGTGTTTTTCTACATTATATGCATGGGGGCCTAAAAGGCCCCCAATACATTAATATGTATATTTTTAACGTCATGCGTTCTAGGTTAATAATGGAAAGTTTGCAGGTATATATTATATTCATTGTTTTAAAATGTGCAAGGAATGTGGTAATGGATAGGGAAGTGAATGTGCTGCTGAAGGTGCATGCAGTGGCTGAGGCCGTGGGTCAGGTGAAACTGTGCCTGTGACGGGAGAATAAAAAACATGCTCACCCACGAGACCAAGCTTCCTTTACCATTTTTCAGGGAAAGGTACACCTGTTATGCCAGGTACAGGGAAGTACCAGCGAATGGTGAAAGAGAAGAGGAACCCTATGTCTAGGGAAGGTGGAGATGATGACACCTGACCAAACCTACTGCTGGACCCTGGCTTCCCACACCACCCTAGACATGTTATGTTGACACTTATGCGCCAAGCCAGATACCTGACCCTGGATGACCCTGAAATAGTCCCTAGGTAGGGAACGAATGGGATGAGCTTTTAATCAACCCTACAAAGCACTAAAGAGCACACAGGGAAATACACACAGGGTTAAGTGAAAAAATAAGTTATCTCCAGAAGACTCGGGGAGAGGAACAGCAACAACAACAAAGGTTCTCCAGATGACTACTAGCCGACTGCTTATACTGAAGACTAGTTAAGGCCATTAGACCTATCACCAGCACAGAGTAAGGGGGAATGAGGGTATTTAAAGACACAAAGGGAAGTGTTAAAGATTAATAGCTGAGAAGGTGAGGAAATGTGCAGGGTCCTAAAGAGAAAGTGATAAACCCCAAGCAGGGAAAAAGGGAAAATCAGAGAGCAGCTTGTGTAGCCAAATACTGTGACCTTCTATAGCTGGAAACTACATTACTGTCTGTCATGTGTGACATACCCATGACAACACCATGTTTGAAGCTGGAATAGTGAAAACAGGTGGTCGGTTAAAAGGCAAATGATTCTTTCAGTATGTTTCTCAGCACCACCCTGTCTTCCACAGGGTCCAGTCTTACTAGCCATAAGTCTGGACTACGTAATCCTCACCTCAATCCTCCTTCTTCCCATCAGGGCAAGTCCCTGGACACAAGGGATACAGCATTAAGATATTCCAAGAAGATGTTTACATTTCTATTTATTGATTCTGACTTCTTGCCCTGCATATCTCAAAAGGGACATGAAGAGATTGTGTGTGGTGATGCACAAATATTTGAGCAGCCACGGTCAGAAGAAGATGACGGTGGAGAATATAAGTTAGTGTCTTCAGAAGAAGATGATGATGAGACACAGTTGCCAACAAGTGATGTTGTTACATCAACAAGTCAGGAGGACCAGAGTGCAGAATCGGAAGACAAGGTGGTGGATGATGAAGTCACTGACCCAACCGTTATGGTCAGGAGACCACAAAAGATCTTGCAAAAATCCCATAAAAAATGGTAGAAGATAATATACAAGAGTAGTTGGAAACTTAGCTCGCTGCAATCCACTGACTACACAAACACAACTAGAAATAGCGGTGGAGCGTTCCTAACAAACCTAGATGCCTCGTCACTGGCGGAGAACTAACAACCCTCAAAGATGGAATGAGGAATCCTGACTTGCCTCAGAGCAGCCCCAAAGGAAAGTCAAAGCCCCCAACATATAAGGACGGTGATCTAAGAAAAAACAACACACAGATGGTAGATATAGAATTAAGCAAAGTGAGGCCCTGCTAACTATAGATATAAAAGATAACTAGATATAAAAGTATAGGATAGATTGCTGGTTGCAGCAAGTAAAAACCCTGAATAATACCAACACCCGATAATCAAAGATTCCCTAAAAGATCACACGATCTTCCTCCAACCATATCAGGAACTCTTGTGCAAATACATTTAAATAGAAAATGCAAATATTATAGAAAAGATCTTAACTACAAAAACACATGAGATACAAAAATACAAAACTCCCTATCGACCAGGGAGTAAAAACTCCCTTTCTTGCTGGGAATAAATAGTCATCCAAAAATAATGCAGGAAGAGCACTCATTCACTTGCAAGAAACAAAAAGGGAATATTCTCAAACACAGATTTAGAAAAAGACATAGATTAAGCAGAAACACCCTTCAGTGCAAATGCAGCCTTTAACAAAGCCCAGACTAAGAAAACAAAATACTTATCAGGCATAGGTGCAGACTTAGGATGACATGGAAACAAAACCAACGCAAAGGAACGCAAAACTGCTGTGGAGATCATTCCTGGAATATCCAAAAAGGCGATGAAAAACGGCAAAACAAAACCTATAGGGAAAGGAAAAAGTCTAAAGGCTGGAGGATAAATTCAGGACATCTGAACATGGAGCAGAAACAATTATCACTGGCAAAGGTTAGACAGAGACTGCCTTCCTATATCCCACCAGGCTGGACTCCATAGGCTTCCTGAAACAGCAATCATCTCCAACACCTGTCTGAACGACAGATGCAGACTCAGAGTCACTACCAGTACTAGCCACCAGTGGGAGCCCAGAAACACTCCCAGGAACAGCACCATCTCTGATGATACTCCCAACAGTTACCACCCTTGAGGAGGGGTCACTGAACCCTCACCAGAGCCACCAGGCCTCTCAGGATGGGCATGATGGAAAGCACAAATCAATCTGTCAGCATGAATGTCCGAAGCGAATACCCAAGAATTGTCCTCCTGGCTGTAACCTTTCCACTTAACAAGGTACTGAAACCTCCGTCTATTAAGATGGGAATCCAAACTTTTCTCCACTTCATAGTCCAGATCCCCCTCTACTAACACAAGGTCAGGAGGTACAGCAGTAGGAACTGCAGGTTCAACATGTCTCTTCAACAGAGACTTGTGAAAAATGTTATCAATCTTAAAAGACTCGGGAAGAGCCAACCAAAAAGATACAGGATTAATGATTTCCAAAATATTGTAAGCACCAATAAATCTTGGCTTGAATTTAGGAGAAGAAACCCTCATATAATTATTTTTAGAGGACAGCCAAACCATGTCCCCCACTTTAAACCGGGGACCAACAGTCCTACACCGGTTGTCAAACCTTTGAGCCTTCTCCTGGGATCTCCTTGAATCTTCAGCAAATCTCACAAGGTTGCACAAAACCCCTAACATCCTTAGATAAAGAAGGCCACCAAAAAGACCTGCTCACCAAATCCCTAGTACCAAAATCCCTGGTTGACCAGCCAAGATGGAGCAATGAATCTAGGACATAACTCTACTCCTCCACTGATCATGTTATACAATTTTCTTACAGGACATCTCTCACGTTTTTCCCTCTGGCACTTTTCAAGTTATAACCTTAAATCTGGTGAAATAGCAGAGAGAACCACACCATCATTCAAGATGGCAGATGGCTCACCGACATTGAGTGAATCAGCTAAAAAACTTCTAGAGAGGGCATCAGCTTTAACATTCTTGGTACCCGGAAGAAAAGAGACCACAAAATCAAAGCAAGTAAAACATAAGGCTCACCTAGTCTGCCTAGGATTCAGTCTCTTAGATAAAAATGAAAACAAGGAGCGCATGTTTAGGGTCACAATGTAAACGGTGAGAACAAATAGTTGATATTTGCTCACCTGATAAGGTTGTGCAGCCCTCGCACAACCCCGGTAAAAGACGTGAGACTTTTTATACTTGCGCTGTCAGGGACTGAATCCAGGAGATCCTTCCAGGAGATAAGCCACTTGTGCTGCCGTGCCAGGCAGGATTGAGGTCTCCTGCAGCCGGGGAGTTTCTCCAGGAGAGCTTTCAAAGGGGAATACCTCCCGTGCGGCCGGTCCGGAGGAGTCCCTGGGTATCAGTGTACCTGGTTGCGAATTTAGCCTCCGTCCAAGCAGCTCTTGCCGTGGGTCCCCAAAGGGGAAAAAGTTGCCAGAAAAGATGAAACATGGTCTGATGGCGTGCTATGGAGGCCACGGGGATGTATAAGTTCCACCTGACGAAGATATTGGACTATATATCGAAACACGTTGTGGGTTATGTGAATCAATAAAACCATTTAACTTATACATCCCCGTGGCCTCCATAGCGCTCCATCAGACCGTGTTTCATCTTTTCTAGGATTCAGTCTCTTAGCTGATTCAAGATAAGTCAGATTTTTATGATCGGTGAGCACCACAATTTGATATCTCGCCCCTTCCAACCAATGTCTCCATTCTTCCAAAGCCCACTTCATATCCAATAATTCCTGATTACCCACATCATAGTCATAGTCATAGTTTCATTCAGATGGAGAAAATTTCAGAGAAAAAAAGCACAAGATTTCATTTTATAAGTTACAGGATCTCTTAGAGACGAAACAGCTCATGCTCCAATCTCTGAGGCATCAACCTCCTTGAAATGAAATTGAAGTATCAGGTTGCCTCAGGACTGGAGCAGAAGTGAACCTCTCCTTAAGCTCTTGAAAGGCTTTAATAGCTTCTGGAGTCCAATTCTCAACATCCGCCCCCTTCTTAGTCAAATCAGTCTAAGGCTTGAAAGTACTAGAGAAATTTTCTAAAAATCTATAGAAATTAGCAAAGCACAGAAATTTCTGAAGAAGCTTAAAAAATGGGGCTGAACCCAGTCATGAATGGCCTAAACCTTGACCGGATCCTTCCCAATAGAAGACAGGGACAAAATAAACCCCAAAAATGAAATATTTTATACGCCAAAGAGACATTTAGACCACTTAACATACAATGCATTTTTCCTGAGTACCTGAAAGACAGTACAAACCTGTTTAACATGAGACTCCCAATCATCAGAAAAAAATAAAATATCATCCAAATATACAACCAGAAATTTACCAATAAACTCCTGCAAAATATCATTTATGAATGACTGGAAGATGGAGGGGGCATTAGTGAGCCCAAACGGCATCACTGGGTACTCAAAATGCCCCTCAGGTGTGTTAAAAGCCATCTTCCATTCATCACCCTCCTTAATTTGAATAAGATTATATGCCCCTCCTAAGGTCAAGTTTGGTAAACCATTTAGCACCCTTTACTCTAGGGTAGGTCTGACATCAGGGGCAATGGATCCTAATATTTCACAGTGATTTTATTAAGCAGGCGATAATCAACACAAGGTCTTATTGATCAATCCTTCTTGGCCACAAATAAAAAGCCAGCACCAAAGGGCGAAGATGACGGTCTAATATGACCTTTCTCCAATGACGCCTTAATATAATTCCTCATAGCATCATGTACAGGCACTGACAAATTGAAAATTTGAAAATTGAAAAATCAGATTTAGTCTCATTAATAGAGATAAGCAAACCAGTCGCGGTTCGGCTCGAGCTTGGTTCGCCGAAAGGAGGTCGCGTTCGAGTTCGGTTCGGCGAACCACTCGAACCCCATAGGAAACAATGGGAGGCAATCATAAACACATAAAAACACCTAGAAAACACCCTCAAAGGTGTCCAAAAGGTGACAAACAACTCACAACACAACACAAACACATGGGAAAGTGACAAGAGCAAATTCTCATGCGAAAACAAAACAGCGTTATGAGGAAAAAGAGGACGAGACACAGATATAGGCATGGCATGCCCTTCTAAAATTATGTAAAACACCACAAAGTGACTCCAAGTGGAGTCTCCCTTTTTTCCAAAAATTGAGCCACACAGACACTCCTTCAGTGGCAGCATTTGTGCCCCAGTTGTACACTTCACAGGTAGATTTGCATCAAGCACATTCAAAAATACGCCATCCTTAACCGTCCCCAGGATGACACCGGAGTAGGTAGCAAAGTCTTTGCTGAACCCAGATCTGTTCATCTTGGATCATTTTTAGAAACACTGTAAGCAAGGGTTACTCCAAGCAGAGTCTCCCTTTTTTCCAAAAATTGGGCTACACAGACACCTCCTTCAGTGGCAGCACTTGTGCCCCAGTTGTACACTTCACAGGTAGATTTGCATCAAGCACATTCGAAAATACGCCATCCTTAACCGTCCCCAGGATGACACCGGGGTAGGTAGCAAAGTCTTTGCTGAACTATGACTTGTTCATCTTGGCTCCTTTTTAAAAACACAGCAAGGGTTACTCCAAGCGGAGTCTCCCTTTTTTCCAAAAATTGGGCCACACAGACACCCCTTCAGTGGCAGCACTTGTGCCCCAGTTGTACAACTCACAGGTAGATTTGCATCAAGCACATTCAAAAATACGTCCCCCTTAACCGTCCCCAGGATGACACCGGGGTAGGTAGCAAAGTCCTTGCTGAACCCAGATCTGTTCATCTTGGATCATTTTTAGAAATACTGAAAGCAAGGGTTACTCCAAGCAGAGTCTCCCTTTTATCCAAAAATTGGACCACACAGACACCCCTTCAGTGGCAGCACTTGTGCCCCAGTTGTACACTTCACAGGTAGATTTGCATCAAGCACATTCCAAATACACAAGCATTTACTCTCTCCAGGATGACACAGGGGTTGTAAATTCCTTGTGGATCCATGACTTGTTCATTTTGATGAACGTTAGTCTATCCACATTGTCACTGGACAGACGCGTGCTCTTATCTGTCAGCACACACCCAGCAGCACTGAAGACATGTTCAGAGACAATGCTGGCAGCTGGACACGACAAGATCTCCAAGGCGTAAGTGGAGCGCTCTGGCCATTTTTCAAGATTTGAAGCCCAAAATGAGCAAGGCTCCATTTGCAAAGTCATGGCATCGATGTTCATTTGGAGATACTCCTGTATCATCCTCTCCAGCCGTTGACTATGTGTCAGACTTGTTGTCTCTGGTGGCCTTGCAAAGGATGGTCTAAAAAAATTATGAAAAGATTCAATAAAATTGCTGTAACCAGCACCAGATACGGTGCTACTGGTACGGGTAGACTGTTGATGATGATGAGAGTCCCATGTTTGTCAAGTTACAACTGGGAGATTCACTCCGTGCACCACGGTAGTTTGGTGGAAAAGCCGAGCTAAGATCGAGTAACAGCTTCTGCTGATACTCCTGCATACGTGCGTCCCTTTCTATGGCTGGAATTATGTCACAAAATTTGGACTTGTACCGGGGATCTAATAGTGTGGCAAGCCAGTAGTCATCATCACTTCTAATTTTGACAATACGAGGGTCATGTTGGAGGTAGTGCAGCAAGAAGGCGCTCATATGTCTTGCGCAGCCATGTGGACCAAGTCCACGCTGTATTTGTGGCATAGAGGTGCTAACCGTTCTTTCTTCCTCTGACATCACCCCCCCAACCTCTTTCAACTGAAATTTGACCAAAATCTCCCTCATCCGCTGAGTCTTCCATGTCCATGGACAGTTTGTCCTCCATTTCTTCATGTTTTCCTGCACCTTCCTCAACATTTCGCCTGCTGCCATGTACCCTTGTTGATCCCTGTCCCCCATGGTCCCATGCCTGCCGCCTTGGTGATGATGAACGTCTGGACCTTGGTGATGTTGTTGTCCCTTGCGCATATGAATCCTCCTGTACTTCCTCCCCTTCCTGTTGTCCCACCCCATGACTCCGAATGTTGTTTAGCGTGTGCTCCAGCATGTGAATGACTGGAATTGTCATGCTGATAATGGCATTGTCAGCGCTAAACATATTCGTCGCCATGTCGAAACTGTGCAGAAGGGTGCATAGGTCCTTGATAAGAGACCACTCCTTCCATGGTGCTATCAATGTCTGAGAGAGCTGTACACACACACTTGTTTCCCCTTCCAAACCAACTGACGACCTACCAAGCAAACTGCCTGTTGCAGTTACAGTGGTGGAAGGTGTGCATGGAAAACCAGGTGTGACAGCTGTCCCCAGAGTCCTAGAAGATGAAGAGCACGCGGATGCACTGGAAGGGGCAGGCGGTGGATGATCCGCTCCGCTAGGCCGCATTGCAGCACGGTGAGCTTCCCACTGGGACATATGATATTTATTCATTTGACGATTCATGGAAGAAGTTGTCAAACAGCTGAGGTTTTTGCCTCCACTAACAGATTCCCGACAAATTTTACAGATCACATGATTTGGGCGATCCTTTGCAAGTTCAAAAAAGGACCAGGCTAGGCAAGGCTTAGAGGACATGCGACCTGCTGAGCCACCCCGACTAGTGCTGAGAGGCAGAGCGGTGACTGAGGATGCAGTTGTAGACGTGCTACCAGAACTCCGACTCTGTCCAGGAAGGCACAAGGTAACTTCATCATCAGTTGCATCCTCCTCCACCGCCTCTGTTGACCTCCTCGAATGCCTGACTGTGAGTTGACAGTAGGTGGGATCTAGAACTTCCTCATCAAGCATTGTGCTTGCACTCCCTTCACCCTCAGACCGAGCCTTGTCCTGCTCTGACCGAATATTTAGGTTGTCATCCCAATCTGGTATCTGCGTCTCATCGTCATCAGTATGTTCCTCATTGTCTATAACAACAGGTGTTACAGTTTGTGAATAAGGGTCAACATTATGCTCAGAAACTTGTTCCTCACGGCCTGAATCAGAGTCACAAAGGTTCTGGGCATCACTGCAGACCATTTCCTGGTCTGTACTCACTGTAGCTTGGGAGCAGACCTCTGATTCCCAGGCTATAGTGTGACTGAACAGCTCTGCAGACTCAGCCATCTCAGTTCCACCATACTATGCAGGGCGGAAGGAGACTTCAGAGCTGGGAGAAAGCAAGTGTGATTGGGATGACAACTCAGAGGACTGGTTTTTTTTTATTTGGTAGTTGAGGTGGAGGAGAGGGCACTTGTTGGAGCACTTGAGATCCATTCAAACATGTTCTTTTTTTGTGCATCATCTACCTTTCTTACAGTTGTTCGGGTCCGTAAAAAAGGGAGCACATTGGATTGTCCTCGGAAAGTAGTGGACATCTTACTTTTTCTGGAAGATGGCCTATCTTCAGCAGATGTTAATGTACCTTTGCCACCTTCCCCATGGACAAAAACTTTTTTTCCTTTTCCAACACCTGTTCCCCTTTCCACCAGCATCTGTCATTTTGCCACTCATTTTGATTGCGATAAGATTGTCCACTTAAAATGAGGTAGTTAAAATTGAGAGGTTGTGTAGATTGCAGAGGTGGTCTAGCTTTATTGACAGCAGAAGAAACAACACTGACTATCCCTGACAATGCAACTATGGCCCTTAAACTGGCAGCACAGTTTGCAATTATAATAGCTTAGTAAAAATGAGCTTGAGGGTGCAATGCAGAGGTGCTGGAAATTGCTTGGCACCAGTGGGACACTAATGAAGTCCAACAGCCACTTTTAGGATGCCACTAAGTTTCCTCAGTGTTTGCTATTATAATGCCTTAGTAAAAATGAGCTTGAGGGTGCAATGCAGAGGTGCTGGAAATTGCTTGGCACCAGTGGGACACTAATGGAGTCCAACAGCCACTTTTTGGATGCCACTAAGTTTCCTCAGTGTTTGCTATTATAATAGCTTAGTAAAAATGAGCTTGAGGGTGCAATGCAGAGGTGCTGGAAATTGCTTGGCACCAGTGGGACACTAATGAAGTCCAACAGCCACTTTTAGGATGCCACCAAGTTTCCTCAGTGTTTGCTATTATAATAGCTTAGTAAAAATAAGCTTGATGGTGCAATGCAGAGGTGCTGGAAATTGCTTGGCACCAGTGGGACACTAATGGAGTCCAACAGCCACTTTTAGGATGCCACTAAGTTTCCTCAGTGTTTGCTATTATAATAGCTTAGTAAAAATGAGCTTGAGGGTGCAATGCAGAGGTGCTGGAAATTGCTTGGCACCAGTGGGCACTAATGGAGTCCAACAGCCACTTTTAGGATGCCACTAACTGGCAGCACTATTTTAAATTAAAATGACTCTGCAAAAATTGGCAGGAGGGGAGAATGCAGAGGTGGTGGGACTTGCTTGGCACAAGTGGCACAATAATGGAGTCCAACAGCCACTTTTTGGATGCCACTAACTGGCAGCACTCTTTTAAATTAAAAAGGCTTTGCAAAAATGTGCAGGAGAGGAGAATGCAGAGGTGGTGGGACTTGCTTGGCTCAAGTGGCACAATAATGGAGTCCAACAGCCACTTTTTGGATGCCACTAACTGGCAGCACTCTTTTAAATTAAAATGGCTTTGCAAAAATTTGCAGGAGGGGAGAATGCAGAGGTGGTGGGACTTGCTTGGCACAAGTGGCACAATAATGGAGGACAGCAGCCACTCTTTGGATGGTACTAACTGGCAGCACTCTGCAATTAAAATGGCTTTGCTAAAAAGGGCAGGAGGGTACAGTGGCCGGGTTGTGGGTCAGTGTAGAGGAAAGGAAGCCTCACTTTCTATCCATCCTAATGGTGAAATGCAGCAAGGAAGTCCCTGAGCTTAGCCACACAGACGCTGTTATCTGTAGCTGCAAAAAGTGTTTCCACGGACCTGACTGTCACCTATGGCTCTGAGCCAGCTGTAATTATCCCTTAAAAGGGCTGAAATAAACTTCTGTCCCTAATCTGTAGAACGCTGTGTGTATAGCGTACACAGCAGGAATGGAGACAGGAGCTGCGTGAGTGATGACTGACACTTAGACACAGAAGGCAGATAATGGCGTGGTGGAAGAAAATGTCTGTTTTTATAATGCAAGGACATGTGACATGGACAGCCTATGACACATGCCCTTGCTTCTCTGGCAAAAAGTACACTTAGCCGTGTGTGTATCTGGGATTGGCTGACATGCTGGCCCGCCCCACTACACGCTTAGGGAAGGAAGAAAAAAAAAATTGGCGATCGCCATTATCCCAGCAGCAGTGATCTGAACGCACAGCCCCCGCACACTATATGCTGAAATTTGATAATAGTGTGAGTCACAGAGTGACTTACACTAGTACAGTGAAAAGCCAGCTAGTGATTAGCTAGGCTTTTTGCTGATAGAACCATTCTCGAACGTAACTCGAGCTAACGAACTTTTAGCAAAAAGCTCGAGTTCTAGTTCGATCTAGAACACCCCCCAAAATCACTCGTACTGCGAACTGGAGAACCACGAACCGCGCTCAACTCTACTCATTAAACACATCAGTGAAATCAGACAAAAAATCAGGTACTCCATCTACTTTAGAAGAAATAGACAACACAGAGAGGTCATTATGCATACATTGGTAACCCCAACTAACAACAGACAAAGATCTACAATCTAGGACCGGATTATGGTTCTGCAACCAAGAGAATCCCAACACCAAATCATCCTGTAAGGGTACTTTCATACTTGCGTTTTTTCCCTTGAGTCACAATCTGCCATTTTGCAAAACAGCGCAAGCCGTTAACGGATTGTGCTGCTTCCCATAGACTTGTAAGGATGATGCATTGCGACTGATGGTCCTGCGTGGCCCGCACCGTGGCGGATTCTGGTGTATCCGAAAGAGTTAAAAGGGGTGTCTATGGTGGCGGATTCTGTCGCAATGTGCTTTACGGCGGAATCCGGCGCTGGATTTTGCTATTTTCTACTCAGCATACCCAGAATGAAACCAATCACCTTGGCAAGTCTCCATATCTGGAAAGGTATATAAAAGCCCTTATTTAAAGACCCAGACAATGCTTTTTGACCCTGAGACCTGGAGACTTGGAGAGCTTTTGCCCTGAAGATACAGACACAGACAGCTGGAGACCCTGAGAACCAGAGAAGAGACTGCAGGAGGACATTGCCTGGGTGAGGAAAATAAGAGACCCATTGTCCCCATATTTTGTCTACCTCTCCTTTTTTTCACATATTTGCATTTATTCAACTTTAAATAAAGAGCTTATTCTTTTATTTATTTTTTACCATTTGCAAAAAATTTAAGAAAAAATAAATAATAAAAATCTACCCACATTGTCTTTGTTGCCTAATTTACCGCCTTTTTTGCTTTTGTATTTGTGGTAAATTTTGGGTTGTGTAATATCATTGGTATACTTGTGGATTTATTCACATGGTTTGAAACATAAAGGGTAATGGAGTTTGATGCTAGGAATATCCATGGTTGGCGGGTAGCTTTTTGAGGTGGGAAAAATTAAATAACAGAGATAGTGAAATGTGTTGGTTTGGGATATTGAGGGGAATGGGTTTAATGGGGGGAAGGTGGGTTATGGTGTTGATATTGAATTGGTTTATGGGATTATTGTTGGTGCGTGTTTTTTGGGTGGTGGGTTACAAATTTTTGCTTTTCCTGAAATTTTGTTTTTGGCAAAACTTTGCACAGGAACATTCCCAGAAGCTTTATTTGTAATGTGTTCTCTTTTTCCAATAGCCAAAACTTTACCCATGTGTGAAGAGGCGTGACCCAAAGAAGCACCAACCTGCCCAGCTCCAGTGGTAACACACATGTGAGTATCTTTTCAGCCCAACTTAAAAGGTGAGTGCCCAGAAGCTTTAAAATTTGTAATATGTTCTCTTTTTCCAATAGACAAAACTTTACTCAGGTGTAGAGATGAGCGAACCGGTCGCGGTTCGGCTTGAGCTCGGTTCGCCGAACCGAGGTCTGGTTCTAGTTCGGTTCGGCGAACCGGCTCGGCGAACCACTCGAACCAATAGGAAACAATGGGAGGCAATCACAAACACATAAAAATGCATTAGAAATGTACACATACAGTTAATAAACATTGCCATAACACTTACCTGTCCCCGGGATGTGTCCTGCACTCTGTCTCCTGCAGCTTTTCCATCGGTAATCGCTGCGTCCTCCGGGAACACCAGCAGTGATGCAGGAACTATTGTGACGTCAAAATAGCCATTTGATCAGTCACGTGTCTATTATCTCATTGGCTACAGACTGGTCACATGACCATGACGGCGTCATGTAGGACCTGTCATTGCATCTCTCTGTTACACGGTGCACGTTTGTGTATCGACGTGTACTGGCGACATGCTCTAGCACACGGTTGACTCCCCGCTCTGCTTCCCTGTTCCCTTAAGGTACCGTCACACTAAGCGACGCTCCAGCGATCCCACCAGCAACCTGACCTGGCAGGGATCGCTGGAGCGTCGCTACACGGGTTGCTGGTGAGCTGTCACACAGGCAGATCTCACCAGCAGCCAGTGACCAGCCCCCATCCAGCAGCGACACGTGGAGGCGATGCTGCGCCTGGTAACTAAGGTAAATATCAGGTAACCAACCCGATATTTACCTTGGTTACCAGCGCACACCGCTTAGCGCTGGCTCCCTGCACTCCTAGCCAGAGTACACATCAGGTTAATTTAACCCGATGTATAGTCTGGCTATGTGTGCAGGGAGCAGGGAGCCGGCACTGACAGCGTTAGAGTGGCAGACGCTGGTAACAAAGGTAAATATCGGGTAACCAAGGAAAGGACTTCTTGGTTACCCGATGTTTACCGTAGTTACCAGCGTCCGCAGAAGCCGGCTCCTGACCGGCTGACACAGCCGGTCAATAACGGAGATCACCGTTGCCATAGCAACGCGCTTGGTAGCGGTGACGGGGACGTCCCTCTACCAGCATGCAGCGACATCGGAATCACGTAATCGGAGCAGCATTGCTATGGCAACCTGCAGGGCCTGCTCCAGGTTTTTGTGGGCCCCGGGCGGAAGAGTCCCAGTGGGCCCCATCCACACACAGACACCGATACGAACATATACATATTTAAAGACAAACTCACAAAAATACATATAAACAGACAAATATATACAGTCATATACACTTACAGACACACACACACACACACAAGTCTGCTGCATACAGACAGACACACACACACACAACTCTGCTACATACAGACAAACACATACAACTCTGCTACATACAAACACATACAGCTCTGCTACATACAGACAAACACACACACAAACTCTGCTACATACAGACAAACACATACAACTCTGCTACATACAGACAAACACATACAACTCTGCTACATACAGACAAACACATACAACTCTGCTACATACAAACACATACAACTCTGCTACATACAAACACATACAACTCTGCTACATTCAGACAAATGCACACAACTCTGCTACATTCAGACAAACACAACTTTGCTACATACAGACAAACACATACAACTCTGCTACATACAAACACATACAACTCTGCTACATACAAACACATACAACTCTGCTACATACAGACAAACACACACAACTCTGCTACATACAGACAAACACATACAACTCTGCTACATACAGACAAACACATACAACTCTGCTACATACAGACAAACACATACAACTCTGCTACATACAAACACATACAACTCTGCTACATACAGACAAACACATACAACTCTGCTACATACAGACAAACACAACTTTGCTACATACAGACAAACACATACAACTCTGCTACATACAAACACATACAACTCTGCTACATACAAACACATACAACTCTGCTACATACAGACAAACACACACAACTCTGCTACATACAGACAAACACATACAACTCTGCTACATACAGACAAACACATACAACTCTGCTACATACAGACAAACACATACAACTCTGCTACATACAAACACATACAACTCTGCTACATTCAGACAAATGCACACAACTCTGCTACATTCAGACAAACACAACTTTGCTACATACAGACAAACACATACAACTCTGCTACATACAAACACATACAACTCTGCTACATACAAACACATACAACTCTGCTACATACAGACAAACACACACAACTCTGCTACATACAGACAAACAAATACAACTCTGCTACATACAGACAAACACATACAACTCTGCTACATACAGACAAACACATACAACTCTGCTACATACAAACACATACAACTCTGCTACATACAGACAAACACATACAACTCTGCTACATACAGACAAACACATACAACTCTGCTACATACAAACACATACAACTCTGCTACATACAGACAAACACATACAACTCTGCTACATACAGACAAACACATACAACTCTGCTACATTCAGACAAACACATACAACTCTGCTACATTCAGACAAATGCACACAACTCTGCTGCTCTGTGGGGCCCACACCCGCGGCTTGGCGGGGACAGCACCAGCGGCAGCACCCGCGGCTCGGCGGGGCCCACACCCGCGGCTCGGCGGGGCCAGCACCCGCGGCACTGGCAGCACCCGCGGCTCGGCAGGGCCCACACCCGCGGCTCGGCGGGGCCAGCACCCGCGGCACTGGCAGCACCCGCGGCTCGGCAGGGCCCACACCCGCGGCTCGGCGGGTACAGCACCCGCGGAATCGGCGGGTGGGGGCATTGGCAGGGGCCAGGGCATACATCCAGGGGGTAGAAGCAGCTCACCGGGGCCTATAATGGGGAGGCGGGGAGGGCACTTACCCGATTAGGTCACGGTGGAGAGGGGGCCCACACAGCGCCGGACAGAAGCTCGCCTCCTTCATCTGTGGGACTGAGAAGGCGGTAGCTCCGCCCACAGGTGAAATTCAAACGAGGATGTCTGCGCGCCTTAAAGTGACGGCGCCGCAGATTGCTGCCGAGGACTGCGGTCCCCGGAACTCGGCCGGGGACCGCAGAACTGTAAAGGCGAGTGGGCCCCGGCCAAGGGACAGGAGAACTGACGAGGCCGAGTGGGCCCCCCCGGCTCTCCAGGGCCCCGGCATTTGCCCGGGTTTGCCGGGTGCTGACGCCGGCCCTGGCAACCTGTGCCACCGCTTACAGCCGGGAGCCTGTGGTCACTCTCACAGACTGATTTCTGCACGGAGCACATGCACCTGTGCTGTCTGATGGAGCAGACAGAGCTGCATGTGATGAAGGGGAAAGAAGACAGAAGAGCAGGATTGTGGAGGGCTGAGGGGGGGTTAATAAAGATGGAGTCTCTAATGTGTCTGTGTATTTATTTCTATTAAGGTATTTTTTTTCTGTGTGCTGTTTTTTTTTAACCCTTTATTGGAGATTCTTAATGGCTGGGTCAAACGTGCCTGACATTAAGAATCTCTGACTTAATACTAGCTAGTAAAACAAAGCCAGTATTAACTCATGAATACCCAACAAGCCACCCGGCTTCAGGGCTGTTGGAAGAGTTGGATACAGCGCCAGATGATGGCGCTTCTATGAGAGCGCCATTTTCTGGGGCGGCTGTGGACTGCAATTCGCAGCAGAGGGGCCCAGAAACCTCGGGCTAACCTGTGGTGTAGATTCCAATCCCCAGCTGCCTAGTTGTACCCGGCTGGACACAAAAATGGGGCGAAGCCTACATCGATTGTTTTTTTTTTAATTATTTCATAAAATTCATGAATTAAGTAAAAAAAGGGCTTCCCTATATTTCTAGTTCCTAACCGGGTACAAATAGGCAGCTGGGGGTTGGGGGCAGCCGTACCTGCCTGCTGTACCTGGCTAGCATACAAAAATATGGCGAAGCGCACGTCATTTTTTTTGTAGTTTTTTGGCAAAAAAAATTAAAAATGCTTCCCTGGATTTTCCATTGCCAGTGAAGGTAACACCAAGCAGTGGGGGTTAGCAGCCAGTAGCTGCTTGGATTACCATTAGCTAGCAATACAAAAAATGCAGCGGGAGCCCATAAATATTTTTTTTAATTATTTATTTAAATAACTAAAAACAAAATGGGCTTCCCTGTATTTTGATTGCTGGACATCACAGTGCTGTAAAAATAAATCTTTAAAAAAAATGACGTAGCGCTCCGCGGTATTTTTGATTCTCAGCGCAGATAAAGCAGACAGCTATGGGTTGCCACCCCCATCTGCCTGCCGTTACCTTGGTTGGCAATCAAAATACAGGGAAGCCCATTAATTTTTTCTATTTAAAAAATAGTTAAAAAAAAATGACGTTCGGTCCCCCCATTTTTGATAGCCAGCTAGGGAAAAACAGACGACTGTAGCCTGAAAACCACAGCTGGCAGCTTTACCGTGGTTGGGGATCCAATATGGAGGTCACCGCAGGCTCTTTTTTATAATTATTTTATAAATATTAATAATTACAAAAAAAAAGTAGGGTCCCCCCCAAATTGGATCACCAGCCAAGATAAAGCGGACAGCTGTGGTCTGGTATTCTCAGGGTGGGAAGTTCCATAGTTATTGGCCCTTCACAGCCTAAAAATAGCAGGCTGCAGGCACCCCAGATGTGGCGCATCCACTAGATGCGCCAATCCTGGCGCTTCACCCCAGCTCATCCCGTGCCCTGGTGCAGTGGCAAACGGGGTAATAAATGGGGTTGATACTAGCTGTAAAGTCACCTGACATCAAGCCCAGCAGTTTGTGATGTCATGGCGTCTATCAGATACCCGACATCATAAACTGTCAGTACTAACAAAAAAAATCGACAAAAAAAATTTATTTGAAAAGACACTCCCCAAAAGATTCCCTCTTTCACCAATTTATTGTAAGAAAAAAAATAAGGGGGTCCCACGACGACTTTGGACCATCTAGAATATGGGAGGAGACACTCAGGGAATGTATCACCCATTTTCTAGGAGTGCAGACCCTCCATGTGAGGAGTGTGGGTGCAATGAATCTGCACCCACTCTCCCCGGGTCCACAGCAGCAGAGTCCATGTCATAACGGTTGCTACCAAAGCTGCAATGCCCTGCTCATGAGGTAAGGGCATGCCTAATCAGGAGAACTATTCTACATTTCCGAATATTGGTATTTGCTGATATTATTGCTATTCCACCTACTATATAATGGGGATAGGATCTTGGAGATGGAATACCCCTTTAAGTCCAGTTATCCAGCTGAATGAATACTAAACAACAGAGCTAGCTATTTAGACATGTTTTCTTGTGGCGTATAACGGACTCTTATGTTTGGTAGTCGTTCAGCAGGGCAACTATAAAATCAAATACCTCCATTTGGAAATGTAGTATATAGCTCTCCTGATCAACTATGTTTCTTACCTCATGAGCAGAGCATTGCAGTAATAATAATAATTTATCCATTTATATAGCGCTATTAATTCCATAGCGCTTTGCATACATTGGGAACACTGTCCCCATTGGGGCTCACAATCTAAATTCCCTATCTGTATGTCTTTGGATAGTGGGAGAAAACCAGAGTACTCGGAGGAAACCCACGCAAACACGGGGAGAACATACAAACTCCTTGAAGATGGTGTCCTGGGTGGGAATTGAACCCAGGGCCTCAGCGCTGCAAGACTGCAGTGCTAACCACTGAGCCACTGTGCCGCCCATTTAGTGTAAAGATGTATAACCACCACTCACTGTGTCTGAGCACAGAAAGCTGAGCTGACAGCCGCTCTGTGCATGCGGCAGCGTCTATTGTGAAGGAGAGGGCCGCGGGGGATCAACGCTGCACAGGTACCGTGGGACACCGGGGAACACCGGTGGGGTTATAGGGGGTGACCTGGCAGGGCCTGGGGAGGAGTTTTCTGTCGCATGTGTCATGGCACATGCAAGAGAAATCAGAGGAGTAGGGTGAATGCGGCCGGCATGCTGCTGTGCGCGCGGCCATCTTGGATTTCCGGTAGGGGGTCAGGGGGGGCACTTTGGCGACACCGAGGGACCGGAGGGGACCGGGGAGGAGATTTATCATGTTTGTTCAGGCCAGATGGGAGATAAATAATTTTTTACCAACGCTGTCATTTACTGTAACGTGATCATCACTATACGGTGTATACCGGTGATCACGTGAGCGGGGACTGGAAAAAACGGCCTAAATCATGATCTCCAAGGTCTCAGCTACCCCCTGAAACCCCGGAGATTTTCTAACGCTGGGGGGCGCTATTCACTTATTTCTGCCTGCTGTTTATAAACGGCAGATCAGAATAAGGCTACATTCACACAACCGATCCGTTTTTGCGGTCCGCAAAAAAAGGTTCATTTTTTTTACGGGTGCATCTGTGTGGTATCCGTTTCTGTTCCATATACGGTCAGTATGTCATCTGTGTGCCTTCCGTTTGTTTGCGTACTGCAAAAAAACTGAAGGAGGGAAAATACATAAATTTACCCAGGATCTGTGAAGCCCTGGACCCCCAGGGGTCACAGGTAACAACACACAACACCACACACACACCCCCACCCCAGTGATGCATCAGCAGCCAACAAGTCCTGACCGCCTCCCTCAGGTCTAGCAAGGCACATAAGGGGGCGGAGCCAAGCGGATAGGCAAGCCCTCCGAGGAGTCTGCTGGCCTGAGGCAGGGAAAGGACAAGTGAGTCGAGTGAGGAGAGGAGTAGTGAGAGGAGTAAAAGTGGCGAGCTGAGAGTCAGGGGCCTAGGACAGAGCCTAGGACCCCTTGGAATGGTCAGGCAGGCAGACGGTGGTGGCCGTCTGCAGGAGTCCGGTCAGGGACTGAACTGCGGAACCGTAGGGATCGAGAAGAGGGTGGTGACCCTTCGGACCCAAACCGGGGAGCTAACAAGTCAACCGGTGCACCAGGCAGGGTACTCAGACCCTGTTCTAGCCCAGAAGCAACCGGGCTCAGACAAATCTACTGATTGCGGTCTGGACTTCAAGGGTTAATTCCCACCCAAAGTCCCGATAGACGGCAACAGCCAACCGATTCCGGATAAGAGCCACAGCCAAGGGCCAGAGATCCAAAGGGCCAGCGCCTGCGGGCAAAAGGGCTCCTCCGGTACCCAAAAGCCGGGGAGTGGACTACCGTTGCTGAAGCATAGGAGTCACTATAGCAAATTTAAAGGTGCAGGAGAAAGGCGACATCACCAACCTCACTGGGGACACATGCAGCCGGCTGCGGGCACCGATCTACACCGAACTTGGTTTACCATTGATTCTGTGTGGTTTAATCGTGAGTACACCAGTGCCATCAGGCACCGCGCTGCAAGCGAGCCCCTGCGTCCAGCAACCCCCCGCTCCTGCCACCTGGCACCGGGACCAACAAACTTCGTACCAACGGAAGGGTCAACACCTAGCTGCGACCCACCACCGATCCCAGACGAGCCCCCGCACCCTCACCGCAGCGGTGGTGCCCATAACCTCACCACGACCCGTGGGTGGCATCACGAACTGTTACCGGTCACCGCGGCTCTGGCCGTGAAACCAGTCCACCCCAAACCAAACAACCAAACCCCCCCTTTCCAGAGCGACGTGGCCCACGGTCCGGAGGCGCTCGAGACACCGACAACCCGAGCCCGGATCCGAGCGGATCGGCGGAGAGCAGCCGAGCCCCCAGGGCGGTACAGATCCATAGCTTCAACCTACATGAGGCGGTCACATGTTCACTCCAGTGCCATTTTCTACTGCTTTTCACAGCGTAGAGCGCTCTGGTGATTTTCTTGTCCTTGTACACTTCATATCAGTCTTTTCTGTCATTATAATGGCAGAAAGACACATAATGTCCCACTCTACTGCATTTTGTAATTTTGCACCCTTTGGTGCCTTTCATGTGGCACTAAGGAGTGCTTAGCCTTGTATGTAGCCAAAAAAATGACGTGGGGTTCCCCCTATTTTTGTAGCCAGCTAGGGTAAAGCAGACGGCTGCAGCCTGCAGACCACAGCTGGCAGCTTCACCTTGGCTGGTAATCCAAAACTGAGGGCAGCCCACGCTCTTATTTTAAATTAAATAAATAATTTAAAAAAAAAAAACGTAGGGGTCCCCCCAAAATTGGATCACCAGCAAAGGTAAAGCAGACAGCTGGGGTCTGATATTCTCAGACTAGGGAGGTCCATGGTTATTTGACTCTCCCCAGCCTAAAAATAGCAGGCCGCAGCCACCCCAGAAGTGGCGCATCCATTAGATGCGCCAATCCTGGTGCTTCGCCCCAGCTCATCCCGTGCCCTGGTGCAGTGGCAAACGGGGTAATATATGGGGTTAATACCAGATGTGTAATGTCACCTGGCATCAAGCCCTGGGGTTAGTGATGTCACGTGTCTATCAGATACCCGACATCACCAACCCAGTCAGTAATAAAAAAAAATAGAAGACAAATACATTTTTATTTGAAAAAACACTGCCCAATACATTCCCTCTTTCATCAATTTATTAGAAAGAAAAACAAATCCAGGTCTGCTGTAATCCAAGGGGTTCCCATGATGATCCACACTGTCCTAGTCAATGAAGAGCAGGATGTTCCCCATTGGCTGGGAGAGCAATGCAGTGACCTGAGCTAACATCAATAGCCCAGGTCACTGCAGGGCATGACAAGTGCTGCTGTCAGCGAGGTACATTACCTGCGCTGATCTCCTGCACTGCTCACAGCACCTGTCACTGACTTCAATGACCTTCACAGCCAAGTATCGCGAGCGGCCCGTGACGTCACCGCTAGTCACAGTCTCGGGTCGGAAGCGAGAGAAGGTGATGTGACAAGCGGCGGCCATGGAGGACAGTGACAGTGCTGAGGTCGGGAGAGCGGGACTTCATCACCGCAGGTAAGCCGAGCAGGGCCATCAGTGCCGAGTGCGAGGTGGGCGGAGCCTAGCGGGGTAATGTGTGCAGACTGCCAGGTGGGCGGAGCCTAGTGGGGTAATGTGTGCAGAGTGACAGGTGGGCGGAGCCTAGCGGAGTAATGTGTGCAGAGTGCCAGGTGGGCAGAGCCTAGCGGGACCATGTGTGCAGAGTACCAGGTAGGCGGAGCTTAGCGGGACCATGTGTGCAGAGTGCCAGGTGGGCGGAGCCTAGCGGGACCATGTGTGCAGAGTGCCAGGTGGGCGGAGCCTTGCAGGGTAATGTGTGCAGAGTGCCAGGTGGGCGAAGCCTAGCGGGACCATGTGTGCAGAGTGCCAGGTGGGCGGAGCCTTTCAGGGTAATGTGTGCAGGGTGCCAGGTGGGTGGAGCCTAGTGGTGCCATGTGTGCATAGTGCCAGGTGGGCGGAGCCTTTCAGGGTAATGTGTGCAGGGTGCCAGGTGGGTGGAGCCTAGTGGTGCCATGTGTGCATAGTGCCAGGTGGGCGGAGCCTAGCGGGGTATTGTGTGCAGAGTGCCAGGGGGGCGGAGCCTAGCGGGGTAATGTGTGCAGAGTGCAGGTGGGCGGAGCCTAGCGGGACCATGTGTGCAGAGTGCCAGGTGGGCGGAGCCTAGCGGGGTAATGTGTGCAGAGTGCAGGTGGGTGGAGCCTAGCGGGACCATGTGTGCAGAGTGCCAGGTGGGTGGAGCCTAGCGGGGTAATGTGTGCAGAGTGCCAGGTGGGCGAAGCCTAGCGGAGTAATGTGTGCAGAGTGCCAGGTGGGCGGATCCTAGCGGGACCATGTGTTCAGAGTGCCAGGTGGGCGAGCCTAGCGAGGCCATATGTGCAGAGTCCCAGGTGGGCGGAGCCTAGCGGGGCCATGTGTGCGGGCGGCAGAATGCGAAGTGGGTGGAGCCTAGCGGGGCCATGTGGCGCTGAGGACGTCAGTGTCGTGGACTGCATGGCTGGGGACAGGTGAGTGTGAGTGTGTGTGTGTGTGTGAGTGAGTGTGTGTGTGTGTACATGCCGTGTGCAGGAGGGGGGCGAAGCGAGCTGAGCGGGGAAGTGTCCGCTCCCTGCACACGTAACTAGGATAAATATCAGGTTACTAACCAAAGCACTTTGCTTGGATACCCGATGTTTATCTTGGTTACCAGCTTACCACAGGCTGCCAGCGATGGCTCCTGCACACTAGCTGTAAAAAGCCCTGCTTTTGCTGCTAGAACCGTTCTCGAACGAAACTCGAACTGTCGAGCTTTTGGAAAAAGCTCAAGTTCTAGTTCGATTTAGAACACCCCCCAAAATCACTCGAACCGCGAACTGGAGAACCGCGAACCGCGCTCAACTCTACTCAGGTGTGAAGAGGCGTGACCCAACCAAGCACCAACCCGCCCAGCTCCAGTGGTAACACACATGTACTGTAAGTATCTGTTCAGCCCAACTTGTGAGTGCCCAGAAGCTTTAAAATTTGTAATGTGTACTCTTTTTCCAATAGCCAAAAGTTGAACCGTTACAGAATGTCTTCTTCTGAGAGCGCCCCACAAAGGCGTCAGCGATTGCAGGTAATTTTCAACTACATTTTGGTCTTTAATTTGTTGTCCGCAACTACTACTAAAAAATTGTTACATTTGCATATAGTAGGAGGAAGCTGCAGCACAGGAGCTCTCAGAAGGAGGATGGGGTGGAGAAATGAGTGGAGAAGGCTCACAGGATGTAAGTATATCCACTTGAATCATATCAGAAACATTTCACCACATGTATGTGGCGCCCCTGACCTGGTCAGGCACCACAGAGTATTGCACCCATGCTGGGGCAGTGCTTCCAGGTAATCTCCAAAGGCCAGGATGAGGTATGCACACGCAAACACATAGTGACCATGTCTCCCACACCATTAGAAGGGACCCTTGGGTAGCCAGAAGGGGTTAACTTTCAATTCCCATCAAGGGGTGTGCTCAGAGGCTGGTTGCTAGGAAGCAGGGCAGACAGGAAAGGAAGGAGGAGCAAGCAGTCTGAGGCAGAGTGTTGAGGAGTGTGGAAGGGAGCAGAGGTTCTCTCATGCTAGCCAGGCCCTGCGGAGTGCTGTAGCTGAAAACGGGGGAGAACGGGTATCTGTGGGTCAGCCTGAAAGACACCCAGAGAGAGGTGGCCGAGTAAGGGGATCACTGGTATCCCAGCACGCAAGGGGAGACAGATCCCCAGAGCAGACAGCTAATCATCCAGAGCTACTCAACCTTCAGGTGGGGGTACTTCACGCCCTCACCACCACAACATAGAGTCCCAGCCCAAGCAGCAACCAGGAGGCCCATAAGGGGATAGGGCCAGAAGCCATCCCACCAAGGTCTACGCTGCCAGCAGACGGGCCAGAGAGGGGAGCGGGGGTCAGAAACAGCTTCCCTGGAGGAATCCTACCATACTTCATGTAAGGGGTCCTCACAAACAAAAGGAGTGCAAGGAGGGCGAGTGCACAGCTTCCCTCAGAACGGCCTTCTGGGATTCCTGGTTCCACCTGGTTATCACAGTGTCACCCAGGCATCTCACAGTAACCACCAATCAGTGAGTAAACACGTTAAAAGACTCCCTTGTCTGTGTTTGAGTCATTCTGCGCCTTGTGGTTCCACCCACTCAAAACGGGCCCTGGGGCCAGCCCTACTCTCGGGGGGGCCACACCATCTAACTGCACCTACCAACAACCCCAGGCGTCCCTTAACCTGCAGTGGCGGTCCCCTTACCGCAATACTGAGAGTGGCGTCACGAAAATCCTAAAGAGACGGTTCCCTACCTGTGACCAGACCGTCCCATGGAGTCCCTGAAGGTAACGCACCAGACCGCTGCAGCAGCCTTGGGCTCCACATGTACATAACACAACACGACACATCCCAAAACCAATCACAAGGCGCTACCATTACCATACGATGCATCACAGCACATACATGCCTGCACAACACATATCAAAAAGTTCATGACATGACAATAGGTCTTGCTGTAGCTAATGTTTTGATTTTATTTTCAGGTTGCACTTCCTGTCCGCTGTAGAGATCCTCCAAGCGGCTCTCGGCGGCGTCGAGAGCGCGGCGGTGGCCGCCAGCATGTGAGTTTCTTTGTTTTTTAAAAATATTTGTTATTTTTGGAGGCATTGACAATTTTGAAAATGCATTATTACTTAAATGATGGTTTTAAATTTAAATTTTTTGTCCATTTCACAGGTTTGACAGTGGAGGCAGGACGAGGAATCTGATGGGGAGGAATCGGGAATAGAACAAAAACCAAAGCACGTAAGTAAACTAGTTCACAAAAAGTCGTCCGATTCCCTATTTTATGGTTAACTTTGTGTCTCTATCTATTTGCAGTTAAACGTCTGACAATCCGGTGGCGGTCCCTACGTGATCACTTCAGGAGGGACTACAACAAAGAGATGCAGGCTCCCAGTGGATTCGCAGGATGCAAGGGCACCCAATACAAATATGCCAGAGCCCTTGCATTCCTGAGAAGTACCAAGGTTCCAAGAAGGTTATTACACTGTCTTTTCTTGAATTTGTAATGTAGTTATGCTTAACATATTTTTACACCAGCATGCTACTAAAAAGTTGAACAAATTTTAATAGATGTCTTTTTGTTTTCTCCCACAGAACATTAACGAAAACCATGGACCCTGCATCAGTCCAGCACCCTCCTGGAGTGATTCCTGAAGTGACCGTCACCGGTGACCCCTCCAAAAGGTTCTGTGATCCCTCTGCTTCTGCTCTCTCCCTTCCACCTCTACTTCTGATGCCGCCCTCCCTTCCACCTCTACTTCTGATCCCGCACGCTCTTCCATGCCATCTTTCCCATCTTACCCATCATGCCCAGCAGCATACTGGCAGACCTCATTACATGAGGCTGGTCAGCGAGTAGATGTTCCCTTATCCAACCCCTCTAATGCTCCTGACACTCGAACAGCATTTGGTTCAGTGCAACAGCGCCAGAGGGGACAGGATAGGGTCGAATTCTTAACATCTGAATGCATCCATCCATAGCTTTATTAAAGTATTATCTGACCAAATTATTGCTGGCTTCAACCTGATAAAACATAGTTTACAGGAGTTGACCAGCTAGATGGATCAGATGCTTTCAGCTGTAAGACAAACACCTAGCCAGCATTATTTTCATTCTATAATCAGACAGCTGGAAAACCTACCATCTGAGCAGCAAATACATGTGATGAGGGCTTTCCAGAATGTTATTATGCTACTTAATCTACTTCCCCCTCTCACCACTGCACCACCTCAGCCCACAGGCCCTCCTCCTCCACCCCCTACCCTGATGCATCCCCCTGCCCTGATGCATCACCCTGCCCCAATTCAGCCCCCTGCCCCGATTCATCCCCCTGTCCATTACCAGCCCCCTGCCCATTATTACCACTCTTCAATACCCACCCAGCACACAATCCCTTCCCAGCATACTTGCTCTTTCCAAACATCCCTTCATTCCCCGTCTCCACATGTCATGCCTATCCCAACTCCATGCCCTTCCTCACTGTCTTCTACACTTACACTCCATTCCCCGTACTAGCATTCTGCTTCTTCACCCTTCTTAATCTAAACCCACCCATCTTTTGCAATACCCACCTTTACATCTTCCGTCCCTCAGCCATCTCCCAGCCCTCAGCCATCTCCCAGCCCTCAGCCATCTCCCAGCCCTCAGCCATCTTCTGTCCCAACCCCTTTTCTTCCAACAACTTCTCTTAGTGTTTTCACACCCTCACCTTGTTTAACTATAACCTAACCTTCCCTTCCCCATCCTCTCTTAATACACCACATGTTGAAGGGGTCAGTCCTGCGAGCACCTCCAGCGATATCTCCACCCCACATAGATACATTAATTTGTAATAGTTTTTAAATTTGTTTTGGAATTTAATAAATTCTGTTTTATTTAATTTATATTTTGTCTCTTTTTTAATGAAGTAACACAGTTTGTTAACAATTGGTTTTATTTATATTTTTAAAGTGTGTTTTTCATAAAAGGTTTACAAAAACAATATACCAAAATTTAGGTTACAAACACAGAAGACAAAACACATAATTAGAAATTGTTCAAAATCTGAAAGTCTAATTAGTGAAATTTTACTAATATGAATACATCATAAAGATTAAAGCATGAAAACAATTGTACAAAAATAACCTAATGAAAGAAAAGAACATCAGATCATTGTGTCCTGCCACTCCAGAGTCCCTACTTCAGAGATAAAATAAGCAGCATATTGGTTGCGGATTGCAATTACTTCCCTAGTGCTGCGGAAGTTTATGTTGGTTAATTGTGGCAGATTACTATTGGACAGTTCATCGTCAACAGGAATTACACCATTGGTTAAAAGATAGTTATGTAACACCACAAAGGCTTTAATGATTTCATCCACGGTTTCTACTTTAACATTTATGGCTGTTTCCATAATTCTCCATTTAGCCGTAAGGAGTCCAAATGCGCACTCCACCGTGCGCCGTGCACTACTTAATCAGTCATTAAAGATTCTCTTTTTGTGTGTCAACCCACGACTGGAATATGGTTTTAGTAGGTGTTTGTCCATTTGAAACGCCTCGTCACCAAGGCAGACAAAAGGCAGGGGTGGACCAGAAGTTTTTGGATGTGGTCTGGGTGGTGGGAAGCAGAATTTGTCTCCATAGAGATTGCGGCCCATGGCAGAGGTTTTCAAAACCTGGGAGTCGTTCGCTCTTCATTCTGGTCTAATATCCACTGATAAGAATTTATACTTTGCATCGGCAATCCCTATGAGGACTACAGAAAAGTATTTCTTATAATTGAAGTATTCAGGTCTGCCATCCACCGCACCACAGCAATTCGGGAAGTCACAGATTTCATGAAACTAGCCAGCCAAAGTTGTTCCGTTGGTTGTGGAATATATTCTTCATTTAAGGAATCCCATAATGCAAGTTGCGCTCACAATGCCAGAAATAGTTGATATTTCGACAAGGTACTGGTAATGTAATGAAGAATAAGACTCCCCTGTCGCCAAAAATCTGTAAAATAAAAACATAAAAATTAATTACCACTTCCAAAAGTACAACCGTTGCATCACATGATAGGTAGCACAATACAATTGGCTTACCTGAGAGTTATCATGAGACGCTCTGCAGGAGTAATTGCCAGCCGGCAAAAGGTGTTGCTGCGACGTATGAGAGGCTGGAGCTCTACCAAGTGGTCAAACAACGCCGCAGACATTCTGACGTATCTGAAAAATTTGTCCGAGTGGCTCCTTAGGTCTAAATATAGTGTTGTAAAACTGACAAGTGGGAATGCATGTCTGACATCTCTGATGTTCTACAAAACTTTGAGAAATCAACCAAGAAGGTGGGCGGTGATGACACTATAATCAGCGTAACCATCCTTCTTCTATGTTGACACAAACACCCGCTGTTCACAATTAAAAAGGAAGCTTTACATGTTGACCAGGTGGAGATGGAGGAAAATAAACAGGGTGGTAGTACTCAACCCAGTCTAATCTCTTCTTCTCAGTGCTGATTTGGTGATAATGAGGAGGAGGAAGCAGAGGAGGAGGAGGAGGAGGAACAGGTGATGGTTGCCTGTGCTACAGAGAGTGCTACCCACATCAGCTTCATCCCGTCTGTTCAGCATGGATGGACTGAAGAGGAGGAGGAGAAAGAGGAGGAGATGGAATGTTGCGGTGACAGGGACGTCTTGCCTGTTGTGAATCTGGCATGCTTTATGTCCCGCTGCCTTTTGTGACCCTAGCGTTTTACGTATTTGGGTCAACATTGATTATTGGCTGTTCACCCTCCTTTACCCACGCTACAAGGGATACTTTCCATCTCTCTTTCCTGCAGTGGAAATGGTAAGTTAGTGCAGTACCAGAAGGCCCACATGGAATAATTAGTACAACAATCATCTAACAATGCTGGCAGCAGAGGTCATAGTTCCTTTGGCAACCAAGGTGGAAAGACTAGGGAAATACAGACCAGGTCCAACAGAGGAAGGGAAACACTATCAAAGGTCTGGGAGAGTTTCATTAGGCCCTACCAGCACTCTGGTCCTGATGAATGGGATAGTCTGACAAGGAAGGCAAGTTTTGGAATATGGGGGAGGAGTACCTAGCTGATTGTAACAGTATTAGAGCGGGTTTTTCTGTGATGGCGGAATAATAACTGATAGGTGCATCCTCCTGTCAACTGAAAATGCTGACAGCTTGACTCTTATCAAAATAAACAAGGCCTGAATTGGCTGGACTGTTCTCAACCTCAATGCACGAGAGCAAAAGCAAATTAAAATGTTCTTTTTTTCTGATGTATTGCCATGCACCTGTTTCACCCCAAAAAATGATATAAGGTTTATGGTTTCTTGTTTTTATTACCTCACTCAATATTTTTAGAGGGTTATCAAGCTGCCCTTCCTCCAAGTTTTTGGAGTGACATCAGGCAGCCCTAGTTGCAAATTTTAAAAGGAAACAGGCGGCCCTCACTTAAAATTTTTAGAAGATCATCAGGTGGCCCTTGCTCCAAATTTTTATAGTGTTATCAGGCGGCCCTTACTCCATATTTTTAGAGGGTCATTACGTGGCACTCACTCCAACTTAAAGAGGGTAAACAAGCAATTTTAAAAGGGTTATTAAGTGGTTTTTACTGAAAATGTTTAGAGGGTCATAAAGTGGCCCTTGCTCCAAATTCTTAGTGGTCATTAGGTGGCTCTTATTCCAAATTTTAAGATGGTAAACAGTGGCCTTCTCTCAAAATATTTTCAGGCAGGCCTCACTCCAAATTTTAAAGGGTCATCACTCAGGTAGCCAGCCCTTGGTCCAAATTTTTAGACTGTCATCAGGAGGACTTCGCTCAAAATTTTTTGATGGTAAACAGGCGGCCTTCGCTCAACATTTTTTGAGGGTTATCAGGCTGTCCTTGCTCCATATATTTAGAAGGTAAATAAGCATCCTTCACTGAAAATGTTTAGAGGGTCATCTGGCGACTTTTGCTCAATTTTTTTGATGGCTCACATGCAACATTTTTGTAAGGTCATCAGGCGGCCCTTGCTCTTTATTTTTAGAGGGTCATTAGGCAGGCTTTTCTTAAACTTTCAAGAAGGTAAGCAAACAACCCTTGCTTTGCTCCAAATCTTTAGAGGTTCATCAGGAGCCTGTGCTCAAAATTTTTTGAAAGTACAGTATATAGACAGCTTTCGCTCAACATTTTTAGAAGGTCATCAAGTGGCCCTAGCTCTAAATGTTTAGAGGGTCATCAGGCAGCGCTGATCTCAAATTGTAAAACTCTAAACAGGCAGCCTGTTCTCAAAGTTTTAAGATGGTAAACAGGCAGCCCTCACTCAAAATTTTAAGAGAAGAAATAAGCGACCCTCACTCAAAATATTTAGAGGATAATTAGGTGACTCATGCTCAAAATTTTAAGAGGGTAAAGAGGAAGCCTTCACTGAAAATTTTTAGAGGGAAATCCAGTGGCCCTCACTCAAAATTTTTAGAAGGTCATCAGGCTGCCCTTGCTCCATATATCTTGAGGGTCATCATGCAGCCCTCACTACCAAGTTTTAGAAGGTCATCACGAGGCCTGCATTCAGAATTATTAGATGGTAAACAAGTGACCCTCACTCAACATTTTTAAAAGGTCATCAAGCTGCTCTTGCTCTATATTTTGAGATTCATCAGGCAGGTCTCACTTCAAGTTTTAAGAAACAAAACAGGTGTCGTTTGCTCAAAATTTAGGGGGCCATCAGGCGGCCCTTGCTCCAAATTTTTAGATGTAAACAAGCAGTCCGTGCTCCAAAGTTTTAGAGGTTCATCAGGAGGTCTGTGCTAAAAAAGTTTAGATGGTAAACAGGCGGCCTTTACTCAACATTTGTAGAGGGTCATCAAGCAGCCCTTGCCTCACAATTTTAGAGGGTCATCAGGCAGCTCTCATCTCAAATTGTAGAAATGTAAACAGGCAGCCTGTGCTCAAAGTTTTAAGATGGTAAACAAGCGGACCTCACTCAAAAGTTTACAAAAGTAAGCAGGTGGACCTTGCTTGAAATTTTTAGAGGAGCATCAGGTGACCTTTGCTTAAAATTGTAAGATAGTAAACAGGTAGCCCTCAACATTTTTAGAGGATCATTAGGTGACCCTTGCTCCAAATTTTCAGAGGGTAAAGAGGAAGCCCTCGCTCAACATTTTAGAGGAAATCAGGGGGCCCTTGCTCAAAATTTTTTGAAAGGTAGACAGGTAACCCTCGCTCCATATTTTAGAGTGTCCTCAGGTAACCCTCACTCTCAATTTTTAGAGGGTCGTCATGAGGCCTGCATTCAAAATTTTTAGATGGTAAACAGGTAGCTCTAGCTCAACATTTTAAGAGTCACCAAGCTGCTCTTGCTTCATATTTTTAAAGAGTCACCAGACAGCCCTCACCCAAACTTTAAGAGGGAAAATAGGCATCCTTTGCTCAAAATTTTTAGGGGGTAATCAGTAGAGATGAGAAAGCCTGTTTGGTTCGCATTCGCCAATTTCAGATTCGGCATGAGCCTTGACCAGTTTGTTTGGTCTCGGCTTACCCAACGTTTTGCTCAAACGTCAGCAATGTCCAGTAAATGTTTGTTTTCAGAAAACCCGCTCCCGGCCATATCAGCCATGTAAAGTATTTAACATGGCTGTGATTGGCCAGGGAAATCACTGTAAAAAAAGGAAGCAAAAGGGTTAAAGCATGATATACTTACTGAGTCTTCCTGCAATCCTCTGATTAGCCCTACCACTAATCTCATTTAGTTCAGAGGAATACTTATGCTTGAAACATTAATATGGCTCTGCCGAAACTTTTTTAAACATAAGTTTTTTCCTCCCATTGAATTCAATGGTGTTCAGATATGTTTGTTGAACTGTTTGTTGAACTGTTCGGCGAACACCGGGAAAGTTGGTAAACCTGAACCGAACCTTGAAAAGTTTGCTCATCTCTAAGGCTATGTGCGCACTTACCGGATTTTGCCGCGGATTTTCCGCGGATTTGCTGCCTGTTTCGCTGCAGAAAATGTTCATAACATCTCTGCAGTGAATCACCAGCAAATCCTATGGAGAAAAAAAATCCTGTGCGCACTGGGCGGAATTTGACAGCTGCATGTTTTGCTGCGGGAATCCCGCAGCAAAAACAAGTTCATGTCACTTCTTTTCCGCACATCGCTGCGGGACTTCACTCCATTGACTCCAATGTTAATCATGAAATCCCGCAGGGAATAACGCAGGCAGCAAATTCTGTGCGGTTCACTGCGTTTTCCTGCGTTATTCCCTGCGGTATTTCGCGGTTTACCTCTGGTAATGTACATCGCCTGTCTGCGGTTTTGCAGGGAAGTGATGTCATTACAGGAAGAGGAAGCCGTGCAGAGAGTAAACACACACACATCACAGACACAGAACACATCACAGACATAGAACACATAGACATAGACACATAGAACACACATAGAAAGAAAACGGAAATATAGAAAACAAAGAACGTGGGCTCCACTGCATATTTACCTTCCAGCCGAGGTAAGCACACAGCGGCGGCCCAGTATTCTCAGGCTGGGGAGGGAGAGGGGCAGGGTTAATGTCCCCCGCCTCACTCCCCCTCCGGCAGCCGAGAATATTAGCCGCAGCTGCCCCGGCACTGTCGCATTCATTATGCGGCAGCACCGGCGTGTCCTCGGCTCTTCTTGCCACCGTGTAGCAGTGGCAGCAAGGTAATACAAGGGGTTAATGATGGTGGGGGACCACCGCCATTAACTCCAGGCTTGATCATGGCAGCGTCTATGTGACAGCTGACATGATCAACCCGTAAGTAAAGTGAAAAAAAACACAGACACCGAAAAATCCTTTATTTTAAATAAAACAAACAAGCCTCGTTCACCCTTTTATTAACCCCTCCCGCACCAAAGCTCCGGCGTAATCCACCGCTCCGGCGTAATCCACAGGTGCTGCGCTGCTTCCATCCAGCCGCGACTGTCACAGACACAGCGCTGAATGAAAGCAGCAGACAGCAGAGGTAATTACCGGTTATTTCCCACGGCCGGTAATGTGAACTCACTGCTGACCGTGGGAAATGCAGCGATCTGTCATCTATCTATCTATCCCTCTGTCTGTCTATCTATCTATCTATCCCTCTATCTATTCTTCTGTCTATCTACTATCTCAGGATTAAATGACTTTTTTTTTTTTTTTTTCTTTTTTCTTCAATGTGCTTTATTGCATTGAATGCAATAAAGCACATCCCAACCCGCACGCGGCAAAACCGCGGCAATACCGCGAATAATACTGCAGTAAAACCGCAGCAATCCGCGGCAAACCGCATGCGGTTTTCGGGTGCGGTTTCCCCGCGGTTTTTTACCGCGGGTGCGGTAATCTTTGAGAGCATGCGGAATTTTCTCAAGAAAATTCCATTTCCCAGTGCGCACAAGGCCTAACTGTGAGAACATTCAGCAGCTTTCTGGGAATCAGAGATGTATCCAGCTGTCTTCCCCATGCTGTTCCCATTCCATTACAGCACTGTTTCCACCCATATCAGTGATTTCTAGGCCCCCCTCAGACCTCCCAGGGAGTCTGTCAGAAAAATGCTAGTTGCCCATTAACTTCCATTATGCTTATTACTTGAAACTAGCCCTTGAGCATTAGAATTTGCTCAGCTCCAGTAATGAGCACACAAGCAATTTAGTGCTTGCCCATGATTAGTTGATACAGAGATTTCTTTGATTTGTCTATTATGAAAAATAGTATTTTTGCTTAGGGTACCGTCTCACTAAACGACGTACCATCAATTCCGACCACGATATGACCTGATCAGGATCACTGGTGCGTCGCTACATGGTCGCTGGTGAGCTGTCAATCAGGCAGATCTCACCAGCGACCAGCCACCGGCCACCAGTGACTCGTGTAACGATGCTGCATTTGGTAACCAGAGTAAATATCGGGTAACTAAGCAAAGCACTTTGCTTAGTTACCCGATATTTACCCTGGTTACCAGCGTACACTGCTTAGCGCTGGCTCCCTGCACACGTAGCCAGGGTACACATCGAGTTACTAAGCAAAGCACTTTGCTTAGTTACCCAATATTTACCCTGGCTATGTGTGCAGGGAGCCAGCGCTAAGCGGTGTATGCTGGTAACCAGGGTAAATATCGGGTAAGTAAGCAAAGAGCTTTGCTTGGTTACCTGATATTTACCCTGGTTACCAGCATACACCGCTTAGCGCTGGCTCCCTGCACACATAGCCAGGTACACATCGGTTTACTAAGCAAACTGCTTTGCTCAATTACCTGATATTTACGCTGGCTATGTGTGTAGGGAACTAGCGCTAAGTGGTGTATGCTGGAAACCAGGGTAAATATTGGGTAACCAAGGAAAGCGCTTTGCTTAGTTACCAGATATTTTCCCTGGTTACCAGCGTACACTGCTTACACAGAGTCGGTGCTTGTTGGTCTCCCGCAGTCAAACATGCCGATGTGTGCTGCACAGTGGGAGACCAACAAGCAAAAAATGAACCAGAACAGTGTGTGTAACGATCAGCGATTTCAGAGCAGGGGTCAGGTCACTGCTTAGTGTCACACATAGCGAGATCGCTGATGAGGTCACTGGTACGTCACAAAACCTGTCACTCAGCAGCGATCTCACTATGTGAGATGTACCCCTTACTAGCAATGTTAGTTTAACCTTCAGTAGCTTTATGATTAGTTAACTTAGCAGCAAGTGAGATCAAGTCTACTCTACTTCCCACTGTGATTAGCAGCTTCTGTCTATAGAAATGTACACTGAAAGTCTGGGATTGGTGGGTGAGCTTTTACAGCTCTGCTACATGCTAAACCTAAAATCTTTGATTGAGTCAGAATAGCTGCAGCCAGTTATCTAAGTAATACATAGTTGGATTCAGGATCTCTTTGTCTACATCATGCTGCTCGCAGAAGAGGTAGAAAAAACATGCTTAAAGATTCCCTTTAATTAACACATCTTTTATAGTAAATGTTCTACTGACCACCTGTTTAATGAATAATTAGACTTACTTGTGGCTAAATTCTTGTAAATAAGTTGTCCAGTCTTAATCCACTTGTCTGGAGGAACTTTATGGGACTACAGACTTGTGAATCCTCACAATTTGTGCTTTGTGCACTGTGAGGATTCTCCAGATTCAGCAACTGCAATTATGTGATATGCATACTCCCGACCAGAATCTGACAAGACTGTTTTATACTCGTTTAATGCACAAGGCTAGAAACAGTCTAGTTTGATTTTGGGCAGGAGTATGGAGTCACTTGACCGCTGCTTCAGCCCAAAGAATCCTCACTGCATGCAGTGTGCATGTTGAGAGGATTCACAATTCTACAGTTATATAGAGTGCCTACAGATGTGAATTTAAACCAGACAACTTCTTTGATTAAAAATTTGTAGTAAAAAAATTATCTTTGCTCCTAAAATTTCCATTGGGGGGGTATTAATTTTTCCAATATGGTCTTGACTGAATTTTGTAGGCAAAATTACAATACAATTTTGGGTGTACTAAATAAAGAATCTTGTTTGCAATCAATGGCCCATATTTGTAGGAGTATTTTATAGAATGGTATCCCATAGAAAATGTTAATTCTGAAAGGAAACTAAAGGTTTAATGACAAATCTGTAGAGGTGTACTAATTTATACTGAGCACTCCATGTGTGTGTGTGTGTGTGTGTGTGTGTGTGTGTGTGTGTGTGTTTATACACATATACATACAGTACATACCAAAGGTTTGGACACACCTTCTCATTCAAAGAGTTTTCTTTATTGTCATGACTTTGAAAATTGTAGATTTACATTGAAGGCATCAAAACTATGAATTAACACATGTGGAATGAAATACTTAACAAAAAAGTGTGAAAGAACTGAAAATATGTCTTATATTCTAGGTTTTTCAAAGTAGCCACCTTTTGCTTTGATTAGTGCTTTGCACACTCTAGGCATTATCTTGATGACCTTCAAAAGGTAGTCACCGGAAATGGTCTTCCAACAGTCTTGAAGGAGTTCCCAGAGATGCTTAGCATTTGTTGGCCCTTTTGCCTTCACTCTGCGGTCCAGCTCACCCCAAACCATCTCGATTGGGTTCAGGTCTGGTGACTGTGGAGGCCAGGTCATCTGGCGTAGCACCCCTTCACTCTCCTTCTTAGTCAAATAGCCCTTACACAGCCTGGAGGTGTGCTTGGAGTCATTGTCCTGTTCAAAAAGAAATGATGGTCCAACTAAACACAAACCAGATGGAATAGCATGCCGCTGCAAGATGCTGTGGTAGCCATGCTGGTTCAGTATACCTTCAATTTTGAATAAATCCCCAACAGTGTCACCAGCAAAGCACCCCCACACCATCACACCTCCTCCTCCATGCTTCACAGTGAGAACCAGGCATGTAGAGTGCATCCGTTCACCTTTTCTGCGTCGCATAAAGACACGGTGGTTGGATCCAAAGATCTCAAATTTGGACTCATTAGACCAAAGCACTGATTTACACTGGTCTACTGTCCATTCCTTGTGTTCTTTAGCCCAAACAATTCTATTCTGCTTGTTGTTTGTCCTCAGCAGTGGTTTCCTAGCAGCTATTTTACCATGAAGGCCTGCTGCACAAAGTCTCCTCTTAACAGTTGTTCTAGAGATGTGTCTGCTGCTAGAACTCTGTGTGGCATTGACCTGGTCTCTAATCTGAGCTACTGTTAACCTGCGATTTCTGAGGCTGGTGACTCGGATGAACTTATCCTTCGCAGCAGAGGTGACTCTTGGTCTTTCTTTCCTGGGGCGGTCCTCATGTGAGCCAGTTTCTTTGTAGCATTTGATGGTTTTTGCCACTGCACTTGGGGACACTTTCAAAGTTTTCCCAATTTATTGGACTGACTGACCTTCATTTTTTAAAGTAATGATGGCCACTCATTTTTCTTTACTTATCTGCTTTTTTCTTGCCATAATACAAATTCTAACATTCTATTCAGCAGGACTATCAGCTGTGTATCCACCAGACTTCTGCACAACACAACTGATGGTCCCGTCCCCATTTATAAGGCAAGAAATCCCACTTATTAAACCTGACAGGGCACACCTGTGAAGTGAAAACCATTCCCGGTGACTACCTCTTGAAGCTCATCAAGAGAATGCGAAGAGTGTGCAAAGCAGTAGTCAAAGCAAAAGGTGGCTACGTTGAAGAAATTGAATATAAGACATATTATCAGTTGTTTCACAATTTTTTGCTAAGTGTTTCATTCCACATGTGATAATTCATAGTTTTGATGCCATGAATGTGAATCTACAATTTTCAGAGTCATGAAAATAAAGAAAACCCTTTGAATGAGAAGATGTGTCCAAACCTTTGGTCTGTACTGTACATATATATATATATATATATATATATATATATATATGTCCAACAATGTAGACCAGCTCACTCTTGTGAATCACCTGGAACCTCAGCTGACCTGGTTAACTCCGTTGTGCCCGGATCAGGATCTAGGAGTCCATCCATACAAATGTGAACAACGACAAAGCAGAGTCCAGAAATAACGTGAGCAATCCAGGATGCTGTTAAAATTTTCTTTCATTTTATTCATAGATCCATTAAAATACAGTGGTCCAAGCAATTCAGAACAGCATTATCACAGGAAAATAGCGCAGATAGGACTACGCGTTTCAGCGGTAAAATCCGCCTTCTTCACGGTCCAGAATCACCGTATATATATATATTTCTGGATTGAAAAGAGGTTTATTGTACTAACAAAAAATGTACAATCCGCATTTTAACAAAATTTGACCGGTGCAAAAGTATGGGCGCCTCAACATAAAAGTAACATTAATATTTTGTAGATCCTCCTTTTACAAAAATAACAGCCTCTATTAGCTTCCTGTACCTTTAAATGAGTTCCTGGATCCTGGATGAAGGTATATTTGACCATTCCTGTTTACAAAACAATTCCAGTTAAGTTTGATGGTCGCCGAGCATGGACAGCACACTTCAAATCATCTCACAGATGTTCAATGATATTCAGGTCTGGGGACTGGGATGGCCATTCCAGAACATTGTAATTGTTCCTCTGCTTGAATGCCTGAGTAGATTTGGAGGGTTGTTTTGGATCATTGTCTTGCTGAAATATCCATCCCCTGCGTAACTTCAACTTCGTCACTGATTCTTGCACATTATTGTCAAGAATCTGCTGATACTGAGTTGAATCCATGAGACCCTCAACTTTAACAGGATTACCGGTGCCGGCATTGGCCACACAGCCCCAAAGCATGATGGAACCTCCACCAAATTTTACTGTGGGTAGCAAGTGCTTTTCTTGGAATGCCGTGTTTTTTTGCCTCCATGCATAACACCTTTTTGTATGACCAAACAACTCAATCTTTGTTTCATCAGTCCACAGGACCTTCTTCCAAAATGTAACTGGCTTGTCCAAATGTGCTTTGGCATACCTCAGGCGACTCTGTTTGTGGCGTGCTTGCAGAAACGTCTTCTTTCACATCACTCTCCTATAGAGCTTCTCCTTGTGCAAAGTGCACTGTATTGTTGACCGATGCACATTGATACCATCTGCAGCAAGATGATGCTGCAGGTCTTTGGAGGTGGTCTGTGGATTGTCCTTGACTGTTCTCACCATTCTTCTTCTCTGCCTTTCTGATATTTTTCTTGGCCTGCCACTTCTGGGCTTAACAAGAACTGTACTTCCATTTCCTTACTATCTTCCTCACAGTGGAAACTGACAGTTTAAATCTCTGAGACAATTTTTTGTATCCTTCCCCTGAACAACTATATTGAATTATGTTTGTTTTCAGATCGTTTGAGAGTTGTTTTGAGGAGCCATTGATGCCACTCTTCATATGAGATTCAAATAGGAGAACAACTTGCAAGTTCAAAAAAGAGAAGAAACTTCAGCTCTCCCCTCTTCACTCCCAAGTCTTACCTCTGGTGCACGGAAACACCCTGACCTGGGTGAGAACACATGAAGAAAAGGAGAAATTCCAGCAACTCCAAGAGAAAGTAGATTTTCTTTAAAAGCAGATTCTTTATTGATGATAAAAATATTCCATCCAAGCAAGACAAAAATAGAAAGGCAAGACAGAGGAGCTGTTTCCTACGCGTTTCAACCTAAATAGGTCTTAACCATGATTAAGACCTATTTAGGTTGAAACGCGTAGGAAACAGCTCCTCTGTCTTGCCTTTCTATTTTTGTCTTGCTTGGATGGAATATTTTTATCATCAATAAAGAATCTGCTTTTAAAGAAAATCTACTTTCTCCTGGAGTTGCTGGAATTTCTCCTTTTCAACAACTTGCAAGTGGCCACCTTAAATACCTTTTCTCATGATTGGATACACCTGCCTATGAAGTTCAAAGCTCAATGAGGTTACAAAACCAATTTAGTGCTTTAGTAAGTCAGTAAAAAGTAGTTAGGTGTGTTCGAATCAAGAAATTGATAAGGGTGCCCATACTTCTGCACCGGTTAAATTTTGTTTAAATGCGGATTGCACATTTTCTGTAAGTACAATAAACCTCATTTCAATCCAGAAATATTACTCAGTCCATCAGTTATTAGATATATGAAACTGAAATAGCTGTTGCAAAAACCCAAATTGTTATAAAAAAAAAAGGTTAACATTAATAGGGGTGCCCAAACTTTTTCATATGACTGTATATACTAGCTGTACTACCCGGCTTCGCCCGGGTTAATAACTGCTGTTAACAAAATAGAATGTATTAACAAAAAATGTATTCTGCACACAAAAACCACAAAACAAAATAGATAGAAATGTAATTATTAAATTGTTGCCTATATTAACCAATCAGAGATCAGATTAATTAACTGTAGAAAAATAGAAGCTAAGCTGTGATTGGTTGCTATTGGCAGCCTGATAAATCTCCAGGCAACAGAAAGCCTCCCCCCTGACAGTATATATTAGCTCACACATACACATAATAGACAGGTCATGTGACTGACAGCTGCCGTATTTCCTATGTGGTACATTTGTTGTTCTTGTAGTTTGGCTGCTTATTAATCAGATTTTTATTTTTGAAGGATAATACCAGACTTGTGTGTGTTTTAGGGCGATTATGTGGCGAGGTTGGTGTATGTGTGGTGAGATGTGTGCTGAGGGGGGTATATGTGTTCAAGCACGTGGTAGTGTGTGGTGCATTTTGTGTATGTGTTCATATCCCCGAGTGTGGTGAGTATCCCATGTCGGGGCCCCACGTTAGCAACTGTACGGTATATACTCTTTGGCGCCATCGCTCTCATTCTTTAAGTCCCCCTTGTTCACATCTGCCAGCTGTCAATTTGCCCCCAACACTTTTCGTTTGACTTTTTCCCCATTATGTAGATAGGGGCAAAATTGATTGGTAAATTGGAACGCGCTGGGTTAAAATTTCGCCTCACAACATAGCAACCGGCGCTGCCCGGGATAGTAACTGTCTCTCTGTTTCTCTCCCATTCTCTGTCTGTCTTCCCCTCTGTATATATCTCTCTGTCTCTCTCTATATCTCTTTGTCTGTCTCTTTCCCTGTCTATCTCTGACTGTCTCTGTCTATTTCCCTTTCTGTCTATCTTTTTCCCTGTCTGTCTGTCTATCTCTGTCACTTTCCCTGTCTGTCTCTTTCCCTGTCTGTCTCTTTCCCTCTCTTTCCCTGTCTGTCTCTTTCACTGTCTGTCTCTTTCCCTCTCTTTCCCTGTCTGTCTCTTTCCCTGTGTCTCTCTTTTTGTCTGTCTCTTTACCTGTCTGTGTCTGTCTCTTAACATGTCTCTCTCTTTCCCTTTCTTTCCCTGTCTGTCTCTTTCCCTGTCAGTCTGTCTCTTTGTCTGTCTCTTTGTGTCTGTCTCTTACCTTGTCTATGTCTGTTTCTTACCCTGTCTGTGTCTGCCTCTTTCCCTGTCTGTGTCTGTCTCTTCCCTGGCTGCATTGTGACATGCCAACATTCCATATAAGGGCGTGGTCGCGCATTCTTCTGAAATTCTGGCTGCACTGTGGCTCCCAGCTCCATTCGCTTTAATGGAGTCAGGTTTGTTGGTGAATAACTGTAAAGAGCGGGGTTAAAATTTCCCCTCAAAACATAGCCTATGACGCTCTCGGGGTCCAGAAGTGTGAGTGTGCAAAATTTTGTGGCTGTAGCTGCGACGGTGCAGATGCCAATCCCGGACATACATACACACATACACACATTCAGCTTTATATATATTATATATATATATATATATATATATATATATATATATATATATATATATATACACTGTATATATACATATACACATATCTACGTAAAATGTGCTCTACATGCAATTAAATGCATTTCATCTTAATTACATACTGGTTTATGGTCATGCTGTTTATTTTAAAATTGTGTCAACAGTTTGCATATAGCTTCTTGTATTTTACAAAAAATAGCAATATATAAATAAAGAATAAGTATAAAAATCCTTAGTAAGCTAAAAGAAATAAGAAATATAACCTGGTAAATGGATATTTAGATGCAGAAAAATATGACTCTCAAATTTCTTCATTTATCAACTCTCCCAGCTGCAAAACTGGGGCAAACAGCACTAAATCTATCTTCTAAAGGCATCCCAATTGAAATCAATGAGATGTTATATACAGTGCAGTATTTTCCTCCTCACTGTGGAAGACATTGATAAATGATGGCACTATAGAGTTTCACAGCCTTCCTCAACAGACTGTGAAACTGCATTCCTATTGCTGCTTATATTGTATGTTGTAGAAAATGAACCTAAATCTTGTTTAGTATTGAGATGGTGTTTTCGTGCTTTGTCCAGGGAAATTAGCTGGAAATTAAATTGCTTGAGGTTGAAGAGTCACACAGACAAGCTCTAGAGTCTAGAAATATTATGAAAAAGTTTTGCTTTTCATATACAGTCGTGGCCAAAAGTGTTAACACCCTTGAAATTGTTCCAGAAAATGAAACATTTCTCCAGGAAAGTTATTGCAATTACATATGTTTTGTTATACACATGTTTATTTCCTTTGGTGTATATTGGAACAACACAAAAAAACAGAGAAAAAAAGGAAATTGGACATAATTTTTCACACAAAACCCCCAAAATGGGAGGGACAAATATGTTGACACCTTTCCAAAATTGTCGGTAAGTAACTTTATCACAATCATGTAATGCTCATCCAACTTACCTGGGGCAAATAACAGGAGTGGGCAATTTGAAAATCATATCCAAAACCAGAAAAAAAAATGAAGAAGTTGATTCAGTTTTTGCTTTATATGTCTGTGTGTGCCACACTAAGCATGGAGCACAGAAAGAGGAGAAGATAACTGTCTGAGGACTAGAGAACCAAAATTGTTGAAAAATATCAACACTTTCAAGGTTACAAGTCCATCTCCAGACATCTTGTCCATGGTGTGCAACATAATCAAGGAGTTTACAACCCATAGCACTGTAGCTATTTGCCTGTATGTCTACTAGAGATGAGACACCCCCCTAGTGTTCGAGTTCAGTTCGGTTCGTCGAAAGGTGGGTGTATTCGTCGAACGTTCAATGAACACCTTCGAACCCCATTGAAAACAATGGCAGGCAAACATAAACACATACAAACATCTAGAAAACACCTTTGAAGGTGTCCAAAGGGTGACAAACAACTCAGAAGACACCACACACACATGGAAAAGTGACAAGTACATATATTCATGCTGAAAGAAAAGAGCTGAACGACTAAAAGGAGGAGAAGACACAGATATAGGCATGTCATGCCCTTCTAAAATCATGTAAAACACAGCAAGGGGACTCCAACAAGAGTCTCCATTTTTTTAAAAAATTGGGCCACAGACACCATTTAAGTGGCATCAATTGTCCCACAGTTGCAAACTTAACATGTTGATTTGCATGAAACACAATCAAAAATACACAAGCCTTTACTCTCCCCAGGGTGACACAGGGGTAGAAAAGTCCTTTCAGATCCATGACTTGTTCATCTTGATGAACGATCATCTAAAACACAGCAAGGGGACTATAACAAGAGTCTTCATTTTTTCACAAAATTGGGCCACAGACACCACTTAAGTGGCATCAATTGTCCCACAGTTGCAAACTTAACATGTTCATTTGCATGAAGCACAATCAAAAATACACAAGCCTTTACTCTCTCCAGGATGACACAGGAAAGATTTTTTTCGGTCTATTATAGCGCTTAAGGAACCATTTGCTGGTATTTAAATGTTGTATTTTTATTTTTATTGTTGAGCTCCTATTAATACAACGCGTTTCAGCAATCAAAGTTGCTTTCATCAGATATATACCTGATGAAAGCAACTTTGATTGCTGAAACGCGTTGTATTAATAGGAGCTTAACAATAAAAATAAAAATACAACATTTAAATACCAGCAAATGGTTCCTTAAGCGCTATAATAGACCGAAAAAAATCGTTCCTATATGCCTACTCCCTACCTGGGATTTCGGTAATAGCTGCATAGGACCTGGCAATCTATCAGAGAATCCAGCTGGAGAACGGAGGATCGCAAAGGAAACCTGAGTTCCAAGGTGCCGGCGGATGCCAGGAGCCCAAAGCGATACCAAAGTCTGGATCCAACAAGCACGACACAGAAATCAGAACTGAGGATCAAACCCCGTACTGTCACGCTTTCACTGGGGTTGTGCGGGGGCGCACAACCTGAAAAGGTGAGCAGATCATAATTTTTCTTATTTGGAAATATATCCACGGATGCTTCTCATATTGCGCCTGTATCTATTTTTCTATTAATATACCAGGATGACACAGGGGCAGAAAAGTCCTTGCGGATCCATGACTTGTTCATCTTGATGAACGTTAGTCTGTCCCCATTGTCACTGGACAGACGTGTGCGCTTATCTGTCAGCACACACTCAGCAGCACTGAAGAAACGTTCTGAGAGAACGCTGGCTGCGGGACACGACAAGATCTCCAAGGCATAAGTGGCGAGCTCAGGCCATTTTTCCAGATTGGAAGCCCAAAATGAGCAAGGCTCCAGTTGCAAAGTCATGGCATCAATATTCACTTGGAGATACTCCTGTATCATCCTCTCCAGGCGTTGACTTCTTGTATCTTGTATCTTGTGGCCTTGCAAAGGATGGTCTAAAAAATTCATGAAACGATTCCATAAAATTGCTGTTACCACCAGGTACGGTGTTGCTGGTACGGTTTGAGTGATGACGACTTGACAGTCCCATGGTTGGCAAGTTAGAACTGTGAGATTCACTCTTTGCAGCACTGGTGTTTAGTGGAAATGCCAATCTCTTATTGTGTAACAGCTTCTGCTGATACTCCTGCATACGTGCGTCCCTTTCTATGGCAGGAATTATTTCGCCAAATTTTGACTTGTACCGGGGATCTAAGAGGGTGGCAACCCAGTAGTCAGCATTACTTTGAATTCTGACAATCTGAGGGTCATGTTGTAGGTAGTGCAGCAAGAAGGCACTCATGTGTCTTGTGCATCCAGGAGGATCAAGTCCTTGCTGTGTTGGTGGCGGCGAGGTGAGAATCATGCTTCAATCCTCTGCCCTCTGCCCCCAACATTGCACAACAGAAATGTGATCAAGGTCTCCCTCATCTGCTGAGTCTTCCATGCCCATCGCCAGTTCATCCTCCATTTCTTCATGGGCTCCTGCACCTTCCTCAACAGTTTGGCTGCTACTATGCGCCCTGGTTAATCCCTCTCCCCCACCGCCCCGTGCCTGCCGCCTTGGTGCTGCTGACTGTCTGGACCTTGTAGATCTTGGTATCCCTTCCGCATAGGAATCCTCCTGTACTTCCTCCCCTTCCTCTTGTCCCACCACCTGACTCCAAATACTGTTTAGAGTGTGCTCCAGCATGTAAATGACTGGAATTGTCATGCTGATAATGGCATCGTCAGCGCTAAACATCTTCGTCGCCATGTCGAAACTTTGCAGAAGGGTGCATAGGTCCTTGATCTGAGACCACTCCAGCAGCGTGATCTTCGCCACCTCTGCATCTCGTTGGCCCAGGCTATACGTCAGCTGCCACAGTCACTGCAACATGGGGAGAGTCAAATTCCAGCGTGTCGGCACATCGCATTTCAGCCAGTGAACCGGCAGACTGAAAGACTTCTGGAGCGATGCAAGTCATTGAGCTGCGGGGTGTTAACGGCGGAAGTCAGCACAAAGTGACCGTGCCCTCTGCAGAAGACCATGTAGGCCAGGATAGTGGGTTAAAAATTGCTGGACAACAAGATTCAACACGTGAGCCATACAAGGCACGTGGGTCACATTGCCCCAGTGAAGGGCCGCACCCAGGTTTGCAGCATTGTTGCACACGGCCTGCAGGTTAAGTGGAGACAACCATTGATGAAACTTGGTCTCCAGAGCTGACCACAACTCCTCAGCTGTGTGACTCACATTTTCCAGACATTTCAAGGTAAAGACTGCCTGATGCTATGGAGCTCTGCTGCCAGCATAGTAAGGAGGTGTGCGGGATTCCTTGTGCGCAGTTACAACGTGGGTGGCCTTACCAGACAGGCTTTGGGTGGAGGTGGAGGGCCCAGACGAGGTGGAAGAGGCAGAATCAGTAGAGGAATTTCTACATACAGAGGATTCACGCACAACTCGTGGGGACGGCAAGACTTGGACAGCAGTCCCTTCTCCATCTCTCATCTCACCATAGTTACCCAGTGCCCAGTCAGCGACATGTAACGTCCCTGTCCATGCTTACTTGTCCAAGTATCTGTGGTGAAATACGCCCTGCCAAGCACAGAGTTTCTCAAGGAAGCAGTGATGTTGTGTGCGACATGCTGGTGCAGCCCAGGCACACCTTTCTTGGAGAAGTAGTGGCGACTGGGCATCTGGGACTGGGGCACTGCGACGAACATAAGGTCGAGAAAATCCTGTATGTCCACCAGGCGGAAAGGCAGCATTTCTGTAGCCAACAGCTTACAGATGGTGAAAGTCAACCTTTTAGCTCTATCATGGCTAGGAGGAAATGGTCTTTTACTTGTCCACATCTGAGGGACCAAGGGCTGGCTGCTGTGCTGAGACGGCATTGAGTAGGATGTCCCTGGCAAACTGCTGGTCTATGAGGAAGGTGCAGGCGGAGATATAATGTTGCCTTCATCCAAAGGTGGTGCTCTCGATGTCTGAGAGAGCTTAACACTAGCAGCTGTTTCCACTTTCAAAACAACTGACGACCTGCTAATCACACTGCCTGTTGCGGGTAAAGAGGTGGAAGGTCTATGTCCAAAAGCATGTGTGACTGCTGTCCCCACAGTCACAGAGGATGAAGAGCACACGGATGCACTTGAAGGGGCAGATGGTGGTTGGCCCGCTCTGCTAGGCCGCATTGTAGCACAATGAGTTTCCCACTGCGACTTATGCTTCATATCCATGTGACGGTTCATGGACGAAGTACTCAAACTAGTGAGTTTTTGGCCTCTACTTAGAGATTGGTGACAAATCTTACAGATAACATGAGTTGGGTGATCCTTTGCGATGTCAAAAAAGGACCAGGCTAGGCAAGGCTTAGAGCCCATGCCTCCCCAACTTCTGCTCAGACGCAGAGTTGTGGCTGAGGATGCAGTTGTTGACGTGCTTCCAGTACTCTGTCTCTGTCCAGGAAGGCGCAACCTAACCTCATCATCAGTAACATCCTTCTCCACCTCCTCTGCTGACCTCATCGACTGCCTGACTGTGGGTTGACAGTAAATGGGATCTACAACCACATCATCACCCTGTGTGTTTGCACTCCCCTCGTCCTCAGAGCCAACCTCTTCCTGCCATGACCGAATACTTAAGTTGTCATTCAAATCAGGTATCTGAGTCTCATCGTCATCAGCATGTTCCTCATTGTCTCCACCAAGAGGAGTTACAGTTTGGGAATGAGGGTCTACATTATGCTCAGAACCTTCTTCATCTGGGCCTGAATCTGACTCACAAAGCTTCTGCAGATCATTTCCTTCTCTGAACTCACTGGAGCTTTGGAGCAGACCTCTGATTTCCAGGCTATAGTGTGACTGAACAGCTCTGCAGACTCAACCATCTCTGTTACCACATACTCTGCAGGGCGGGTGGAGACTTGAGAGCTGGTAGACTGCAAGTGCGATTGGGGTGACAACTCAGAGGACTGGAGTCTTTGGGATGTTGAAGTTGAGGTGGAGGAGAGGCTACTTGATGGAGCACTTGAGATCCATTCAAGCATCTGCTGTTTTTGTTCCTCATCTACCTTTGGTATTCAAATTGTCTCTCCAGGAAAGGAGACAAACTCTAGTGCAACGCCACCTATTGGAAGTAGCGATCCTAAAAGTCAAAAGTGGATTTTTAACAATCCTTTGCATATGACTTAGGATTTATGCCAGATAAGAATCCCAATTTGCAGACACGGTGTTTAAGGGTGCTTGCTCCTCGTCAGTGCCAAGTATGGGGTGTCTGATCCGGCACATGAGAAGCTATGTGGGGACCACGGGGAACACTATTCTCCTTAAGGAGACTTTACAAGCCAGTCTGGCTGCCAGTAAGGGGACTTATAGCTGCAATGCCCCTTTGGGAAATATTCAAATTGTCTCTCCAGGAAAGGAGACAAACTCCAGCGCAGCACCACCTATTGGAAGTAGCGATCTTAAATGTCAAAAGTGGATTTTTAACAATCCTTTGCATATGACTTAGGATTTATGCCAGATCAGAATCCCAATTTCCAGACACGGTGTTTCGAGGTGCTTGCCCCTCGTCAGTGCAAAGTATGGGGTGTCTGATCCGGCTCATGAGATGCTATGTTTGGGAACACTACTCTCCTTAAGGAGACTTTGCAAGCTAGTCTGGCTGCCAATAAGGGGACTTATAGCTGCAATGCCCCTCTGGGAAATATAGAAACAAATGGGGACGGCACCACCTTGAATAAATAGGTTATGGAAGTGTGCTCCAACCCATAAATAGAACTTAGAACACAACACATGGGAAAGAGTGGGCACAACTACACCAAACATGTACTGGAAAATACAGAATAATGGAATGAAGCAAGAGGAGTCCCTTGTTTGCATGCAAAAAGTGTGAAAAAGTTTATTAATAACACTGAGAAATATTATTAAGAACACTTAAAAATGGGAAAGATCAAAGGGGTGATCCACCCATGAGCAGATTGGCAAATCACCACTAAAACCTCATGAAATAATGCAGATGGAACAAATCATCACATAGGCTCAAAAATAACAGTACCAGAGAACAGTATACAGCAATACATAGTCACCAAATGTAGGACTAACATAAATATGGTACAGATCAAAGAGAAACAATACAATACCAGATAAGTAAATAGTGAGGGAGGAAGTGTGGGTGCACTTGCCTCTGGGAAATATAGCAATGGTCGTTTCCATAACAAAGGGATCATCTCAGATTGTCCACGGAAAATAGTAGACATCTTACTTTGGCTGGAAGATGGTCTTTCTTCAGCAGATGTTACTGTTGCTTTACCACCTACCCCATGGACACAAACTTTTTTTCCTTTTCCAACACGCCTGTTCCCCTTTCCACCAGCATCTGGCCTTTTGCCACTCATTTTGTTTGTGAAAAAATTGGACACTGTTTGTTGCAGTTAAAAATTGACTAGTAGAAATGGAGAGGTGGTCTAGCTTTTTTGATAGCAGTGGTACATTACTGACTATCACAGGCACTGATACTATGCCCCAAAGAATTGCCTGGACTACCTGCAGTTACAATTTGGCTAGTAGACATGGAGAGATGGTGCAGCTTTCTTGACAGCAGTGGTACGTCACTGACTATCACAGACACTGATACTATGCCCCAAAGAATTGCCTGGACTACCTGCAGTTAAATAATGGCTAGTAGAAATGGAGAGGTGGTGTAGCTTTCTTGACAGCAGTGATACGTCTCTGACTATCACAGACACTGATACTATGCCCCAAAGAGTTGCCTGGACTACCTGCAGTTACAATTTGGCTAGTAGAAATAGAGAGGTGGTGCAGCTTTCTTGACAGTAGTGGTACGTCACTGACTATCACAGACACTGATACTATGCCCCAAAGAATTGCCTGGACTACATGCAGTTACAAATTGTCTAGCAGAAATGGAAAGGTGGTATAGCTTTCTTGACAGCAGTGGTAGGTCACTGACTATCACAGACACTGATAATTAGAGTTGAGCGCGGTTCGCGGTTCGAGGTTATCCAGTTCTAAGCTCGAGTGATTTTGGGGGCTGTTCGAGATCGAACTAGAACTCGAGCTTTTTGCAAAAGCTCGATAGTTCTAGATACGTTCAAGAACGGTTCTAGCAGCAAAAAGCAGGGCTTTTTACAGCTACAGTGTGCAGGAGCCATCGCTGGCAGCCTGCCAGAAGCTGGTAACCAAGATAAACATCGGGTATCCAACCAAAGCGCTTTGGTTAGTAACCCGATGTTTATCCTAGTTACGTGCAGGAAGCCCACACTTCCCCGCTCAGCTCGTTCCGCCCCCTCCTGCCCGCGGCATGTACACATACATACATACACACACACACACACACACACACACACATGGTCCCGCTCGGCTTACCTGCGGTGATGAAGTCCCGCCATCCCGACCTCAGCGCTGTCACTGTCCTCCATGGCCGCCGCTTGTCACATCACCTTCTCTCACTTCCGACCCAAGACTGACTAGCGGTGACGTCACGGGCCTCTCGCGATACTTGGTGTGAAGGCGCCGGTCATTGAACTCAGTGACAGGGGCTGTCAGTGTGCTGGAGATCAGCGCAGGTAATGTACCTTGCTGACAGCAGCACTTGTCACCCCCCTGCAGTGACCTGGGCTGACCCATTGATGTTAGCTCAGGTCACTGCACTGCTCTCCCAGCCAATGGGGAACATCCTGCTCTTCATTGACTGGGACAGTGTGGATCGTCATGGCAACCCCTTGGATTACAGAAGACCTGGATTTGTTTTTCATTCTAATAAATTGATTAAAGAGGGAATGTTTTGGGGAGTGTTTTTTCAAATAAAAATGTGGTTGTCGTCTATTTTTTTTTATTACTGACTGGGTTGGTGATGTCGGGTATCTGATAGACGCCTGACCTCACCAACCCCAGGGCTTGATGCCAGGTGACATTACACATCCGGTATTAACCCCATATATTACCCCGTTTGCCACTGCACCAGGGCGCGGGATGAGCTGGGGCGAAGCACCAGGATTGGCGCATCTAATGGATGCGCCACTTCTGGGGCGGCTGCGGCCTGCTATTTTTAGGCTGGGGAGAGTCCAATAACCATGGACCTCCCTAGTCTGAGAATATCAGGCCCCAGCTGTCTGCTTTACCTTGGCTGGTGATCCAATTTTGGGGGACCCCTACGTGTTTTTTTTTTAATTATTTATTTAATTTAAAATAACAGCATGGGGTGCCCTCAGTTTTGGATTACCAGCCAAGATGAGGTTGCCAGCTGTGGTCTGCAGGCTGCAGCCGTCTGCTTTACCCTAGCTGGCTGCAAAACTAGGGGGAACCCTACGTCATTTTTTTTTTCATTTTTTTGGCTAAATACAAAGCTAAGCACCCCTTAGTGCCACATGAAAAGCACCAAAGGGTGCTCCACTTTTTCTCCACTTTTTCTCCATTTTTTTTCTCCATTTTTTTCTCCACTTTTTCTCCACTTTTTCTCCACTTTTTCTCCATATTTTTCTCCACTTTTTCTCCACTTTTTCTCCACTTTTTTCTCCACTTTTTCTCCACTTTTTTCTCCACTTTTTCTCCACATTTTCTCCACTTTCTCTCCACTTATTCTCCACTTTTTCTCCACTTTTTCTCCATTTTTTTCTCCACTTTTTCTCCACTTTTTCTCCATTTTTTTCTCCACTTTTTCTCCACTTTTTCTCCACTTTTTCTCCACTTTTTCTCCACTTTTTTCTCCATTTTTTTCTCCACTTTTTCTCCACTTGTTCTCCACTTTTTCTCCACTTTTTCTCCATTTTTTTCTCCACTTTTTCTACACTTTTTTCTCCATTTTTTTCTCCACTTTTTCTCCACTTTTTCTCCACTTTTTCTCCACTTTTTCTCCACTTTTTTCTCCATTTTTTTCTCCACTTTTTCTCCACTTATTCTCAACTTTTTCTCCACTTTTTCTCCACTTTTTCTCCACTTTTTGTCCACTTTTTCTCCATTTTTTTCTCCACTTATTCTCCACTTATTCTCCACTTTTACTCCACTTATTCTCAACTTTTTCTCCACTTTTTCTCCACTTTTTCTCCACTTTTTGTCCACTTTTTCTCCATTTTTTTCTCCACTTATTCTCCACTTATTCTCCACTTTTACTCCACTTTTTCTCCACTTTTTCTCCATTTTTTTCTCCACTTTTTCTCCACTTTTTCTCCACTTTTTCTCCACTTTTTCTCCATTTTTTTCTCCACTTTTTCTCCACATTTTCTCCACTTTTTCTCCACTTTTTTCTCCACTTTTTCTCCACTTTTTTCTCCATTTTTTTCTCCACTTTTTCTCCATTTTTTCTCCACTTTTTCTCCACTTTTTCTCCACTTTTTCTCCATTTTTTTCTCCACTTTTTCTCCACTTTTTCTCCACTTTTTCTCCACTTTTTCTCCACTTTTTCTCCATTTTTTTCTCCACTTTTTCTCCACTTTTTCTCCACTTTTTCTCCACTTTTTTCTCCACTTTTTCTCCACTTTTTTCTCCATTTTTTTCTCCACTTTTTCTCCATTTTTTCTCCACTTTTTCTCCACTTTTTCTCCACTTTTTCTCCATTTTTTTCTCCACTTTTTCTCCACTTTTTCTCCATTTTTTTCTCCACTTATTCTCCACTTTTACTCCACTTTTTCTCCACTTTTTCTCCATTTTTTTCTCCACTTTTTCTCCACTTTTTCTCCACTTTGTCTCCATTTTTTTCTCCACTTTTTCTCCACTTTTTCTCCATTTTTTTCTCCACTTTTTCTCCATTTTTTTCTCCACTTTTTCTCCACTTTTTCTCCACTTTATCTCCACTTTTTCTCCACTTATTCTCCACTTTTTCTCCACTTTTTCTCCATTTTTTTCTCCACTTTTACTCCACTTTTTCACAACTTTTTCTCCATTTTTTTCTCCACTTTTTCTCCACTTTTTCTCCACTTTTTCTCCACTTTTTCTCCACTTTTTCTCCACTTTTTCTCCGTTCTTTTTCTATGGTCGGTCTACCCATTAGCTCTGCCATGCATACTGTAGCTTTACACCTACTGCACATGTTACTTTATGATTGACATCTCTTTCGTACCAGAGCTGTCTAAGTCTACTCTGACCCCATATTTGTCATTACTATATTGTCCTTGTACTGTATTATGACATTTGTATCATGTGTTTCATTTCTTGCTGTGTTGCAATTTTTTTGCTGCATCCCAATTGTACCTCTACATTGTTTGAGTTTATGTTATTGTTCTCTCACTCTTATGTGATACTGATTATTGTCATTTTTCATGATTACATGCAGATAAGTCCAATCTGACGAAGGCTCAGGCCGAAACGTCATTTGTAACTTGTTTTGGACAAAAACATATATGCTTATGAAAAATTTTTTTTTCTTAATACGGACCAATAAAGAGTGATTTTGCATTACTATCCGTTGTGACTTACTGACTTAGTCTGGGAGATTTAGAGTGCCGAGGTTACTCACTAATTTTATCTATTATTACCTCTGAGCACCTATATACCAGTGAGCAGAGCTTCCTCTACAGTAGTTCTCCTGATTAGGCATGCCCTTACCTCATGAGCAGGGCATTGCAGCTTTGGTAGCAACCATTACGACATAGACTCTGCTGCTGTGGACCCGAGAAGAGTGAGTGCAGATTCATTGCACCCACACTCCTTACATGAAGGGTCCGCACTCCTAGAAAATGGGGGATACGTTCCCTGAGTGTCTCCCCCCCATATTCTAGACGGTCCAGAGTCGTCGTGGGACCCCTTTATTTTTTTTCTTACAATAAATTGGTGAAAGAGGAAATGTTTTGGGGACTGTTTTTTCAAATAAATTTCTTTTGTCGATTTTTTTTTTTTGTTAGTACTGACAGTTTATGATGTTGAGTATCTAATAGACGCCATGACATCACAAACTGCTGGGCTTGATCTCAGGTTACTTTACAGCTAGTATCAACCCGATTTATTACCCCGTTTGCCACTGCACCAGGGCACGGGATGAGCTGGGGTGAAGCGCCAGGATTGGCGCATCTAGTGGATGCGCCACGTCTGGGGTGCCTGCGGCCTGCTATTTTTAGGCTGTGAAGGCCCAATAACTATGGACCTTCCCACCCTGAGAATACCAGACCACAGCTGTCCGCTTTACCTTGGCTGGTGTTCCAATTTGGGGGGGACCCTACTTTTATTGTGTAATTATTAATATTTATAAAATAATTATAAAAAAGAGCCTGAGGGGACCTCCACATTGGATCCCCAACCACGGTAAAGCTGCCAGCTGTGGTTTTCAGGCTACAGCCGTCTACTTTACCCTAGCTGGCAATCAAAAATGGGGGGACCCAACGTCATTTTTTTTTAACTATTTTTTAAATAGAAAAAATTAATGTGCTTCCCTGTATTTTGATTGCCAACCAAGGTAACGGCAGGCAGATGGGGGTGGCAACCCATAGCTGTCTGCTTTATCTGCGCTGAGAATCAAAAATACCGCAGAGCGCTATGTCATTTTTTTAAAGATTTATTTTTACAGCACTGTGATGTCCAGCAATCAAAATACAGGGAAGCCCATTTTATTTTTAGTTATTTAAATAAATAATTAAAAAAAATATATATGGGCTCCCGCTGCATTTTTTGTATTGCTAGCTAAGGGTAATCCAAGCAGCTACTGGCTGCTAACCCCCACTGCTTGGTGTTACCTTCACTGGCAATGGAAAATCCAGGGAAGCATTTTTTATTTTTTTTGCCAAAAAACTACAAAAAAAGGACGTGAGCTTCGCCATATTTTTGTATGCTAGCCAGGTATAGCAGGCAAGTGCTGGAAGAGTTGGATACAGCGCCAGAATATGGCGCTTCTATGAAAATGCCATTTTCTGAGGCGGCTGCAGACTGCAATTCGCAGCAGTGGGGCCCAGAAAGCTCAGGCCAACCTGTGCTGCGGATTCCAATCCCCAGCTGCCTAGTTGTACCTGGCTGGACACAAAAATGGGGCGAAGCCTACGTCATTTGTTTTCTAATTATTTCATGAAATTCATGAAATAATAAAAAAAGGGCTTCCCTTTATTTTTGGTTCCCAGCCGGGTACAAATAGGCAACTGGGGGTTGGGGGCAGCCGTACCTGCCTGCTGTACCTGGCTAGCATACAAAAATATGGCGAAGCCCACATAATTTTTTCAGGGGGGCAAAAAACTTCTGCATACAGTCCTGGATGGAGCATGCTGAGCCTTGTAGTTCTGCAGCTGCTGTCTGTCTGTATGGAGAAGAGCAGACAGCAGCTGCAGAACTACAAGGCTCAGCATACTCCATCCAGGACTGTATGCAGAATTTTTTTGCCCACCAAAAAAATGACGTGGGCTTCGCCATATTTTTGTATGCTAGCCAGGTACAGCAGGCAGCCACGGGCTGCCTCCAACCCCCAGTTGCCTATTTGTACCCGGCTGGGAACCAAAAATATAGGGAAGCCCGTTTTTTTTTAATTATTTCACTTATTTCATGAAATAATTAAAAAACAAATGACGTGGGCTTCGCCCCATTTTTGTGTCCAGCCGGGTACAACTAGGCAGCTGGGGATTGGAATCCGCAGCACAGGTTAGCCCGAGGTTTCTGGGCGCCTCTGCTGCGGATTTCAGTCCGCAGCCGTCCCAGAAAATGGCGCTCTCTTAGAAGCGCCATCATCTGGCGCTGTATCCAACTCTTCCAACAGCCCTGGAGCCGGGTGGCTTGTTGGGTAATCATGAGTTAATACTGGCTTTGTTTTACTAGCCAGTATTAAGCCAGAGATTCTTAATGTCAGGCACGTTTGACCCGGCCATTAAGAATCTCCAATAAAGGGTTAAAAAAAAACACCACACAGAGAAAAAATACTTTAATAGAAATAAATACACAGACATATTAGAGACTCCATCTTTATTACCCTCTGTCAGCCCTCCACGATCCTGCTCTTCTGTCTTCTTTCTTTCTAGTGTAGTAGTAGTGACGATTGTAGTGAGGATGAGGTGCACCAGCCCATCACTTGGGGCTGGGGAACCTCATCCTCAGTACAATCCTCACTACAATCGGGAAGCAGCGTGCAGCCTTCACTCCGTGAGTGATCAGTGCTGGCTGTTAGTGGTAACAGCGGTAACGCTGACAGACGCGTTACCATAGCAACGGTGCTCTCGGAGCCGCGGTTAGCGGTGACGTCACCGCTAACTGCGTTGCTATGGCAACGGTGATCTCCGTTAATGACCGGCTGTGTCAGCCGGTCCCTAACGGAACGTTGAGTCGACCGTGTGCTAGAGCATGTCGCCGGTACACGGCGATACACATATGTGCACCGTGTACCGGAGAGATGCACTCGCAGGTCCTACATGACGCGTCATAGTCATGTGACCAGTCTGTAGCCAATGAGATAATAGCCACGTGACTGGTCACATGGCTATTTTGACGTCACGATAGGTCCTGCATCTCTGCTGGCAGTGCCGTCACCGGGAGGATTCAGCGATCATCGGATGGAATAGCGGCAGGAGACAGAGTGCAGAAGGGATCGCGAGGACCGGTAAGTGTTATGGCAATGTTTATTAACTGTTTGTGTACATTTATAATGCATTTTTATGTGTTTGTGATTGCCTCCCATTATAGCCTATTGGTTCGAGTTCGGTTCGTCGAACGTTCGACGAACCGAACTCGAACGGGAGCTCCGTTCGGCGAACCGACCTCGAGCCGAACCGAGACCGGTTCGCTCATCTCTACTGATAATATGCCCCAAAGAAATGCCTGGACTACCTGCAGTAAAAAAATGGCTAGTAGAAATGGAGAGGTGGTGTAGCTTCCTTGACAGCAGTAGTATGTCACTGACTATCACAGACACTGATTCTATGCCCCAAAGAATTGCTTGAGCTGATTTAGACAGATGCTGTGAAAAACCCTTGCACAGCGCTGGCACAGACTTGCCTAGCAAAAATGGCTATGAACTGCTCTCATCTAGCCCTGAAAAGGGCTTAAATTACAAGTAGTCCCTAATCCCTAAACCGATGTCTAGATTTCACTGTATAAGTGTATAGCACCCACAGCAGCAGCAGCAGTGTGAGCGGTGACTGACACCCCCCCACAGCACTGATATAATGGCAGCGATGAGGAAAATGGCCGGGTCTTATAGGGCAAGGACATGTGACATGCACAGCCAATGACATATGTCCTTGCTTGTCTGGCAAAAATCCACTTTCCTGTGTGCGTGTGTGTCTGTGATTGGCTGACAGCCTGGCCCGCCCCACTGGACGTGCGGTTAGGAAAAAAAAAAGAATCGCCTTTCTTTCAGCACTCAGCAGCACTGATCTAAACCCCGTCCACCCCGCACACTATATGCTGAATATTGATAATATCATTATTAACAGTGACTGACAGTATTACAGTGAAAAGCTAGCTAGTAACTAGCTATGCTTTTGGTGATCAAACCGTTATAGAACGGTAACTCAAACGGTCGAACGTTAAGCAAATCATTCGAGTTCGTCGAACGACTCGAACATTGCCCAAAACAACTCGAATTTGAAATTGACGAACGGTTCGATTCGAACATCGCTCATCTGTAATGTCTACAGCAAAGAAAAATTGATGAACGGTTGCAATGCAGGATAGTCTGGATGGTGGATAGTGGATGGTGGATAAGCATCCCCAGTCATGTTCCAAAGAAATTCAAGCTGTCCTGCAAGCTCAGTGGGCATCAGTGATCATGTGAACTATCCTTTAACATTTCAATGAAATGAAACAACATGACAGGAGACCTAGGAGATCACAACTGCTGATACAGAGATATAAAAAAGATAGTCTGCCATTTGTCAAAATGTACACAAGTAAGCCAAAATCCTTTTGGGAAAGTGTCTTGTGGAGAGATAAGACTAAGATAGAGCTTTTTATTTATTTTTTTTGCTAAAGCACATCATTCTACTGTTTTCTGGAAATGTAGAGGCCTAAAAAGACAAAAACACAGCACCTAAAGTCAAATATGGTGGAGGTTCAAAGAAATTCTGGAGCTGTTTGCTGCTTCTGGCATTAGGTGCCTTGACTATGTGCAAGGCATCATGAAATGTGAAGATTACCAAAAGATTTTGGGTCACAATGTAGTGCCCAGTATCAGAAAGCTAGGTTTGTGTCCTAGGTCATGGGTCTTTCGGTAGGACCCAGAAATGGATGGAAACAAAGCACTGGAGGGTTCTGAAGTGGCCAGATAATAAGTCTGGATCTAAACTCCATTGCACACCTGTGGAGAGTTACTAAAATTGTTGTTAGTTGAAGGCACCCTTCAAATATGAGAGACCTGGAGCAGTTTGCAAAATAGGAGGGGTCCAAAATTCCAGTTAAGCAGTGTAAGAAGCTTGTTGATGGTTATAGGAAGCTATTGATGCAGTTATTTTTCCGAAGGTTGTGGAACCAAGTATTAAGTTGAAGGTGCCAACAATTTTATCCGACAGGTGAACCACACAAATCCCTCTAAAAGTCGTTTTTATTAATATTATCTATTAAAATCTCACAGGTGAATTAACCCGCAAACTCAAAAAAGAATCAAAAGAATGAATAGATAAATGGTAATGAGGTCAAATAGACTTGGAGTAGCCATTCAAATGGTATTTATAGACAGAGGTCAATATAGTGAGATTTTTTGTTTGGTTTCAATACAAAGTAAACAAGTGTGTACCAAACCATTTATTTACAATAATTTTCTGGGATAAATAAATCTTTATCTAAAACAATATCAATGGTGCTAACACATTTGGCCAAAACTGTACGCCTGCAACAGATAATCATTTCCAAATCTAAGGATTGTCTCATCGTGATAATCTGTCTTTTGGCCCAGCACAACACAGAAAATCTATTGATAAGATGTTATTGATAGGCCAATATTCCAATGTAGAGTGCCGCGAGTCAGTAGTTAAGAGTGAGGGACTGACCCTGGACGCCCCGGCAAGCTACGTGACATATATATAGTATATAGATATATATATACAGTATTTTTATATATATATATATATATATATATATTTTTAGAATACTTAAGAAAACTTAAATATATTTATATAATACCTACATAAAAAAGTTGGTCAAATCTGCAAAGGAGCAGATTCAACAAATCATGCAGATATTGCATTTCGATTTGCAGCAAAGTTGTTTGACACAAATTAAATGTTCATTAATATGCTCTGAGGTATGTTCAGACCCCAGAGCATGATAAACAGTAGTGTGTAAAAATAATCCTTTTTGACTACTTCATTCCAAGTCCTGGCTTTAACCACTGACTAGTCTTCTGACGTCACTGCACTAATTAAGCTTCAGGCTTGGTGACACAATAAATGGCAAGTCAGCAATTGAAGCCATAGAGGGATCAAGTGTGATGGGAAAAGGGGAAAGGAGATGTGGAGGACCTGAAAATGGGCTGTGGAGGTGATTGGACCGGTGAGTGGTGAGATGTGTATTACTATGTTTTAATAATTTTCCTAGCTCTCTATGTATCAGCAAAAAGTTAGCCGCAAATGGTCATCGTCATTTTTAAAGGTGAAATTTCTAATTACTTCATTCTTTTTAGCAGAAGTTTTAAAGTTTTGTTCAAAATTGTCTGATATTTAGAACTTTCCATGAGTGATTCCACCTTGACTAAAGCCCCATTTCTGGCTGCCGAAAAATATCTCCAAACCATAATGCTGCTTCCCCCATGTTTCACTATGGGTAAGGTGTTCTTTTGGTAATGCTTAGGGTTGAATTTGCAGCAAACATACCATTTGGAATTATGGTAAAAAAAAGTTCAGCTTTAACTCATCAGGCCATAACACATTTTCTTACATGCTTGATTTAGGATTTGACAAAATCTAGCTGGGTTTGGATGCTTTTGTGAGAAAAGGTTTCCGTCTTTCTACTCTACCCCAAAGGCTAGATATATGAGCTATACCGAAGCTTGTTATCACTTGCAGTGCACAACCAGTACTTGTCAGAAATTCTTGCAGCTTGTTTAATGTTGCTGAAGGCATCTTAGCAGCTACCTGGACTCATTTTCTTTTTGTCTTTTTATCAATTTTTGAGGGTCATGTAGTTTTAATGTCACTAGTGTGTCAAATTTAAGCTACTTGATGATTATCTTCAAGATATTCCATGGATTATCTAATGCCATGAAATTTTTATTACATCCTTCTACTGACTAATACAATTAAACAATGATATCTCTTTGCTGTTATTGTAACTGGTTTATGGACCATTACATTAGCTGTAAATTTCAACTAAGAAAATATCAAGAAAATGCTAGAAGAACAGCTAAACTTTATATGGGGTTAATCAGAATTACTGTAAATGATGGCAGCTGTATACTAACTATTAACTTTAAAATGTGAGAAGCTAATTCTGAACACAACCACATCCCTAATTGTAAGAGCGTGTTCACTCTTATGCAACCACATTATTTTTTGGTTTTATTTTCTGCTTCCAATTCATTTAATTTTGTTTCTCAATAGATTTGTGCAGATTACAGATGACATTAAAGGTGGAAAAAGTTCTGAAATTATTCTTCTTGGTATGAGTTTTATTTACATTACAAAATCCTGGCATTTTAGCAGGTGTGTATACTTTTTAATTCCAGTGTATAAGTGTTTTGTTATGTGAGTTTCACTATATCAGGCCTTGCGTTTTATGAGATAAGCTTTAGGGGTTTTTTTTATAGTTGATCTCTGCCATGCTAAATGTTCTCAGCTTGAAAACCGAACATCAAAAAAAAGCAAAAAATGTGTTAACTAGATATAAAGAGATCTAGTGAGCACAAATAGATACTATGTAGTTCTGACCTAAAAAGATAAGCAGTGGTTAGGATTGTAGTGGGCAAATGTTAATTATAATGAACCTGTCATTGCCACCCTAAATACTGTAGAAGATAGAATGTTAATAGTAGAGCTGAGTGATACCATGGATATTCGGGTTTGCCGAATTTGCACAGACTTAAAAAAAAAGTTCAGTTTTGACTCGAACTTGACTTGAAACAACGTACCCCATACAAGTCAATTACTACTCAGATTTATATTCTGTAAAATGACCATAAAATTTTCATAGTAAGGGCTAGGGGGCTGAAAAGAGAAGTAAAATGGGGGTAAGAGCATGACAGTTATATATACCATGTTTTCCAGAAGTTAATACAGCTTTCAGACTAATGTGATGTGCCAATTCTTAGGTGGCTGCGGGCTAGTATTTTTTAGCTGGGATGGGCCAATAACCATGTCCCATTCCAACCCGATAATACCAACTCCTATGGGTAAGCAATACATTGGCTGGTTATCAAAAATGGGTGGGACCCCACTCCTTTTTTTTAAATGATTTATTTCAATAATTTAAAAAAACTGCGTGGGATCCCCCTATTTTTGATAACACTGACAGCTGAGGGTTGCAGTCTATAGCTGTCTGTTTTACCTGTGCAGGTTATAAACAATAGGGTGGGGCCTAAGTCATTTTTTATGGGGTTTTTTAGTGGTGCAGCGGCCAATCACAGCCATGCCAATATTTGACATGGCTGTGATGTGGCTGGAAGTGCCCCCACCAGAAAAGCTTGCTGATTAGCTGGTCTGCAGCCTTTCAACAAGCTTTATTTAAATGAGAAAGACAAACGTAATAGTCTGTGTTCGAGTCCAAGATACGAACACCTAATGTTCAGTACAAACGCTGAACTTTACAGTTTTGGTTCACTCATCTCTAGTTACTAGCAATTACATTATGACATAATCAATGGCTGTTTAACACTAAAAAAATATTTCATTGCACTAATTGTTTTTAAATGTATTATGCATTGCTCTGAATCCTACTAAACGTTTGTCAAATGATTATTAACAACTTATTTAAGTAGATAAAAAATAACCAATACAAACATCCAAAGAGCAGAACTAGTATCTGAAGCAACAAGCAAGTTTCTCTGTAGTAAATAAACTAAGATTGTGAGGTGGCCAAGTCAACTTTAATCCTATTGAGATGATATGGCAAGTACTTAAATTATCAATTCATACAAGTCTCAAAAGCAGTTGAGTGAAAACAATTCTGCAAAGAGTGAGTGAAAATCCTCTAAATTCATGTAAAAGATGTACCTCATGATATTGCAAATTTGTGTTTGTGCGTGTCAGCATAAACCTGACAAATGCTGTTAATAGGTTTACAGTGGGCAACCACTTTTTCAAGTGGGTAAATTTAATTTTTAATAAATTAAAGGATCATTTAAATTCTTAATTTTTCAGTTAAGTTAAAAAAATTTAGAAAGGCGCTCCTGTATGAAGCTATCGGTGGGTGAGTAGTGAATGTAATGTCAGTTGTACTCGCCTTAATATGTTGTGCTGACAGGCACAACACTGCGGCAGCGTGTGTGAAGAGTTCACAGCAGGGTGATCCTTGTACGCATGATTTCAGCCTGAGATCCTCACTGCCACTGTCTTCCGCTCCGTTGGAATAATATACTCCTTTGTCAGCTGCTAGTTCTCAGATCGCTCTGCTGCACCAGCCCTCCACTCCTTCCCGGGAGCTGATTAAACCACAATTCAAATGCAAGAAAGGGTGGTAATCCGGGCACTGCACAGATCCAACCACACCAACACCTCCTGGTCGGTGTTGATGTAGTTGGATCTGCGCAGCGCCCAGATTACCACCCTTTTTTCATTTGAATTGTGGTCATTTTTCAGTTAGTCACATTGACTTTTTCTAATATTAAAATTAGTTGGATCTTCTGAAACATTAATATTTGACAAGAGTTGGTCAATTCTTTGGAAATTCAAATTCACCAGAATCAGTAAATTTTTCTCCAAAAAATCGACTTGCAGCAAATTGATTGACTGCATACAAATGCAATGTTCTATTGTCCTGAATAGATGTTTAATTCTCAAGGGTCTTCTAAGATTGTATCCAACCCTTTTTCAGCTCTTTAAAGTTACCGTAATACAGTCTTAGTAATGTCAAAATGTACCTCACCATAGAAACAGAGGATATCTTGGCACTAATGAAGAGCTCATTTCTTAAGAGTGCACTGACGGACTTTTAATGTTTTTTTAAATTAAAAAAATAATATAAAAATGAAATTCTAAACATTTCTTACCTTATTTGTAATTAGGAAGGTTGTTCTTTTCAGAAAACTGACTCAACCTGACGGTGTCATTGTAAGAGGTAAAATCATCCTCCTGTGACTGACGTAAAATGCTTAATCAAACTAAAACTCCTGGCAAAAGAGGTCATTTATAGTGGTGGTGTATATTCTGCTGCTAACTGCCCCTACATTGTTTGTTGTGGTATGGGTTTATTTTTCTTTTACACTACTTCAACCATTTGCCACTTTTTATTTTACCATTCATTTTGTACAACACTATAATTAACTTTTGACAATCTTTTCGACCACAATAATACAACCATTGCCAAAAAGGATGCAACTAGAAATGCCAGGTAGGTAGGTAGGTATAGGTCCAGAAAGCAAAATGTATCAACAGGCTGAAGTATAGGTGTAGCATGTACAGTTTTCAAATTGGACAAGTGAAACAGATTTGCAAAAAGAGACAAACAGTTAAATGTTTACATTATTAATTATCTTTTCTACTTTTTTTTAAGAAAATGTAAAAATTTTTCCAAAAATAGCTTCATAAGAAATGCTAGGTACGTACATGTCCAAAAAGCCAGCACCTGCAACAAGATTTGGCATGTATCTACAGATGAAAAATTAATTTGAAAAGTAGGTGGTTAAAAATAAATTTGTTTGTCACACTCCCACTTTGTAAGGTACATAGTTGTTGTTCAAAGCCTGGACTTTGGGGAATTTTCCCATCTTCACAAAAAGAATTGCATAATAAATGAAACAATCTCAGGGGTGTCACTTGTAAAAAGCAAATACACCATCTCTGATGCTGGTTTCAGAGATTATTCTTTAAAAACTATGTGCTGCCTTGCTTCTGCTTTCTAGTACATTAAGAAAAAAATGTTTAGTCATAGTTCAAATGCAGCAGGATACAGTAGATGGCAAACTAACCAGACTGAGTCTGTAGCTGCTGCTAACACTTTTCCAATCTCTTTTTCCTATTAATTGAATGCTTGCATTATTCTCAGACTAATTCTTTTATCTTCTTCAATACTGCAGCTGTACAACACATCACTGTCTGAAGTGATTGCATAGTATTTTATACAAGCTATGATAGTTCCTCCTTATTATCTGTACTGTACAATGTAATTTTCAAATCAATATGAAGAAACCAGTGTGGTCACACATGAGACCCTGTCAGCTTTCTGTGGCTATGCAATCTACCCGAATATATAAGAAGGTAGCAGGCATTTTCTTTTGCGATTATCGCATATCAGGTCACCCGTTCCAGTGATTTCATAGAATTCATCTCAAATTTGATTCACATTAAATTGATTTGCTCATCTCCAAATGAGACAAACTAGTAAAAATAGAAGAAAATGAGTAAGGGGGGAACTTTTTCACATCAGTTCTATTATCCTTTTTACATTTCTGTTATTGATAATAAAACTACACATATATTTTTAAGATCTCATCTGCCTCTGACTGAGAGATCATTCTGTGTAATGTAGCTGCAATTTCCTTCTGTTATATTAAATTACTGCTAATTTTAGAGCAAAATTAAATAATACAGGTTAGGCAGATGAAATGGTTGGCACTGTAAGATGACTTTCATTGAAATGTGCACTCTGAATGGCATCCAAGTGAATATTAATAAGGATCTCATTGGATAAAAGAAAAAAAAAAGAGTGGGAGAGAACAAGTGACTAAGAGATACAAATTAGATTGTATGTGATGCTGTCATTTTATTACAATAGACAAAATCACTGTGAGCAAATGCTGGATAAAATATACCAAACTCACTATTTGCGGATACAAATGTGCCTTCCATATTCACTCCAAAATGCATTACTCCATTTTCCTGATAAGTAGAGGTTGCAGTAAATGACAAAAGACTCAATTCTCCTTACAGGAGTTGTCCAGGCTTCAAGTTATTGATGATCTATTTGTCAGATAGGTCATCAATATCAGATTAGCGGGAGTCGGACACCCAGTGCTCCTATCGACCAGCTGTTTAAGCTTCGGTGAACTAGGATATAAACAAAATAAACAGAACTCCAATGTGCATCTTCATACAATGCATATGAGCTGCTGCAGGTTACTGCAGAACAGCTCCTAATAAACATGCAGCTGCTACATATCCAGTGAAGCTGAGCAATACTGCTCAATTCGATTTGTTTACATCCATCTGGCGATTACAATTCCTAATCAACAGCTATTATCCTGACAATCTGATGTTGATGACCAATCCAAAGGGTGGCAGGTTAATAGCTTTAGAAAGGTGCCTGGCCGCCATATGCTCCACCTGAAGAAAATGAACTTAATTCCTCCTAGAATCCGCCTTCTTATAATCATACAGATGTGCCAAAATGGAGAGTTACTGCTCACTACTGTACACATTCCCTTGTACTTTGACAACCGATTCTGCAGTGTTTCCGAGCAGAATCGGCTGTCAAAGTGCAGAGGCATGCTTCCACCCACCGCACACCATGCTGTTATTGGCGACTGTACATGCGCTGGCAGTCCTCTATGGCTGAAAGTTGGCGGCTTCTGGGAGAAATTAAATTTATTTTTGTCCTGGGTGACACACTTTCAATATGGCAACCTTTCTAATGCTATTAAACTGCAGACTAACCTTGCATTATGTGATATGAAAGGATCCCTTAAAATATAGGTTGGACTAACAAAAATTTCCAATATATAAAAGAGAATGAACCTGCAGTTTCCAAAACATTTAACTGAATGTACACATACTGCAAAGTAGTTATGACTTTATTTTATAGACTATGCTTCTCCATTTCTTTGGTGAAGGGTTATACATAAATTATCAAAAACATTGGTTTATTATGGTTTTATTAACTAAGTACACTGAGACCAATGGGCCTCATTGTGGAGATCATGCTAATATTCAAAATTCATTTAACAGGGTAAAAAATATTCAAACAAAAAATCTGCTTGAGAATTGTAACAAACAAAAAAAACCCAAAACATCTGAAGATAATATTCCTATTTTCAGTACCCCATGTAGTTGCCAGTATAATGAAATAAAGATCATCAATAAAAAATATACCAATATTATATCAAGATGCCACATTAAATAAAATCTTAAATAATTGTATAAAACAGTAGCCAGAAGAGGTAATATGATTGGCAATATTCTTTCCCCAAGCTTTTATTTCCTTCCTTCCCCCAGGCTTTTTAAATTTAATAAGGATAAAAAATCCTGATTGTCAACTGAAATCAGCTGCAGTAAAGGCCTGGCAAAGCATCACAAAAGAGGAAATCGAGCGTTAGGTGACATCCATGGCTTCCAGACTTCAGACAGTCATTGCTTTCCAATAATTCTGTACACTGTATTAAAAGCAATCTGTCAGCAGGTTTTTGTGATCTAATCTGAGCACAGCATGCTGTAGGGGTCAAAATACAGAATTCAGAGATGTGTCTCCTACTAACCCCTAAACGACCACTGGCGGTAAGAACATGTCCTAGTGGCCATAGTGTTAATCTCCGTGGACTGCTGTAAGCAGCCTGCGGCAATCAGGGCACATGTCAGTTGATTTGTACAGCCATTTTCCATTACACTATAGGTTAAAACCCATGTTTCAATAAAAGTACTGCTCGTTTCACAAAAAATGAGCCCTCACATGACCATATTGACTGAAAAATAAAAAAGCTACATCTCTCGGAAGGTGAATGGCGAAAAAAAAAACAAAGCGCAAAATCGGCTGGTCGTGAAGGGGTTAAGGTATGTGCTGTCTACGTGCAATGATTGTTTTAACAACAGGACATTATCACTGCTCAGGCTACATCAGCTAAAGCAGCACCTGAGTCTAAAGGGGGCTTTACACTCAACGACATCGCTAACGAGATGTCGTTGGGGTCACGGAATTCGTGACGCACATACGGCCTCGTTAGCGATGTCATTGTGTGTGAAACGCAGGAACGACCGTTAACGATCAAAATTACTCACCTAATCGTTGATCGTTGACACGTCGTTCTAATCCCAAATAACGCTGCTGTTACAAGACGCAGGTTGTCTGTCGTTCCAGCAGCAGCACACATCGCTTTGTGTGACACCGCAGGAATGAGGAACAACATCGTACCTGCAGCCGCCGGCAATGAGGAAGGAAGGAGGTGGGTGGGATATTCCGGCCGCTAATCTCCACCTCTCCACTTCTATAGGGCGGCCGCTTAGTGGCGCTGCTGTGACGCCGAACGAAACTTCCCCTTAGAAAGGAGGCGGTTTGCCGGCCACAGCGATGTCGCTAGGCAGGTAAGTATGTGTGACGGGGACTAACGATGTTGTACGCCACAGGCAGCAATTTGCTCATGACGCACAACCAACGGGGGTGGGTGCTTTCACCAGCGACATCGCTAGCGGACCTTTAGTCCATCCACACCCCCTCTTGTGATAAGCTGCTCATTTTCTATAGATATTGTACATAGCCTGGTGTGGGTGTGGGTAAATGTTTTAACTCTGCTGCATGTTAAATTGAAAATTTCTGTGTCAACTTCTTCACATGGTAATCTAAGTGATACATTGTTGGAATCAGAGTCTCTTTTCCTAAATTTTGCTGCTCTCAGATGAGGTAGCAAGATATTGCTGCCAGATTCTCTTTAAAAATGAGCATTTTATTTATGATAAAGTAAATTTGTCCAATTACTTTTGAGCCTCTAAAATGAGGAGGCTTTGTGGAAATATGGTTGCAGTTCCTAAATGTTTCACTAGATATTTTTGTTCAACCCTTGTAATAAAACCTCAAAGGCTAAACTTCAATTGCATCTCAGTTGTTTTCACATTAAATAAAAAATAGTGGCATGCCGAGCCCAAATCGCGAAGGCTTGGTCACTGTCCAAATACTTGTGGACCTAAGTGGACCATAGTAGCATATATGGTGTTTTTATGTTTTATGTACTACTATTCACACACATAGATATTATTTATATTTTCTTTTGTGCACGCTTTTATTATCATTTTTGCTAATTACAGTATATTAATCTGATGCACATCCTATATTATTTGTCACTTTATTCCTTATCTAATATTCAACCTTTAAGCAGTTTTATGTGAATGCACCATTCGTCACTGCCCTCTAGGTAATGACAGAAATGTCATGATCATGTGATCTGGACACAGGCAGAGGCCACAATTATGGAATGCCTCCTGGAGTGAATCAGACACCGATATGTCCAGTTTTTCTTACGTAGAAAGGCAAGTCTGATGGACTGTGTGGTGACATTAGCATATCTTTATAAAGAATCTAGTGTTTAGAGATTTGATCCATTAGATGTTTGGGGAATTTTTTGATATGTATGGAAATATGAGTTATCATAGCGCTATGTAATCACAATGTGAATCATGTATTTGGATGTTTGACACTTTGTATTAATGTTACCCACTTTAATTGTTGTAAATTTAAGTGTTATGTGCTTACCTTTTATATAGCTAAACATTGCACACTTTGACATGTTTGAAAAAGGCTCACCACTGTTTTTTGTATACTTTATTAAATTTTAAGGGGTTTACTCACCACTGTTTTTTGGAGCTGACACATCACATTAAAAGGGGTTGTCAACTACTTTTACATTGGTGACCTAACTTTAGGATAGGTCATCAATGTCTGATCGGCCATGGTCTGACACCCCGCATCCTCACTGATCAGCTGCTCTTGGTCTCGGCAGCGGCAGCCAGAAATACCCAGTTCCGTAGCTGTATCATCAACTAGTAATGCACGTCTGCCTTCTATTAAAAACAAAAGGAGGCAGATGACTAATACCCAGTAGTGGACACTATTACTTGATGGGGCAGCTCCAGAACTCAAAGTTTCTGACTGCCTGCTCTCGCAGATGATCGGTGAGGGTTCAGGGTGTCAAACTCTGGCTGATCAGACATTGATGACCTATTTTAAGGATAAGCCATAAATATAAAAGTTGTGGACAACCTCATTAAGATGGGTCAATAAAGTACCCTTTAGGCCACATCCATTCATGTATGTGGCATAGCCCTACCTGGACTGGATGCAGGTCTAATGACACAAAATTTATAACCTAATTTTATGCTCTATTCGGCTGTCAAGTTCTGCTCAGACCATGACACATGATTGTGTTAATGTGGTCTAAATTAGAGTGCTTCCTGCATTTTTTATTCCTTTATAGTGTGGACCTCAGATCGGTGTCTAGAGACTTTCATTGAATATTCTATGGCGCTGTTGTTGTTTTGTATGCTTTCGCATAGATAGATAGATAGATAGATAGATAGATAGATGAATGCAAAAATAGAAGCAGAAGTCCAAAATTATAGTGAAAATTAAAGAACTGTAGTGGCCCATGTGGTGATATTTCAATTCATAGTATGAACCTTTGTTATACTGCATATTTATATATGTTATATGCAAATAGCATATGTCGGGGGCGGGGGCCAGCTTCCCCATCGCGGGGGCTGCTCGGGGAGATCGCATTCGGATCCGGTGCCTTCTCCTCGGTGGCTCGAGCTGCTGGTGACGGGGTTCCCGGGAGCGATGGCGGGGAGCAGCTAGGTGTTGACCCCTCCGTGGGTAGGGGCTGTTGGTCCCGGGGCCCGGTAGGAGGGAGGGTTCCGCAGGATGGGTTTTGGCAGGGTGCAGGGTTGCGGTGCAGTGCAGCGCGGTGCCAGATGGCACGGGTGTACTCACTCAGACACAGATGGACAGAGTCTCTGGTAAACCAAATGGCTGGAAGGACGGGGCCCGCAGCCAGCTACGGTGTTCTCCCTGGATGGGTTGATGGTGGCTGTCGTTTCCCTGCACCTGTGTTTTGTGTCTTGACTCCAATGCCTGGGCACCGGTAGTCCACTCCCCGACGTATACATGCCGGAGGAGCCCGTTTGCCCGCAGATGCTGGCCCTGTGGATCTCTGGCCCTTGGCGGTGGCGCTTATCCGTAACGGTTGGGCTGTTGCCTTCAATCGGGACTTGGGTGGGAATGAACCCCTGAGGTCCAGACCACAATCAGTAAATTTGACTAAAGGTTGGATTCGAGCCTAGTCGGGGTTTAAGTACCCTGCCTGGTGCTTGGCTCCAATCGGCTCCCCGGTTCGGTACCCCGACCCCAACCCCGGTCCTACGGTTCCTCTGACCTTCACCAACTCCTGCAGACGGCGACCAGCGTCTGCCTACCTTGCTGGACGTGCCTGGGCTCCAACCCAGACACCAACAGTTTCACTCCTCTCACTCTACTGCACACAACTGCACTGACTGAACTCAACTGTCGTGTTTTCCTGCCTCCAGGCCTGTGAACTCCTCGGTGGGCGGGGTCAACAGCCTGGCTCCGCCCCACCTGGTGTGAACATCAACCCTGGAGGGTGGTAACAAGGGTTTAATGTGTGACTGGTGTGACCTGTCCAGGGAAGGGGTGTGTATGGTGTTGTGTCTGTGACTACCTGGCTAGGCCAGGGCGTCACACATATGTATTACCAGCATTTTTACACAAGCCTAAATAAATCTACAAAATGATCTAAAACCGTTGAAAGATAACAGAACTCACCCGTATACTGGGAAATAGTGATTTATTTACCCAGTACTTTTGCAGCTTTTGGCATCTTCTTCTTCGATCCATCAAACACGATAGATGGTCAGTCTGCAGCTCTGGCAGAAGGTCAAATCCTGCTCTTTTTCCAGACAAAACGCACAAAGGGTTAAATAAGTCATTTTTATAACACACAATATATATCATGGAAATAGCCTTACATTCAGTATGATTACAGAAAATACAGATTTATCACATGAAGTGCGGCTCTATGAAAGTCTCTTGCTCTTATGCTCTTATATCCAAGTAGGAATTCTGTTAGATAATGGATAAATAAATGCAACTAGTATCATAGAAACATGAAAAATGGAGAAAGGTGAAATCCAGGAAAGTCACCCAGCTTGTAGTGTATTGAGCTCATATTAACAGAACGCTGAAACCTATGTGTTCATGCATTTGTTATTCTTTTCCTTTCAGCACTCATGCACGTCTTCCTCCTCCAGCTCTATAGGTTACGCAGATTACACTGAGTAAATGTATTGACTAATCCATTATTCATAAAGAATCTGGAAATTGGGCCATGCATTTACATTTCCAATCTGTGAAAAATTAGGCTTTGCTTGATATGAGAAAAAAATAAATAATGTAGTATTCAGAGATATTTTTCCTAGCAAAATGAATGTTAAATGTTCCAAGTTGTATCTCATTAGGCATTCACCACATTAGTCTGACATCAGCATTCCTTGTGTCAGAGATCTAGAATTGCCTTCCTCTCATGAAGACTCTGAAAGTAGAAAAAATGTTCAGTAAGGCAGAGGTGGGTCATATATCAATGTGACAGCCAGAAACAAAGCTTCCTAAAAGCCCTACGCTTTACCAACCAGGTGACAGTCTCAACTACGAGAGTACTCTTTGTGAAATTAAATATAAACTACTTGTTTAAAACTACCTAATACTGGGATCTTGCCTTTGGAAACTATTCTTCTTATGCAGATATATTTATATTAAAGAAGTTTCTTCATTCTTTTGGCGTGTACAAAGTTGAAATAATAAGAAGAGCTGTTATCCTCCTGCTCTAGCAACTACTGAGTCAATTTATGACAAAAGCCCTATAGGCTATGCCCTACTGTGCAGCCGTGGTTATCTGAAGTATCATGTGCTGTTCCTGCAGAGGTCGAACCGCTCAGATCCGGGGGTGATTACGGATCTCCGGACCTGAGGGCTAGGGGCCACACTCGAATAAAGAAGGGGCTATTTACAGGGGAGATATAGTTCCTGACACCACCCGTGGTGTACGGTAATTGAGAGTGCCGCCGCTGCCGTTGGGAGTACCCGGTGTGATGGAGTGGGGCAGCTAGGTGATGTGGCCCTCCACAGGTAGGGAAAGGCCCCGGGACTCGGTGGGATGTCGTGGGATGCAGGGGTCACTCAAGTACTTACTCAGTCAATAAGCAGACACTGACAAACGGGTAAACCAAATCTCGGGGTATCGCTGCCGCTTGAGGGGAGCTCGTCTGGGTCACGTCCCCTATGGTGTTGCCTGGTGATCCGTGACCTGCCTCCTGGCACTAAGTTAAACTTCAATGTGGTGGCCCAGTAGTCTGAAACTTGCTGGGCCCCTCTCCCCACTGTGGCTAAGTGTAGGAGCCTGCTCTCAAGGCTCGCACTTGTGATTTTCTGGACCATTTATTTGGAAGGCCCTATCCCCCTCGTTGCGCTAATGCCCCAATTCTGGAGCGGGTAGGAACAGATCATAAAGGTTTCGTTCTCCTCAAGGTAATTGCTGGGTTGCCTGAAGCTTCTCCCCAACCTAGGGACCGTGTACCCCGCCCTGCCTTCAGTCCCAGACCCGTGATAGTGCCAGGCTGCTGACTGTCCTCCTTGACAGGTCCAGGCACCTAGCCACAATCCCCTGTGACTGGGAGTCCGACTCCTCTAGGTCCAGACCACCGTTTGCAACCTAGACAGCTTCTCCTGGGAGCCACCACTCCCAACCTCCTCTCACTCTCACTCTTCACTACTGACTCTCTACTACACTACTCACCTCCCCTCCCTGACATCCCCGGTGGGCCACTCTATTCCACTCAAGCCATCCACTGGTGTGCCTGGTGGGTGTGGTGCAGTGTGTATCTAGGATTTCATTTGCTGTTGTAGGCAACACCAATAAGATAGGGACCCAGAACCATGAAGGACTTGGAATGCTGCACGGAAGGGCAGTTTGTGCAGTACCCTATGACGACCTGATAGTCCAGGGGCGTCACATATCACCTTTCACCATACTCAGCCCAAGCTATGCATCTCCCCGGGTATTGCACAAATGACTGTGACTGTGAAGCTTTCACGGGAAACACTGAGCCTCTCCATTTATTCCATATCTGTTATGCCACTACTTTCACAGTACTCTACTCAACGCAATGTACCTGAAAGTGTAAACAGAGAATGGTCCCAAGTTAATACTACAGTTCTCCTTCAAGTTCATCAAGGGACTAAGGTTTCTTAGCGGCCATTATTTTTATTGGAAAATAACACAAATATAATTATTTTCAGAATTAACTTGTAGAAATTTAAAAAGAGGAGCAATGTTTTGAAGAATTCTCCCACAGGAAATTGTATATATATATGTATATATATATATATATATATATATATATATATATATATATATATATCCTGAGACAGGTTACCTTTCTGTCCATTGGTCAAAAACCTGCAGTCTTTTCTCAGCTCTCTAACCAAGTGCTCATTTTGCCGGTGCTATTAACTCAGAAGCCTCTCTGTCTTCGGAGATGTATCTACTTAAAGTTTTGTCTACACTGTATGCAGAATTATTAGGAAAATGAGTATTTTGATCACATGATAATTTTTATACATGTTGTCCTACTCCAAGCTGTATAAGCTTGAGAGCCAACTACCAATTAAGTAAATCAGGTGATGTGCATCTCTGTAGTGAGGATGGGTGTGGTGTAATGACATCAAAACCCTATATAAGGTGTGCTTAATTATTAAGCAACTTCCTTTCCTTTGGCAAAATGGGTCAGAAGAGAGATTTGACGGTCTCTGAAAAGTCCAAAATTGTGAGATGTCTTGCAAAGGGATGCAGCAGTCTTGAAATTGCCAAACGTTTGAAGCGTGATAACCGAACAATCAAGCATTTCATGGCAAATAGAAAACAGGGTCACAAGAAATGTGTTGAGCAAAAAAGTAACTGCCCATGAGATGAGGAAAATCAAGCGTGAAGCTGCCAAGATGCCATTTGCCACCAGTTTGGCCATATTTCCGAGCTACAACATTACTGGAGTATCAAAAAGCACAAGGTGTGCCATACTCGGGACATGGCCAAGGTAAGGAAGGCTGAAAAATGACCACCTTTGAACAAGAAACATTAGATAAAACGGCAAGACTGGGCAAAGAAATATCTTAAGACTGATTTTTCAAAGGTTTAATGGACTGATGAAATGAGAGTGACTCTTGATGGGCCAGATGGATGGGCCAGAGGTTGGATCAGTAAAGAGCAGAGAGCTCCACTCCCACTCAGACGCCAGAAAGTTGGAGGTGGGGTACTGGTATGGGCTGGTATCATCAAAGATGAACTGTAAGACCTTTTCAGGTTGAGGATGAAGTGAAGCTCAACTCCCTGACCTACTGCCAGTTTCTGGAAAACAACTTCTTCAAGCAGTGGTACAGGAAGAAGTCGGTATCGTTCAAGAAAAACATGATGTTCATGCAGGACAATAAAATACTGACATGGCCCCCTTGTTCACCTGATCTGAACCCCATAGAGAACCTGTGGTCCCTCATAAAATGTGAGATCTTTAGGGAGGGAATACAGTACACCTCTCTGAACAGTGTCTGGGAGGCTATGGTGGCTTCTGCATGCAATGTTGATCGTAAACAGATCAAGCAATTGACAGAATCTATGGATGGTAGGCTGTTAAGTGTCATCATAAAGAAAGGTGGCTATATTGGTCACTAATGTTTTTGGGTTTTGTTTTTGCATGTCAGAAATGTTTATTTCTAAATTTTGTACAGTTATATTGGTTTACCTGGTGGAAATAAACAAGTGAGATGGGAATATATTTGGTTTTTATTAAGTTGCCTAATAATTCTGCACAGTAAAGGCCACTTTACACACAGAGATAAATCTGTGGCAGATCTGTGGTTGCAGTGAATTTGTGGACAATCAGTGCCAGGTTTGTGGCTATGTGCAAATGGAACAATATGTCCATGATTTCACTGCAACCACAGATCTGCCAAAAATGTATCTGTGTGTGTAAAGTGACCTTAATAGTTACCTGCACAAACAGATATCCTCCTAAGATCGCCAAATCTAAAAAAAAACATTCCAAGTTTCAAAAATATTAAACTTTGATATTTATGAGTCTTTTGGGTTGATTGAGAACATAGTTGTTGACCAATAATAAAAAAAATCCTCTAAAATACAACTTGCCTAATAATTCTGCACACAGTGTAGTATGTAACTTTTATTGAATTTGTAGCGGGTTCTTCTGGCCACCGTTATTGTGCATAGTGTTATTCCTTTTTACACAATGTCTTCTCAAATTATGTATAGTGGCATCCTTATTTACATATAGTGTCTTCTTTTTTATGAATAGTGGCATTTATTTTTATTTAGTTTCCTGACTTACTATGTATAGAATCATACCGTACATGTAAAAACAAAAAAGCACAGATCAGTTAGTTGGGCAATTCCTCCTAGAGCAGCACAGCAGCCAAAAAAGTCCTTTGGATATGCAAAACAAAAAAAAAACAACAAAAAAAAGATTGAGGCAGCACTCAAGTGGTCAAAGTGAAAAGAATGAATATTTTTAATCACCCATATATGTGCACTTGGTTTTTCACTTGGATGCTCCCTTACTATTGTGATTCCCCAGGGCTCTGGGGTACTCAGCCCGGGCGCGTGGTGCGCAGTGGGGGACAGTCGTGGTCACGGCCGATGCCCGTTTCCGTGACCCTGAGGGTTGATCTGATAAAAAGTTGTGAAAAATTGGAGAAAAATAAAAGAAAAGAAAATATAAGACTTTTTTGAATACGCCACTTGCAGTGTGCGGCCAGGTTATTGAAGCCGTTGCTGCAGGGTCCTGCTGGGGCTGGGGAGTAATGCAGCTTAGGAGTTTTGGGCCCTCCACAAGCAAGGATAGGCCCCAGCAGTGGATGATTGGGGGTTATAATAAGAAACAGTCAGCATATGTGTACGGAGGTGAGAAGAAAAACAGTCCACACCGGTATTGCAGTTTCAACTGCCTTTTTTCTTTGGGCTTTGTACCTGGAACCGCTGGTGCCTGCTTTAGGTGCTCCCACTCCCCGTCTTCTCCATGTCAGCTGTGACCTGGGGTAGCTGTCCTCCGTGCACTCTCGTTTGTATTGGGCTCTCATGGCTTAGAGCTTCTGGTGAAGCCCCTCTGTTTCAGTCTTGATTCTATTGCAGGCAGCCTGGAATATTTAAGGGGGTTTACTCTCCAGTCCCCTCTTTGCTGCTGATGCTTCAGACTTTTTGGTTGGTGAGGGACCCTGGAGATCCCCTCACCTGGCAGATTTAACAGTTGACCATAAAGTGTCCCTCTGTCCTAGAGTCTGCACCCCGCCTCGTGCTGGGTCCTGTGAGCCTAGTTACAGACTTCCACAGGCACCCCGCGGTTCCTGAAGTATTACACTTCCACAGGTAACCCACGGTTCCTGGAGTCCTGGTTCCTTACTCCACAGTCCCTCACTCCTTTTACAGCATTCCGTTGTTACTTCAGGTCTTTACACTTTTCCTTTCTTTATTTCACTCCTCACTCTCTCCAACTACTACTCTCAGCTCCTCTCTTCTTCCTTCTTCCATCAACTACTTCATCCCGCCAACTTCTCAACTGACCACTCGCCCCTCCTCTTGCTGGGTCCCTCCCTAAAGATTGGGTGGTGACTATCCAATCAGTGCCCATCCCTTTTACCTGTTGCTAGGCAGTCTCCCAGTTTGGAATTGGGGTTATGTATGTGTCCTGAGGGTGCTGGTGTGTTGACTGGCATGGATATTCCGGGGTTTGGGTTTCCACATTGACATTTTGTGGCACCTGAGACTTCAGGGGTGCTACATTATGCATAATGCCATGCCTTTATAACACAATGTCCTCCCTTATGATATACAGTGACTACTGCTTCAGCGTGTGGCTTGTATTTGTCTGGGGAGTAGTATGCATTAATTTTGAGTCAAATAACATACGGTAAGGTGTGTAAAGTATATGTAAAATAATTTCTCCTATTTCTCTGCCTTTTTATTGCCTCCCAAATGTGCACTTGGGCTCCTATTTTGTTACCTAATCTGTCAAGTAGCGTGTGACCTGTCAGTTGACTCAAGTGGGTTCTACACAATCAGAACTACTTGGGGCTTTAATTCCTCCCTAGTTATTAAGTCTAAAGCACAGCAAACATTGATACTTTTAATCCCCAAACACATAATAGTGCTTTTAGTTTTTAATTTAATGTGCATACCAAATTCTGGGCACAAGGTAAACTAGGTTTGCAAGCTATCAAAATATCCTTGGGAGGTAGATAAAAAGTTGACTTGTTATAATAAGGTAATAATAATATTTAAGCTGGTAAAGTGGTATAAATGAATCTGAGTATAAAACAAACATTACTTTTTATAGAAGCTGCAGGTATGAAGTACTGGCAATGGCAGTATTTACATCCCGACAGGAAGGATTTCAATGGCCTTCACATCCCAGGTCTGTTTCAGAGTTCATTTTCATGATACCTTTGGGCTCGTTGCTATTCTCCGCACGCAGCTTTAATCAGCTTTATTGATGTTGCCGGCTTTGATTTTTTTGACTCTTACAGCTGATTTTACTGACCAGAGCATTCAATAAAGCAAATCACTACAGGGAATATTTTACTGCAGATTGAGCAAGAACACCAAGAAACAATGATGCTGAACAAAAGACTATGTTTTCTGTAAAGGGCTGCCAATTACATACAGAAACTGAAACATCTATCAATGCCAAGGGCTTTACCATGATGAGTCAGTAATCCTTAAGGGTTATTCATTAACATTATTCTCCTATCAATGGGATCACTAGCAAGTTAAGCTGGGTTTACACACTGCAACATCGCAAAGGACATCGCTGTAACGTCACCGGTTTTGTGACGTAACAGCGACCTCCCTAAGTCTCTGGTGAGTCGCTGGTGAGCTGTCAAACAGGCAAACCTGGCCAACAACGCAACAGCAATCCGGACCTGCAGAGCGACCTAGCTGGTTAATGGGGACGTTGATAAGCAGCTTTTTGAAAGGGAAGTTGCTAACAAAGTCGCTGCAAAGTCTTTCACACACTGAAACTTTGTAGCGATGCATGCTGCACAGCGGGAAACAAAGGACCTAGGAATGGTCCTGAACGATTTGTAGCGATCAGCAACTTCACAGCAGGGGCCGGGTCGCTGATAGGTTTCACACACTGCAACATCGCAAACGACATCACTATTGCGTCACAAAACCGGTGACGTTACAACGATGTCGTTTGAGATGTTGCAGTGTGTAAACCCAGCTTTAGACTCGGGTCTCTCATCCCTTTTCTTCAGTACAGCCACAAAGAGAAAGAGGTGTATAAAAGCTCTTCTTTGTACTTCCGATAAAGGTATATGGGAAGGTAAAATATCTGCTTGACCATCCATTCAAACCTTCCCAACCTTTGGATTAGGGAAAAATATTAAACGGTTGTCCAGTTAAGCAGTAAAAATAAGTGAAGGTGCTGACTGCTCCATTCATAACCTCACATTTGATATATAGACATAGAAGGAGGCTGGCTTAGCTATAGAAGTGAGCCAGCCATCCTCTCCCCTTTACGGAGCAACGATGATACAAAGGTTCATGAAACTCTGTTCTCGTATTGCGCACAACATAGAATTAAGAAACTACCCAACACAGGAAAAGACTTCAGAACCTGGTCGGGGAGTGGATATCTAAAAATCTGGACACTCAACAATATAACTATATTTTTAAGCTATTTTAATGATTAGTTTTTTCACTAAACAAACCTGTTAAAAAGGTTAAATAGCTGTTTTAACTATGTTATAAACACTATATGTGATCCCAACTTTTCATTACATACAATGCATACTGTATAACACCACATCAGGCTGCATAAAACAAAGAGTAGCTATAGTCATTGTGGATAAACATTTTCACTAACCTTCCCCTCCAATTCTATTGGTACAAAATTCACCATTATTATTAATAAATGGCCTCAACTTTTTTACTTAAATCGTTGGCATTATAATTTTTTAAGGATTATTAAAGATGTTTTGGTCCAAAAAGAAAAGTTCCAAAGGGCTTCGAGCTGTAAAAAAATAAACTCACCTACTGGCAACCACTTGGATCCCATATAGCTCACTCTGTGATCGGTCTTGACAAAGGAAGAGATAATTCTCTTAAGCGGGCTTTACACGCTATGAGATCGCTACAGCGATCTCGTTGGGGTCACAGATTTTGTGACGCACATCCGGCCGCTGTAGCGATGCCGTTGCGTGTGACATCTATGAGCGATTTTGCATCGTCGCAAAAACGTGCAAAATAGCTTATCGGTGACATGGGGGTCCATTCTCAAATATCGTTACTGCAGCAGTAACGAAGTTGTTCCTCATTCCTGTGGCAGCACACATCGCTCCATGTGACACCGCAGGAACGAGGAACATCTCCTTACCTGCCTCCTGGCCACCATGCGGAAGGAAGGAGGTTGGCGGGATGTTCTTCCCGCTCATCTCCGCCCCTCCGCTTCTATTGGGCGGCGGTTCAGTGACGCTGTTGTGACGTCGCTGTGACGCTGAACGAACCGCCCCCTTAGAAAGGAGGCGGTTCGCCGGTCACAGCGACGTTGCAGGGAAGGTAAGTAGTGTGACGGGTCCGGGCGATGTTGTGCGACACGGGCAGAGATTTGCCCGTGTCACACAACCGATGGGGGCGGGTACGCACGCTGGCGATATCGGTACCGATATCGCAGTGTGTAAAGCGGCCTTTAGGATGCACTGCACAGGTAGCAGCGGTCCTATTGCAAATAGAATGGTTAAGCCTACTTTTCCTGTATCACCATAGACCATGCAGTAGGCTGCACTGGTGTAAGAGAATGACATGTGACACCCCCTGAAGATGTTGTTGCTTTTATATGAATGTATAATGTGGCAATATGTAAAATCCCCTGGGTTTATGTATATGGGCATAGTGCTATCAGTTAGAGTCAGTTTAATGGTGGTCAACCAGATTATTGCAAGGAATGCAAGGCCTCCGATATGATGAGAGGTTGGAAAAGTTGGATTTGTTTAGCTTAGAAAAAAAGATGGAAATCAGAGGAAATCTCATTTATATAAATACATGTGTGGTCAATACAAAGGACTGGCACATGACTTATTCCTTCCAAAGACAATACTAAGGACCAGAGGGCCCTCACTGCGAGTGGAAGAAAGGTAATTCCGATAGCTAAATAGGAAAGGGTTCTTCACAGTTAAGCACGCTTTACACGCTGCAATGTATCTTACAATGTGTCAGCGGGGTCACGTCGTAAGTGACGCACATCCGGCATCGTAAGGTACATTGCAGTGTGTAACAGCTACGTGTGATTGCGATTGAATGGTAAAACGTTCATCGCATACACGTCGTTCATTCCTCATGAATTGAACGTCAGATTGTTCATCGTACCCGGGGTAGCACACTTTGCAGTGTGGGACACCCCGGGAACGATGAACAGATCTTACCTGCGTCCTGCGGCTCCCGGCCAGTAATGCAGAAGGAAGAAGGTGGGCAGGATGTTTACATCCCGCTCAGCTCCGCTCCTCCGCTTCTATTGGCCGGCTGCCGTGTGATGTCGCTGTGACACCGAACGTCCCTCCAAATCCAGGAAGTGGACGTTCGCCGCCCACAGCGAGGTCGTATAGACGGGTAAGTACGTGTGACGGGGGTTAATCGTTTGCGCGGCACGTTCAACAAATTGAACGTGCCACACATTTGATGGGGGCGTTGCAAATCACATATGATATCGTATGCGAAATAGCAACGTGTAAAGCAGGCTTTAGAGTAGTCAGATTGTGGAATGCCCTACCGCAATATGTAGTAATGGCTGACACTATAACAACTTTTAAAAAGTACACACAACATTGTTGGTTATAAAGGATTTAGTGACAAAATGTTTGATTGGTGGAGGAAGGTAGAACTAGATGGACCTATTTTTTTTTTCAACCTGAGTAACTATGTAGCTTTACTCATTTAGAACAAATGAACACAGAGTTCAACTAGTAACAGAAGGACAAATACAATCAAACATGTTATTTTGTAGTCTGTGCACTATGTTCATGATTAAAGGTTGAGCTATAGCTCACTGTCTACTGAACACGAGAGAAAAAGAAAAAAGCTACAAAAATCTGATTATTTGCAAAAAAATATAATAATTCATCACCTGTTTCTCTATCTTTAGAAGCATTTTAGTCTAATTCCATTCTGCCACACTGTGATTTAATTCCGCCATTTTGGTATCTACACTGGAGATTAAAATTAGAGAGCAACACACAATTTCCTAAATGTTAAGGTCATTGAGTAGTCCTATGTGATTATATCCTAATGAGTAAACTAGCAGTATTTTAAGCTTATTTTATAAGTAAATTTATTCTAAAGCACATAATAAAAATGTAAATGAGATAAATGTAAAAGAACACTGATCAAAAATTGAAAACACTTTCAGATTCCAGCAAGTTATTGGTGTTAATCTGGCACCTGGTAATAATTTACTTAATTATCTGACAAACCCTATTTAACTGGCAGCATAATTTTCCAGTTTGCACTGACTCTGCAAACAGGGTGTGCCATTCCAAAGTGACTGAAACCCTCCGGCAACAGGTTCACCAGATGAAGGCCAAAGGGGTGACCCTATCAGCCATAGCAAAAAAAGCTGGTCATTCCAAGTCTGTGATTTCAAGATTATTGCATCTTTACAATATCACAAACTCTTTCAAGTCCCTCAAGAAGGCAGGTTGCCCTCGACAGACAAATGCAAGAGAGGAAAGGATAATGCACAGAATATCCATAGGTAATTTGTTTCCACACTGCAGGTGGAATTGCTCTCCAGTTCAGCACTGAACAAGATAAGGATCTGTCTCATCATACAGTGTCACAACATTTAAGAGCATTTGGACTGAAAGCCCACTCTGAAGTAACCAAACCTTCATTAACAGAAATAATCATAAGGCTACACTCACTTTTGTTCTCTAATTTTGATCTCTAGTGTATATCTGCAGCATACAAGATCAAACAATGCATAAATAATACAGCCTTAGCAACTTCTGTAATAATGCCATTTAGTGCAACGTTTACAGAGTGGTTAAATAGTATTGCCATATAGTGGGTAAAATATACATCCATATATCTACAAAAATCTCATCCATACTGTCCCATAATGAAACAAAGATATTTTGCCCATATATGGACGAATATAGGCCTAATATTTTACAGCAAAATATCCAAATCGTTCTACACAAGCACTGTAAATAATATTTTTCTAAATAGTAGAGAAGATATTAGGAATATGATTTAAAGGGAGACTTAGTTATAAAAGGGAAGATAAAGGCAATTTTGTCATAATTTGATTAGCTTGACACTTTTATTTTTATCAAACTGACTTATATTATCATAGATGTATATATATATATATATATATATATATATATATATATATATATAACTCCTCATACATCATGGATGCAACTGCACTATAGCTTTGTTTAAAACAATTCTGGCTTTTTCTTCTCTTGAACCTGAGCATGTAAGGATACCCATGTTTCAAAATCCAATGGACTAAGGGGTACTTTGCACGCTGCGACATTGCAAGCCGATGCTGCGATGTCGAGCGCGATAGTCCCCGCCCCCGTCGAAGCTGCTATATCCTTGCGATAACTGCCGTAGCGAACATTATCACTACGGCAGCTTCACATGGACTCACCTGTCCAGGGACGTCACTCTGGCCGGTGACCCGCCTCCTTATTAAGGGGGCGGGTCGTACTGCGTCACTGCGACATCACACGGCAGGCGGCCAATAGGAGCGGAGGGGCAGAGATGAGCGGGATGTAAACATCCCACCCACCTCCTTCCTTCCGCATATCCTACGGGAGCCGCGGTGACGCCAGTAGGAGATGTTCCTCGCTTCTGCGGCTTCACACACAGCGATGTGTGCTGCCGCAGGAACGAGGAACAACATCGGACCATCGCATCAGCGTAATTATGGATTACGCCAACGCTACACCAATGATACGATTACGACGCTTTTGCGCTCGTTAATCGTATCATCTAGGCTTTACACACTACGATGTCGCCTGCGATGCCGGATGTGCATCACTTTGAATTTGACCCCACCGACATCGCACCTGCGATGTCGTAGTGTGCAAAGTACCCCTAAGTGTCATATCTGCATTGGAGATCAAAATTAGAGAACAACACACAATTTCCTAAATGTTAAGGTCATTGTGTTGTCCTATGTGATTATTTCCTAACATGAGTAAGCTAGCAGTATTTTAATCTTAATTCATAAATTAAATTTTTCCAAAAGCACATAAAAATGTAAATGTGATAAATGTAGAAGAACACTTATCAAAATTAGAGAACACTTTCAGATACCTGCAAGTTATTGGTGTTAATTTGGAACCTGGTGCTAATTTCCTTAATTATCTGGCAAACCTTATTGAACTGGCAGCCTAACTTTTCAGTTTGCACTGACTTTGGAGTGTCATTCCAAAGTGACTGAAACCCTTCGTCAGCAGATTGTACAGATGAAGGTTAAAGGGGTGACCCTATAAGCCATAGCAAGAGAAGCTGGTCATTCTAAGTCAGTGATTTTGAGAATATTGCTTCTTTAAAACATCACAAACTCTTTCAAGTCCCCCAAGAAGGCTGGTTACCCTCGAAAGACAAATACAAGAGAAGGCAGGATAAAGCAGAGAATCTCCATGAGTAATCGTTTCAGCACTGCAGCTGAAATTGTTAGAAAATTCAGCACTGAACAAGGTAAGGATCTGTCTCGTCATACAGTGTCACAATGTTTAAGAGCATTTGGACTGACAGTCCACTTTACAGTGACCAAACCTCTCATTAGCAGAAAGAATCAAAAGGAGCATGTTTTGTGGACAGAGGAGTGGTTCACAGATCATTTTAGTGATTAAAGCAAGTTTAATTTATTTGGGTCTGATGGGAAACATTATGTTCGTCGACAAACTGGGTAAAGATTTAACCCAAAGTACTGTATGTTAAGAAGTCAGTGAAATGTGGTGGAGGAAGTGTCATAGTTTGGAGAAAGTTTTCTGCAGCAGGAGTTGGACTTCTCTTACAACTACATGACAGAGTGAATGTAAATGTGTATCAGAATCTTCTTCAACAACACTTGGTTCCTTACTTGCATTCATCACTCTATCAGCCAGCAATTTTCATGTAGGACAATGCCCCCTGCAATACAGCAAAATGGGTGACCCAGTTCCTTGAAACAGAAAACATTGAAACAATGAAATTGGCCAGCCCAGAGTCCTGATCTAAACCTAATAGAAAACCTCTTAAAAATCCTTGGTAACACAGTTATGGCCAAGAAACCCACAACAATCAAAGAACTGTGGAAGAGACTGGAAGAAGACTGGACCAAAATCCCACCATATCAGTGTGAGAGATTAATGATGTCCTGTGGCCGCAGACGTGCTGAAGTCATTCAAAGCAAAGGCCTGTACACTTCCTACTGATAGGTAACTGTTGTTAACTTCAGAAAATGTACTTATCCTTCTCTGTGCTACAGTCATTGTTGTTCTCTAATTATGATCATCACATTTTGGGCAAAATAAAGGTTTTATGTCGATAAACTTTGGATATTTTGCAAAACACTATTCTAGTGGCATGGTGTACCCCTTCCCCTTACAAGAAACCTTCAAATGCTCATCATTGTAGATTATATTATTATTATTATTAATTAATTTTAACATGGCCATTCTATTGGAGTTTACACAGTTCTAGCCACTGTTCAGATTTGCAGTTTGTTTCTAGTACCATGAAAACTTTCACTTAAAGGGTGTATCTGGGACTTAAAAAAAAATAAAAAACTGTGCCTGAGCACTAACAGGCAGGTAGTTGCTACATAGCTGCCTTTTGTGTCCGGCACCGTTCTTTACCAGCACAAAGCAGTTACAGACCGCTCGTGTCAGTAATACAGTAGCTTCCACTGACGTTGTGTAAACAGAGTGGCAACCTCTCACCTGCTCTGCTCTGTAAACAGGGTGGGACAGCCAACGTGAAGCTGATTGACAGCTCCTCCACTTAGGCAGCGGGGAGCCGGCTATCAATATGCACAACGTCGACTGTCCCGCCCAGTCTACATAGCAGAATGGAAAAGAAGCCTTCACTCTGTTAACAAGGCCATTGTATCGCCGCAGGAGCAGTCTGTGATTACTCTGTGCCAGCAAAGAACGCAACTACCTACCTGTTAGTGCTTGTGCATATACCCTTAAATATGGAGAACGATAATCCCACTGATACACTAATGAACCTTTGAAGTTTTTACTCTTTTGATACTTTACTTTATAGTTCTGGTGTGCCATATTTACTTGCTATTCAGTAACATGGATTTAGACTTTAGACAAATACTGTGAGAAAAGATCACAAATGTACTTCAAACGAAGGCACATTTTTCACATGAAAGTTGGCAGATGAAAAACTAGTACAACTATTGTGTTACCAAAGTAAATTAAAATAAATAGTTGCTCTCGTGTGGAGTGGAATTTTCTTGTTTTTTAACATGATAAGATAGGACAACCATATACTAAATAGACAAAGATTTGGGACACAGTTCTTATTTATTGAATTCTGTTTTTTCATTTAATCCCATGGCTGGATTGAAAGATGCATGCATAAAATCAAGCCCATGGTCAAACATTTGTGATAAACTGGGTCATTCTAAAGAGAATACTGAATGTGGGTGGTGCTGTAAAACAGAATTGGGGGGCTAAAACATTAGTTTTGTGAAAAAAATTATAATTTTCAGTATGTCGATCTAATGTTATCAAATTCTGTGACATACCTGTAGGTTCAAAATGCTCACTATACCCCTGGATAAAATCCTTTAAGGTTTCAGTTTTCAAAATGGGGTGATTTGTGGGGGTTTTGCTGTTTAGGTCCTTTGGAGTCCCCAGGTGACATAATACCCACAATCTATTTCAACCAAATTTGTACTCCAAAATTCAAATATTGCCCCTTCCCTTCTAAGCACTGCCGTTTGTCCAGAGGTTTCTGACCACAAGCGTGCTCAGAAGAAAGTATTTTATTATATCAAGAAGAAAAAGAAGTATACCCTATAGGGATCAAGCGAAAGTCTATAATTTGAAAAAAGTGAAAAACTTTATTACATATAAAGTGCACAATGTCATAGTTCAGAGGACAAATAGTAGGCAAAACACAATACAAAGGCAGACAAGTAAACATAATATTAAAAACATTTAAAAAGCCTCAAAAGGCATTGAAAGCTAGAATGCCAACATCAAAGAGAGTAACGATCTGTAATCTGTAACAGTCCCCACACAGAATGTAGTAAATATTTGGCTAATCCCTAATCTAGGCACTATAAATGAATGTACGGTATACAACTGCCTATGCAAAGAATAGATATACACATTTATATCACAATCTCCAATGTGATGTTATCAAATAATTTGTATAAATCCAATAGCAAATTAATACCGGTAGTCTGGCAATCCCATAGTGGCAATATGCATTATCTCACCGTTATCATTAATCCTTATTAGGCTAACAACCACTCACTAACACCAGTTATTATTATAATACAAGTTATCTTCACCTATAACCAGCCTAAAGGGTTACATTGGTGGATAGTATCAGGAAGAAAATAATAAGGTTCCTCATATGCATATAAAAACTAGATTAGGCTAGTATAAATTCTAGTATAAATTCTAGTATAAATACCCACTGTGACTCAAAGGTTCCTCTGCTGCTTAAAATAAAGCAGCAACGAATGGAAAAATCCAACAGAGGGGACGAAAGCCTGTCACAACATGTGGGGAAGCAATATAAAGGAGTATAGCATGATGGAATTGTAAAATTGCCATCTATATAAAGTTATTTTTGGGGGACGGAAGTAAATTGCCCCATTTTTCAGTTTAAATATACGCCTTGTTGCCTCATTTTCTCCCCATATCTATAATCATGCCATTGTGTGTTATCATCCACATAAACAATTTTTATTGCGGTCAAATTCAGGATTGGATACGATTGTGTTGAGCTAGCAATTTACTGTAAATTATAAGCCTATGGGTAAAAATGGGTTACCGTTTAATCACTTGGAATAATGTGGTCTAATTATATGGGTGGATGTTTATACATCTGTAATTATTTTTCTTTAATATTTGATGAACCACTTTAATACAGTGTGTCCACCCATATCCTGTCCACTGCCATTAACTTGAGAACGGCGGCAGCTATAGGCATACAAGTGGTGTCTAGGTATAGTAAAGTAGCCATGCGCTACGCAATGAAACCACCTATAGCGCCACCTGGTGTAAAACAATGGAGTTAGCATTTTTATCTCGAAATATAAAGAAAGATAGAGAAAAAAAGTGAATTACAAACTTATAGGGCATCATCAATTCAATATGAATCGACACCTTGCATACAGAAATGCTATGATATGAAACCCATGATCCCTCCAAAACATTGAATGCTGGTCACGCATATGGCGCTCATTTAACTTTGATGCTCAAAGTGGCCACTGTCAGTTGCAATGCACCTCTGGACTCTGGACAGCATACTGTATCTTGCTGCACGTTGTGCAATATGGTAGGTGACATATTTGCACAAGCATCTGTGATAAGTCGTCGTAGGTCCTGCAATGTTGGTAGAGGGGTCGCATACACCTGCTGCTTGATGTGACCTCACAGAAAGAAGTCCAATGGGGTCAGGTCAGGTGAGTGTGGAGACCACTCCACGCAGCCACCATACCCAATGACTTTTAAGGAGGTCTCCATGAGGTATTGCTTCACATCCGCAGCCTTGTGAGTTTTACACGTTCTAATCATAGCATTTCTGTATGCAAGGTGTTGATTCGTATTGAATTGATGATGCCCTACAACTTTGTAATTCACTTTTTTTCTCTTTCACGTTCTGTTTTCGAGATAAAATTGCTAACTCCGTTGTTTTCCACCAGCTGGCGCTATAGGTAGTTTCATTGCGTAGCACATGGCTACTTTACTATACCTAGACACCACTTCTATGCCTATAGCTGCCGCCGTTCTCAAGTTAATGGCGGTGGACAGGATATGGGTGGACACACTGTATGTGTATTCTGTAAGTGTATACCCTGAGTACTCATGTGTACTTACAAACTGGTATTTAGGATTGGATAAAAGAAATGTGAGGAATTTGGTTTGGCAATTTATATTTTTTTATAAAATCGATTATTGTATAGTATTAATATAAATTGGTCTAAAGAAATTATGTTATGTACTTCATGCCCATCTCATCTACGCGCCTTAGAATAAGTTTAATTTGCATCTTGTTGCTAGCAAATCACCATCAATTAGGGTATGTTAAGATACGATTTAATAGGATGTCATAAGAGTGTTATCCATATTAACAGAGATATCTTTACTTTAGGTAGCGCCTAAGCTGTTTATGTATGTGCATCTTATTACCAAAACAATTACTGTATTTGTGCATAGCGTGAGCAGCACTCTGATTTAAGGAGTGACCTCATTTATCCCTTGCAGCGCTCAAGCGTCTTACGCACGCGCAGTATACTACTATATTTTGGATTATCGGATCTGTGAGCATTTTGAGCAGTACGCTCATTCTCAGAGAGACTAAAGCGGGCTTTACACGCTACGATATCGTTAATGAATTATCGTCGGGGTCACGGTGTTTGTGACGCACATCCGGCTTCATTAACGAGATCGCAGTGTGTGACACTTGTGAGCGACCTTAAACGATTGCAAAAGCGGTCAAAATCGTTTGCCGCGGAGAGGTCGTCCTGAAACAAAAAAATCATTTTCTGCTTATTAGCGATGTTGTTCCTCGTTCCTGCAGCACCACACATTGCTGTGTGTGACACCGCAGGAGCGACAATCATCTCCTTACCTGCCTCCACCGGCAATGCGGAAGGAAGGAGGTGGGCGGGATGTTACGTCCCGCTCATCTCCGCCCCTCCGCTTCTATTGGACGCCTGCCGTGTGATGTCACTGTGATGCCGAACGAACCGCCTCCTTAGAAAGGAGGCTGTTCGCCGGCCAGAGCGATGTCGCAGAGCAGGTATGTGCCTGTGACGCTGCCGTAGCGATAATGTTTGCTACGGCAGCGATCAACAAATATCGGCCGTACGACGGGGGTGGGTGCTATCACGTTCAACATCACCAGCAAATGCTAGCGATGTCGCAGCGTGTAAAGCCCGCTTTACTCCAATTACATAGTACTTTAGCTCCTTGTGCATGCGCAATTCATTATCTGGGTGTGACATGACTGTATCATGTGATGTGATCATGTGAGCAACATGGCAGCTGCCATTGGTAACGCTATGTTTAAGGGGGGCTCTTGGCTTTCCATCTCCATGCTGGTAAGCAATTTGTTGCAAGTACGACCCTCAGTATGTGAAGGCTTATACTTAACATGAGTTCTTCTAGAATCCCAGGGAAATCTTACACAGGGCGACCATTATTCTTCTGTACAGTAAAGGGAGGGCCGGATCTTCAGGCACAGTTATCACACAATTCAAAAGTGAAGGTCATTATTGGGATTTTATTCAACTTCTTTCCAATACATGAAATTACTTCTCTTCATACGATAACTCATCAACAACTCTATACAGAGCATTTCTCCTCACAGATCAGTCCTCTTCAAAGTGTGTCTAGACCTGTGCAGTCTGTACTCGCCTCATACAATGGAGGTGTGGTAGGAAGAAAATAGTCCGTGCTGTCCCTCTACTCCTCTCTTCAGATAATACAGAATCTTGTCTGTCCTGAGCCTCCTTATTTATATTGACCGTTTATCAAGAAAAACACTGATCTAACCCACTGGTCTGTTCCCTCAAATCTCTCTCACAGATGTTTTTCACCTGGTGGTCATGGACACCACTCCCTTTCTCCCAGCATTCCCTGGAGCTCCACAACTACTTCCTGTCTCCTTTTCACATTATTAATCCCGCTAGCTGCTAGCTGATTCTATATCACAATACAGCTTCTATGGGTCACAAATTATTTAATTATATCAATGTAAGGGCATGAGCAAAGGCATTGCACACTTTCCCCTGAGGAAGACACATCCTTCAGTGGCGATACGTGTAGGGCTTCTATCATGGTATACCCCTTTATATTGCTTCCCCACATGTTGTGACAGGCTTTCCTCCTCTCTTCTATGTTGGATTTTTCCATACCTTGCTGCTTTATTTTAAGCAGCAGAGGAACCTTTGGGTCACAGCGGGTATTTATCCTAGAATTTAAAACCTAATCTAGTTTTTATATGCATATGAGGAACCTTATTATTTTCTTGCTGTTACTATCCCCCAGTTTAACCCTTTATGCTGGTTATAGGTGAAGATAACTTGTATTATAATAATAACTAGTGTTAGTGAATGGTTGTTATCCTAATATGAATTAATGATAATGGTGAGATAATGCAGATTGCCACTATGGGATTGCCAGACTACAGGTGTTAATGTTCTATTGGATTTATAACTGCACATTGGAGTTTGTGATTTACATGTGTATATCTATTTTTTGTATAGGCTGTTGTATACCATACATTCATTTATAGTGCCTGGATTAGTGGTAAGCCAAATATTTACTACATTCTATGTGGGGACTGTTACATATAACAGATCGTTACTCTCTTTGGGGTTGGCATTCTAGCTTTAAATGCCTTTTGAGGCTTTTTAAATGTTTTTAATACCATTTTTGTTTGTCTGCTTTTGCCTAGTGCTTTGCCTACTATTTGTCCTCTGAACCATGACATTGTACACTTTAGATGTAATAAGGTTTTTAACTTTTTTCAAATGGTAGACTTTCTGGCGATCCCTATAGGGTATATATCTTTTCTTCTTTATATAAACTAGTTCAGTGTGTATACCAGGAGATCCCGATAGGTGGTGCCCTTCTTATGTTTACGTTTCCTCAGATGAAAGTATGTAACAAATTTTGGCGGCCATTTTGTAGTGACAACCTTTGTAAAAGTGAAAAGATTGTGACTAAAGTAACATTTTAGAGGTAAAATATAATTTTTTTATTTTTCATTCCACATTGCATTAATTCCAGTGCGTTTTTTAAAATTGTATCATTTTTATGGCGCTACCAAACTATAAGCCCTTAAGGTTCATTTAAATCTGAATCTGACAGATTTAGATAATTTCTTGAAAAAATTAAATATTGCTTTTAATCCTTCTAACAACCTGAAAAAAAAATGATGTTGGAAAAATGATGCAGCTGTTAAATTGACATATGGGAAATATTATTTATGAATTATTTGGTATAGCATGAGTTACTGGTAATTTCTGATATTTTCACAAATAAACCCCTAAAAAAATCAACCTAAATTTACGACATACAAAAAGTAAAATGTGTCACGAAAAAAGAGCATGAGAATCACTGGGATCCTTTGAGGCATTTTAGAGTTATTAGCACATAAAGTGACACTGGTCAGATTTCTAAAGTTTGGCCTGGTCTTAGAGATGAGTGAACCTGAGGTTTCGTTTTCGAACTGAACACCAACTTAAAAACACGGGGTCAGGTTCGGAGTTCAAATTTTTACGTGTGAACTTAATTCACACGATCAATACTATGCTCAGGTACGCTTGGTGCTCAACCCTGTGCGAGCCACTTGCAGTGTTTGAATGGCTTGCACTAGAGATAACAACAGTGTAATAATATTTAGTGTGTACAAAGCCCCCAAAATTTTGAAAATGCTAGCCCACTCTCCCCCAAAAGTGATTTGCTTATGGCAGGTTGTATGTGGGTGGAGTCTCAAACTATCAATCACTGTTTTTGAACCTCCTTGGGCAAGATTCGGACATCTGTAGGTTCAGGTTGTTTACCACCGGCAAACCGAACCTCGAAAGATTCACTCATCTTTACTGATAATTAAGGTCAAAATTAGCCCGTTCACTAAGAGGTGACCCACCCTGACTTGGACACTCATGATTCCAGGTCATGTTTACCACATAGTGAATGCCGTAAACGGAAAACCAAAACACAATGGCAGAATTACATTTTTTAGCATTTCATCCCACTTGGACTTTTTATCCTATTTTTCAGTACATTGTATGGGAACATAAATGGAAAGCAAGTCGAATTGCGCATTTCCCACTACCATTTTAAGCAGAAGATTGCATGAGCCAGGATAGTCTCATTAAACATCAGACGCCATGTGCTTCCACATAATGCACAGCTGATTAGGAGGGACTTAGTCTGTATTAAAGCAGAAGCAAGGAATACACCAGCCAATTTGCCATTTTGTTTTGAATCTTTAAAATGTCTAGAATTTACAACTCAAAGCTTAGAAATAGAGCTGGGAGAGAAAGCCTTAAAACACTGAATAAACATTACCGATAGTGTGTGACAGCTCATTAGTGTGAAACGCTTACTATACATACACCTATAGTCATAAATTATTTTGACATTACTAAGATTGTAGTTACATTAAAGAGCTTGATTAGTGTTCAGTACAGTTGAATACAGTTGAATACAATTTTAGCAGACCTCAAAGTGTTATACACAAATAGTCAATGAAATTTGAGATTCGGCAGTGCTCTCGATTTTCATTCTAATGGATTTGCTGCAGGTCGGTTTTTTTTCTGATAAATTAAACAAAGTTGATAAATTCGAATTTCACAAGAAATCTCTTCTAGAATCTCATCAGGAAAGTTAAATGTAAAGTATTAAATAGATTAAACTGTACGAAGAAACAACATTCTATAGCATTGCTGGATTTAAGCCATTTAATTTGTTGGAAACTAGAGCTCTTATCCAGGGAATAGGAAATAAATTATGACAATCACACAATGCAAGGGAATAAATAATATTAATTCCTACATATGTGCATTTCCGATTGATAAATTACACTGACTACACAATTTCTTAATTGAATTATAGTGGCTGACTAATAGGGTCCTAATTAAGATGAGTTATAATAAATAGCATTTCATTCCTGTAACTGGAAACTTATTAATGCAGTTTCTTATCTTTATTTCTTCACTGTTCACAAACATTTTACAAGACAATATTGGAAATGAAAGAAGTAAATCAGTTTAATGGATGCTAATTATATTTGTCTCTGACTGTTTAGTAATTTCTAAAATGATTCATTAGAACTGAAATATGCAGTGTCAAATACTAATATGCATAGCTACATGTGTGGAAAGATGTCCATGCCAATCAGCAATACAGAGACAGAAAAATCATAATGACCAGTATTTGTTAATTGACAATCAGACTACACTCAATTTTAGCCTCTACCAATTTCTGTGACAGTTTAAAGGAAATCTGTCAAGAGGTTTTTGCTATTTAATCTGAAGCCAGCATACTGGAGGGGTTAAAAAGCAAAAAAACAAAACAAATAAAAACTATGCCTCTCTTATCTGGCTACATGCTGTTGTATATTTAAACTAAAGTCTTAATCACTTGTTGATTATCATTGCTGTGCCATGTACAGCACGCCCCTTCTCTGATTGATACCTCACTGTCGATGTGCAATCTCTATAGAAAGCATGGTGTGGGCAGGACAGCTCTATCTGCGGCTTTGCTAAATCTAAAATCTCAGATTATATCAGAATGGCTGTAATCTAAGTGATACACCATTAGATTCAGAGTCTCTTTGCCTACATCATGCTGTGCTCAGATGAGGTAGCAAAAACCTGCTGACAGATTCCCTTTAACTAGCAATTTTTCATTTTTGCACTTTTTTTCCTTCTTCTTAGTACCATTTTTTTCTTTTCATTACCATACGCACATGATAGCTCTTTTTGGGGGAATGAGGTGTAGCTTTCATTATCACTATTCATTCCCTCCTGTGCACTACCTGGCAGCGGGCGTTGGCACCTAAAAGGAACAATATGGCGCACCCACTCACCGTCATCTCTCCCTAATTCTCCCTAGATATTCCTGTCACAGACAAAGTGCAATGCCTAAAAAGTGCAATGCTTATAGTGCACAGTGATATAGATGAAACAAATTATTTGGACAGGTATAGGATATTTTCTGCAATAAATCCTAGGAAAATGATAAGCCTGTATACTTATACTTGGTAATGCAAAATAACTGGGTTACTTATCATTTTCCTTGGTAATAGACCAGACTAAAAGCCTCAAGATTAAACCTGATATTAAAGAATTGAGTTACTTATCACTCTCCTTGGTGATGGACTAGACTGCAAGCCTCGACGTGTTTCCCCTTTAAATGGTTCCTCAGGAGACCAATATTGGATCCGGGGTTTTCTCTTAATCCAAACTGAAGTAATATAGAGACAATTTATCTAAAGTCTGTATTCCAATAGCAGAAGCTAATACTTCAGCATGATGGCTGTATAGACCTGCAGCATGATAGCTGTGCAAAAGATACCAGTAGCTAGGCACATAATTTTTTAAAATATTAATTTAGATTCCAGCAGCAACCTGGTTGATAAAAGTGTCCAAGCGTTTTCATCATGGTGATCCCATTCTATTTGAGAGCTTTTTCCATCCATTTCAGCAATTTATCTGCTTCCCCAGCTCTCCTATTAGGTTCTACCAGAAAAATTCTTGCGTTTTTCATTAACTTTTATTACTAGAGTGAAGCCCGTCTAAGTGTCCAACCTGTTCAATTCAAGAATGGCATTGGTAAAAGATGAAGCCACTAGAAGGTGAGTATATAACAGAGGGCTGAAATATATATTTCCACTTCAACGCTGGAAAAAAAATGCTGGAGTGGCGCGTGACACAAAGGCCTAACTTTGTCACCAACTAAATCCTTTGATTTCTTTTCAGCAATAAATAATTTAGAATTTCATCACAAAAAAAATATTCTTAAGAATTTATAAAACAAGGAGACAACCATAAATGGTAATATAGTGAGAGAAACTCTTCAGGTATTGGAAGATCTGCTGAGAGAGCAGGCCCGAGAGGTTCAAGGTATGTTCCCTCAGTCGATTTTACCTTGATCAACTAGGTTTTTTCTTTTGTCCCTTTGTACTGCAGTGGTAATTTTGACTAAATTTGTTATTTGAAGACTCAGCAAATTTGCCCCAGCCAAAGTTTAACTGAGGTTCAATGTAAAGCTTTAAACTAATGCAATCAAATGATGATATTGCAATCAAATAATCTGATAAAGGGCAAAACATAGTTATATGGCCAAAGTATATAAAAGAAAAAGAGGCTTTTAGACAATTGAGGAATAAAAAATACTTACCAAAAGATGGATCATAGTCCTCTGATCTCTTTCTCAGCTGCATAGGAGAGAATTCTTTTTGAAGCATTTGAGTGTGGTACTATCCCAAACCAGGTATTGGATGGGCTTCTTGTTAAATATCCCAAGATTCCAACACTATATTTTATCCCTAAGATACATAAAAATCCGATCCTCCAGGATGTCCAATCGTATTAGTATTTGGTGGCCTCTGTAACCCCATAAGTAAATTAATTGATTACTATTTGGGATGGCCTAGTTTGTGAGCCTGTTATGGAATTGTTGGAGTTCATTCTTATTATTTTTTGTATTTAAGAATTACTTTTATTTACAAAAAATGCGACATTGCGATGGGCACGGCCTTTGCACCTTTGCTCGCCAATCTGTTCTTTAATCATAAAATCATAGAATGGTAGAGTTGGAAGGGATCTCAAGGGCCATCAGGTCCAACCACCTGTAAGTGCAAGTTTTCCAAAAGCATCCCAGCTATATGTCAATCCAGCTTCCGCTTGAAAATGTCCATTACTGGAGAGCTCACCACCTCCCGTGATAGCCTGTTCCACTCTCTGACTGCCCTCATTGTGGGAAAGTATTTCCTAATGTTTAATCTGTATCTCCTTCCTTTTAGTTTCATCCTATTACTGCCTTGTGCTAATGAGAATAGGGTAGTTCCTTTGCACTGTGACTACCTTTCAGATATTTGTAGCCCGCTATTAAGTTTCCTCTCAGCCTTCTCTTTTGCAAATTAAACATTCCTAATTCTTTTAGCCAGTCTGGATCTTGGTTGCTCTTCTCTGGACTTGCACCAATATATTAATGTGTTTCTTGAATTGGGGGCCCAGAAGTGTACACAGTATTTCAGGTGGGGTCTGACCAGGACAGAGCATCAGGGAATAATGACCTCTCTTGATCTAGATTCAATGCTTGTGTTGATACATCTCAGAATTTTGTTGGTCTTTTTAGCTGCAGCATCACACTTTTGGGTCATGTTGAGTCTGTGGTCTACTGTTATGCCGAAGTCCTTTTTCTCTGTGCTATCAATTAGTTCTATTCCTTCCATACTATATATGCTTCTTACATTTCTTCTACCGAAATGTAGGACTTTGCACTTGTCCCTGTTACGCATGAGGCTGTTTGCCTTGGCCCATTGTTCGAGTGTGTCTAGATACTTTTGAATACACTCTCTTTCCTCTCTAATGTTGGCTACTCCTCCTATCTTAGTATTATCTGCAAATTTTATGAATTCCCAACAATTCTGTTGTCCAGATCATTTATAAATATATTAAACAGTACTGGGCCCAGAACAGAGCCTTGCGGCCTCCACTTTTGCCTTTCCTCCAGTTGGATGCGTAGCCATTTAGTATTTCTCATTGTAACCGATCATTAAGCCAGTAGTGAATTTATCTAGCTGATTTTTTGTCAATTCCTTACTTAACCATTTTTTTCAATGAGAATGTTATGTGATACTATATTAAATGCCTTACTGAAGTCAAGGTATACTATATCCATGACATTCCCCTGGTCCAACCATTCAGTAACTTTGTTATATGTGAGGGCCAGGGAGGACTGGAAGCCCAGGAGGTGGATCCACTAGACCGAGCACCCCACCTGGAGGGCAGGGTACACGGTAGCTGGAGCACTAGCGTGGCAGGAACGGGAAGAACCAGGTCACCAGGGTCATGGAGTCCCATAGGACAGTACAGGAACAGGTGCAGGTATCAGGAAGCAAAGACAGGACCAGGTCACTAGGGTCACAGCGTACTTTAAGGCAGTAATTCAGGAAACAGGAACAAAAGGACCTGAGCACCTAGCTCACAAGACAAAGCAAAGAAACACAAGCAATGATCAGGCCCCACCCACATGGAAAGGCCAGTCTTATATACCCAGCACAGCCTCAGGTCATTTCCTGTTGCAGCAGTGCTTGACCTATAAGACCAGATGAGTGGGCGCGGACCGGTCCTATATAGGCATCAGTCAGAGTCAGACTCCTGAGACCTGGAACAGGACTCAGGGGAGCAAGGACTGGACCAGTGAGCAAGGAGCGGTGGTGCGATGATGAGGCTGGATCAGTGAGTACAGAGCGGTGGTGTGATGCAGGGACTGGCTCAGTGAGCAAGGAGCGGCAGTGCGATAGTGAGACCAGGTAAGGAGTGGTGCCGAGGCATCGGGAGCGTGACATTATATAAGGAAATCAGGTTGGTCTGACAAGATTTATTGGTTATAAAGCCATGCTGGCTTTGTTGATTTATGCCTTCCCTTCTAGGAACCTAAGTAAATGTTCTTTTACAATTTGTCGGGTACAGGCTGGTGGGAGATGATGGGATCCACAGCTGACTGTCACCGGGGAATCTCCTGAGAGACCGGAAGGCTGGACACACTCAGGCTGGCAGTAGGGATCTTTGAGCAGAGACAGGGTTAACCTGGGTTCGAGACACAGAGGGACCTGAACACCTAGTGCAAGAGACAAAGCTACAAAAATACATTGAACAGGTACCGCCCAAACGGAAAAGGAAGTCTTTTATACCCTGTACCTGTTATCAGCCATATCCTGTTTCAGAGACGCTGGCCCTTTAAGAAGAGGTGAGAGAGCGCGACCGCACCCTAGTGCGCATGCGCGAAGCCCGGGAGCCGGAGATCAGTACCGGACGCAGAGGAACAAATGCAGGAGACCTAGAGGCAGAGTCCCGGACCGCAGCGAGACGGCAGGACCGATGAGCAGGGGGCGCGGAGGAAGCAGAGGAGGGGAAGCGGGAGCAGCGGCCACGGCCAGAGCGTATGAGGACCAGATCGTGAGTAACGAGCGGCGCCGTGACAAACGGCGCCATGACGAGCAACACCGTGGCTCCGGAAACGTGACATCCACCATGAGCATACTAAACTCTTTTTTTAGGGCGGACAAAGGGGGCGCCACTGTCCTTCTAAATAAAGAGGCATACATACAAGAGGCTAAAAGACAACTTGAGGACAGAAATGTCTACAAAAAATTATCCAGCGACCCCACATGGTCCTATATTAAAAAACTCAGAAGCCTCTTGCATAAAAATGTCTGTGCGGGGACTCTTACTAAAAAAACTGCAGAAAAACTACTTCCTCTGCACCCTAAAAAGCCTCACTGGTACTATTTACCGAAAATCCAGTGTCTCCCCCCCTGGCCGCCCGATAGTTTCGGGAATGGGTTCGGTGACAGAACCCCTGTCACACTATCTAGAGTGGCTTCTAAAACCCCTGACTGTGTTAATTCCCTCGTATCTTAAAGATACGGGCGAGTTTATTAATATGCTTGAAGACTTTCAGTGGCAGGATGGCTTCCATTTAGCCGCACTGGACATAGAAAGTCTGTACACCCGCATCCCCCAGGACTTGGGTGTACAGACCATAAAAAGAGTTCTTTTAAATTTTGATCAAGACCTCGCTCTGGTAGACTTTATTGTAGAGGCACTTAGTTTTGTTTTACATCATAATGCATTCAAATTTGATGACCAATGGTTTGTGCAATGCGGGGGTACCGCGATGGGTACCCCCGCAGCTTGCATTTTTGCGAACCTTTTTTTGGCCGCACTTGAAGAGGATTGCATTTATAACATCGAAAACCCATACCTAAAACATATAAAAAAATACGCCAGGTATGTAGACGATGCTTTCTTGGTGTGGGACGGATCTGAACGAGAATTCTGCAGCTTTGTGGCTTATCTTAATGACACTAATCCTTACAACATGCTCTTCACTCATAGTTTTGGCAGCCAGGAATTAGATTTCCTGGACGTCAGACTTAGGCGGGCTTTGCACACTACGACATCGCAGGTGCGATGTCGGTGGGGTCAAATTGAAAATGACGTACTTCCGGCATCGCATGCGACATCGTAGTGTGTAAAGGCTCAATGATACGATTAACGAGCGCAAAAGCGTCGTAATCGTATCATCGGTGCACCGTCGGCGTAATCCATGATTACGCTGACACGACAGTCCGATGTTGTTCCTCGCTCCTGTGGCAGCACACATCGCTGTGTGTGAAGCCGCAGGAGCGAGGAACATCTCCTACCGGCGTCACTGCGGCTTCCGTAGGATATGCGGATGGAAGGAGGTGGGCAGGATGTTAACATCCTGCTCATCTCCACCCCTCCGCTCCGATTGGCCGCCTGGCGTGTGACGTCGCTATGACGCCGCACGACACGCCCCCTTAACAAGGAGGCGGGTCGCCGGCCAGAGTGACGGTCGCAGGACAGGTGAGTCCATGTGAAGCTGCCGTAGCGATAATGTTCGCTACGGCAGCTATCACAAGGAAATCGCTGCTGCGACAGGGGCGGGTACTATCGCGCTCGGCATCGCAGAATCGGCCTGCGATGTCGCAGCGTGCAAAGTACCCTTTACTGTGAAGAATAAATGGAGGGGAGCCAGCACTGCTTATGAGTGGCATGCAACAATGAAAAAGTAAAAAGTGTAATATTCACAAATTCATTCCTACTGTAACAATTCAATGAGATTTTTGGCAAATAATTGATCAATGATTTGAGCCCCCCTGCCCCGTCACGGCAAATCTCTATAAGGGGGGTCCCTACACTACTGTTATAATATACATACGTACCATAAGGTCTCGTGTAATGCGCAGGACCATATGAGAACATCACCTACCTGAGAAGTGTCAGAACCGCTCCCATGCTGCAAGGGCTGACAACTGCGAGTAGAAGGGCAGTCCAGGTGCCAGTGCGTGTGGCAGAACCACACACACCAGCACAATGTCAGAACTAGCCCCCACAGTGTCAGACCAGCAAGCATGGATGAAGGGCGGAACAGCCCCAGGCAGGTGGTGCTTAAGTAATAATGCCTATGGAACAGGAGGCGGTGGCTGTATGTGAACAGGCACCAACATAAATTTTGATGGCAACAGAAGGAATTTGCAAACCACACTGGGCGTGCACGGCATGGTGGCGGTCAACCACCTGACCAGTAAACGAAAAATGGAGGGGAGCCAGCACTGCTTATGAGTGGCATGCAACAATGAAAAAGTAAAAAGTGTAATATTCACAAATTCATTCCTACTGTAACAATTCAATGAGATTTTTGGCAAATAATTGATCAATGATTTGAGCCCCCCTGCACCGTCACGGCAAATCTCTATAAGGGGGGTCCCTACACTACAGTTATAATATACATACGTACCATAAGGTCTCGTGTAATGCGCAGGACCATATGAGAACATCACCTACCTGAGAAGTGTCAGAACCGCTCCCATGCTGCAAGGGCTGACAACTGCGAGTAAAAGGGCAGTCCAGGTGCCAGTGCGTGCGGCAGAACCACATACACCAGCACAATGTCAGAACTAGCCCCCACAGTGTCAGACCAGCAGACATGGATGAAGGGCGGAACAGCCTCAGGCAGGTGGGGCTTAAGTAATAATGCCTATGGAACAGGAGGCGGTGGCTGTATGTGAACAGGCACCAACATAAATTTTGATGGCAACAAAAGGAATTTGCAAACCACACTGGGCGTGCACGGCATGGTGGCGGTCAACCACCTGACCAGTAAATGAAAAATGGAGGGGAGCCAGCACTGCTTATGAGTGGCATGCAACAATGAAAAAGTAAAAAGTGTAATATTCACAAATTCATTCCTACTGTAACAATTCAATGAGATTTTTGGCAAATAATTGATCAATGATTTGAGCCCCCCTGCCCCGTCACGGCAAATCTCTATAAGGGGGTCCCTACACTACAGTTATAATATACATACGTACCATAAGGTCTCGTGTAATGCGCAGGACCATATGAGAACATCACCTACCTGAGAAGTGTCAGAACCGCTCCCATGCTGCAAGGGCTGACAACTGCAATGGTCCTGCGCATTACACGAGACCTTATGGTACGTATGTATATTATAACTGTAGTGTAGGGACCCCCCTTATAGAGATTACACTTTTTACTTTTTCATTGTTGCATGCCACTCATAAGCAGTGCTGGCTCCCCTCCATTTTTCGTTTACTGTGAAGGATGGTGTAATTAATAGACAGATTTATACGAAACCCACTGCGGTAAATACCCTGCTCCACTACAACAGCGAGCATCCGTCCCACACCAATAATAATAATAATCTTTATTTCTATAGCGCCAACATATTCCGCAGCGCTTTACAATTCAGGAGGTTCATATACATATCATATACATAAACATATACAAACAAGTAACAATTATAGAAGATACAATATTTAAAGGGAAAAAAAGGCAACCCTGCTCGTGAGAGCTTACAATCTACAATGAGATGGGGGAGGGGCAATGTACAAGTGCTTATTTACAATGACAATCCAGCCATCTCAAGGAAATGGCGGATAGATAATGGCTTCCTGGACCGGTTGTCCAGAGCCTTGAGATGCATTTCGGTGCCATGGAGTTTGACGTGGGGTTATGTGCTGAGAAGTTGTAGAGGGATTAGGTGAAATTAGTTTGGCTAGGGAGTGTGATAGGCCGCCCTAAAAAGATGCGTTTTTAGGGAGCATCTGAAGCTGAGTAAGTTGTGTTATTTGTCCTAACTTCTTGGGGTAGAGCGTTCCAGAGGTTTGGTACAGCTTGGAAGAAGTCTTGGATTCGGGAGTGGGAGGTTCGAATTAGTGTGGATGTTAGTCGAAAGTCATTTGAAGAGCATAGAGAACGGGTGGAATGATAGACAGAGAGGAGGGTGGAGATGTAGGGGGGTGCTGCACTGTGGAGAGCTTTGTGGGTGAAAACAAGCAGTTTGAATTGGATCCTGTGATATATGGGCAGCCAGTGCAATGACCAAGAAATCACTCCCCTTTGGCCAATTTCTATGCCTCAAAAAAGTGCATAACAACTCTGAAAAATATACACAACAGGCCTCTGATCTTAAAATATGTCTTTCAGAGCGAGGGTACCCTATGTCAGTGATTAATGAGGCTTTTGAAAAGACTTCAAGCTATGACCTGCCACACAAAAAACACATAAAAAAGAAAAACAAAAATGCATATGATAATGAGACATCAGGGAGATTCGTTTTTAATTATAAATTTAATCCAATGTATGATACAATAAAATCTAGTATTAGGAAACATTGGCATTTGATTATTAACGATAAATATCTCAACGAGTCAGCTTCTGAAGGCCCTTTGATATCTTACAGGAGAAGTAAGAACCTAAGCAATATCCTTTTTAAAAATCATTTTGTCAACCAAAAAGAAGGAACATGGCTAGATCGCAGAAAAATGAAAGGGAATTTTAAATGGGGAAACTGCCCCTTTTGCGAATACCGTTGTACAGGCAATACTTTAAGAATTGGTAGTGAGTTTATTAAAATTAATGACTGCATAACATGCAAATCCAACTACCTAGTATATGTTATTTTCTGCCCTTGTCAGCGGTTCTATATAGGTAAAACCATCTGGTCCCTGTACGTTAGATTCAGGGAGCATTTTAAATCCATAACATCTGGAGTGGGCGCACCACGATTAATTAAGCATATGCAGGAATGCCATGAAGGAAACCCACGGCTTTTGAGATACCCTGGTGTGGTTAAAATTAACCCTTGCCCTACAGGAGGTGACACCCATCGTACATTACTCCAAAGGGAGTCTAGATTAATTATGGATTTGAATGCTCTTGGCCCCTTAGGCCTGAATGATAAAAACAACTTGTCGGTCTTTTTGTAGATCCTTGTTTACTGACCTCCCCTCTCTGCATACATTTCGAGGTGCACTAATGACGAATAAATTATATTAAAATCTACATAGATACATATATATATAAAGAATTTTTCTCTTAAATAAAAAAAAATTTTGTCTTGAGGGAATTTTTTCTTGAAAGAGGAGAGTTCTTTTCTTGAAAAAAAAATTTTCTTGGAGAAAGTTTTTTTCATGGGGGAATTCCTTCCTAAAAAGATTTTTTTCTGCAAAATACCTTGAAATGTAATGTATGGTATTCTTTCTAAACTTCTGTGAACTATAATGCTGCTACCATTTGTTTATTATATTGTTCTATGTCTGCTTGATGTAATTACAACTGGGTGTTGTTTTAAAATGTATTTTAATTCACTCAGTGACGTTGCTTTTCCACACCACCTGGTATAAAAGGGTGGATACAACGTCCCTGGTTTCACTGAACCCGTAGAAGCAATTTGTTTGCGAAACGGCCCGCCGTCGTCCGGCGCTACACAACCTCACCTTCCCTCACCACCTGTATCCCTGATTTGAGCATGGATTAAAGATTTGTATCTATCCAGATCCTTGTGGAGTGTGACCCTTTCTGTCTATTTTCTGGGTCTTTTATTTGTTTGATTATGTAAATGAGCTGGAAAGTGCGATGAATTTGGTCCCAGATACTGCAAGTATTTTTTTTCTCTTCTACACGTCTGGGCCACTTACCCCCATTCCTGGTACATTTTTATATTTTCCTGACATACTTAATCCCTTAACGACCGCCGATATGCTTTTTAACTGCGGTAGTTAATAGTACTTATTTCTTTGTGCCCCTTTTAATGGCACTCAGGAAAAAGAGAATAGTGCCCCCCATATGGGAAAATCTTCAGGATTTCAGATATCGGGGGTAACTGAAGCCCTGGAGATCATGATCAGGGTCGGTTTTTCCAGTCCTCGGTCACGTGATCGCAGTTACAAACCGTATAACAGTGACCATGTGAAAGTTAATGCAGTGTCGGGAAAAAAAATGATTCATCTCCCATCTGGCATAAACAAAGATGTGAGATGGGAGATAAATGCCCTCCCTTGGTCCCCAGTGTAGCCAAAGTTTCCTCCCCTCTGGTCCCCGTACCCCTCCCAATAATCTAAAATGGTGGCCGCATGAGTTGTGTATCAGCCGCATTCATTCTCCTTCTCTGAGTTCTCTGCAATCTGGTATGTCAGATGACACAGAAAAGTCCTCCCAGGTCACCTCGTCAACCTCCTGCAGCTCTGATCTCCCACGACCCCTTCGTCTCCTTTTCTTCAGAAGAAATGCCATGCTGTGGACCCGGGTAGTGTGAGTGCAGTATTCTCAAGTCACTACCCCCACACTCCTCACATGGAGAGTCGGCAATTCCAGAAAATGGTTAATACATTCCCTGAGCATGCCCCCCATATTCTGGAATGAAGATAATGCAGGTAACTCTGTCTTTAGTTAGACCAGGGCAGTGTTAGTGCAGTATTCTCACTCAGATCACTGCACCCACACTGCTCACATAGAGAGCCTGCACTTCCAGAAAATGGGGGATAAGTTCACTGAGTGTGCTCCCCATATCCTGGAACACAGAGTTGTCGTGGCATCACCTTATTGGATTATGCTGGACCAGGATTTGTTTTTTCTTTTCAATAAATTGGTGAAAGGGAACTTGTTGGGGTGCATTATTTCAAATAAAAAAAATGTTGTCATCTATTTTTTTTCTTATTACTGACTGGGTTAGTGATACCTTGTATCTAATAGACATCACAACATCACTAACTGCTTGACTTGATGCCAGGTGACATTACACAGCTGGTATCAACCTCATATATTACCCCGTTTGCCACCGTACCAGGGCAATGGGATGAGCTGGGGAGAAGCACCAGGATTGGCTCATCTAATGGTTGAGCTACTTCTGGGGTGGCTGCGGTCTGCTATTTTTAGGCTGGGAAGGGCCAAATAACCATGGCCCTTCTCACTCTGAGGATACCAGACATACCACAGTTGTCATTTTTACCTTGGCTGGTAATCCAAATTGTTGGGACCCCACTTTGGTTTTATTATTTATTTATTTATTTATTTATGAATAATTATAAAAACAGCGTGGTGTGACCTCCAAATCTGATAGCTGGGGTCTGCAGGCTTCAGCCATCTGTTCTACCCTAGCAGGCTATCAAAAATGGGTGGGACCCCACATCAGTTTTTTTAATTATTTATTTATTTTTTGGCTAAATACAAGGCTAAACAGCTTTTAGTAGCACATGAAAGTCACTAAATGGTGCCAGTTTAGAATATGTAGGGGTGGAACATTATATATGTGTTTTACCTCTATTTATCTATCTATTTATCTATCCATCCATCTATCCTAGCTTTTTAGCTTTTTAGGCTGCGTGCCCATGATTGGGGCAGCGTATTGGATGCAGAGTGTATTTACTACCTCCAGAACGCTGTGGTGTGCATGCAGTATAAGCACAGTGGAAGGATTTGCTTATTTTCTCTGCAGCATACACTGACCTGTAGCGCAGCTTCCTGAGCCTCATCTTGTCAATTTATGCTGCTGATACGAGAGTGTTGTCTGCAGGGAGAATAGAGCTAAAGTCCACAGCAGCTTAAACCTGGATCGTGGGCACAGGCAGTTGCATTGTCCTGTGGAAAACACTCACATCTCTGCAGGAGGACTGGCACTGCATCCTAGACGCCATGTCGCCAGATCGTGGGCACATAGCCTAAAAGTGAGAAATTTGCATAGTTTCCAAAATGGGGTCACTTGTAGGGGTTTCTGCTGTATAGTTATCCCACGGATTCTGCAAATGTGACATGGTACCCACAATTTATTTCAACTTTTCCAAAATTCAAATGGTGCTCCTTCCATTCCAAGTCTTTTCATTTCTCCAAACAGAGGTTTTTGACCCCATGTGGGGTATCCCAGAAGTTAATTAACAAACTATGGGGTCCACTTTTTGGTGTTGCCTCTTGAAAAAGTACGAAATTTGGTGCTAAAGCAACATTATTGGGAAAAAATGAAAATGTTCAATATGACCTAAGATTATCACATTTTGTGAAGTATCTGTGGATTTAAAATGCTCATTATACTCCTGGTTAAAACCCTTGAGGGGTCTAGTTTCCAGAATGACGTCAGTTTTGGGGAGCTCCACTGTTTAGGCACCTAAGGGGCTCTCCAAACGCGACATGGCGTCCGCTAATGATTCCAGCCAATTCTGCAGTCAAATTGCTCTCCTTACCTTTCAAACCCTGCCGTGCACCCAAACAGTTTGATTTCCAGTTTTGGTAACAAACTGTGGGGTCCATTTTCTGCTGTTATTTCTTTAAAAAGTGAAACATTTGGTGCTAAATAAACATTTGTGTGAAAAAAAAATGAACATTTTCAATATGACGGCCTATTATCAAATTCTGTGAAGTACCTGTGGGTTCAAAATGCTCACTATAACACCAGATAAAATCCTTGCGGGGTCTAGTTTCCAGAATGGGGTCACTTGTGGGAGGTTTCTGCTGTTTAGGTACTTTAGGGGCATTGCAAATGCAACATGGTGCCCGCAATCAATTTCAGCCAGATTTCTGTTACGAAATTGAAATATTGCTCCTTCTATTCTGGGCCCTCCCATTTATCTAAACAGAGGTTTCTGACTACATGTGGGGTATCAGCGTGCTCAAAAGAAACTGGGGAACAAATTGTGGGGCCTATTTTGATGTGTTATTTCTTCTAAAAGTGAATAAATTGGGGCTAGAGCAACATTTTTAGGAAAAATGATGAAAAAAAAAATATTTCACATCACTTTAGTTTCTGTGAAGCACCTGAAGAGTTCATACACTTCATGGGTGTGATTTTGAGCACTTTGAGGGGTGCAATTTTTAGAATGGTGTCACTTTTGGGTATTTTCTGTGACCTAGGCTTCTCAAAGTCACTTCAAATACTGTGTGGTCCCTAAAAAATGATTTCGTAAATTTTGTTGAAAAAATTAGAAATTGCTGATGAACTTTGAATCTTTCTAACTTCCTTATCCCAAAAAATTTTGTTTCAAAAATTAATTGGGCTGTTGTAAAGTAGACATGTGGAAAATGTTATTTATTAATAGAGCTGATCGGATCGGCACAAAAATGGTACCCGAGGATCACTGCTCAATTAAAAAAAACCCGACCCGCTCCGGAATCCGGTATCCACATAAATCAATGGGGACCAGAATCCGTAGATTAAAAATGTTGGTGGAAGGGATAGGGTGGTAGGAGTGTGCGAGGTATACTCAACCAGGCTGTGTCATGGCGGCAAACTCTTTCTGGGTCCCACTTTTCCCTTCCAGAGCCGACAATTCAATATTCACTGTTTCGCGGGGAAAGCAGTGCAAGTGTCTGCTTGTCAGTATGGTGAGCGTGCATGCAGACAGAAACACATGCACGCTCCTGTCAGGGTGTGCAGCTGTGCCGGTGATGCGATGTCAGACTCGTACAAGTCTGGCATGACATCACCCGGCATGGCATGCCGTGCTCTTAACATGAGCGTGCATGTACATAGAAACAGATGCACATTCCTGTCAGAAGTGTGCGCGCCTGTGCCAATGATGCGATGTCAGACTCGTACAAGTCTGGCATGACATCACCTGCCACCGTCTGCCGCTCTCTGAAGATTAGCGTGCATTTAAGTAGAAACATATGCATGCTCCTGTCAGAGTGTGCGGCTGTACCGGAGATGCGATGTCAGACTCGTTCGAATCCCTCGCAAGTGTGACCCCGGCCTAAGAGAAACTGCATGTGGCTTTTTTTTATTATTTAAATAAATAATTAAAAAAAAAAAACGACGTGCGGTCCCACCTAATTTTCATCCCCAGCCAAGATAAAGCCAGCTGGGGGCTAGTATTCTCAGTCTGCAGCCGCCCAGTATTGCCGCATCTATTAGATGTGACAATCTCAGTGCTATAACGGCTCTTCACGAATTGCCCTAGTGTGTTGGCAATCTGGGTAATGAAGGGTTAATAACAGCGTACAGCTGCTACTAAGCCCTAGATTATTGACGGCACAGGCGTCTATGAGATACCTGCATCACTAATCTATAAGTGACAGTAAATAAGCACAGACACAGAGAAAAATCCTTTATTTGGAATAAAATACAAAAACGCACCCTCGTTCACCACTTTATTAACCCCCAACACCCTTCCGGTCCGGCGTAATCCACACAAGGTCCCACGATGACACATCCAGCTCTGCTACATCTCACAGCTAGCAGCCATAGAGAACGACTGCCAGCTGTGAGTGTAGCCTATGACTGAGCCGCAATGAGCAATGATTGCAGGCAGACGCTGTCACAGGCTGGGGACGCGTCTAACTGCAACCAATCAGAGACAGCAGGATGGCCGGTGGGCGGGAAAAGCACGGAAAGCTGTGCAGAACAGGAAGTGAATGCGCAACCCGGAAGAAGTTTGCCGCCATGACACCGAGTCTCCGTAAGTATGAAACTCTCACTTAACTCTTATTTTCTTTATTTTTCAATTAATTTTCCCAGTGATGGATCCAAATCATGCACTGGTAATTCCGCTCCTTGGTCCGGCACCCGGACATCTTTGAAACCGCGCGGATCCGGACTTTTACAGTCCGGATCCGCTTAGCCCTATTTATTAACTATTTTGTGTGACATAAATCTCTGATTTAAGGGTATACAAATTATGATTGAAAATTGCAAAATTTTCAAACTTTTCATCAAATTTCGATTTTATCACAAATAAAAGCAAAAATTATTGTCCTAAATTTACCACTATCATGAAGTACAATATGTCACGCAAAAATACTCTCAGAATCACCGAGATCTGCTAAAGCAGTTAAAACCTCATAAAATAACACTGGTGAGAATTGCAAAAAATGGCCTGGTCATTACGTACAAAACTTGTCTTCGTCCTTAAGGGGTTTAAAGACCTATTCATGTTTATGTCATTGTCATATACTCTTTTTTTTAATTGCTGATATTGGTGGGATAAAAAGGGAAATAAGAATCTGCCTTTCCCATTTTTTTAACACCACACAGGACCAGTAAAATACATTTTTTATGGGGAATGGGCTAGTTATGCCCCCATAAAGTAATAAAAGATAATGGGGGGAATATGTGGCGCCCCTGACCTGGTCAGGCACCACTGAGTACTGCACCCATGCTGGGGACAGTACAATACAGGTAATCCAGAAGGCTGACCGGGGTGTGGAACACAGGCGCATAGTGATCAGGTCTCACACATGTACCCATGAGAGGACCCCTGGGGATCCCAGGAGGGGGAAAAGCCTTCACCTTCACTGGAATAGTGGAGGGGGCCAAAAGCCTCCATCTCCTCTCAAGGGGTGTGGTAAGAGAATCTGGTTGCTAGGTGGCGTAGGCAAGAACAGGAGAGGAGGAGCAGTGAGCCAGTTCAGTGTAGAGTCCAGGGAGCTCGAGTGAGGAGCAGATCCCTGGGGCTGTGCAGTCTGACAGCGCCCGCGCAGTGGCTACTGACGGGGGAGAACGGTCAACTAGGAGGGCTACCCGAAACCCATCTCCAGCTAAAGAGAGAGCACAGAGTGGGAAGTAAGGAGACTGCTAGAGAGTACCAGGCCCAAACGGGCGGCAGATCCCGAAGCGGAGATAGATCCAGCTTTCTTTTGCTAAACCTGCCGGTGTGGGGCTCTCAAAGCCCACGCCACAACACCACAAAAGCCGCAGCCACGTAGCCACAGTTAGGGCCCATAGCTCACAGGAGGCAAGAAGCTGGAGTGAGCTGGTCCAGGCAACAAGCACACGGCAAACGAAGGGGAGTGAGGCTTCAGCAACTTCCCTGGGTGACCCCCATAGGGACTCAAAGTCGGGGTCACCCCAAACCACCAAGGGCTAAGGAAGGCGAGTTAGTAGTCACCCTCACAAGTCAGCCTGAAGGACACCTGGTTCCCGCCTGGTTCATCCCAGCTACGCCCGGGTTACTCACCCTGCCACCTGAAGTGAGTAAAAACCCTGAAAGACATTCTGCCTGTGTGGAGTTATTCTGCGCCTTGTGGTACTACGCACCTACACAGGGCCCTGGGGCTTGCCTCACTCTCAGGAGGCTATTCCAACTAACTGCACTCACCATCAGCCCCAGGCGCCCCTCAACCTGCAGTGGCGGTCCCTATTGGCCGCAATACTGAGAGTGGCGTCACGACAAGAAGAAGATCTCCTACCTGTGACCAGATCCAGCTGAGTGGAGTCCCTGAAGGTAATGCACCGATACAACACATGTGGGGCTTCACATCTGGCGTCACGAACAGGATAAGGACTAGACCTGTTCAGACAGGTGACCATGTGCCTGGGCGGTCCGCTTGAAAAATTGGAAGCGCCGCCATATTGCCACCATGAAAAGCGCGCTGGAAAACAACAGCAGCCCGCGCTGGGAGAAGTTACCGCCCACGAAGAGGTGTGGCTACCCAGAGATCCCCTGCAGAGTTCGGACCTCGCTTGTGAAGAGCGCGGAAGCGTCCAGAGACGGCGGGAAGGAAAGAGAGCCACAAGCCTGCTGCTGCAGAGAGAAGAGATGGAGTCCGGACGTGGATACCCAGAACCAGGCTCTGCTGCCTGGTGGTGCCGGGAGCTTGCTATCTTCTGTGATCAGCTGGAGGCCAGGATCATGCAACAGCTCAGTGAGGGACGCACGGAGCTTCTGGAGATGGCTGCGGCGGTTCGGACCTACGAGGAGGGAGCCGCGCGACGCCTGCCAGATCGAGCGGCGACGACTCAGATCCCGATGGTGCCACTGATGGGTGAGTCCAGAGTTGCCCCGGCCAGCGCAAGTGCTCCAACCCCTGCTGCTACGACCGCGGTCCCAGAAGAGGCGCCCGGCGCGGCGACGCTGAGCCGGGCCGCAGCCATGCCAGGTGCGGCCCGCCAAGCCCCGGCCGCCGCAGCGATGCCCTGCTCGGCCCGCCAAGCCCCGGCCGCCGCAGCGATGCCCTGCTCAGCCCGCCAAGCCCCGGCCGCCGCAGCGATGCCCTGCTCGGCCCGCCAAGCCCCGGCCGCCGCAGCGATGCCCTGCTCGGCCCGCCAAGCCCCTCCGCCGCAGCGATGCCCTGCTCGGCCTACCAAGACCCGGTCCCTGCAGCAACGCCCAGTCCGGCCCGCCAAGAACTGGCCGCAACAGCGACGCAGATCCAGGCCGCCGCCACGCCAGGCTCGGCCCGCACAGACCAGGCCGCCGCCATGCCAGGCGCGGCCCGCCAAGACCAGGCCGCCGCCATACAGGGCGCGGCCCGCCAAGAGATTGCATCACCATTTACCCCGGCCTGCAAGGCCAGAGCAGACACCACTCCCCAGCCTAAGGAAGTCCCTACTAGGAAATCCCTGATAGGTGAAGACTCCGCATACTGGCAGCTGAAGGCTGACCTGGAGGCTAAGTTTCCACAGGAGATGGTGGACCGATACATGCTCCCTCCGAACACCCCTAAGGCCACCCCTGCAGCAACCACGCTGAAGAGTCCACCGACTGGGCCAGCTGAGGAACACTCATCCCCAGTGCTGCCACGACCAGAGTGCAGCGAAGAACTAAGGGGGAGAGGAGGCCAGGAAACTGAGGAGCTGACTCAGGAGCCAGCAGCAGTGCTAGTCCCAGAGCCGGAGATGCTGCCATATTCCCGCTGGGACGAGGAAGACCTGACACCTCCTGCTGAAGAAGACCTGCCCAACCGCCCTACCTGGGAGCTTGTAAGCTGCACTTCGCAGAATCTAGCCTGCAAGACACAGCGCCGCAGCAGAACCCAGTTTTCCCCTGCACCGCCATCCCCAGAGCAGAGAGAAGTCACGGCCAGAGATCTACAGGAGAAAAGGTTCCTGAGAAGAGCCAAAGCCCAGGCCAGAGGACCCCTTTGCAGAGGAGTAGTGGAGGACTTCAGCCTCAAGTCAGGATACGGGTTCATCGTAGCACCTGGTATAAAAGAAGGTATTTTTGTCAATCGGAGAGACGTCAGAGCTCATCTGCCCAGAGGACACCCTGGCAGAAACTTAAAGATGGGAGACTCCGTACAGTTCACCATGCACCAAGGAGAAAGAGGGTGGTACGCGCTAGATGTAGTGCCATGTCCCAAAGAAGAAAGGAAAGACAGCCATAAAGAAAGAAAAGACCAAAGACCTAATGAAGAGACAACTACAGATGAGGAAAAAGGTCAAGAAAGCAACAGGTGCCGCAGCCCTACAGGCCCAAGCCCTGGTGAAGAGGAATCTGCATAAGTCTAAGTAAAGTACAGCAAGTTTTGACCAGTTTGGAAAGTTTGTTTTGCAACGTTTTAAAGTTCAAGAATGTGCCCACAAAAACTATTGTGAGAAAATAAACCTTAAGGCTATGAACTGGCTATAGCCACAAACTCTCGCAGTGTAAATAGTTACACCAGAGGGCACCACCGCCACCAGAGTCAGCCTGTTTAGGGGCTTGGCTCGTCTGCAACCAGGAGGAGCCCGTCCGTATATAGGGCCTTGGCTCACCTGCGACCAGAGAGCATGCCTGTTTATGGGGCCTGGCTCTCCACCACAAAGAGGGTACCTGGTCAGCACCAACTGTGGAGGCCGCCTCTGCATCCTGCCAGAAGAGGCTGAAGGCGCGGATCCACCAGGCCAGGTATACCCTGAAACCACCAGCCCATGTAAGCCGCCTCTACATCCTGCCAGAAGTGGCTGAAGCCGCGGCCAACGTGAGAGGGTTTTGGGTGGGTTAACGGACTTGTGGGTGGAGGGTGGTGATGTATGGTACCTGGTGCTTTTAAAAATGTTTTACATGTTTTAATGTTTTATGCATTTTAAAATGTTGTCTTGCAGCCCGAGGACGTGCTGGTGATAACTAAGGGGGAATGTGGCGCCCCTGACCTGGTCAGGCACCACTGAGTACTGCACCCATGCTGGGGACAGTACAATACAGGTAATCCAGAAGGCTGACCGGGGTGTGGAACACAGGCGCATAGTGATCAGGTCTCACACATGTACCCATGAGAGGACCCCTGGGGATCCCAGGAGGGGGAAAAGCCTTCACCTTCACTGGAATAGTGGAGGGGGCCAAAAGCCTCCATCTCCTCTCAAGGGGTGTGGTAAGAGAATCTGGTTGCTAGGTGGCGTAGGCAAGAACAGGAGAGGAGGAGCAGTGAGCCAGTTCAGTGTAGAGTCCAGGGAGCTCGAGTGAGGAGCAGATCCCTGGGGCTGTGCAGTCTGACAGCGCCCGCGCAGTGGCTACTGACGGGGGAGAACGGTCAACTAGGAGGGCTACCCGAAACCCATCTCCAGCTAAAGAGAGAGCACAGAGTGGGAAGTAAGGAGACTGCTAGAGAGTACCAGGCCCAAACGGGCGGCAGATCCCGAAGCGGAGATAGATCCAGCTTTCTTTTGCTAAACCTGCCGGTGTGGGGCTCTCAAAGCCCACGCCACAACACCACAAAAGCCGCAGCCACGTAGCCACAGTTAGGGCCCATAGCTCACAGGAGGCAAGAAGCTGGAGTGAGCTGGTCCAGGCAACAAGCACACGGCAAACGAAGGGGAGTGAGGCTTCAGCAACTTCCCTGGGTGACCCCCATAGGGACTCAAAGTCGGGGTCACCCCAAACCACCAAGGGCTAAGGAAGGCGAGTTAGTAGTCACCCTCACAAGTCAGCCTGAAGGACACCTGGTTCCCGCCTGGTTCATCCCAGCTACGCCCGGGTTACTCACCCTGCCACCTGAAGTGAGTAAAAACCCTGAAAGACATTCTGCCTGTGTGGAGTTATTCTGCGCCTTGTGGTACTACGCACCTACACAGGGCCCTGGGGCTTGCCTCACTCTCAGGAGGCTATTCCAACTAACTGCACTCACCATCAGCCCCAGGCGCCCCTCAACCTGCAGTGGCGGTCCCTATTGGCCGCAATACTGAGAGTGGCGTCACGACAAGAAGAAGATCTCCTACCTGTGACCAGATCCAGCTGAGTGGAGTCCCTGAAGGTAATGCACCGATACAACACATGTGGGGCTTCACAAATACAATAGTAAAATATTTTTATTTTCATCCTATTTCCCTTGTAATTGGGGCTGGTATATTAATCTCAGTTACAACGGAAATGCAGCCTGCTGTTACATAGCAGAGCTATCTGGATCTCCTATGACCCAGCAGCTCTTTATACAGTGATCACAAAACTGCTGTGTATGGTGGAGGAGGTTGTCAGCACTTCCTATTATGGTGTACTCAGTACTTCTTTAGCACTTTGTATAGAACAATGGAAAAGTAATATATAGGGATGATCGAATACTTTGATTATTCGGCTTCGCGAATATTTTCCGAATACCTCGCCGCTATTCAACTAATCGATGTAAGTGTATGGGAAGCCCGAATAGTACCGAATAGTTGTTATTCGGGTTTCCCATAGACTTACATTGCGCATCGAATATTCGCGAATAGCGGCGAGGTATTCGAAAAATATTCGTGAAGCCAAATAATCGAAGTATTCGATCATCCCTAGTAATAAACTGTTTGTGCCTTTTCGTAATAAACTGTCTGTGCCTTTTCATGATAAACTGTCTGGGCCTCTTCTACGGTGTCTGCACCTGCTTCTGTTACCCTGGACCTCTCTTCCATAGCTACACAAATGCATGTAGCTGCTCTTCCATGTAGTGACATTTTAGAACATCACTGCAGAGTAGGACATGACCGGCCCAAAGGTTTGTAGTATATGGGCAGTCCGTACTTACAGACTCATGGCAGAAGATGTAAACTGCCCAGGCAAAAAAAAAAATAATGAACTGTCAGGATGCAGCAAGACCTCCATTAAATGGAGACATCACAGGTGCAAAAGGAGCTTGATGGTAAAATTGCACACTTGTGACTTGCATAGGTCACTGTTCACACATGCAGGTTCACAGTATCTGGTAAGCAGCCTATTAGTTACGCTCATTCTCCTTTTTGTGGGTCCCTACGCTAATATATCATATGTATATATATATATATATATATATATATATATAAAAACAACCACAAAAAAGAGGAATTAAATCCTCCAAAAGCTTCTTCTGCCATTAGTCTGTGAGTATTTGCTTAGCTTTTGGAGGATTCAATTCCTCTTTTTTGTTGTTGCTTTTTATATATATATATATATATATATATATACATATATGATATATTAGTGTAGGGAGTGGGACCCACAAAAATGAGGATCCGTGACATGGATTGTGGGCTTCCGTACTATGGCCATATTACCTACCAATACCTCATATATTTATTTATTCTTTTGCACAGAATATTTTCTACAGGATGCAGCCGGACCTCTTTTTGTTAGGCCTTGAATATTATAGTTACTGTCCCTGCATGGTGCACATATATAGTACTGGCGCAGACTGCTTGCATCTATTGGGATGGGCACAGAAAAAAACTGGCCATGTCAAGATTCAATATACACCGGGGTGTCACTAAATAGTGACACCTCGATGGGTATGTTCTACAAGAAACATGAGAAAAACCGGTTTTTCTCATCTATTGGGATGGGCGTAACTAATAGGCTGCTTACCAGATACTGTGAACCTGCATGTGTGAACAGTGCCTTATGCAAGCCACAAGTGTGTAGTTTTACCATCAAGCTCCATTTGCACCTGTGATGTCTCCATTTAATGGAGGTCTTGCTGCATCCTGGCAGTGCATTAGTGTTTTGGCCTGGGCAGTTTACATCTTCTGCCATTAGTCTGTGAGTTTTTGCTTACCTTTTGGAGGATTTAATTCCTCTTTTTTGTTGTTGTTTTTTATATATGGGCAGTCCGAAAGCAGTTAATCAACTTCTGTGACTTGGTCTTCACTAATGACTTAAATTTTGATATATCTCAAGGTCAAATAGGAAGAGCTTAGCTGGGTTTAATGAGGAGAGATTGAGCACTTCCAGGGACTGGATCTGTCCTCAGTTCATTTGTATATTGGAGCAAAGGTGGTCTTTGTTGATTGCTAAATTATTCTGCAACCAAAAAAGCATGTCTGTTAGATTAGTAAGGATAAACTATCAGAATTTTTTTCAATGGAAGCAGAAATTATGAAGATTCAAAAATTCAATTTTTATTTTTTTTATTTTGAAAGGTGCCAAAGTTCAATCTTATTTGGAGATGATATGGATATTTTGTTTGTGATTTGCTCAAGGACTCCTTTTGTTTGTGGCAACTATTTGTTCACATTATTTTTATTAAATGAAAAACAGGATGAAAACCAGAGTATAAAATTTGTGAATGAATGACTGCAAAAGTAGGCAGATGAGTGCACAATGTGATATGATGAGTAATATATTTTTATTGAAGGTGTGTGGTTAGGATCTCATAATATTCATAGCTCATTGAAAAGATAACATGCACAACATGTACTTTGTCACTGTTAAAAATAGACTGCAATTCAAAATAGATAAAAAGTGGAAATGCAGAATAGAAAACTATAGGAAATGCGATTAGGGGGTCACAACACCAAGATATTTCCAACATTTAAAAGTAAAGGGGGCTTTACACGCTACGATATCGTTAATGTTTTATCGTCGGGGTCACGTAGTTAGTGACGCACATCCGGCCCGGCGTCATTAACGATATCACAGCGTGTGACACTTACTGGTGACCTTAAGCGACCTCAAAAATGGTGAAAATCGTTCACCATGGAAAGGTCGTCCCAAACTCAAAGATCGGTAAGGGTTGTTTATCCATGTTGTTCATCGCTCATGCGGCAGCACACATCGCTATGTGTGACACCGCAGGAGCGAGGAACGTCTCCTTACCTGCCACCGGCCGCAATGCGGAAGGAAGAAGGTGGGCGGGATGTTACGTCCCGCTCATCTCCGCCCCTCCGCTTTGATTTGCCGGCCGCTTAGTGACATCGCGGTGACGCCGAACGTCCCTCCCCCTTGAGGGAGGGATTGTTCTGCAGTCACAGCGACGACGACGACCAGGTAAGTGCGTGTGACGCTGCCGTAGCGATAATATTCCCAGCGGCAGCGATCACACGATAACACATGGGCGACGGGGGCGGGTACTTACACGCTCGATATCGCTAGAAATTGCTTGCAATATCGTAGCGTGTAAAGCCACCTTAAGAGTTATATTGCAGTCTTGCAGCGCTGGGGTCCTGGGTTCAATTTCCACCAAGGACACCATCTGCAAGGAGTTTGTATGTTCTCCCCGTGTTTGCGTGGGTTTCCTCCGGGTACTCTGGTTTCCTCCCACACTCCAAAGACATACAGATAGGGAATTTAGATTGTGAGCCTCGATGGGGACAGTGTTGCAAATGTATGTAAAGTGCTATGGAATTAATTTCGCTATATAAATGAATAAATATTATTATTATTATTATTATTATTGTCAATTTCATAAGAGTAAAAAAATATAGCAGATTGGGAGATCAGCTTGTTTAGCCTGTGTAGAGTAGAGTGTAAGTGTGAAGCAAATACCATACGACAACCATGTTTTTTTGGAAGGTGCCATATTTTCATTTCCAGCAGATGACAATGTTCCTGTCTGCAAACTCCGATAACTTTGTTATAACTTTGTTGAACAATATACCAAAGAAGGGAGTGCTGATTGCATCCGGTAAAATGATTCTAAATCAGTGATTTAGAAACAGCTATTTTATGTGTAACTATAACTAAATACAATGTTTTTTATTTTATATGAAACAGAATAAAAAGATTTCAACCTTCATTTTCATTCTATAACATTGTTCTGCTACAAAATAATCTTAAAAAGTAAATCTTACCAATTTTGGTTCACTATTTTTATTTTTAAAAAAGAGTTGGCAGCCTAGTGATTTTATTAAATATTGTGTCAAAAGTGCTCATAAGTAGGGATGAGCGAACCTGAATGGTAAAGTTTGGAATTTGTACCAGACATCGGTTGTCTAGGACTCAAACTCAAACTCAAACTCATTTGTGCAATTTGGGTGCTGTTCAAAAAAATAAAGTTTTTTTTTAAAGTCTTTAGCACAGCCAATCAACAAGCTTTATTGCTTGAGGAAGATGACTTTATGCTGCTGTGGGCAATAAAGAAAACAAAAATGAAGTGGGTTCCTCCTATTTTTTTAACCAGCGCAGGTAAAGCAGAAAGCTGGGGGCTGCAACCCTCAGCTGTCTGCTTTACCTTGGCTGGTTATCAAAAATAGAGGCGACCCCAAGCCACTTTTTTTAAATTATTTATTTTTAAATATTTTTAATAATCAGCCAAGGTAAATCAGACAGCTGGGTGCTGTTATTATCAGTCTGAGAAGGCATCTCATTATTTGGCCCTTCCCAGCCTAAAAATAGTATCCCAGAAAAGCCATTAGATGCGCCAATTGTTGCTTTTACTGATTGCCCTGGTGCGGTGACAATTAGGTTATTACTTTTGGGATTGATGTCAGCTGTGAAATGATATAAAAAGCTAAACCACAAAAAGAGGAATTTAATTATCCCCCAAAAATTCAGGAATTATTCACAGCAACAAAAGTGCAACAGTGTTTACCTTCCCAGGTCACAAAATCAAATGCAAGAACAGAATGCAGCAAAACCCCTTACTAAAGATGGAGGAAACACAGGTGCGAAACACTAATGTAGCAACTACTCACAAACTGCCAATCCATGAAGGGGGTGATTGTTTAGTATTCAATTTTCACACACAAAAATGCTTATATGGGGTGCCATTCACACATGTAGGGGCACAGTGTCTGGCTTACAGCCTATTCGTGATGCCCTTACTATTAGATTAGGTGGGTTGCCCAGCAATATATAAGTGCTCCACAACATCATTGGAGACCCCAGTTTACAAGGCCTACATTATTAAGCCTAGCAGCATCCTGTAAAAAATTATAATACGTGCAGAAAACTATATTAAGGGGTATTGCTACATTCTGTTTGTACATTTGATTCTGTGGCCTGGGCAGGTAAACACTTTTGCCCTTTTGTTGCTGTGAGTAACAGCTGTGAATTGACAGCTGGCATCAAACCCACTGGTTAGTAATTTATAGGCGTCTATTACGTTTATTAGATTTGCCGTGGAATGGCGGGATAGCTCAAAACATTGCAATGTTTTGCCAAAAATCTCCATTTATCAATAAGTACAGTTTAGAAATTGTGCTGGCTCCCTCATTTTGATTTTTCTGTTGGCAGGTTGTTAGCCTCCATCAAGCCGTGCACCCATATTTTGGTCGTTCTAGCTGTCCGATTTTGGCAATTGGTGACTGTTCACACTCAGCCATCAGCCCTGTCCACAGGCTATTTAATATAAGCAGCACTTGTTTGGGCCTGTCCTGCCCACAGCTGTGATTTAGTCACAGGAACGGCAATGAAAAGCATCAGGTAAGTGCTGTTTTACATAGTTCTGCTTTTAAATGTGTAAGGCTGCATGGCACCCTTCAGATAAAATAAAATATTAGTGTAGGACTGCCCCTTGAGATTTGCCGTGGAGTGGCAGGGTAGCTCAAAATATTGCAATGTTTTGCCAAAAATCTCCATTTATCAATAAGTACAGTTTAGAAATCGTGCTGGCTCCCTCAGTTTGATTTGTCTATTACACCCCCCCATTACTAACCAGACAAGTGTAGAGTTAAAACATACACACATAAACACAGGAAAAAAATAGTTTATTTAGTTTATTTGAATAAAAATGCCATCACGCTCCCTCTTTCACCAATTTATTAATTAAAAAGAAATTCTCAAACTTCCGAAGTAATTCAATGGTATAATATCCCATAACACACATCGATCCCCATGGAAGCCTCATTTTGAGAATATTCTCAGAACGAGGCTATATAGGAATCTATGGGTGTCATGGGACACACCATTGGATTACTTTGTAACTTTGAGGATTTTTTTTTAATTAATAAATTGGTAAACAAGGGAGTGTGAAGGAGTCTTTATTCCCCATTTGGAGTTAATTGGAACTTCAAGGATTTCTTTTTAATTAATAAATTAGTGAATGAGGGAGTGTGGGGGAATGTTTATTCATATAAACAATTTTTTTCCTGTGTGTTTTGCTGGGTTAACAATGGGGGTGTCTGATAGAAGCATACCCATTACTTACCTCTGGGCTTGGTGCCAGCTGTCAATTAACAGCTGACATTAACCCCAAAAGTATTACCCTGATTGCCAGCCCACCAGGTCAATCAGTAAGAGTCACAGAAAGCACCAGAATTGCCGCATTTAAAGGATGAGCTGCTTTTGGTGCGGCTGTTATTTTTAGGCTAGGAAGGGCCAAATAACTAAAGGTCTTCCCAGCCTGATAATACCAGCACCCAGCTATCTGCTTTACATTGGCTGGTTATCAAAAATAGGGTGGAGCTCACAACATTTTTTTAATTATTTAAATTATTTTTAAAAATGGCATGAGATTCCCTCTATTTTTGATAACCAGCCAAGGTAAAGCAGACAGCTGAGGGTAGCAGCCCGCAGCTGTCTGGTTTACCTGCACTAGTTATCAAAAATATTCCTTATCCACATTTGGTTGCAGGGCAATAGCCCCCATTTTTCTTCCTCTTGCAGCACTCTAGCTCTTACTGCACCCATTTTACAGCACAAAAATTTGGGACCAATGGACTTATAAGGGGTTCGTAGTCCGGGGTTAAGTTTAATTCATGTTTTTTTGTTCCAAAACAAACTTTTAACTAAATTCGGGCTGAACCTAGCGAATCCGAACATCCACAGGTCCACTCATCCCTTCTCATAAGAGCTCCTAACGCTTACCAAACGGGTACGATTTCCTACCAAAGTCAGACCTGAACCTCTGGGTTGTGAAATATTGGCATGCAGAATGGAATCCCACAACAATGGCTGTTCTCAAAGGGAAATAGGGAGATCTCGCTCCTTACATTAACCCAGCACTGCCATTTACTTTATTAAGGGGAAACTGTCAGGTCCCCAGTACACCCAGAACCACTAGCAATTCTGTGCACATATCTATAATACCTGCCTAACATTCCCTGCATCTAGTGGCACACATAAAGAGATCTTTAGAAAGTGTTTCTAAATATCGTTTATGAGATGCCAATTAATGGGTACTTTACACGCTGCGATCTCGCTAGCGAGATCGCTAGCGAGCGTACCCACCACCGTCAGTTGTGCGTCACGGACAAATCGCTGCCTGTGGCGCACAACATCGTTAACACCAGTCACACGGAACTTACCTTCCCTGCAACGTTGCTGTGACCAGCGAACCGCCTCCTTTCTAAGGGGGCAGTTCGTGCGGCATCACAGCGACGTCACACGGCAGCTGTCCAATAGCAGAGGAGGGGTGGAGATGAGCGGCCGGAACATGCCGCCCACCTCCTTCCTTCCTCATTGCGGGGGGACGCAGGTAAGGAGATGTTCGTCGCTCCTGCGGTGTCACACATAGTGATGTGTGATGCCGCAGAAACGAGGAACAACCAGCGGCAAGCCCCACCAGCGATATTTGGTAAAGGAGCGACAAGTCAATGATCCACGATTTTTGCCGTTTTTGCGATTGTTGAACGTTGCTCCTTGGTGTTACACGCTGCGATGTCGTTAACGGTTCCGGATGTGCGTCACTAACGACGTGGCCCCTACGATATATTGTTAGCGATGTTGCAGTATGTAAATGGCCCTTCAGGCTGTGACTAGTCACATGGGCGTTAGTTCCCTGGATAGTCGGCCCACTTAGCATGTTATCATGCCCCTGTGGGTGTGATAACATGCTTGAAAAAAGCCAGTGTAATTGGTAGCTCAATACAAACAAAGCCATCACCACTGGGGAATTGGCAGGTTCCCTTTAAGCTTATCAGACAGTAACATCATTACAGCTGTTATTATTCCTTAACTGTTTAGTAAAGTACACGGCTATGCTAGGTTAGCGAAGATCCCACTCAGTCATGGCAGAGTGTTGTGGGAGACTGCTCTGCATGCCGGAATTCCACAACCCATAGGTTCAAGTTTTCATAAGTTTGAAATTTAGGTCTTTTCGGGGGCTTTAGTAACATTTAAGAGAGGCTTTGACACTAACATAAATGTAATAAAATTACTAGTCTGTGGCTGACCATTATTTTAGTAAATAAAAAGGCAGACGCAGATTGGTGATAGGTATTCTTTAAGATATGATTAAAATGATGAGGTCATATCTTACCCATGTTAGGTTGACCTAACGGTCACAGCTGTTGCCAGCGATGTCCGAATGCAGAGAGGGTACCGGTGACCCCCCCTCTGCTACTCCGTCTCAATGAAAACAAGCGGACGCCGTTATATACATAAGACTGGAGATATGCGGCTCCGAATAGAAAGTGTATTGCTATTGTTTACATTACAAAGTTATACAAAGTTGATTAGGGCGTAACTATGCAACATACATATTCATTAAAGGCATTAAATTACATATTCCCAGCAAGAGAAATTAATATAATGACATACTCCAATAACAAGATGTTTTTCAGTCGTCTCTAAGTCAAAACATTCTGCGTCCTTGATGTTGGTCTCACAGTTTATTACGCAAATAAGTCTGGTTCGGTCTTGCCAGGGAGAATGAATTTCTATTATTTTCTAAGTCAGTGAAAAAGGTTAACTCTTTCCTCACGATCCCCCCTGTTGGCGTGATTGATGGACAGGGGGCCATCGAGAAGCTGTGGACTATAGAGCGAGCAGGCTAGCCACCAGATACTTTCTGAGCCGCGGGTTGCTCAGGGAGTGTCGTCTCACATCCGTCACCCAGGACTGCCTGCATGCCTCTCGATAGGAGTCTCATCATGATACGCCAAGGTGATTTCTAGAGGAAAGAGTAGAGAAGAGAAAAAAAGGCATATTAGTGATTTCATACGGGTGCTGAATAATCATTGTATCTACATTGCTTCAAGCAGCGGTAAAACAAAGCCATTAGCAACTTGAACACTACATAAGCAACTAGTAAACAGAGTAACACTTGGAACACTGATAGTCTGTTGTAACAGCCTCCCCATTGAAGCACTTTGTTTATTGGGACTGGTATGGCTAAGTATGGCATGGAAGAGGCTGTCACAGGTGCGTGTGTACATATCCAGCAGTCTGTGATCTCAAGTTTTTCAGCTAACACTTCATGATGGGTCTCAAATGAATTCTGCCGTGGTGTAGAAGGCCCCAAAAAGGGAGTACACATAGAAATACTTATCAGCAGTATTAGGCCTTCTTGCAGTGGCTGGCATGGACCCATGTCGATCTCCCCTCAAGTTTGACGGAGGTTGGAGTGGTCAGCTGGACAGTCAAGGCCCTTCGAAACGTGGCTCAAGGGTCTTTTTCACGTGCTTCTTTAGGTAGACCCGGTCACCAGGCTTTAGAGAGTGGGTTCCTGGAACGGCATCAGGATCAGGTAGAGAAGAGTAGACCCTTTGGGGGGTTTCAGTTAGTCTCTTCTGCAGGGAAACAACATAAGACGTTAGGCTATCACATTGCAGGTGTAACTCCTGTGGGAAGCAGCATCCTAATCTGGGTGCACTACCAAAGAGTATTTCAAAGGGTGAGAGCCTGTGCTTTCCCTGCGGGGTAGTCCTTATAGAGTAAAGAGTTATGAGGAGACATTCTGTCCATGGTCTACCAGTCTCCTCCACTGCCTTGGCTAGTTTGAGCTTTAGAGTTCCATTTAACCTTTCCACTTTCCCTGATGACTGTGGGTGGTAAGGCGTGTGTAAGGCTGACTGAATGCCTAACAGGGCACAGGTGTTCTGGAAAACTTGTCCAGTGAAATGAGTACCTCGGTCTGACTCTATGACTTCAGGGAGTCCAAACCGGGGCACCAGCTCACAGGCCAATTTTGTTTGCTGTAATTCGGGCCGTGGCTGAGCTTACATAATAGGCCTCTGGCCATCCTGAGAAGAGGTCTACACAGACAAGTACAAACTCGTAGATGCCATGTTTTGGCAACTGTATATAGTCTATTTGTGCTCTTTGAAATGGGGCAAACGTCTTTGGCATGTGTCTTTGTGGGGTTTTAGTTAGCTGGCCTGGATTATGTTGTTGACAGATGTGATAAGCTTTTATTCTCTGGGAGGCGTATTGTCTGAAGCCGGGGGCTACCCAATATGGTTGCATCTGGTTCATGATTGAGTTTGTGCTACCGTGTGTGGGATAGTGGAGTACTTGGAAAATGGCAGGGAACCAACTGCGTGGCAGGACGGGAAGTCCGTTTAGGCGCCAAATCCCCTCCACCTTTTCTGCCCCCTTGGTCCGCCATCCGGCCTTTTCTTCCTCAGAGGCGTTTTCTTGTGTCTCAAAGAGGTTCTGCATTTCTTCCTCCGTCGTTGACACTGTTTCCGTCTCCTTCAAAGGGAGTAAGGCGGCTTGTTTTGCTGTTTGATCGGCCAAGCGATTTCCCCTTGCCTCGGGTGTTTGAGCCTTGCTGTGGGTAGCAACTAGTGATGAGCGAGTACTAAAAAGCTCGGGTGCTCGAAGCTCGGGCCGAGCCTCCCAAGATACTCGTGTACTCGGCCCGAGCAACGAGCCCAATGTTATCCTATGGGAGACCCGAGTATTTTTGTGAAATGACCCCCCGGCAGCATGTAGAAACCCTAAAAATGTCACAAAAGTCTCAGAAGAGTGCTCAAATGACATGGCAACAGCATGGGGAAGACCCCTTGAAGCATTTATCACTCAAAAGTCACAGCTGTGAACAATTTTGTCCGCGTTTCACGCCATTTTTACGGACTCACCAGAAAACCTTCCAAAATGACCCCAAAATGATTTTTCATGGCAGAAATGTTAAGGGCACATACCCAATAGTGAGATAGAGCTGGTGTATGTTACTTTTTGAGATTAATACATGAAAGATTTTACGTGAAAACATTGTGTGGCACTCCGATGTCCCTGAGAAGAGACGTACATGAAGGCCTCTTGAGTCTAATGTGCCCATTTTGAGGAAGTGAGTCTTTGTAGTATTTTCCTTTGCCAGGGCAGTCCAAAATTGTGAGGTTCACCAATGCCCCTGCATACAGACGTGCATGAGGGCCTGTAAACCTGAAGTGCCCATTGTAAGGAAGTGGGTCTATTGTAGTATAGCCCTTAGGCAGGGCAGCCAAAAATTGGGAGGCTCCACATTGTCCCTGGATAGAGACGTGCATGATGGCCTGTAAACCTGAAGTGCCCATTGGAAGGAAGTGGGTCTATTGTAGTATAGCCCTTAGGCAGGGCAGCCAAAAATTGGGAGGCTCCACGTTGTCCCTGGATAGAGACGTGCATGATGGCCTGTAAACCTGAAGTGCCCATTGTAAGGAAGTGGGTCTATTGTAGTATAGCCCTTAGGCAGGGCAGCCAAAAATTGGGAGGCTCCACGTTGTCCCTGGATAGAGACGTGCATGAGGGCCTGTAAACCTGAAGTGCCCATTGGAAGGAAGTGGGTCTATTGTAGTATAGCCCTTAGGCAGGGCAGCCAAAAATTGGGAGGCTCCACGTTGTCCCTGGATAGAGACCTGTTAGGTTCTTAGTGCCTCCGTGCTTGCATTTAAAAACCGCACGTGTGTGCCTGTTGGTGGCAGCTTTCCGCTGCATTTGTGTGAGTTTTGCAAAAACTTGGATATAACGCACAAGTCTAGTGAATACACATCAGCACAGCATTGCAAAATGCGCAAGGGAGTTGTCAACGAACAAGGAAGTGGACGTGATGGTGGTGCAGGCAGAGACCGAGGTTGTGTGCAAGCTCTAATTTCGCCACAACAAAGGGCCACATCTAGTCGCTCGCACGTCCTGTCCCAAATTCTTGGGGACCGCAGCAGTACACCGCTCTTGAACCAAGACCAGTGTCAACAGGTTGTTAGTTGGATAGCGGATAATGCTTCCAGTCAGATTGGCACCACCACAAACACTCTGTCTTCCACACGGTCAAGTGTCAGTAGCCGTGATACTGCACCGCACACTTCAGAACCTGATCCTCCTTCCTACCACCAGGCCGAGTACACGTCCACGGACATTACTGATCCCACACTTGGACACTCGGAAGAGCTGTTCGTTCACGTTTCCATTCACAAATTCTGGCCTCTCGCCAGCTCCTGTTGAAGTGGGCCATGACGAGATTGTATGTACAGATGCCCAAATATTTGAGCAGCCACGTTCTCACGAAGTTGGCAACGTGTCTCAACAAGGGGTGGACGATGATGAGACACAATTGTCAGGAAGTCAGGAGGAGGAGCAGGGTGCGGAAGAGGAAGACGACGTGGTGGATGATCCAGTAACTGACCCAACCTGGCAGGAGGATATGCAGAGCGAGGACAGCAGTGCACAGGGGGAGGGAGGCGTAGCATCCCAACAGGCAGTAAGAAGCAGAGTGGTGGCCACAGGCAGACGTCAGGCAACTGTTCCCCGGAACAACACGACACAAGGTGCCTGTACAAATGTTAGGTCTTCCCGAGTCTGGCTGTAATACTATTGTATGTATTGAGGATTTCGATTGCGTTAGGGCAATGACAACCAGAGACGAGTTCTTGGTGCAAGACGTTTATAATATGCAACCAGCAAATATGTACATAAACGGAACAAAAACACAGTAGAACATAAATACAGGAAATACCTTCCAGGGACGGAGCGAAAGGGAATTCCCGGGACCGCGCACCGGACTCCCCCAGGGAGACCACCAAGAGCGAACCCCTATACAGGGACTGTCTGGCAATCACCCCAGAAGCCCTAAATGCGCAGCAGCCGGGACACAAAAGGGCAATAGGTAAGTCCAAAAATGTCCGTACGTGATGTGAGTCCAGAGTGGTATTAAACGGAAGGAACCGGGCAGAAGTGCCGACCAAAGACGGCAAACGGAGTCCGGGCACAGCTAGATGATACCAGATGAAGTCCAGAGTCGGTGTCGGTTGTTTTCCAAGAGGATCCGAATAACAATCAGGAACCAAAAGCAGCAGGGCAGGAGCACACAGGAAGCAGTATACTCAGGCACTGGACTAAGCTTTAGGGGCGGCTTTTAAACAGATGGACAGGAAGTAGGGCAACAGAACAGAAAACTCCATGTTAACAAAGGGCAAGCTCTTTCAAAAGAAAACTGGAAAACCCGGAACTCTGACACTGGCAGTTTTTTAAGTTGGCTCCAGATGATTCTAAAAAGGCCATTTGCAACACCTGCCATGCCAGCATCAGCAGGGGTACCAAAACTAGCAGCCTGACCACCACCAGCATGATTAGGCACATGTCAGCCAAGCACCCGACTTTGTGGGAAGTACAACAGAGTCGAGGAGCAGTGCTTGCTGATGTCACTGCTACGTCTTCGCTGGTTGTGCATGCGAGCCAATCCCCTGTCCATGCTGCCTGCGAACAAGCCTCCTCCACTCCTGCACCTGCAGTTGCCTACGCAGAAAGAACACCATCATCAAGCACGTCCTTGTCCCAGCGCAGCGTTCAGTTATCCATTCAGCAAACCTTTGAACGCAGGCGCAAATACACTGCCAACACCCCACATGCCACAGTTCTAAATGCTAACATTTCGCGACTGCTTGCGCTGGAAATGTTGCCTTTTAGGCTGGTTGAGACAGAAGCATTCCGCGACCTGATGGTGGCAGCTGTCCCACGTTACTCGGTCCACAGCCGCCACTATTTCTCCCGGTGTGCCGTCCCCGCATTGCATAACCACGTGTCACAAAACATCACACGTGCCCTGAACAACGCTGTTTCAGCCAAAGTCCACCTAACCACAGACACGTGGACAAGTGCATGTGGGCAAGGCCGCTACATCTCGTTGACGTCACACTGGGTTAATATTGTGCAAGCTGGGACCCAGTCTGAGCGAGGGACGGAACACGTCCTTCACACACCAAGTTTTGCAGGCCCTACCTCAGTCAGGGTTTCACACACACTCTACAGCTTCGGAATGTCATGCTCCTCAGCCTCCTCCTCCTCCTGCGCATCCTGATCCACTTTACCCTCCACACCAGTCCCAAGCTGGAAGTGTCGCGGGCGGAGGAGGGGACGGTGCGCTCTCCCACTGCTCGGGTCCGGCTGACGCTGCTCTACGGCTGCTGCTGCTCGTTGGCTCGAGCGATGGCCGGATCCCGGGGACTCGAGCGGCGCTACTCGCCCGTGAGTGAAAAGGGGTGGTTTGGGTTTTGGGGATATTGTCCGTGACGCCACCCACGGTTGTGGTGATTGTGTGGACACCACCGCTGCTCTGGACGGGGATCCCGGGAGCCTGTGACAGGGAGCAGCTTTGTTGTTATTTCTCCCCTCCGTGGGTAGGGGGGTTGGTTGTCCCGGGGCCTGGTGATGGGGTAGAGATGGATGACAGGCGGGTTGCGGGGCCTGATGAGGTGCAGGGTCGCAGGGGCAGCGCTGTGCCGCACGGCACGGAGGTACTCACTCAGCCCAATGATGATGACACAGTTCACGGTAAAACAAGTGGCTGGATGGACGGGTCACTCGGACGGCTGCGGTTGTTCCTCCCTGCAGGTTAGTGATGACTGTCTCTCCCTGCACCTAAGTTAAGTGTTGGTAGTGATGGTTTCCCAACGGTAACCCGCTCCCCGACCTGGATATGGGCCGGAGGAGCCCCTTTTGCCCACAGGCGCTGGCCCTGGGAGACGGTTGCCCTTGGCGGTGGCGGTGTCTCCCCTTCACGGTTGTACGGTTGCCTTCTATCTGGACTTGGCTGTTTGGAAACCCTGAGGTTCCCTTCACTAACGGATTTGGCAAATTCACGGCGACACCAAGCCTTGCCGGGATCCGAAAGTCCTCTGCCAATGGTGCTGGCTTCTCTTTGTATACCGGTCCGGTACGGCCGGGTCACCACCCGTCCACGGTCCTTACGGCAGACTCCAATCGGCCTCCACTGCAGACGGTCACCACATCCTGCCAACATTGCTGTCCTGTCCGGGCCACACACCCGGACCAACTTCAGGCTCTTTGCTGTCACTTTTCTCCTCTCTACTACTTTCCTCCTTCCACTTCCTTAGCTTAACTCTCACTGCCTGTGTTTTCCCTCATCCTCGGTGGGTGGAGACCAACCGCCTGGCTCCACACCCTGGTGTGGACAACAGCCCCTGGGGAAGGCAACAAGGATTTTGTGTTTTGACTATGATATGCCTGCAGGGAGTGTGGGGTGTTTAAGTGTTGTGCTCTGTGGCCCCTGGCTTGTCCAGGGCGACACAGAAGCACTGCAGCACTGCCTCGGTGAGCGGCAACAGGCAGTGCTGAAGCTAATCTGCATAGGTGACAAACCCCACAATGCAGAAGAGGTGTGGACAGCTCTGAAACAGCAGGCAGATCACTGGCTCACAACTCTGAACCTAAAGCCAGGAAAGGTCGTGTGTGACAATGGCCGGAACCTGGTGGCGGCTTTGAGGCGAGGCCAGCTGACACATGTTCCATGCGTGGCCCATGTGCTCAACCTCGTGGTTCAGCGGTTTCTAAAGTCATACTCAGAGCTGTCTGATCTGCTGGTAAAAGTTCGCCGCCTGTCTGCACATTTTCGAAAGTCACCTACTGCTTCAGCCGGCCTTGCCGGCTTAAGACGCCGTTTGCATCTTCCGGCACACAGACTGGTGTGTGATGTCCCCACGCGTTGGAATTCAACTCTGCACAAGTTGGTCAGGATATGTGAGCAGAAGAGGGCAGTTGTTGAGTACCTGCATCACCTAAGCCGTCGGGAAATGGGTCAAACTCCACACATAACACCTGAGGAGTGGAGATGGATGTCCGACCTATGCACCATCCGCCAAAACTTTGAGGACTCCACCAAGTTGGTGAGCGGCGATGACGACATTATTAGCGTCACCATACCGCTTCTCTGCCTTCTAAAATGGTCTCTGCTCAAAAAACAACCATGATGCATTGCAGGCGGAGCGCGATGAGTTTGAGCAAGAAACAGTAGTGGGTGTGGGTGATGATAACACACAGCCCAGCCTCATCTCATCACAACGTGCAGTGGAGGACTATGACGAGGAGGAGGATGAAGACATGGAGCAACTCTCTGGCCAAATTGAGGATATGACATGCAGTCATATCCTCGGTTCAGCGTGGCTGGCCAGAGGACAGGGTAGATGATGAGGAGGAGGAGGAGGACAGCATGTTCAGTCATCGTGTTGGTCAGGATACTGAAGTGATGGCTGTTAAGAGTCTGGCACACATGGCTGACTTTATGGTAAGCTGCCTGTCTCGTGACCCTCGCGTTAAGAACATCTTGGCCGACAATCATTACTGGTTGGTAACACTGTTAGACCCACGCTAAAAGGAGAACTTTATGTCTCTTATTCCCGAGGCGGAGAGGTCAGGCAAAATGCAGCAGTTCCAGAAGGCCATAGTCACGGAAGTAGGCAAAGCATTCCCCTCACAAAACGCTAGCGGCATAGGTCAGGAATCAGTGGACAACCAAGGCGTACAGCCGAGAGGGGCACAAGTCCAATCCGCCAGAGGTAGGGGAACAGTCTTTAAGATGTGGGACAGTTTTCTCAGCCCCTCACATACCACAGCCCCTGAGGTGAGGGGTAGTGCCACAAGAAATCCTAAGTTTGGCCAGATGCTCAAGGAGTACCTTGCAGATCAAACAACTGTACTCCGACATTCCTCTGTGCCTTACAATTAATGTGTATCCAAGCTGGACACGTGGCATGAATTGGCTCTCTACGCCTTGGAAGTCCTGGCCTGCCCTGCCGCTAGCGTTTTGTCAGAGCGTGTTTTTAGTGCCGCAGGTGGAATCTTTACAGATAAACGCACCCGCCTGTCAACTGTAAATGCTGACAGGCTGACTCTGATCAAGATGAACAAGGGTTGGATTTGGCCAGACTTCACCACACACACCAACAGCAAATTACAGCGGAATTTAAAGTTTGTAACGGGAATTTGCCATGTACCTCCACTCACCCATGGTAACACACTTCTGGACTTTGGCTAATCGCTGGACTGCTCCTCCTTCTCCTCATGCGCCATCATGGTGACCGTTACAATAGTTAAGCCGTTGTTTCAGGTATACCCCCAGTGGTAAATTTTTTCGCCCATTCTTTCTGAATGGGCATTACAACGACAGGAGACCCGCTCCTTTGCAATGGGAACAATGTTTTGAGGCCCTCATGCACATCTCTATCCAGGGACAATGTGGAGCCTCCAAATTTTTGGCTGCCCTGCCTAAGGGCTATACTACAATAGACCCACTTCCTTACAATGGGCACTTCATGTTTACAGGCCATCATGCACGTCTCTATCCAGGGACAATATGGAGCCTGACGCTGCCACCGACTGCCACACACATGCTGTTTTTAAATGCAAGCACGGACGCAATAAGAACCTAACTGGTTTTTAGGAGCGACAATTACTGAGAAGTCTAACACTATCAGACACTGCTGACTGACGTGTATTATACACTAGACTTGTGCGTTATATAATAGTTTGTGCAAAACGCGCACCTGTACGCTGTCACCGACTGCCACACACGTGCTGTTTTTAAATGCAAGCACGGACGCAATAAGAACCTAACTGGTTTTTAGGAGCGACAATTACTGAGAAGTCTGACACTATCAGACACTGCTGACTGACGTGTATTATACACTAGACTTGTGCGTTATATAATAGTTTGTGCAAAACGCGCACCTGTACGCTGCCACCGACAGACACACACGTGCTGTTTTTAAATGCAAGCACGGACGCAATAAGAACCTAACTGGTTTTTAGGAGCGACAATTACTGAGAAGTCTGACACTATCAGACACTGCTGACTGACGTGTATTATACACTAGACTTGTGCGTTATATAATAGTTTGTGCAAAACGCGCACCTGTACGCTGCCACCGACAGACACACACGTGCTGTTTTTAAATGCAAGCACGGACGCAATAAGAACCTAACTGGTTTTTAGGAGCGACAATTACTGAGAAGTCTGACACTATCAGACACTGCTGACTGACGTGTATTATACACTAGACTTGTGCGTTATATAATAGTTTGTGCAAAACGCGCACCTGTACGCTGCCACCGACAGACACACACGTGCTGTTTTTAAATGCAAGCACGGACGCAATAAGAACCTAACTGGTTTTTAGGAGCGACAATTACTGAGAAGTCTGACACTATCAGACACTGCTGACTGACGTGTATTATACACTAGACTTGTGCGTTATATAATAGTTTGTGCAAAACGCGCACCTGTACGCTGCCACCGACTGCCACACACGTGCTGTTTTTAAATGCAAGCACGGACGCAATAAGAACCTAACTGGTTTTTAGGAGCGACAATTACTGAGAAGTCTGACACTATCAGACACTGCTGACTGACGTGTATTATACACTAGACTTGTGCGTTATATAATAGTTTGTGCAAAACGCGCACCTGTACGCTGCCACCGACAGACACACACGTGCTGTTTTTAAATGCAAGCACGGACGCAATAAGAACCTAACTGGTTTTTAGGAGCGACAATTACTGAGAAGTCTGACACTATCAGACACTGCTGACTGACGTGTATTATACACTAGACTTGTGCGTTATATAATAGTTTGTGCAAAACGCGCACCTGTACGCTGCCACCGACTGCCACACACGTGCTGTTTTTAAATGCAAGCACGGACGCAATAAGAACCTAACTGGTTTTTAGGAGCGACAATTACTGAGAAGTCTGACACTATCAGACACTGCTGACTGACGTGTATTATACACTAGACTTGTGCGTTATATAATAGTTTGTGCAAAACGCGCACCTGTACGCTGCCACCGACTGCCACACACGTGCTGTTTTTAAATGCAAGCACGGAGGCAATAAGAACCTAACTGGTTTTTAGGAGCGACAATTACTGAGAAGTCTGACACTATCAGACACTGCTGACTGACGTGTATTATACACTAGACTTTTGCGTTATATAATAGTTTGTGCAAAACGCGCACCTGTACGCTGCCACCGACTGCCACACACGTGCTGTTTTTAAATGCAAGCACGGACTCAATAAGAACCTAACTGGTTTTTAGGAGCGACAATTACTGAGAAGTCTGACACTATCAGACACTGCTGACTGACGTGTATTATACACTAGACTTGTGCGTTATATAATAGTTTGTGCAAAACGCGCACCTGTACGCTGCCACCGACAGACACACACGTGCTGTTTTTAAATGCAAGCACGGACGCAATAAGAACCTAACTGGTTTTTAGGAGCGACAATTACTGAGAAGTCTGACACTATCAGACACTGCTGACTGACGTGTATTATACACTAGACTTGTGCGTTGTATAATAGTTTGTGCAAAACGCGCACCTGTACCCTGCCACCGACTGCCACACACGTGCTGTTTTTAAATGCAAGCACGGACGCAATAAGAACCTAACTGGTTTTTAGGAGCGACAATTACTGAGAAGTCTGACACTATCTGGACTGTTTTAGACTGTGTACACCAGCCCCAGATATGATGAAGGCTGGTATACGGTCACCACTAGGAATGGCTATATACCCTGCCTGCCTGCCTGCCTGCCTGCCTGTATACTGCTACAATAGTCCTGACAAGGACTCTTCTGGTCACTAGCCTGTATTCCGACCTGGCTATACCCTGCCTGTATATAGCAACAATAGTCCTGAGAAGGACTCTGCTACTGTACTCCGACCTGGCTATACGCTGCCTGCCTGTATACAACTAGAATAGTCCTGAGAAGGACTTTTGGTCACACTGTTTGCAGCCCTGCAACTGAAAAAGCTATAAAGGGCCGCAAAGCTTTCCCTGAATCAGCGACACTCTCCCTGCACTGACTGTCTGGATAGCTGTGAGCAGAGCACAGCGCGCCGGCCGGTATAAAGGCTCGGTCACGCTGTGCAGGCCGGCCAATCACTGCAATTCCACAACTAACAGGGCTGTGGCATTGCAGTGGTCTGCCAGCCAATCCCTGCATGAGGGCTGGCTCTCAAAAGAGCGCCAACATGCAGAAATGAAGACCACGAGTACAGCACGAGTATCGCGAGATTACTCGGTCCCCGCCGAGCAGCCCGAGTACAGCGATACTCGTGCGAGTACCGAGTAGTTACAAGCATGCTCGCTCATCACTAGTAGCAACCTTTATGATTGCTAGCTGTTTTGGTATCAAGGCTACTTCCATTAGTTTCTTCACTGAGGCTCCATGCCTGATGGGATTTCCTGTTGCTGTGAGAAATCCTCTAGTCTGCCAGATAGTGCCAAAATCGTGCACAATGCCGTGTGCATAGGCTGAGTCCGTGTAGATGTTCGCTGTTCGTTCTTCCAGAAACTCAATTGCCCAGATGAGAGCAAGAAGTTCTGCTTCTTGAGCAGATATGCGTGGAGGTAGCAGTTGCTTGGCTAAGACTGCATATAGAGTCACTACTGCAAATCCAGTGTGGAACTTGCCTGCTTCATCAGCGTATCTGCTACCATCCACAAAAAGTTCAAAGTCTGGATTTGTAAGCGATGTTGCCTGAATATTGTGCAGGGGCTTTGCCTCATGTTCAATGAGTTCCTGACAATCATGATCAAATGGTGCGCTGGTACGTTTGTCACTCTCTTCTGTCCTCTCTTCTGTCCCCCCTTCTAAACTTGTGAAGATCAGCAGATCAGCAAGGTTTAGACTTGTAACTCGAGCAAATGAGATGTTTGGGGGTAGCAACAGCGTGCACTGAAGTCTGACTTGTCTTGCCATGGAGAGGTGTTTCAACTGCACTTGATTGAGAACAGCATAAATGTCATGGCTGGTAAGTATGGTAGTCGGGAAATCGAGTGAGATTTCAGATGCTTTCTGCAGTATGTTTGAAACTGCTGTAACAGCACGGACACAGGTTGGTGCTGCTTTTGTGACGTTGTCAAGTTGAGAGGAGTAGTACCCGATTATGTGATGTTTGTCCGTCTTCTGGGTGAGTACTCCTATGGCAAATCCTTGAAGCTCTGCTACGAACAGATTAAAGGTGAGATCATAGTTTGGTAGTGCCAGAGCAGGTGCATCAATCACTAGTTCCTTGAGCTTTTGAAAGTTTTGTCGAGCTTCTTCTGTAAGGGAAAAAGGAACATTCTTTGTGCAATCATACAGTGGTTGCATGAGTAGTGACGCATTGGGAATCCACCGTCTGCATTTATCTCTGCTTGCTTTGCATCCTACTTCTGCCAGAAAAGTAAGCATTCCTCTTCACTAGAGCAGCACAGTAGTAAATCATCCATGTACTGGTAGATGTACTGCGAGAGGTAGCGGGAGAGGGGATTGTCTCAGCTGCGGTGGCGTAATTCCAGGCTTGACTGAAACTTTTACTGTGGGCACGGGTAGTGTGCCGAGGTCAGTTTTTGATGTGGACCAGAGTTTTGCAGGAACTTGTAGAAGTATTGGATCCGTGTTTACTTCACGTGTGACATCAGATTCTGGTTGATCTATCATCTGGAGAGTGCACAGGACTTCTTCTGGGATATCTTCTGGAATTTGCAGGATAGCAGATCCATCTTCATTGTAGACAATCTGAGCTTGTAGTCTTGATAGTAGATCTTCTCCCACTAGGGCATCTCCACCCAGGGGGGACACTAAGAATTTAGACACGAACATGTGTGGCCCCAGTTTCACCTTCATTGGATGTGTTATTGGGATTATCTGGGCTTGTCCATCAAATCCGGATACTACAGTAGCTTCAGATGAGATGGATCCTTCAGGCACTAGGTTCCTGGGGTTTAGAAGCGTGAGGCTCCTGAGTCCACCAAAGCTCTTATTTCCTTGTTGCCAATGTGAAGGGGGACGTGTATAAATGGACCTCTGGCATCCCTATCCCGTGCTGCCGCAAGTCAGGCAGTCTTCTCCTCCTGACTCTCGGGTTGGTTTTGAGTGTCCCTCTTCTTCTTTCTACAGTCTCTGATCACATGTCCTCTGACTCCCACAATAGTAGCAGGTCGGTGCCTTCCTTCTTGTACCTTCTGGCTGACCGTCCACTGCTGCTATGACAACTTTCTTGTTGCTCCTTTTATCCTTTGCGTCGGTTTCTAAGCCACTTGCTTTGTTGACTAGAAGATCTATGTCTTCCATGTTTCTCCATTCTGGGCAGCACGCTTTCAATCTTTCTGCCACAGGTGCATGTATTCAATCCATGAAAGATCTTACCATCAGGCGACGTATTGCACCCGCTTGTAAGTCCAGCCCTTCATCTGCGAATGACTGCATCAATCTGTAGCAAAATGAGCTGACATTCTCCACAGGACCTTGATGCACTGGTCCCATTGTGCCCTTAGTTCTTTGCTCCTGGGCGCAGAAGAGATTGAGTCTTATCATGAAATCTTGGCCCGATTCCACATTACGGGTATTGTCCGGAACATGTCCTGTCAGGTGGGCAATGAGTTTGGCATACAGTTCGGGAGACATTTTAACTCTACACAAACCTTCCATGTCCAACCAAGTGCTTCTGTAGGAGACCTGTATTTGGTTCAGGTAACGTGAAAAACTGACTGGGTTTCTATTCGGGTCTGGAGCATTTTGCAGGAAAGCCATCTGCTCGGCTGGAATCCAGGGTACGTAGTCATCATACATACGAGGAACTGCATCTCTGGGAGCATCTGGGTTTTGTGGATTAACAGGTGGTCTTATCAGGACTCTTCTTTCCACTACGGGATAAAGAGGCACTGGTGCTGTGGCTTGTAGCTTGTGCTGTGGGGCTCCACAGGCTAGGCATGTTTCACTCCAGTCTGGATTTTGTTGGCCACAGTTTGTGCAGGTCCATCCCAGGGATCCTGCTATTTTTGAAGCTGTTCCAGGAGTAGCTGACAGGTACAGAGGAGGCTGCTGTTGATCCTTATTAGCCTTCTTCCCAGCTTCTTCCCATGTGTCTGATTCTTCATGATATATCCAACCTTGATCGTGGGCTGTTTTTGCCATGTCAGAAAGAGTTCTGACTAGTTCAGTCCATGATTTATCTGCTATCACTCCTGCTCTAGTAGCTGTTATTGTGTCCCATTTGTTGGGGTCCAATTGATCCTTCCCCTTCAATCCAAATGTCTTAAAAACTTCCTTGGACTGACTGGCTGTTCTTTTGCCATGATAACACGTAATGAGATGTTGCAGGGTGCATCCAGCTCTTCTGTCTTTTGATATTCCTTGCCCCATTCTTCTTCTTCTATCTTCTTCAGCTTTTAGACCCTTGAACGTCCTTTGGACTAAACCTACCTATCCTGGAGATACTCAGAGACTAACTCCTTTTGTATTCCCACCTAAGGTGAGGTCTAGAACCACCTTTCCTGGAAGTACCCAAAGACTGATTCTTGATCTGTATTCCTACTGAAAGGTGGTGTACTAACTTCAGAGGGGGCTGAGAATGTTGAATGGTGCTGGGTTACCCTTCTTGTACCAGAGATACACTCTATATCCGATAGCAATGGCAAACAGGGCTATTCCCACTAACACTAGGGCAGTGAATATCACATCCATTGGACAGAGCAGGTACACTATTCCCTTTCAACACTCACTGATGTATGGGATCTATGACAACCAACAAGGACAACAGCACAGAAGTAAAGCGCAGGAGAGCAGACACGCGACACACGGAGAGGCAGAGAAACACAGAGAAACAAACAAGCAAACAACCAAACAAGGCACAGAAACCATCAGCTGGCAAGGCTCTCTCAGAGTTCAGTAGAATCCCGCCAATAACCCAGTATCTACTCACAGTGTACCTCTTGCGCGTTGAGGAGAGGGGAGATCAGATGTGGGGAGCATAAAGAGAAGAATAAGGTTCAACTCTTACCTGGCCAGGTGTTTCTGGTCCCCACGTCTGGTCCACTCCTCCTCTGAATGGCAAGACAGTCCACTGCGTCCTGCGATGTCCGAATGCAGAGAGGGTACCGGTGAACCCCCCTCTGCTACTCCGTCTCAACGAAAACAAGCGGACGCCGTTATACACATAAGACTGGAGATGTGCGGCTCCGAATAGAAAGTGTATTGCTATTGTTTACATTGCAAAGTTATACAAAGTTAATTAGGGCGTAACTATGCAACATACATATTCATTAAAGGCGTGAATTACATATTCCCAGCAAGAGAAATTAATATAATGACTTATACTCCAATAACAAGATGTTTTTCAGTCGTCTCTAAGTCAAAACATTCTGCGTCCTTGAGGTTGGTCTCACAGTTTATTACGCAAATAAGTCTGGTTCGGTCTTGCCAGGGATGATGAATTTCTATTATTTTCTAAGTCAGTGAAAAAGGTTAACTCTTTCCTCACACCCATAGTGTAGCTCATTATGTAAACCTACAGGAACTTAGAAGTTCTTTACCATTTTGTCAAAACTTGATAGCCGCTTTCACAATCAAATGTTCTGTGTTTGAAAGGTAATCCACAGCCCTTTTGTAGCTCACAAAAAAGGGTAAATTGCCTGGCACCCAGGGTGTTAGAGACATGACTCACAGACTGGATCAAAATACAGAAAAAACTTTGTTCAAGCCAAATTGTTGCCTCCTGTAAAATTGTTGAAGCCTTCCAGCTCATGGCCTCATGCAACGAACAAGCTTTTTATCTCGTACTTGTTCTGTAAGTAAATTTGTTGCATTGAAATCTGTATACACCTATATTCATTCTGCAATCCCTCGGTGGGTAACCTATCTATTATCTAGAGCAACTATATCCTATAAATTGTTTAAACTGGCAGATCTCCACCAAAACAATACCTTAATTTCTATGGCATGTCTCAGCTGTATCTTTAAATCAGGATTTAATAGTGCTATTGTATGATAATTGGCACAGTTGTGCAGGTATTTGCCATCTAAAGGCCCCGTCACACTAAGCAACATCGCTAGCAACATCGCTGCTAACGAACAACTTTTGTGACGTAGCAGCGATGTTGCTAGTGATGTCACTGTGATGTGACATCCAGCAACAACCAGGTCGTTGGTTGTTGCTGAATGTCCTGGGCCATTTTTTAGTTGTTGCTCTCCCGCTGTGAAGCACAGATCGCTGTATGTGACAGCGAGAGAGCAACAACTGAATGTGCAGGCAGCAGGAGCCGGCTTCTGCGGAGGCTGGTAACCACAGTAAACATCGGGTAACCAAGAAGCCCTGTCCTTGGTTACCCGATATTTACCTTTGTTATCAGCCTCCGCCGCTCTCACTGTCAGTGCCGGCTCCTGCTCTGTGCACATGTAGCTGCAGGACACATCGGGTTAATTAACCCGATGTGTGCTGTAGCTAGGAGAGCAAGGAGCCAGCGCTAAGCGGTGTGCGCTGCTCCCTGCTCTGTGCAGCTGCACCCTGTACTCTATACCTTATATATGTACCCTGTGCAGCTGCACCCAGTGTGCGCTGCTCCCTGCTCTGTGCACATTTAGCTGCAGCTCACATCGGGTAATTAACCCGATGTGTGCTGTAACTAGGAGAGCAGGGAGCCAGCGCTCAGTGTGCGCTGCTCCCTGCTCTCTGCACGTGTAGCTGCGTGCGCTGGTAACCAAGGTAAATATCGGGTTGGTTACCCGATATTTACCTTAGTTACCAAGCGCAGCATCTTACACGCGGCGTTGGGGGCTGGTCACTGGTTGCTGGTGAGCTCACTGGAGCGTCACAGTGTGACATCTCACCAGCAACCTCCTAGCAACTTACCAGCGATCCCTATCGTTGTTGGGATCGCTGGTAAGTTGTTTAGTGTGACTGGACCTAAAGAGAAAGGGCATTCTTCTATTTGAAAATCCTGTGTTCAGATCCCTGACAAAAGTGTGTTATATGGCCATGAAAGGTAAAACATTGTATTGGAAAGAATTGTAGAAAGGTAATGTCAGCCCATAAGGATTCAGACTTTTTAAGGTTGAATACTATAGCGAGACATCTGGGGGGGGTCTCACCTAGCAAGGTTTTGGGATGGAAAGAAATCTATTCAGCTCACATTTTCTGTCTTTGTCTAGGATATATATTTTCCTTGAGCCTCATAATACACTGGCATTTTCTCTTTGGTCAAGATCACAGTCTCTTCAGTAGAGCTGAGCAAACCTCCAGAGGCGCAAGTTTGGTTCGGTTCGTTGAACGGACGGCACGTTCGAGTTCGGTTCGGTGAGCCGCTCGACAAACCTCTCGAATCCCATTGAAAACAATGGAAGATAATCACAAACACATAAAAACACATTATAAATGTACACATACAAGTTAATAAACATTGCCATAACACATACCGGTCCCTGCGATGCGTCCTGCACTCTGTCTCCTGCTGCTATTCCTTCCAATGATCGCTGCGTCCTTCCGGTAACCAGCACTGATGATAGCACCTATCGTGACATCAAAATAGCATGTGACCAGTCAGGTGTCTGTTACCTCATTGGCTACAGACTGGTCACATGGCTTTGACGTCATGCTAGGACCTGTCAGTGCATCTCTCCAGTACACGGTGATTGTTTGTGTATCTCCGTGTACCGGCGACATGCTGTGGCACACGGTTGGGTTCCCGGTCTGCTTCACCGTTCCGTTATTCACCAGCTGCCACAGCCGGCCAATAACGGAGATCACCGTTGCTATTGCAACGCGCCTGTCAGTGATGACGTCACCACTAAAAGCACACAGCCTCTGATCACTCACGGAGTGAAAAGACTGCACGGGAGCAGCAGCGTCTTCTTCCAATGCAGCGCTGCTGATGTAGCAGAGCTGCATGTGTTGAAGGAGAAAGAAGACAGAAGAGCAGGATCATGGAGGGATAAGAGGGAGTAATAAACATAGAGTCTCTAAGTGTGTCTGTGTATTTATTTTTATTAAAGTATTTTTTCTCTGTGTGGTGTCTTTTTTTAACCCTTCATTGGAGATTCTTAATGGCCGGGTCAAACTTGCCTGACATTAAGAATCTCTGGCTTAATACTAGCTAGTAAAACAAAGCTAGTATTAACTCATGATTATCCAGCAAGCCACCCAGCTCCAGGGCTGTTGGAAGAGTTGGATACAGCGCCAGATGATGGCGCTTCTATGAAAGCGCCATTTTCTAGGGCAGCTGTGGATTGCAATTCACAGCAGAGGCGCCCAGAAACCTCGGGCTAACCTGTGCTGCGGATTCCAATCCCCAGCTGCCTAGTTGTACCTGGCTGGACACAAAAATATGGCGAAGCACACGTCATTTGTTATTTAAATATTTCATAAAATAAGTGAAATAATTAAAAAAAAAACGGGCTTTCCTATATTTTTGGTTCCCAGCCAGGTACAAATACGCAGCTGGGGGTTGGGGCAGCCTGCTGTACCTGGCTTGCATACAAAAATATGGCAAAGCCCACGTCATTTTTTTGGTGGGCAAAAAACTCCTGCATACAGTCCTGGATGGAGTAAGCTGAGCCTTGTAGTTCTGCAGCTGCTGTCTGCTCTCCTGCATACACTAGTGAATGCAGCATGCTGAGCTTCGTCGTTCTGCAGCTGCTGTCTGCTCTCCTCCATACAGACAGACAGCAGCTGCAGAACTACCAGGCTCAGCATACTCCATCCAGGACTGTATGCAGGAGTTTTTTGCCCCCCAAAAAAATTATGTGCGCTTCGCCATATGTTTGTATGCTAGCCAGGTACAGCAGGCAGCTACGGGCTGCTCCCAACCCCCAGCTGCCTATTTGTACCCGGCTGGGAACCAAAAATATAGGGAAACCCTTTTTTTATTTTTTCATGAATTTTGTGAAATAATTAAAAAACAAATGACGTGGGCTTCGCCATACTTTTGTGTCCAGCTAGGTACAACTAGGCAGCTGGGGATTGGAATCCGCAGAACAGGTTGGGCTGAGCTTTCTGGGCCCCTCTGCTGCGAATTGCAGTCTGCAGCAGCCCCAGAAAATGGCGCTTTCATAGAAGCGCCATCTTCTGGCGCTGTAGCCAACTCTTCCAGCTGCCCTGGTGACGGGTGGCTCGCTGGGTAATATTGGGGTTAGGGCTAGCTGTATATTATCAACTGGCCCTAAGCCCGAAATTCATGGTGTCATGCCAATATTAGACATGGCCACCATGAATTTCTAGTACCAATAAAAAGAACCACAACACACAGAAAAATATTTTTATTATAAATAAAACACAACACAATTAGTGACTCCATCTTTATTGAAATAAAGAACCCCCCTCCGCAGTAATCCTGGGTCAAGGGTCCCGCGCCGTCAAATCCGGATCCAATATCATCTGGTCAGTTTGCTGGAAGGCAAAGCGATCAGATGATGTGTCAGGTTCAAAGGACTGAATCACATGACACAGCAGCTGATTGTATAAAAGCCGTTTATACAATCAGCTGATGCATCAGTGCAAAAAAACCAAAACAAACTACACACTTCAGTGCAGACTCCTGTCCAACAGCATCAGCTGATAGTTTAGCCGGCCGGGCGGTAAAAAGCCGGCCTCACCGCTCGATTTATAGTGTCAACTGATTCCGTCAGGTGACCACATCAGCTGATCATCGCCAGGTCTGAGAGAGAGAGAGAGAGAGAAAGAAGAGAGAGATAAAGAAGTGAAAGAGGAGAAAGAGAGAAGGAAGAGAGAGAGAGAAAGGAGAGAGAGAAAGGAGAGAGAGAGAAAGGAGAGAGAGAGAAAGGAGAGAGAGAGAAAGGAGAGAGAGAGAGAGAGAGAGAAAGGAGCGAAAGAGGAGAAAGTAGAGAGAGAGAAAGAAGTGAAAGTAGAGAAAGGAGAGAGAGAAAGATAAGTGTGGCATAGTTTTAACACAATCTCATAGTGGTGATAACTGTAACTGTTTAATTTCATTAGGGATTTGTTGTCTGTGTTTGTCTGGGGTACTGTGAAAAAGCAAAAAAAAAAAAAAAAAAGTGTGTCTAGTGATTTAGTCAGTAGTATTAGCCACACCTGTTTCTAGAAGCTTCTAGCAGCTTCTAGTAGTCCTTGTAGAACTATATAAACCAGCCAGCGCAAGCAAGGTGCTGAGAGTGCGAGGTACTGAAGTAAAGGGAGGCGACTGAAGATAAGTGTGGCATAGTTTTAACACAATCTCATAGTGGTGATAACTGTAGCTGTTTAAGAAGAGAAGAGTCGCCGTAAGCTGATCGATTGCTGGGACTTGCCGGGTCTCGCTGTTTGAGGACATCGCAAAACCGCGCGCCTGATGGCGCGCGACTTTCACCTGTCATACGCTACATCAGCATTATGGAAGAGAAGAAAATCCACATGGTCACCTGCAACACATGCTACATGTTTACGGATCTGCCGCACAAAAAATCCAACTTCACCTGTCAAAAGTGCAAACTTGTTGCCCTCTTAGAGGAAAAGGTGCAGGGACTGGAAGAAAGAATAGCAACTTTGAAGCTAATTAAAGAACATGAGGACTTCTTGGACGAGGCAGAAGCAACAATTCAGGATATGGAAAGTGAGAAAAGCTTCAGAACACATACAGAGGCTGAAAAGTGGACACATGTGACCAAAAGAAGCCAGCGGATCAAGTGGTCGGCACCACCCACACAGCTTAGCAACCAATATGAAGCCCTCATGCTGGAGAACGAAAATGGCACAGCTCAGGATGATACCGTCTCTACAGGAGAAGACACAGTATCATCAAAAGAAGTTACTTTGTCAACAAAAGCAGAAACAAAAGACACTCAAAAACACTCAGGAGCAAAATGCAGTGCATCCAGAAAGAAAAGAAGAGTGGTAGTTATGGGCGACTCACTACTAAGAGGCACGGAGGCAACTATCTGCAGGCCGGACATAACCGCACGAGAAGTATGCTGCCTACCGGGAGCAAAAATCAAGGATGTGGCCAACAGGATACCAACTATCCTCGGATCCAAGGACGAATACCCGTTCCTATTGATACATGTAGGAACAAACGACACGGCAAGAAATGATCTACCAACTATTTGTGAAGACTTTGAAATTCTGGGGAAGAAAATTAAGGAACGGAACGTACAGGTTGTTTTCTCATCAATCCTCCCAGTCGATGGCCATGGTGTCAGAAGATGGAATAGGATACTAGATTTGAACAACTGGCTACGACGGTGGTGCAGGCAGCAAGGATTTGGATTCTTGGACCATGGAGTGAATTACCTCTACGATGGACTTCTCGCAAGAGACGGGATACACCTCACAAAACCTGGGAAACACACGTTCGCCAGAAGGCTTGCCACACTCATCAGGAGGGCTTTAAACTAGAAGAAGAGGGGATGGGAGAAAAAACAGCAGACAAGAACATGCAACAGAAGGACAAACTAATCAAGGATACTAGATGCCGTAAAGAGGACCCAAGACAGGGTAATCAGAAGGAAGCTAAGAAAAGGGGAGCAAAACTTCTTTCCTGCATGCTGACCAATGCAAGAAGCCTGACCAATAAGATGGAGGAATTGGAGCTGGTAATGTATGAGGAGAAATACGACATAGTAGGAATAACTGAGACATGGTTAGATGATAGTTATGACTGGGCGGCTAACCTGCAAGGATATGAATTGTTTAGGAGGGATCGTAAAAAAAGGAAAGGGGGTGGAGTCTGTCTATATATAAAGTCCAGTTTAAAGCCCAGACTAAGAGAAGATATTCAAGAGGGAAATGAAGAGGTGGAGTCTCTATGGGTGGAGATACAAGGAGGGAAAACTAATAAAATCCTCATAGGGGTTTGTTATAAGCCACCAAATATAACAGAAACCACTGAAAATGTATTATTGAAACAAATAGACAAAGCAGCAAATCACAGTGAGGTGATTATTATGGGGGACTTCAACTACCCCAATATAGACTGGGAAACTGAAACCTGCGTATCTCAGAAAGGAAACCGGTTTCTGTCAGTAACTAAGGATAATTATCTGTCCCAACTTGTGCCGGGCCCAACTAGAGGGGCAGCCCTTCTGGACTTAATTTTAAGCAACAGGCCAGATAGAATAACAGACGTACAAGTGGATGGGCACCTAGGGAATAGTGACCACAATATAATACAATTACACTTGTCCTTTAGTAAGGTGCCTTGGAGGGGGGTTACAAAAATGCTGAATTTCAGCAAAGCAAAGTTTGATCAGCTTAGAGAAGACCTTCGCCAAATTGATTGGGACAATATCCTCAAAAATGGGAGCACAGGAAATAAGTGGGACATTTTTAAATCGGTATTAAACACCCACTGCGAGCTAGCCATACCATACAGAAATAAAAGGGCTAGGAACAGGAGAAAACCAATGTGGCTAAATAAGGATGTAAAAGGGGCAATGAATAATAAGAAAAAGGCATTTAAAAAGCTAAAACAAGAAGGCAGTGAGGAAGCAATAAAAATATATAGAGAAAAAAATAAAATGTGTAAAAAACAAATATATTTAGCAAAAGTAGAAACTGAGAGACTCATTGCTAAGGAAAGCAAAGCAAATCCCAAACTATTCTTTAATTATATAAACAGAAAAAAGATTAAAATTGATGGTGTTGGCCCTTTAAAGAATAATGAGGGTAAAATCATAGAAAGCGATGTGGGAAAAGCAAATGTTTTAAATACTTTTTTCTCAACTGTGTTCACACAGGAAAAGCATATGCTAGGGGAAATGCAGAGTGATCATGTAAATGCCCCATTAAGTATGACCTGCCTAACCCAGGAAGAAGTGCAGAACCGACTTAGTAACATTAAAATTGACCAATCACCAGGCCCTGATGGCATTCACCCTCGGGTATTAAGGGAGTTAAGTAATGTGATAGACAGGCCTCTATTCCTTTTATTTAAAGACTCTATAGAAACTGGGTCTGTTCCACTGGATTGGCGGCTAGCAAATGTGGTACCAATATTCAAAAAAGGGTGCAAAAGGGAACCTGGAAACTATAGGCCGGTAAGCTTAACATCTGTTGTGGGTAAAATGTTTGAAGGGTTTTTAAGGGATACTATTATGGAATGTCTCAATGTTAATAACTGTTTAACTCCATATCAACATGGATTTATGAAGGATCGCTCCTGTCAAACTAACCTGATCAGCTTCTATGAGGATGTAAGCTCTCACATGGACCGAGGAGAATCATTGGATGTCATTTATCTCGACTTCGGTAAAGCATTTGACACTGTCCCACATAAAAGACTGCTAAGTAAAATGAGAAAGCTTGGACTCGGGGAAAATGTGTGTAGATGGGTAGGTAGCTGGCTTAGTGGTAGAAAACAAAGAGTGGTTATTAATGGTGCATACTCAGATTGGGCCAGGGTTACTAGTGGGGTGCCACAGGGGTCTGTATTGGGCCCCCTACTATTTAATATATTTATTAATGATCTGGTGGATGGTTTACAGAGTAAAATATCAGTATTTGCAGATGATACAAAACTATGTAAGGTAGTTAACACAAAGGAGGACAGTTTGCAACTACAGATGGATTTGAGTAATTTGGAGAATTGGGCTGAAAAATGGCAAATGAGGTTTAACACAGATAAGTGTAAGGTTATGCACATGGGAAGGAGAAACAGATGCTACGATTACTTACTAAATGGGAAACTGCTGGGGAAATCAGACATGGAAAAAGACTTAGGCATCTTAGTGAATAAGAATCTAAATTGGAGTGCCCAGTGTCAGGCAGCAGCCACCAAAGCAAATAGGGTGATGGGATGCATTAGAAGAGGTCTGGGGGCACGAGATGAAAACATCATTCTCCCTCTGTACAAATCACTAGTCAGACCACACTTGGAGTATTGTGTGCAATTTTGGGCGCCGGTGCTGAAGAAAGACATTACTGAACTTGAAAGGGTTCAGAGGCGGGCTACTAAAATAATAAATGGAATGGGTGCATTACAATACACGGAAAGGTTATCAAAATTAGGTCTATTTACTCTAGAAAAGAGAAGACTTAGGGGAGACCTAATAAATATGTACAAATATATCAGAGGGCCATATAGAGATCTCTCCCATGATCTGTTTGTACCAAGGACTATGACAAGAACAAGGGGGCATTCTTTTCGATTGGAGGAAAGAAAATTCCTACATCAGCATAGAAGAGGGTTCTTCATGGTAAGAGCAGTGAGGCTCTGGAACGCTCTTCCTGAGGAAGTGGTGATGGCCAACTCACTGAATGAATTTAAGAGAGAAATGGATGCATTTCTTGTTAGCAAAAGTATAGAAGGTTATAAATAGCATAATCTTACAGGTAGATAGAAGAGCGACCTAGATTATTAGAGGAATGGGGGGGGGGCTGCAATACCAAGACAGGTTATTAAACTTGGGGTTAGTTAGTTAGGAAAAACAAAGGCTTAGGGGGATCTAATCACAATGTATAAATATATGAGGGGACAGTACAGAGACCTTTCCAAAGATCTCTTTACACCTAGGCCTGCGACTGGAACACGGGGGCATCCGCTACGTCTTGAGGAAAGAATGTTTAATCATAATCACAGATGAGGATTCTTTACTGTACGAGCAGTGAGACTATGGAGCTCTCTGCCGTATGATGTTGTAATGAGGGATTCACTAGTAAAATTTAAGCAGAGCCTGAACGCATTTCTTGAAAAATATAATATTACCAGTTATGTATATTAGATTTTATGACAGGGTGTTGATCCAGGGAACTAGTCTGATTGCCGTATGTGGAGTCAGGAAGGAATTTTTTTCCCCATTGGAGCTTATTTGACACATTGGGGTTTTTTTGCCTTCCTCTGGATCAACATGTTAGGCTACGGGTTGAACTAGATAGACTTAGAGTCTCCCTTCAACCTTAAAAACTATAAAACTATAAAGAAAGGAGAGAGAGAAAGGAGAGAAAGAAAGGAGAGAAAGAAAGGAGAGAGAGAGAAAGGAGAGAGATAGAGAGAGAGAGCTCACAGCTGATGTCCGGATACTCCCCTCAGTGCATAATTAAATTATACTTATAAATATATTATAAATATAACTTAAAATTTAAAAATAATAATAAAAAAAAAATTCTTTACTGGGTCTAGAGCTCGCGACTTTATGCTTCTTAGGTGAGCGCTCTATCCACTCAGCTATTGCCGCTCATGTGACAGGCAGATTTTGTAATCTTGAAGTCTGGATTGCTGAAGTCTTCGCTGACCACGTGATTTACTTGATTGGTTCGTGGAGGTCATACAGAGCACTTGTGTTCTGTAGCAGAGACGACAGTTTTGTGTGGATTACGTCGGACCTGGAGGGGTATTGGAGGATTTTAATAAAATGGTGAAACTGTGTTTGTCTTTTATTAAAAATAAAGGATTTTTCGCGGTGTGTGTTTATTTACTTTCACTTTATAAATAGATAATTATAATTTAAAAAAAAAATTTAATTCTTTACCGGGACCAGAACTCCCAACGTTATGCGTCTCAGGCAGGCACTTTATCCACTAGTCTAGTGCCTCTAATAATATAAATAGACAGATTTGATAATCTTGAAGTCTGCAGTGCTGACTGAAGTCTCTGCTAACTGCGTGAGTCACTTCATTGCTACGGACCTGGAGGGGTATTTTTGGGATTAATAAAGTGGTGAACCGGGGGGTTTTTGTCTTTTATTCCAAATAAAGGATTTTTCGCGGTGTGTGTGTGTGTTTCTTTATTTTAACTTTCAGTTTAATCATGAAAGGTATCTCGGGGAGACGGCTGGCATGATTAAATTCATTATTACCTCAACTGCCACCGCACCAGGGCAATTCGGGATGAGCTGGGTGGAGTCCCCCGGGACTGTCGCACCTAATGGATGCAGCTATTCCGGGCGGCTGCTGGGTGATATTGTTAGGGTGGTGGGCTCTCGATAACGTGGTGCTCTCCATCCTGACAATACCAGCCTCCAGCCGTGTGGCTTTATCCTGGCTGGTATCAAATATGGGGGAAACCGCATTTTTTTTTTAATTTATTTATCTATTTCACTGCACGATATAGACCCGCCCGCCGGCTGCTGTGATTGGTTGCAGTGAGACAGCTGTCACTCAGCTTGAGGACGTGTCTGACTGCAACCAATCATAAGCGCCGGTGGGCGGGGAAAGCACAGAATAACTAATTGACTAATGAAGCGGCAGCCATTTTCTAAAGAGGAAAAGACGCCACAGATTTGTGACAGACGTGGAGCGAGACAACCGTGATTGGTGAGGAGGAAAGGGAGAGGGATTGTGCTGGGGACGCAGGACGCATGCAGATAGCAACATGTGCACATAGGCTTACTGTGAAAAGCCACGTTTTTGGTGCTCGAACGCAACTCAAACTGTCGAGCTTTTAGCAAAAAGCTTGAATTCGAGTTCGAACACTCCCGAAAATCATTCGAACATGAAATTGGCAAACCTCGAACATCGCTCATCTCTACTCCTCAGTTTCAGCACCTCCATATAAATAGCACAGAATCACACTGACAATAGGTGCATTGGTACATTGACAATAGGTGATTGGTATAGCTTTCCTCCTCAAAGGAGTCAAAAGGAGGACTCGGCTGATCTCCAGTCCTCACACACATAGAGATTTCTTTATATATTTTAAAAAGAGACAAAATAACATCTGGGATATATATAATATATATATATATATATATATCTTTTTAGTGTGTGCATTGTCTTGGTTTATTGTTTCTTAAATTCCATTTAACCAACTCATCATTGAATTTACCCTCTTTGTCCACTTAACTTAATTTTGGGAGAATATTTTTTGTTTTGACATCTTTGCATTTATGAAGCCATAACTTTTTTTTCATTTTATTTTTATCATAGCTCTATGAGGGTTTGTTTATTGCAGATTTAGTTGTTTTTATCAATGACATAATATTGGGGAACCTATAACTTAAAGCACCCCTCTAGCATTCAATTTTATTTTTTTTAGTGCTAGAGTGACGCTTTAAATGTAAGTCCCCTGTCATATACTCAGGCTAGGGGGGCAAGGGCCCACCAGTAACATTTACTGTAGAGGCACATTGATCAACTACATGAAAATATTACATTCACAAATTTACATGTTTCTATATGAAAATATACTGAGTAGTTTGTAAAATGAAAGATGAGATAATTATGTTGTCTGTACATAGTAAAATAAGTGTTTTGTGCCAACTACTAATCATATTTGGGGTTAAATGACAAACAACTGCAAAGGGGCCAACCAGAGGAATCTCCTATTCTCCCATGGGCCAGTCCGAACCTGCACATACTCTCCTTCCAGCGGCTTCAACTTTTATCAATGCTGCTCCGGTCCCATGGCATCATCTTGTGACTATAACTTCTGAATATCTGGAAGTCAAAAGTTATGTCATAAGCTCCCACAGCATCTCTATGAGTGCAAGAACTAGGCTCTCATAAAGATGCTTTGAGTTGAGACCTATGGCGCACTCCATAAAACACTGGAAAAGGGAAAAAAATCCAAGTGCGATGAAATTGCAAAAAAAAAGTGCAATTCCACGATTGTTTTGGGGAGCCTTTTATTTACCATGTTTACTACATGGTAAAAGTAACCTGGCAATATGATTCCGCAGGTCAGTACAAGTTTGTAGATACCAAATTTATAGTTTTATCTTTATTGAAGTAATAGGAAATAAAGAAGGAATTTGTCACAAAACAAGTGCTCTTTTGTTGCCATTTTCCAAGACTCATAGCCTTCTCATTTTTCTGGATCTGGAACTGTGTGAAAGCTTACACTGGTCAACACAAAAAAAAAATAAAATCTTCAGCAAAGGTAATACTGTATATCTGTTTTATGGAGTTTGATGTGCTGATTCAAAAAATATGCCTAGTTTTGCTCTATCACATAAAGTTTCTGAGATAGAAGTATTTTTGTTATTACGTTATTTATGCATTGTCAATGTATGCTGAGCCCCTCATGTGATATGCTCAAGTTGTTCAAATGGTCTTTATGACTGGTTGAAAATGATGAAAGTGGCTGTGCCATTTCCTGTTCCCATGATTTGGAGAGAACCCAAAATTCATAGTGATGACTGCTGCTATTTTTTTGTCAAATTGAAGGGCTTTTTGCTACGATTCGGTAACCGTGGTAGATTAAAAAAACCTCCCATTAGTGAAAAAAAAAACAAGAACAACAAAAGTAGTTGGAATCTGGGCTGACCGCAATCTCCTAACTATCAGACCACACTAGACGTAGCTGTGTAGCGTTCCTATACACCTAGATTCCTTGTCACAGCTTGAGCAACAAGCTACGCCTCAGATAGAAATGAGGAAATCTACCTTGCCTCATAGAAGTCCCCAAAGGAGTAAATAGCCTAACTAGATACAAAGGAAAGGAAAGGAAACTGATTGTGGTCAGTCCAAAAATCCTGCAGAAAAAATACCAATCTCCTGATAGTAAAATGGCCCTTGAGGTCGAACAACCTCACCCCCCACTATATCAGGTACTCTTATAAATAATGGGAGAGACAAAATACCAAAAAGAACACAAAAATACAAAAGTGCAAATGATCAAATTAAACAGGGAGAAACTCCCTTTTCTTGCAGAAGAGCTAGCAAAGGCGAACCACCATGCTCACTAAACTAGAAAGGCAAATCTTCACCTGCAAGAAAACAGATCAACTCACCATCACAACTAAAAGTAGTGAGAAAATTTACATTAAATCTGTCATTGTACTGGTCATCCCTTTTTTGCAGGGAACCTATATTCCTAATCAGATCAGTCTGTCGAAGACCCTTATTAGCCCGATAAGCTCTCTTAATTGTGGCCAAGGGATATTTCTTTTCCAGAAACCTCTCTCTCAAAATGGAAGCTTGACTCTTAAAATCCTTATCCAAAGTACAATTTCTTCTAATCCTTTGATACTGATTATAGGATATATTCCGTAGCCATTTATCATAGTGATTGCTAGTAAAATTGATATAACCATTGCTATCAACTTTTTTGAAAAAAGTCTTGGTGAAGATGGCATCATTATTATGCGTAATGGACAAGTCAAGAAAAGATTTAATGTAAATTTTCTCACTACTTTTAGTTGTGATGGTGAGTTGATTAGGAGGATCCTAAAGAAACACTGGTCCGTATTACTTAATGATCCCTATCTTAAAGAAGTATTGCCTTTACACCCAGGGATTACGTTCCGCAGAGCTTCTAATCTGAGGAATCAATTGGCCCCCAGTAGACTTAAAAATCAGTTCTGTCCAGCTATTAACAACAAGAATATAGGAGCTTATAGATGTTTAAAGATATGTTAATCTTACGGTTCCATAAGTGATCTGTGGCGCGGCATTATCACCTATCTCTATTATTCTCTGATTCCTGGCCACCAGAGGGAGCTCCAAAACAGTACCCACATAGACGACATTCACAACAGCTTTTCTACAAAGAACAAACATAAGATTAATTACTCTGAACTTGAATCTACGATTAGGCCAGTTCCACATGATGGTACCTTGCAAGTTCCTGTACCACCGTTGTCTGGATTGGATGAAAATTATGTAGAATAGGATGACTATGGAGCTGAAGCTACTGGCGAAGACATGGAGACTAGAGATGGCTGAGCCCCCGATGTTCATGTTCAGGAGACTCGCCCAAGCTTTTTGTAAAGTTCGAGTTCAGGTTCTGAGATAACGCAAACTTGCGTCCGAACCCCGAACTTGAACTTTACAGTTATGGGATGGGTCGGGGGGGGGTCTGTAAAATAAACAATATAGTTAATAATAAACATTTTCATTATACTTACTGCTCTCGTGATGCGTCCTGCAGACTCTGTCTCCCAGATGCTTCTGCTTCCGGGTCCGATCATTAGCTTCTGATGGTATTCACTGCACTGCTCATCACTCAACAGTCTTTGGCTGTTTTTGGCCATTTTCGCGGTGATGTCAGGGTTCACCCGAGTCCATGAGCTATAGACTCAATTGAACTTTGACTGTGCAAGTCTCACATTGGTAACACCAGGCAGAGTGCATACGCTCCAGAGAGGAGTGGGTTGGCTGCATGTATTTCCATGCAGCTGAGGTGCTCCTGTCAGGAGAGTGTGCGTCTTGCTGGGTGATACCGACGCGAGACTCACAGTAGTCATATAACGCGCCAACGGAGTCTGGGGGGTTACTTGTCACTGAGCCGGTGTAGGGGATGGGATATCACAGCAGTTAGGCTTGGTTCTGTGACCCCCGGCGGTGTCAAGAAATGGGGGTGATGATGGGATAGTAGTTATTTGTGACACCACCTGTGGTGTGCGGCTAAAATAGGAGCCGCTGCTGCAAGAGGTCTCTTCTGAGGGCAGATGGTAGTGCAGCAAGGTTGGTACAGCTCTCCACAGTCAGATCTCAGGCCCACAGGGAGGTTAGGAGTAGTAGTAATCTTTCAGCGGAGTGCAGGGTTGGAGACAGTGAAGAAAGGGAGTGACACAGGAGTTGCAATCAAAGTTCTTTACTCACTGAGATGTCACCGCCTTTGGACTGCTGGACTCCACTGTTATGAGCTCCAGCCGATCCTGAATAGTTCGGAGGTCAGATCCGGTGTTTCTTTCTGTGAGTCGTTCCTACTTGTGCTGTGTTGTGTGAATCCATGCGGCTTCAAGCTACGCTGGGACATGAGTCCTTGGATTGGCTCTGTTCTTGTCCCGTATGGCAGGCAGTGCGAGTCTGTTATCAGGTGAGCTCCTCAAACTCAGAACTGGATTACCAAATTAGACTATGTGTGCACGTTGAGTATTTGGTTATAAACATTTGTGCACCAAATCTGTCCGCATTTCCTGTCAGAAAAATGCACCAAAATGCAATGCATTTTTGATGCATTTTCGGTGCGTTTTTCTGCTTTTCTCCTTCAGGTGATGCACTGCATCAAGCAATTTTGCAATTTCTTCTGCATAACTTATAGGACAACCACTTGCAGCCAGAAAATTGCTCATCTGCCATATGGTACCAAAATCGTGCATTACACTAAATGCATATCTTATATCTGAAAAAATGTTAACCAGTCTTCCTTCCACTAACTGATATAGTTTTGTGAATGCAACTAGTTCTGCTCTTTCTCCTAAGTGTGGAGTTCATAATACTTCAGCATAAACCACATGATGATAATCTACTACAGCCAATGCAGAGTTAAATTCACCAGTCTCAAATTGCCTATTACAACTACCATTTACATAAACTCTAATTCTGGGTTGTCAAGTGGTTCTTGAAACATAAGTGCAGGGCAGCCCAGACAGGTGCTGAGAGTGGAGGACTCCATTATTAAGGGAACAGATAGGGCAATCTGTCACAAAGACAGGGATTGTCAAACAGTGTGCTGTCTTCCTGACGCTTGAGTTCAGCACATTGCTGATTGTGTTGACAGATTACTGGAAGTGTGATGCCAGGTCGTCACAAGGTATCAGGTCGTCACAAGGTATTGTGCAACCTACCCTTCTGCACAGTATCCACATCCTCCTTGGTTACGGATCCCTGTCCGTTGGTGTTTCTAAAAGCAGAGCCAGTCAAAACCCTAGAAACACTTTGCACGCCGCCCACAAGACACACCATTGGGGGCCTAAAGGGAACTTGGGGGGTTCGTAGGGGAGAGTGAGAAGTGTGAGGGCAGAGAAAGAGAAGAGCGGGGAAGGAGAGAGAACGTCAGGAGCAGGGCTCCCTAAAAATACTAGGTGGCAGACGTTGGTTTGGGCCTGGTAGGAGCTGGAACCCCGGTCACAGGGGATCGTGTCAAGGGGCACGGATCTGCCGAAGAGGGCAGCCAGCGGCCTTGAGCCATCTCTGGGCAGGGGCCAGAGCTCTACGGGGTCCCTAGGCCGGGAAGTAGCTTCAAGCGTCCTGGTAATTTACCCGACGGGGGTGAAGTCTTCATGATTCATCCCTCACCTGCTCCAAAATCGGGGTACTAGCACAACGAGGGGATAGGACTTTCCCAAAACGCAGTCCAGAAAATCCCAAGCGTGAACCCTGAGAGCAAGCTCACTCCGTTAGCCATATGGGCGAGCGGGACCCAACTAGTTCCACACTACAGGGTCCAAATAGTGAAGAAGGTGCAAAGGAGAATGTCACAGGCTAACAAGCAACAACAAGGAAATGGAGCCAAGCGTGCTCTCTCCTTGCTGCAGTGGTGCTCAAAATTCTGGTTTACAAGCTGTCGGTGTAAGTATTCTTGGACTGAGTGAGTATGCAGAAACCCTTTCCTTTCCCAATGGCACCCCTTCACTACCACCACTGGGCCCTGGGGCAAAAAAACCCCTACCCACGGAGGGGTTAAACACCTTGCTGCCATACCACCGCAACCGGGCGCTCCCAACAGCAGCGGTGGTACAACATTCTACCACGCACCGTGGGTGGCGTCACAAACTTCTAACTCCCCTGTACATATCTCCCCCTTTTTAAACTCGAGTGTCCGCACGACCCCTCAAGCCACCGTGGTTCCGGATCCGAACGGCTCGGCCGCTAACGCGGGGGCAATACACCTCGAAAAACTTGTCGTCATGAACAGAATACGAGCAGGACCCACTTACCTGGGTGAAGTGCGCCTTGAAAACCGAAAACCGCGAGTAAAGAGTCCTTTTCCCGCCAATTCCGCCATTCTTGTGCTCACGTAACCGCCTATCGATCTGAATGGCTAAGGCATCAAGATCAGAAGGGACGGGGAATCCCACCATTACATCCTTCACATTATCAGCAATACCCTTCCGAAAAAGAGCCGCAAGCGCGTCATCATTCCATTTGGTAAGGACCGCCCACTTTCAAAATTTCTGACAAAAAGTTTCTGCTTAATCCAGACCCTGAGTTAAAGACAACAAGGCCTTTTCTGCTTAGTCCACAACATTGGGTTCGTCATATAATAATCCCAATGCCTGAAAAACGGAGTCCACATCACTGAGAATCGGATCATCAGACGCCAAAGAGAAGGCCTAGTCCTGAGGGTCACCACACAGTAAGGAGATGACAATCTTGACCTGCTGTATGGGATTCCCTGAGGATTTAGGGCGCAGGTCAAATAAATAATTTACAATTATTTTTGAAGCTCAAAAATCTCGACCTATCTCCCGAAAAAAATTCAGGAAAGGGAGTCTTAAGGCTACTTTACACACTGCGATATCGGTCCCGATATTGCTAGTGTGGGTACCCGCCCCCATCTGTTGCGCGACACGGGCATATCGCTGCCCGTGCCGCACAACATCGCCCACAGCCGTCACACATACTTACCTGTCCGGCGACGTCGCTGTGACGGGCGAACCGCCTCCTTTCTAAGGGGGCGGTCTATGCGGCGTCACAGCGACGTCACTGAAACGCCGCCCAATCGCAGCGGAGGGGCGGAGATGAGCGGGACGTAACATCCCGCCCACCTCCTTCCTTCCGCATAGCGGCCGGGAGGCAGGTAGGGAGAGTTTCCTCGCTCCTGCGGCGTCACACGCAGCGATGTGTGCTGCCGCAGGAACGACGAACAACCTCGTTACTGCTGAAGTAACGATAATTGGGAATGGACCCCCGTGTCGCCGATTAGCGATTTTGCACTGTTTTGCAATGATGCAAAATCGCTAATCGATGTCACACGCAACGGCATCGCTAATGCGGCCGGATGTGCGTCACGAATTCCGTGACCCCAACGACTCCGCATTAGCGATGTCGTAGCGTGTAAAGCCCGTTTTAGGCTCTGCAAAGGGAATCTGTGCAAGATAAGACTCTAAATGACGAACCTTAGCATCAAGATGAGCAACACGCTCACCCTATTCATCCATGCTAGAAAAAGATCTTCCACGGAACCCAAAGAAAAAAAGGAAAAAATACTCAAAAAAAAAATAAATTTCCAGACTTTTTTTTTTTTTCCTTCTTAAAGGGGTTATCCGGCTTCTTTGACTTTTTTTTTTTTATTTCCCTATTGGGCTACATTGGGGCAGGTAAGTAGATAGAGAGCACTTACCTGCCCTGCTATCAGCCCCTCTCCCCCGGCTCAGAGCGGTCATGTGACCGCTCCTGCCGCGATTTTGCTGCTTCCGGTCATTTCATGTCAACATGGGCAGGGCCATGTTGACATGCAAATGTGGAACAGCATGTCGCCTCCCTGCTGGGCTGTACAGTGCGATGAGCCCCGCCCCCTTCCCTGCACCCTCCCACACATTCCCCCACACCTCTTTTACTCTCCAGTAACCTCCCCCTGCACTGCTGTGGGGTCCGTGACCTGGGGGAGGGGCCTGGCAGCGGCTGCCGTGGTGTCAGCGCCAGCACCGGGCCCCCTGCTCAGGATCACACATTCAAATGTACCGGCATCACAGATCACCGATGCCGGTACATTTGAAAGTGCTGATGAGAAGCAGCGCAGCGCTGCTTCTCATCACTGTCCCTCTCGCTGTCTGTGCTCTATTCAGCACAGCGGTGACGTCACTACTGTGCTGATATGTCCAGAGCACAGATAGCGCGTGAACGTGCAGGAGCGGCGGGGACCGAGGACGGGTGAGTATGTATTCCACATGTGTTCCCTATGGGGGGGGGCGTGTGCAGAGCCATATGTGTGCGTGTGCAGAGCCATATGTGTGTGTGCGTGTGCAGAGCCATATGTGTGTGTGTGCGTGTGCAGAGCCATATGGGTGTGTGTGCAGAGCCATATGTGTGTGTGTGCGGTGCAGAGCCATATGTGTGCGTGTGCGGTGCAGAGCCATATGTGTGTGTGTGCAGAGCCATATGTGTGTGTGTGCGGTGCAGAGCCATATGTGTGCATGTGCGGTGCAGAGCCATATGTGTGCGTGTGCGGTGCAGAGCCATATGTGTGCGGTGCAGTGCCATATGTGCGCATGTGTGGTACAGAGCCATATGTGTGCGTGTGCGGTGCAGAGCCATATGTGTGCGTGTGCAGAGCCATATGTGTGTGGTGCAGAGGCATATGTGTGCATGTGCGGTGCAGAGCCATATGTGTGCGGTGCAGAGCCATATGTGTGCGTGTGCAGAGCCATATGTGTGCGGTGCAGAGCCATATGTGTGCGTGTGCGGTACAGAGCCATATGTGTGCGTGTGCGGTGCAGAGCCATATGTGTGCGTGTGCAGAGCCATATGTGTGCGGTGCAGAGCCATATGTGTGCGTGTGCGGTGCAGAGCCATATGTGTGCATGTGCGGTGCAGAGCCATATGTGTGCGTGTGCGGTACAGAGCCATATGTGTGCATTGCAGAGCCATATGTGTGTGTGTGCAGAGCCATATGTGTGTGGTGCAGAGCCATATGTGTGCATGTGCGGTGCAGAGCCATATGTGTGCGGTGCAGAGCCATATGTGTGTGTGTGAGGAGCCATATGTGTGTGGTGCAGAGCCATATGTGTGCATGTGCGGTGCAGAGCCATATGTGTGCGTGTGCGGTGCAGAGCCATATGTGTGCGTGTGCGGTGCAGAGCCATATGTGTGCATGTGCGGTGCAGAGTCATATGTGTGCGGTGCAGAGCCATATGTGTGCATGTGCGGTACAGAGCCATATGTGTGCGTGTGCGGTGCAGAGCCATATGTGTGCATGTGCGGTACAGAGCCATGTGTGTGCGTGTGCGGTACAGAGCCATATGTGTGCGGTGCAGAGCCATATGTGTGCGGTGCAGAGCCATATGTGTGCGTGTGCGGTGCAGAGCCCGATGTGGGGCTGTTATTTGCAATGCTGTAGTGATACCAGGTCAGGTGCTGGGGAAGAATACTGACAGGGAATATATGTGCAGGGGGCGGGAAGGGGGTGGGGCTGGACACTGGGGTGGGTGGTGCCAGCTCTGACTGAGGTTTTGCACAGGAAGTGGTCATGTTGTTGGATCTGAATGTAAACAAGAGCTGCAGAGAATAAAGGGATAATTCAAGAGGAACAAAAGTTAGAAAACAAACAATAACAATGTAGGTGTGATTTATATGACAATACAGCACAGATAAACTCAAACATTTTTGTTAAGCTAATGTCGGACAACTCCTTTAAGGCTAGGTTCACACACTGCGTTTTTTTGACGCTGCGTTTTTGTGCGTTTTTTTGCGGCAAAAAACGCACAAAAACGCACCCGTGGCAAAAAAACGCACGCGTTTTGCCGCGATTTGGTGCGTTTTGCTGTGTTTTTGCTCACTGCGTCTTTATGCGTTTTTTATCAGTGAACAAAAAAAAAAGGTCTGATGTCATTTCCTTCTTCAATGTGTTCTTTATTCTCCACTAGTGTATGCAGAAGAGCAGACAGCTGCAGAACTACAAGGCTCAGCATACTCCATCCAATAGTGTATGCAGGAGAGCAGACAGCAACTGCAGAACTACAAGGCTCAGCATGCTCCATCCAGGACTGTATGCTTGAGGGAGAGTCAGGGGGAGCAGACCTACAAGGCTCAGCATCCTCCATCCAATAGTGTATGCAGGAGAGCAGACAGCAGCTGTTGAACTACAAGGCTCAGCATCCTCCATCCAATAGTGCATGCAGGAGAGCAGACAGCAGCTGTCGAACTACAAGGCTCAGCATCCTCCTTCCAGGACTGTATGCAGGATTTCTTTGCCCCCCCCAAACAAAAAAAATGACGTAGGCTTCGCCATATTTATGTATGCTAGCCAGGTACAGCAGGCAGGTACGGGCTGCCCCCAACCCCCAGCTGCCTATTTGTACCCGGCTGGGAACCAAAAATATAGGGAAGCCCTTTTCTTATTAATTATTTCATGAATTTCATGAAATAATTAAAAAAAAAAAATGACGTGAGCTTCGCCCAATTTTTGAGTCCAGCCGGGTACAACTAGGCAGCTGGGGATTGGAATCCACAGTGCAGGGTGCCCATGCTTTCTGGGCACCCCCGCTGTGAATTGCAGTCTCGCAGCCACCCCAGAAAATGGCGCTTTCATAGAAGTGCCATCTTCTGGCGCTGTATCCAACTCTTCCAGCTGCCCTGATGCTGGGTGGCTCGCTGGGTAATATTGGGGTTAGGGCTAGCTATTTAGCTGGCCCTAAGCCCGAAATTCATGGTGTCACGCCAATATTAGACATGGCCACCATCAATTTCTAGTAAAGATAAAAAAAACACAACACACAGAAAAATATTTTTATTAGAAATAAAACACAACACAATTAGTGACTCCATCTTTATTGAAATAAAGAGCCCCCCTCCGCAGTAATCCTGGGTCAAGGGTCCCGCGCCGTCCAATCCGGATCCAATATCATCTGATCGGTTTGCTGGAAGGCAAAGCGATTAGATGATGTGTCAGGTTCTAGGGGCTGAAGCACATCACACATCAGCTGATTGTATAAAAGCCGATTATACAATCAGATGATGCATCGGTGCAAAAAAAAAAATACTCACTTATGTGCTGATTACCGACAGCTCCTGGACCGATTTGAGGAGACTGATCCCGTCCGATCGCTGCAGCAGCTGCCGGTAATCAGGGATGAAGTCTCCTGACGCATCCGCTGATAGCTTAAACCGGCCGGGCGCCCGCGTCACCGCGATACCTACGATCACCTGATGCGTCAGGTGACTGCATCAGGTGATCCATCGCCAGGTCCTGCATCTATCGGAGGTTTCCCAGCCGTCTGCGCACACACCCGGAGCGGCGATACCGTGAGAGGAGATGGGAGCGGGCATGGCACCGGGAGTCTGCAGACAGGTGAGTATGACTTTTTTTTTCTACTGTTCACTTTTGTTTTCGCAGCCGCTTCCACCTCCCGCCCAGACATGGTGCCGCACGGCAGCATACATGCACAGGACGGGAGGTGGAAGCGGCGGTGACGGTACCGGGAGGATTCACGCTTCTGTGTTTACTGACAGAAGGAATCCTCTTCCTGTACTTGTCACTTTACTACCCACCTCCTGCGTTTATAGCTGCGTTTTTGGTCTTAGAAACGCACCAAAACGCACGAAAACGCAGCTATTTGTGTTTCTCATTGCGTCTTTCAACATCCCATTGCACTCAATGGATGAAAAGCGCAGTGAAAAACGCGGGAATAATTGACATGCTGCGTTTTTGTGGCACCACAAAAACGCAGCTGAAAAAAAACGCTGTGTGCAGACAGCAAAAATGAAAACTCATAGACTTTGCTGGGGAAGCAAAGTCATGCAGTTTTCTGAGCAAAAACGCACCCGAAAACTGCGCAAAAACGCACTGTGTGAACTTACCCTAAGAGTACCCTTTAAATTGTATGCCGGTTATACTGTTATGTTCTGGAACCATGGAAGATCACAATAGATCATTGGCAAAAGGTGACCAGAGCATTGGCAACTAATCTGGCCGCCATCCCCTTACTAACCACCAACACTAGAAGTAGCTGAGGGGTGAACTAACATCCTATGCACCGCGAACCCAGCCGGAGAACTAGCTATCCTAAAGGAAGGAAGGATGAATAACTCTCTGCCTCATAAATAGACCGCAAAAAGTATAGCAAGCCCCCCACATTCAAAAACTACGGTGATATATTAAAATACAATACACAGATGGATGGTAGGATCAGCAAAGGTGAGACCCCACTGACTAAATAGGAAAGGATAGGAAAGGGGCTGATGGTGGCCAGAGAAAAACCCTACAAAAACCGAAATACCTGATAGTACAAAAAGGTCCTCAGATCGCACGATCTGCACTCAATTCTATATCAGGTGCTCTTGTCAAACAAATGAACAGAAAACAGAAACAATTACAAATTCAAGAAGCAACAAACACATGGACTTATAGGAGCAAAACTCCAAACATAGCTGCAGGGAGCTTCCCAGCAAAAGCAACAGAGAGGGAAGATTCCTGCATGCAAATTATCTGAAAACAGCCACAATAACTGACAACCCAGATAAGAACAAAATAACAAAAACAACAACAGCACTTATCTGGGGTAGATGTGGTCAGAAGCAAGATGAAAAGGCTGGAGAGCTACATAACAATGATAACTGGCTAAGACTGCCAGGAGGCCAGGGTTTAACACTAGAAGTCCCAGAAATTTAGAGCTCCCCCTGAAGTCCCAAAAGAGGGTCAAATTAAACTGAATAAACTGAATAGAACTAACTAGAAACTAAATGGCTAAACTCAATGGAAAACAACAACCTCCTGTGGTGCGACAGTAATGGCCTTAATTACATAACAAAAGACGGTGATTATACGATGTTAGCTAAAATCCTTCAGGTCATTCGACCTGTCTCTGGGTTCCAAAGGTAGAAATGTTAAATGACCCCTCTCTGGGACTTCTAGTGTCAAATAGGCAGAGAGTTAGCAATGGAAATGCCCATTGCTCCAGCACACCTGGTCTCCGTCCAAACAATTCCTGGCCACAAGAGGGAGCCTCACAGCAGCAAAAGTATAACTGACATTCACAACAGGATCCTGGAAGTGCTGCTCATCCCACGAGTCGGCGGCCCGATCACGCGCGCCGCGGTGAAATGATATCATACAATCAAGAGGAGATAATGGACACAATAAACAAATGCATACCGCATCATATTAATATGAGTAAGAAATTTACAACATATAAAAACACTCAAAGTGGTGTTATTTCATTTCTTCCGCATTTTTTCTTTTTTTCTCCTGTAGCTGCCAGAATCTCCAGTGATGATATAGGAAGCCAATAATGATAATAAATTCTATCTGTAGAACCAGAAGAATACATGTAAATAACAGGATAAAATATATAAAAAAAAGGCTAAAAACAAATAAATGTAGTGATTTAAAAATAGAAAAAAAACAAAAAAATTACGAGGGCGTTGGGGTTAGTGACCATGTGCAGTGCTGGCTCCGCTACATCGACAACATTTTGTTTCTTTGTCGTGGCACAGTGCAGCAACTCGAGGACTTCATGTGGCAGTTGAATTGTAACCGATACAAGTTGACGTATAATATGACTAAAACCAATATTTACTTCTTGAACGTGAACATACAAGTGGATACTCATAGTGTCATCCAAACAGATGTCCATAGGAAAAAAACATTGGCCAATTCTCTGCTGCATGCATCCTCTGCCCATGACCCGTCGTGCATCCATGCCATCCCCACGGGGCAGTTTTTGAGAATGAAGAGGATTTTCTCCACCAATGAGACATTTGCGGCACAGGCGGTTGACCTTAACCCCTTAACGACCCATGACGTACTGGGTACGTCATGGATCGTGTGCCGGTAAGCCCCGCCCCCTGCCGCCGGCAGGCGGCCGCGATCCGCGCACATATCAGCTGTTATCAACAGCTGACATGTGTGCCTGCTAGCCACGGGTGGAATCGCTACCACCCGCGGCCATTAACCCCTTACATTTCGCTGCCAAAATCTGGCAGCGATATGTATATGGGCGCCGCTATGACAGTCACTTACCCCGCCCCCACCGGAAGTCACGTGACATGATCACGTGACTTTCGGTGGTTGCCATGGTAGCACAGGGTCATGTGATGACGCCTGTAGCTAACATGACTCACTTCCTCTCAATGCCGGAATACAGCCGGCATTGAAAGTAAAGCAGCAAATCTGCAGTTCTCAGCTCTGTAGCTGAGATCTGCAGATAGTGCAGAGCGATCGGATTGCTGATTGCTATAGCCCCCTAGGGGGACTAGTAAAATAAAAAAAAAAGTTTTAAAAAATTAAAAAAAAATTAAAAAAACCTAAAAGTTCAAATCACCCCCTTTCACCCCATTGAAAATTAAAGGGTTAAAAAAATACAAAATACACACATATTTGGTATCGCCACGTTCAGAAATGCCCAATCTATCAAAATATAAAATCAATTAATCTGATCAGTAAATTGCGTAGCGGCAAAAAAATTCCAAACGCCAAAATTACGTTTTTTGGTCACCGCAAATTTTGCGCAAAATGCAATAACAGGCTATCAAAACGTAGCATCTGCGCAAAAATGGTACTGTTAAAAACATCAGGTCGAGACACAAAAAATAAGCCATCACTGAGCCTCAGATCCTGAAAAATGAGAACACTACGGGTTTTGGAAAATGGCGCAAAACGTGCGCCACATTTTTTGGACACGCTTGTGAATTTTTTTTAACCCCTTAGATAGAAGTAAACCTATACATGTTTGGTGTCTACAAACTCGCACTGACCTGAGGCATCACATAGATATCTCAGTTTTACCATATAAAGAACACAGTGAATAAAATATCCCAAAAACTATTGTATGATCACACTTTTTTTGCAATTTTTCCGCACTTGGAATTTTTTTGCCGTTTTCCAGTACAATATATGGTAAAACTTATGATTTCATTTAAAAGTACAACTCGTCCCGCAAAAAACAAGCTTTCATATGGCAAGATTGATGGAAAAATAAAAAAGTTATGCCTCTCGGAAGAAGGGGAGCAAACAACAAAAACGCAAAAAAGGAAAGTGCCCGGGGGCTGAAGGGGTTAAACAGCGTTTCAGAGATAGGGGATATGCAAGGGCAAGGGATACACCGCATGACCAACTACTCAGATATGTGCTGAGGCCAGAAAAATCATGCCTGAATTACGTTTCATCGGCACATAAAATTGTAAGTGGGAGGCCATGCGAACTATCCTGAAAAAGCATTGGCCTATCTTAAAAACAGATTCTATCTTGGCATCTGTGCTGTCAGATGCCCCTCTCATGAACTCCAGAAGATCCAAGAACCTCAAAGATCTTTTGGTACACAGTCATTATGTACCTAGGACAGTTAATCCATTTGGGTCTCGGGGACCTACTCTGGGCTGCTATCCATGCGGCCACTGTGTAGCCTGTAAAAATATCTCCCGGCGCACCACATTTCTATCTAGTGGCGGTAAAGTCTTTAACATTAGACAATAGATATTGTGTGCCACTACATAAGTAGTATACTCTGCTAGATGTCCGTGCTGCCTCATTTATGTGGGTCTTACCTCACTGGAACTCTACATTAGAGTGAGGGGGCATGTTAGGGACATAGAGGCTGCTAAAACCATGGATGACATCAATTTACTTAAGACACTCCCCCAACACTTCAAGCTCCATCATAATTCATGTACCAAGGGCTTGATGTTTCGGGGGATTGATGTCATTCATGGTGGTGTCAGGGGGGGTGATCTTAAGAAGAGACTGGCACAATGCGAGTCCAAGTGGATCGCTACCCTTGACACCCTTGTCCCTAAAGGACTTAATGAATCATTGAGTTTCTCCTCTTTTTTTATATGAGGCTCCTGCCGCTCCGTAGTAATTCTTTATTATATTTTTTTGTTTCTATTTTTAAATCACTACATTTATTTGTTTTTAGTCTTTTTTTATATATTTGTTTTCCTGTTATTTACATTTATTCTCCTGGTTCTACAGATAGAATTTATTATCATCATTATTGGCTTCCTATATCATCATTGGAGGTTCTGGCAGCTACAGGAGAAAAAAAGAAAAAATGCGGAAGAAATGAAATAACACCACTTTGAGTGTATGATGCAGTATGCATTTGTTTATTGTGTCCATTATATCCTCTTGAGTGTATGATGTCATTTCACCGTGGCGCGCGTGTTCGGACTGCCGACCCGTGGTATGAGCAGCATTTCCAGGATCCCCAGTGGGCGTATGTGCATGCGTGGCTTCCCTGGTGACACGTCCTGGATGCTGCGCATGCGCCACTGCGCCTTGGATCCATGGCCTGCTTTTTCCTCCTGCTCGGTGGCTCGCGCATGCACCACACACGGCCGGATATGACTGCTGTGGAATAAACCAATTATGGGAACTATATAATCTCGTCCAGCAGTCAGTCCCGACATCCCCCTGATGAAGCTGATTGATTTCTTTGGCGCTTTATGGTAAGAAATTTGTGAAACGTACGTTGGGGGTCTGTCTTACTGGGGGGGTGACATTTGGCTCTATGCCTCTTTTTCCCAGGTTTGGTTAAGTATATACCAGTATTGGTACTATCCTGAAATTCCTTTCCACTATTTGAGATATGCACTTGCACTTTACTAAAGGAAATTTAGAGGCATATTTAATTATCCATTAATATTTATTCATCTTTTATACTCCCCCCGTCCCATTACCCCCTTGTAGCCATGACCATGAATCTTACATGTTCACTGTCCTATTGCTATACTTATGTCTGTTTGTTCATTGTAAATGAAAATTGATGAAAATACTTTTTATTCAACATAATAAATAAAAAATATATTGCATGATATACTCCCTGTTCTCCTGTTATGCATTATCCCTTAGATCTATTGATATAGGATGTTAGGGATTTATTGAAGATGGTCCCATTGGGAATGGACCAGACAAATGCAGTGGATGTTGTCTATATAGATTTTTTTCACAGTGCCACACAAAAGGATGGCACATAAAATTAGAATAATGGGAATAGGGAAAAATATGTGTAACTGGGTTAAGAACTGGCTCAGTGATGATAAACAAAGGGTGGTTATAAATGGAACACACTCAGACTGGGTCACAATTAACAGTGGGGTATCAGAGGGGTCAATAGTGGGCCCTCTTCTTTTTAACATATTTATTAATGACCTTGTATGGGGGTATAGAGAGTAGAAGTTCAATATTTGCAGAATAAACTAAACTCTGCAGAGTAATCAATACAAAAGAGAATAACTTAATATTACAGAAGGATTTATGTAAGCTGGAGGCTTGGGCTGAGAAATGGCGATTGAATGTGAGGTTTTCTGACTTTTTGCCTTGTTTTGTCATTTTACTTTAATCTGTCTTTTCTTCATTGGCCATCTTGCTCCCTGTTCTGTTGCCCTCACCTTTGCCTTCAGTCAATATGGATTCCTCAGTTTCTATGTTCCCGCCCTGTTCCCTGCCAATTACCTGCTTAAGCCATCTCAGCTGATGGACCAGTGCTTCTGAATCCTGTTTGCAGTCTGCCTGTAACCTGATCTCCTGAAGTCTTTGGAAGAACTACTTTTCTGCCATCCTCTGTTTTGGAACCCTGGAACTCGTGTCCACACAGGAACCTTTCTGCTCTGCCATGGACATTTACAAGTACAGTAAGAGAGACTGAATTATACTTTGACACTTCTACTGAATTTTGAGGATCCATTCCTGCTTAATTTGTTCCCAGCCTCTGCACCCTGCAACTGTTTAACCCTTCATCTTTTGTGCACTTACTTGTATGAAGTAATACAAGAACAGTTTAGCAAACCTGTGTCTCTGTGTTTCCCTTGTATCCTTGCCCTAGACTCTATACAAACAGTATTTAACACCTTACAAGATTCAGAAGCCAAGAATAGAGTCTGCAGGGTCTGGGAATATGGGAGCCCGTATTAGCAATCTGTGTGAAGTGACAGACACAATTCTTACTGAGATACAGGCTTTAAAGGCCAGCATTGCAAGTGTGCAGGATCGTAATGAACACAATCTTCAGGTTTTTGGACAAACCATTCATGATTTACGGACCCGGATTGAGACCCTAGAGGGGCTACTCCAAGCACCATCTTCACCCCCGGTTTCTGGAATCCCCAAGTTGCCACCATTCCACTTTGGCGGTGAACGGGAAAAATTCAGGGGATTTATTAACCAATGCAAACTGTTTTTTGCTGCTCATGCATCACAGTTCCTCAGTGAGCGATTGAGAGTGCTAACAATAATCATGCTGCTCACCAACCAGGCTCTTGCATGGGCTAATCAACTGATTGAGACTGATGATGATTGTTTGAATAATCTGAATAATTCATTTCAGCCATGGGTCAGGTGTTTGATAACCCGAACCGAGGTGCTACAGCAGAAGCAGCCATGTTGACCTTGTGTCAAGGTAAACGTTCTGTAGCAGAGTATGCCTTGGAGTTCAGAAGATGGGCCCTCAACACCACTTTGGATAGCTCTGCCAAGAAGTCTGTCTTCCGGAAAGGATTGTCTTCTGTGATTAAGGACGAACTTGCTTGTGCAGATCCTCCCTCTGCCTTGGGAGATTTCATCAATTTCTGCATTTGGATCGATGTCCGTCTTACTAAGCGCAGACAGGAGAGAGTATCTGAAAATTATCGTATTAACAATTTCCTTCCTTCTTCTCCAGTTAAGGAGTCTCTTGGTAGGAGAACTCAAGACCCTGAACCTGAACCCATGCAGGTGGACTCTCTACAGAGACGGGCCACACAAGGAACATCGACTGAAGGAAAATTTATGTTTCTATTGCGGTAAGTCAGGACATTTCCTTACAAACTGCCCCAGCCGATCCCGTAAGACTACCGCAGCTGTCGTACACTGTGAATGCTGTGAAAGGAGATCTGTAATATCTGAATCACGAGCTCCAGAGAGATCAGCAGCTATAGACATTGATTATTCGGACTTGAACTCAGTTATTTCTGACTCAGATTCCCACATCAATGGTGCAGTTTTTCAGGTTTCCTCATCAGTGTCTCAGCCGAGTTGTAAGAAGAACAATTCTCATATTTCTCTCCATCAAGCTCTGGGTTAACACAGTCAGGGTGTCTAGCTCTGCTATGATTGATTCCGGAGCAAGCGGCAATTTTATGGACATTTCCTTTGCCCAGAAACATGGGATACGTTCTGTGAAGAAGACTACTTCTGTACAGATGGAGACTGTGGATGGTTCACTGTTAACCTCTGGACCAGTGGATCAGGAGACAGAGCCCCTGAAGGTTCTCTTGGGTAACAATCATCAAGAGAGACTGTCTTTTATACTCATCTCTTCTCCCCATTTTCCCATCATCCTAGGATTGCCATGGCTGCAGGCTCAGAACCCTACAATAAACTGGGAAACCAAGGAGCTTCATTTTCCAGAGAAGCAGAAGCAGATAAGTCCTGGGGTTTCAGTCTGTTCAGCCCCTAAGATACCCACACCAGTCTCCGAGCTACCAGCAATATACTGTGAGAATGCGGATGTGTGTGATAAGCGGAACGCTGACCAGTTCCCCCCCCCCACCGTCCCTATGACTGTCCAATTGAACTTTTACCTGGTGCTGAGATACCCTTTGGCAAAATTTACCCCCCTGGCTGGACCAGAGTTGAAAGCTTTGAAGGACTATATAGATGAAAATTTAGCCAAGGGCTTCATTCGCCACTCTTCATCTCCTGAAGGCGCACCCATCTTTTTTGTGAAAAAGAAGAAGGCTCTCTTAGGCCCTGCATAGACTATCGGGAGTTCAATAAGGTCACAATCAGAAACCGCTACCCACTGCCTTCGATCCCTGAATTATTAGAAAGAGTTCGGCATGCAAAGATATTTTCTAAATTGGATCTCCGTGGGGCCTATAATTTGGTCCGCATTAGACCTGGGGATGAATGGAAGACTGCATTCAGGTCACGCTATAGACATTTTGAATATCTAGTTATGCCGCTTTGCCTGTATAACGCCCCAGCTACCTTTCAACATCTAGTTAATGATATTTTCAGAGATCTCTTGGATACATTTGTGGTGATTTATCTAGACGATATTTTAATTTTTTCTGACTCCACAGATGAACATCATAGACATGTGAGGATGGTATTGGAGCGCCTTCGACAGAACCATCTTTATATCAAACTGGAAAAGTGTGAATTCCATCGGACCGAGATTCAATTTTTGGGGTACGTAATGTCTTCACAGGGAATAAGCATGGATGAAAGCAAGACTCAAGCCATCAAAGACTGGCCAGCTCCCAAGAATGTAAATGAGGTTCAGCGCTTCATCGGGTTTGCCAATTTCTATCGGCGTTTCATCAGGAACTTTTGTGAGGTAGTGTCACCTATCACACAACTTACCCGTAAGAAGTCTACTTTCACCTGGACGCCTCAAGCCCAAGAAGCGTTTTCCCTTTTGAAGAATAAATTCACCTCAGCGCCTATCTTAGTGCATCCTAACCCTGAACTTGTCTTCATAGTAGAGGTGGATGCCTCGGACTGCGCCATCGGTGCCATACTCTCACAGAGGACAGGTGAGAATAATGTTTTACATCCCTGTGCTTTCTTTTCCCAGCGATTGTCTTCAGCGGAAAGAAACTATGACGTGGGAAATAGAGAATTGCTGGCCATTATTGCTGCCTTCAAGGGATGGAGACATCTTCTTCAGTGAGCAGCACAGCAGATAATTGTCCTGACTGATCACCGCAATCTGGAATTTATCAGGTCGGCCAAATGCTTGGCTCCTCGCCAGGCTCGTTGGAGCCTTTTCTTAAATCAATTTAGTTTTGTAGTCTCCTATAGGCCTGGGTTCCGCAATGGGAAGGCTAATGCACTGTCTAGGATCTTCTCGACTGACACCGTTCCATTCATGCCTCCTAAGCCAATTCTTCCCGATTCCAGATTCCTGGGAGTGATTCATAATCAAGATTTACTCAATGACATCAAGGAGGCATATCATTCAGATTCCTTGCTAGCAAATCCATCTGATGAAGTAAGTCTGGTCTTCAAAAATGGTGTGTGGTTTCAAGGACAACGTATGTACATACCTGAGGCAGTCAGATTGAGAGTTCTGCAATTCGTTCATGATTCAAAAATAGCTGGACACAGAGGAATTCTAAAGACTCAAGGTCCTTTCTCGTTTCTTTTGGTGGCCCACTTACAGAAGAGACGTTCAAAATTACGTTACTTCATGTGAAGTCTGTGCGAGATTCAAGACTCCACGTTCTTCACCTACAGGTCTATTACAGCCCCTACCTATTCCATCCCGTCCATGGGGTTCCATTGCAAAGGACTTTATTGTAAAATTGCCACCCTCCCAAGGGAAGAACACTATTTTGGTGGTGGTGGACCGTTTAACTCAAGCAGCTCATTTTATGGGTGCAATTCACTTCAAAGTTCTGGCAGAATTTTTGTAAGGCATTAGACATCAAAGTTAATCTTTCTTCTGCCTTTCACCCCCAGACAAATAGACAAACTGTGGGGAGATAAGGTATGCACACCAGTGACTATGTAAGGGGAATACATGAAATAGCAGAAACTGCTGTGTGAATACTGACTTGAAAAATCCAATAGCTATATGCGAGAGTGAAAATGTGAAAAATGGAATCTGCATTGCTGCCATGAACATATGAATCAAGAGAAATTTAGCTACTGAATTGATCAATGCAATAGAGCCCCAACACTACGCCAAAGTATTTCTCTACGTTGAGCCCCAACGTAGAGAAATACTTTGGCGTAGTGTTGGGGCTCTATTGCATTGATCAATTCAGTAGCTAAATGTCTCTTGATTCATATGTTCATGGCAGCAATGCAGATTCCATTTTTCACATTTTCACTCTTGCATATAGCTATTGGATTTTTCAAGTCAGTATTCACACAGCAGTTTCTGCTATTTCATGTATTCCCCTTACATAGTCACTGGTGTGCATACCTTATCTCCCCATAGTGATGTTTTTTTAGGTTTTTGCACCCAGTTTGGACTTAGAATGGTGTTCCAAACGTTATTCCTATTTATTAAATAGACAAACTGAGCGGACCAACCAGACCTTGGAACAGTATCTCCGCTGTTTCATCTTCCATCTACAAGATGACTGGGTGGATCTACTCCCACTGGCTGAGTTTTCATATAACAACTCTCAGAGCGCCTCCACTAAACAGTCTCCTTTTTATGCTAATCTGGGCTATCACCCTAATATTCTTCCTCGCCTTCCCATAGATTCGCCTTTACCAGCTGTGGCCGACAGAATCTCTTCGCTACAGCGTAATCTTGATCTTCTAAAGGAGAACCTGGGATCGGCTCGGGAGGTATAAGAAAGCAGCTGATAAGTTTTTACGGTACAGTTTTTATACCGTACGTACCAGAATCGCGGACATATACGCAGATCCATTAAAATCAGTGATTTCTCACGGAGCGTGTGTCCATGCGGCGCACCGGCGTGTCCGTGTGTTCCGCACAGAGACATGTCTGGTTTTCTCCAGCAGCACTGATGTCACATGGACCACCCATTGATGTGATCTGTGTGACACATACTGGAGAAAACATGTGCCTGTGAAATTAAATGATTTTCTATAGTCCACTGACTCCAGCGCTGCTGTTTCTGCCTCTGCTGTCTGTTACTTTAAACCCGGCTACGGTAATTATTTTCATGAATATTAACTGCACCGCGACCCATAAGTAAAAGACAGCGGGGCCGGAGACCGCAGAGTGTGAGACATCAGCACCACGGATAGCAGGAGCGTGGACAGTCATGCCTGATCTCCAAGTGTTACGGTATCATGGATACGGTAGCAGACGATGATCACATGTGGCAAAATCACTGCACACGGAGGGCCATATGCGTCTTTAACACGTCAGTGAAAAACGTCTGTTTTTGACTGACAAAAAGAACTTGGCACTCAACTCTGGATGCAAAGAAGGTGAATTTTTATTCCTAAACACTGAATAGCACAAACGTTTTGGTCATTAACAGACCTTCCTCAGTGTGCAGAGGTGATTCAGTGAGAATTATCCTACGGTAGAAGAGGTTGGTGCTTATCTTAACCTTACGGTGTCCACCGCTGAAGTGAGCCGTCTGTTACTGACCAATACATTTGTGCTATTCAGTGTTAGGGAATAAAAATTCACCTTCTTTGCATCCAGATTAGAGAGCCATGTTCTTTTTGTCATTGCTTATGGGATTGGATCCTATACGGTACTTGTGCACCAGCTATAGAAGTGCCATGTGTTCCATTTCTTTGTTGTTTTTGATTGACATGTGAAAGAGGCCTTAGGGTTGTCTGCTTTTCTGCTGAAGGGTCTAAAGTACAAGAAATAAACATTGTTGGTATATTTTTAACCCTAGACATGAGTGCAAAAAGAAAGAGCTATTCCGTCGAGTACAAGAAAGGAATCGTGGAGGACTCTCAGGGCAAAAATCTTACTGCTTTCTGCAAAGAGAAGATGCTGAATATCCGATTGGTCCAAAAATGGCGAGCAGATTACGGTAACCTCAGTCAACAAGTGGACAACGGAAATGCTAAAAAGCGCAAGTGTGGATCAGGTCGGCAACCATTATTTTCCGAGCTGGAAGACCTGATCTGTGAATGGGTTATTGACAGGAGAGCAAAGACTTTGGTTGTGAATAGGGCTCAGATTAAAGAATTTGCCCTTGCAATGGCACCACATTTCGAAATAGCCCCCGAAGAATTCAAAGCATCACAACACTGGCTGGATAGCTTCCTTCAGCGAAGTGAACTGTCTTTAAGAAGATCCACAACACTGTTTAGGCTGGAAGATGCTGAAATTATTAAACGTGCATTTGCATTCAAGTCCTTTATTGATAACATTGACTTCTCTAAATACAATCTTTCCAACATGATTGCTATGGATGAAACGGCAGTGTTTATGGGCCAAGCATCTCAAACAACAATTGAACAGCGGGGTGCCTCCTCAGTGTACATTCCCTCCCCTGCTTACGAAAGTGCACGTGTTACCTACATATTGGCAATTCGTCTGGATGGCACTAAAGTCCCACCTTTATTAATTTCTAAGGGCAAGAAGGATAAAATTGAACGTATTTCAGGCATATTTATTCTTGAAACTGAAAAAGTCTGGGCCACGCACGCAATTATAAGGAAGTGGGTCGACTTAATGCTGCCACTTGTTATGCGAGAGAGCCAAAGAGGTCTGCTAGTCTGGGATGCAGCCAGCACACACCGCGCTAAAGATATGAAAAAATTTCTTCATGACAGAAACGTAGATCAAATAATGATTCCTGCAGGAATGACGGCCTACCTCCAGACTCTGGATATTGCAGTAAACAAGCCATTCAAGGATAATTTGCGCATGGAAATCAATGACTACATTGAAAACAGAATGGAGAGAAATCAGCGTGGAAACTTTGTGAAGCCTAAACTGCAAGAGGTTGTGACTTGGGTGAAAAAATCATGGGAGAAAATCACGGACAGTTGCATTGCAAATGCACTACAAGCAGGCTACCTGGACAAGAGGAGCTCATTTAAGGACAGTGCTATTGCCAAACATGAGAGATTTGGGCCAATGATTCTAAAAGAAATGGAGTCACACCAAACAATTGAAAGTTTGGATTGTTATGATGATGTTCCAGAAGATGATGACATGACTGTCACTGAATAAATCTTGCATTCTTTTGTTAAATATTGTGATCAATAAATGTACCATAGATTGTTGTACATGGCAGTAAAAAATTCTTGATAGGATTCACTGTTTATCTGGTTATGCTGGTTTGTGATAACTACTGTACAGCATATAATAAATGTTCATTTTTTTTGTTCATCAATTACTGAATTTTTCTTCATGGAAAAATAAGACATCCCCTGAAAATAAGACATAGTGCATTTTTGGGACCAAAAATTAATATAAGACACTGTCTTATTTTCGGGGAAACGGTATAATCACAGACATTCTTTACTATATTAGCAGTGGAGCTATGGCTCTCTGCCACATAATATTGTAATGGCTGATTGATTACTAAAATTTTAGAGAGGCCTGGATGACTTTCTTAAAAAATAAAATGTTACTGTGTATGTGCACTAGATTCTGTGATTCCATGTTGATCCAGGCTGATACTCTGATGTGGAGTCTGGAAGGAATTGTTACCCTAATGTGGAGCTTTGTGTCTACCCCCTGGGTTTTTGCCCTCCTCTGAAGCAACATGTTAGACAATGGGTTGAACTTGATAGACTAACGTCTAAGGCTGGTTTCACACTACGTTTATCTAACATCCGTCCTTAACGTTATTTTAGCGGAAATACGGATCCTGCTTTTACAGCAAAAAACGTATGCAAACGCATCTGTTATTTTGCAGGATCCTGCACTGGATGTTTAGGGGCGGGCATTGGAGTCATGAGATCGGGAGTGAGGGGAACTAGACTGGGAGCCGGCTTCTGACAGCTGCAGACACTGGTAACCAAGGTAAACATCGGGCTTGGATACCCGATATTTATCTTGGTTACGAGTGTCTGCAGCTGCTAGGAGCAGGGCTGCCTGCACACGTAACCAACGTAAACATCGGGTAACTAAGAGAAGTGGTTACGCGACATTTACCTTGGTTACGAGTGTCCGCAGCTCTCAGGTGGGAGAGAGAGGAAGGGGAGGAAGGGGGAAAGACATAGAGAGAGAGAGAGGGTGAGGGAGGGAGGAGGAGAGAGAGACAGATCACGCGAGACTGGTTCTGGGCATGCTCAGTACTTTCTGGGCATGCTCAGTACAAAAGCAGGATCCTGTCTATCAGCACGCCAGCGTTCACCTGCGTTTGCATGCTGTTTAGTCAGGATCCGGTGACTTGCAGTATTTTGACGCAGCTCAAAAACGCTACAAGTAGCGTTTTTGAAACATGTTAAACTGCAAGTCACCGGATCCGCACTATAACGCACGCAAACGCAGGTGAACGCATGTTAACGCGAGTCCATTGCAAATGCATTGAAATGAAAACGCATTTGCACTGGATCCGTACTTCCGCTAAAATAACGTTTTCAACGGATGTTAAAAAGACGTAGTGTGAAACCAGCCTAACTTCAACCTTAAAAACTAGCAAACCATGAATCTACAAGAGCTCGGATCAAGGTTAGGACAGAACTGTCTCCATTATGTTGGGAACAAATTTTTATATTAAAATTACAGTGAGATGTACAGGTAGGTGGGAACAATATTACACACCACTATATTTAACAACCAATCATTTGTAATCTGGTGATTATACAAGATCATTAGTTACAACCTACTATGGGATGCCTCGTGCTGTGCTGTTGTCCAAGGTTTTACCTGAGTCCACACTGATCCTAAAAGGTTAAAGTAACCACTATAATCAGATTATTTAAACATTGCATCTTTATTGAGTGACTACCTATTAATCTTTTCAGAGAGTCATGTTCTAGAATATTCTGCTATTATTCTGATTTTACTGTATAGCTACTGTATGTTTTAAAGGAATATTTAAGTGGATAAGGAAAAATTATTATAAAGACATTATTGCTATTCATTAATTTTCCTATGAAACCTACACTCCAGGCTGAAGTCTTTTGCAGCCTCTAATAGGTTTTTCTCCAGAAATGCCCTGTATTTAGCTCTATCCATCTTCCCATCAACTCTGACCAGCTTCCTAATACCTGCTGCCACCAACATGTTTGACGGTGGGGATGGTGTTTATAGTGATGTGCATTCTTAGCTTTTTGCCACATATATTGTTTTGCATGTAGCCCAAAAAGTTTTACTTTGGTCCCATCTATCCAGAACAACTTCTTTTGCTCACTAGCTCTGTCCCTTACAGACCAAGTGGAAGAAGGTGCTCTGGTCAGATGATATATCTTACAATATTTAGAAAACCATGCATGATTTTCTTTAAACTTCACAAATACTTGCTACCTTTTGTTGGTTTATCATATAAAATCCCAATAAAATACTTTTAAATTTGTGGGTGTAATATAAAAAAAAATTAGAAAATGTACCAGGTATGAATATTTTTTAAGGCCCTGTATCTGTACATTAATAGTTTGGCCCCAATTCATTAAGTCCAGCAATTTGTATTGAAGCCTGAATTAGGGTTGTGCAGTAATAAGATGTTCCTAATTCATTAGAATGTGTATACCTCTTAAATAATTTAGCGCATCTTACCAATGCATAAGAAACAATACAAATATCAATCAGTTGATGGGTAGGTGTAGTCATGCCCCATATTGTCCAAGCTGCTCACTAAAATTGGCAGTGCTGAACGAAAACATTGTATCCCAAAATTTTGGTGCAACTTTGCTTGCGCAAAAGTTTTGCCACTTTTCAAAAGTATTATTTGCCAGTTTTCTGGTGTAAACACTTTCATGAATCAGGGCTTTTGTCTGCAGGTAAAAAACATTTGTTGCTAAATGGTTCCTTTAACCAAGAAATAGAGGAATAAAGCAATTTTGCTATATTTTTGACACTTCAAATGTATGTCTTTTTCAATGCAGCATAAATAATATATCAGTTTTAGTCTGCTGGTCAGAATAATACTGTATGTACATTTCTTTAATCTTAATGTTTCACAAGTTTTTCCTAATAATAGTAAATTTAATATTTAAAGAAAAATGTATAACAAATTATTATATTTAGTCACAAATTATGTAACCTCTGATTAGTGGTACTGCAAGTGATTTAATTAAATTGGGAAATGGGGAACACAACATGATATAACTTAGTTTAAGACCAGGCCATCCTCTCCTAATGTTAACTATGCACATTTTCCAATTTGTATTCTATATGGTGTTTTAAGAGCTCTAAGAAAATTCTTGTAATTAAAGTATTCAAATAAAGTTTATATCTTTTTGTATAGGAAATATATATATATATATATATATATATATATATATATATATATATATATATATATAATATATTAGCTGTTTCCAGCCAGCTAAAGCTCAGCATGCCCATTATAATCAGCTCCTCAGTGTATGCAGGACTCTGCAGTGGGTATACAGCTGTCCCCCTCAAGGGTATACAGCTCACCTACCTGGTATATAGTTCTCCCAAAGAAATACAGCTGTCCTCCCCCAAGGGTATACAGCTCTCCTCCACCCAAGCAAGGGTATACAGCTCCCCTCCCCCGCAAGGGTATACAGCTCCCCTCCCCCGCAAGGGTATACAGCTCCCCTCCCCCGCAAGGGTATACAGCTCCCCTCCCCCGCAAGGGTATACAGCTCCCCTCCCCCGCAAGGGTATATAGCTCCCCTCCCCCCAAGGGTATAAAGCTCTTTTCCCCAAGGGTATACAGCTCTTTTCCCCAAAGGTATACAGCTCTTCTCCCCAAGGGTATACAGCTATCCTCTCCAAGGGTATTCAGCTCTCCCCGCAAGGGTATACCACTCACCTCCCTGGTATACAGCTCTCCCCCCCTAATGGTATTCAGCTCTCCCCCCAAGGGTATACAGCCCTGATCTGTAAACAGCTAGCTGTATACAGCTGGGGGTGTAAGAGTTAATCACTGTGGCACTATACTGCACAGTTGAATATTGGCAGCTTTCCCAGCAGGCTGGCAGTGTAAGGGTTAATCACTTTGGCACTCCACTGCAGCCTTGAATATTGGCGGCTTTCCCGGCGAGCTGGCGGTGTAAGGTTTAATCATTGTGACAGGTTAATCACCATGACACTACACTGCACATGGAGGGGAGGAGTCAGGGGGTCACATGATCAGTTCCTCAGCGTATACAGGACTCTGCTGTGCTGGTTGTCAAGGTGCTGGATAAGGAGAAGTTTATGTGTGGGGTCAGGAGGGATTTAGAGTGTGGATGTAGCAGAGCTGTGTGCGTAATGTGTGGGGGGCCGAGCCGTGTGTGGTAATGGGTGGGGGGCAGAGCCGCGTGTGGTAATGGACGCGGGGGAGCGGTGCCATGTGTGGTAATGGATGCGGGGGGAGCCGCGTATGGTAATGTGCGGGGGCAGGGATTAGCAAGTAACCACAATATATATATACATATATCAGATGACTACACCTTTTTATGTAATTTTTCTGTTTGTTTATGTATCTCACACAATTTGTCCATAAATAAAGTCAAAGTTCTTGGGTGAGGGGTGGGGTATTTCAACATTCATAGAACTCTCTCTCTATCTCTTGTGACCGTGCCTATTATGTTGGCCCCAGTTACAGAACATAGAGTTACAGAAAAAGTAAGTGCTTTTATCGCTTCATGTATTGTTTACACATTGATAATTGAAATTTCTTTAAACAATGATCAGAAAAACAGAGCTGGTAATAAAACCATCTCTGCTTTTTCTATGAACGGTTCAGCTGTGCTCTTGCAGCTGCAACATTTTGTTCTAAAACATCATTATAGAATGATATGTATACTGTCTATACATTTTAAATCTGGGTAGTCATGATTAAGTAAATTTTGTTCTATATTTGATTATTTTTGCTTAATTATTTTACATTGTCTAGGAGTACAGTGGCTTATTGGTGCGCAGTTTATTTTTTACAGCCCCTGGACCCAAACTGGACCCAAAATGTAACACAAGCTTCCCAGAAAAGCTCATAAATGGGATTGTGTGCACAAACACTATGTGTTCGGTACGGACCCCAAACTTTACAGTTTGGGTTTGCCCATCACTAGTTAGCACTGTAGCTTTGAAATGCTGGGGTCTTGAGTTCAAATGCTGCCAAGGTCAATATAGATCAAAATAGACCAGGTGAGTGCTGCTAAGAGCAGTTCTACTATTTCATATGTGAGGCCGTCTGGCACATTTTACAAAAATATTTTAGCGTAGGACTGCCCCAAAGAAAATTGCCGTGACATGGCGGGGTAGCTCAAGAAATTGTAATTTTTTTGCCAAATATCTCAAGTTTATAATAAGTACAGTTGGAATTTTTAGTGCTATAGTGCACATTTAGTGCTAGCTTTTTTGTTTTTTCTTCAAGATCAATATCTGTAAGGAGTTTGTATGTTCTCCATATCTTTACATGGGTTTAATCTTGGTACTTTGGTTTCTTTCCAAACTCCAAAGACATAATAATAGGGATTAGATTGTGAGGACAGTGATGATGTCTATAAAGCTCTATGGAATTATGCTACATAAGCGTGGAAAATATATATGAACATGTCTTTTCCTCAATATCTTTTATTCCACACAACACAGTTATTCCTAAAAAAAAATTACTTCTACATTTAAAATATCAGTAGCTATAAGAACTGCTCGGAAAAAAATAAAGGTTAATAAAAACATCCATATTTAAAGGACAAGATAAAAAGACTTGTAAAATGAGAATGGTCAGTGACGTAGGTAAGCAATGTTCTGAAGGTCAAAAATAGCATAAGTGACCCCTGCCTATGATAAAGTTCGGTAAAATAGAAAACAGTAATGAGGAAAGAAATGTTCTCTCTGCTCTTTATGCTATGAAAATCAGAGAAGTGAGGAGAACAGACAGTAAAATCCTCAGTAATGATGATAAAGATGAATGTTATGGGAAGAACAGAAGATGAATGGGCTATGCGGTAGTTTAACATGTCACCATACAGCAACTATAAATGAGTATTAAATATACAGTATCAGCAGGCTGTGGTATGGGAAGCATTTCTCTGACATGAAACTTTTATGTGGCATGCTGCTACCGTCTGCCATTTCAATATTTTTTCATTAGTTGCTGTTTATGCGCTAATGCTAAATCTGCGTGAAATGTGCTCGCAAACTCCACTACACTCAGTAAGTTACAACATTTACTGTACAGTCATCTCCTCGGAGAAAATAACTAAATGCAGCTATAATGTGAAATTACTGTAGCTCAACAGCAAAGTCTCGCTGCTATACTTCATATTACTATATAATATAATCATAGGTTTGGAAGGTATCTAGGTCTGTCTTTACTAGAGATGAGTGAACCAGTCGTGGTTCGGCTCGAGTTCGGTTCGCCGAACGGAGGTCTCGTTCAAGTTCGGTTCAGCGAACCGCTCGAACCGCATAGGAAACAATGGGAGGCAATCACAAACACATAAAAACAGCTAGAAAACACCCTCAAAGGTGTCCAAAAGGTGACAAACAACTCACAACACATGGGAAAGTGACAAGAACAAATTCTCATGCTTAAACAAAACAGCGTTACAATTAAAAGAGGATGAGACACAGATTTAGGCATGGCATGCCCTTCAAAAATCATGTAAAACACCGCAAGGTTACTCCAAGCGGAGTCTCCCTTTTTTCCAAAAATTGGGCCACACAGACACCCACCCCTTCAGTGGCAGAACTTGTGCCCCAGTTGTACACTTCACAAGTAGATTTGCATCAAGCACATTCAAAAATACGCCATACTTAACCGTCCCCAGGATGACACCGGGGTAGGTAGCAAAGTCTTTGCTGAACCATGACTTGTTCATCTTGGCTCCTTTTAAAAAACACAGCAAGCAAGGGTTACTCCAAGCGGAGTCTCCCTTTTTTCCAAAAATTGGGCCACACAGACACTTGTGCCCTAGTTGCAAACAGGATGTTTTGATTATCATCAAGCACATTCCAAATCCACAAGCATTTACTCTCCCCAGGATGACACAGGGGTAGTAAATTCCTTGTGGATCCATGACTTGTTCATTTTGATGAACGTTAGTCTGTCCACATTGTCACTGGACAGACGCGTGCGCTTATCTGTCAGCACACACCCAGCAGCACTGAAGACACGTTCAGAGACAACGCTAGCAGCTGGACACGGCAAAATCTCCAAGGCGTAAGTGGAGAGCTCTGGACATTTTTCAAGATTTGAAGCTCAAAATGAGCAAGGCTTCATTTGCAAAGTCATGGCATCGATGTTCATTTGCAGATACTCCTGTATCATCTTCTCCAGCCATTGACTATGTGTCAGACTTGTTGTCTCTGGTGGCCTTACAAAGGAGGGTCTAAAAAAATTATGAAAAGATTCAATAAAATTGCTGTTACCAGCACCAGATACGGTGCTGCTGGTACGGGTAGACTGTTGAAGATGACGAGACCGTCCCATGTTTGTGAAGTTACAACTGGGAGATTCCCTCCCTGCACCACGGTTGTTTAGTGGAAAAGTCGAGTTAAGATCGAGTAACAGCTTTTGCTGATACTCCTGCATATGTGCGTTCCTTTCTATGGCTGGAATTATGTAAAAAAATTTGGACTTGTACCGGGGATCTAATAGTGTGGCAAGCCAGTAGTCATCATCACTTCTAATTTTGACAATACAAGGGTCATGTTGGAGGTAGTGCAGCAAGAAGGCGCTCATGTGTCTTGCGCACCCATGCGGACCAAGTCCAAGCTGTGTTTGTGGCATAGAGGTGCTAACCATTCTTTCTTCCTCTGATATCTCCCCCCAACCTCTTTCAACTGAAATTTGACCAAGGTCTCCCTCATCCGCTGAGTCTTCCATGTCCATGGACAGTTAGTCCTCCATTTCTTCATGATTTCCTGCACCTTCCTCAACATTTTGCCTGCTACCATGTGCCCTTGTTGATACCTGTCCCCCATGGTTCCATGCCTGCCACCTTGGTGATGAACGTCTGGACCTTGGTGATGTTGTTGTCTCTTGCGCATATGAATCCTGCTGTAGTTCCTCCCCTTCCTGTTGTCCCACCCCCTTACTCCGAATAGTGTTTAGCATGTGCTCCAGCATGTAAATGACTGGAATTGTCATGCTGATAATGGCATTGTCAGCACTAAACATATTCGTCGCCATGTCGATACTGTGCAGAAGGGTGCATAGGTCCTTGATCTGAGACCACTCCATCAGGGTGATCTACCCCACCTCTGCACCTCGTTGGCCCATGCTATACGTCATGATGTATTACACCAGGGCTCGACGGTGCTGCCACAGTCGCTGTAACATGTGGAGAGTCGAATTCCAGCGTGTCGGCACATCGCATTTCAGGCGATGAACCGGCAGGCCAAAAGACTTCTGGAGCGATGCAAGTCACTCAGCTGCGGTGGTTGAACGGCGGAAGTGAGCAGACAGGTTTCGTGCCCTGTTCAGAAGGCCATCTAGGCTGGGATAGTGTGTTAAAAATTGCTGGACAACAAGGTTCAACACGTGAGCCATACAAGGCACATGTGTCACCTTGCCCAGGCGAAGGGCCGCACCCAGGTTTGCAGCATTGTTGCACACGGCCTTACCAGGCTGCAGGTTGAATGGAGACAACCATTTACCAAACTCAGTCTCTAGAGCTGCCCACAACTCAGCCGCTGTGTGACTCTTAGTTCCAAGACATTTCAAGACAATGACCGCCTGATGCCGCTGTGCTCTGCTGCCAGCATATTAATGAGGGGTGCGTGATTCTTTCTGCGCAGTTACAATGCTGGTGGCCTGACCAGGCAGGCTTGGGGCGGAGGTGGAGGACCCAGACGAGGTGAAGGAGGCAGAAGCAGTGGAGGAACTTGGACAGACAGAGGATTGACACACAAGTCGTGGGGACGGCAAGACTTGTTCAGCAGACCCTTCACCATCTATCACCATAGTTACCCAGTGCCCAGTCAGCGACATGTAATGTCCCTGTCCATGCTTACTGGTCCAAGTATCGGTGATGAAATGCACCCGTTCACACACAGAGATTCTCAAGGAAGCGGTGATGTTGTGTGCGATATGCTGGTGTAGCGCAGGCACACCTTTCTTGGAGAAGTAGTGGCGACTGGGCATCTGGTACTGGGGCACAGCGACAGACATAAGGTCTCTAAAATCCTGTGTGCCCACCAGGCAGAAAGGCAGCATTTCGGTAGCCAAGAGCTTACAGAGGGATAAAGTCAACCTCTTAGCTTTGTCATGGGTCGCAGGAAATGGCCTTTTATTTGTCCACATCTGAGGGACAGAGATCTGGCTGCTGTGTGTAGACGGTGGTGAGTAGGGTGTCCCTGAAAAAATGCAGGTTTGTGAGGAAAGTGCAGGCGTAGACATGATGTTGCCTTCATCCAACGTTGATGCTATCGATGTCTCAGAGAGCTGTACACACGCACTTGTTTCCCCTTCCAAACCAACTGATGACCTACCTAGCAAACTGCCTGTTGCGGTTACACTGGGGTAAGTTGTGCGTAGAAAACCAGGTGTGACAGCTGTCCCCACAGTCCTAGAAGATGAAGAGCGCGTGGATGCACTGGAAGGGGCAGGCGGTGGATGGTCCGCTCCGCTAGGCCGCATTGCAGCACGGTGAGCTTCCCACTGGGACATATGATATTTATTCATGTGACGATTCATGGAAGAAGTTGTCAAACTGCTGAGGTTTTGCCCTCTACTAACAGAATATGGAAGATGGTCTATCTTCAGCAGATGTTAATGGAGCTTTGCCACCTTCCCCACGGACAAACCCTTTTTTTCCTTTTCCAACATGCCTGTTCCCCTTTCCACCAGCATCTGTCCTTTTGCCACTCATTTTGATTGCGACAAGATTGTGCACTTAAAATGTGGTAGTAAAAATTGAGAGGTGGTGTAGATTCCAGCGGTGGTCTAGCTTTATTGACAGCAGAATAAACAACAATAACTATCCCTGACAATGCAACTACGGCCCTTAAACTGGCAGCACAGTTTGCTATTAGAATGCCTTAGTAACAATGAGCTTGAGTGTGCAATACAGAGGTGCTGCAAATAGATTTGCACTAGTAGGACAATAATGGAAGTCCAACAGCCACTTTTAGGATGCCACTAAGTTTCCTCAGTGTTTGCTAGTATAATGGCTTAGTAACAATGAGCTTGAGTGTGCAAAGGGCAGGAGGGTACAGTGGCCGGGTTGTGGGTCAGTGTAGAGGAAAGGAAGCCTCACTTTCTATCCCTCCTAATGGTGAAATGCAGCAAGGAACTCCCTGACCTTAGCTACACAGACGCTCTTATCTGTAGCTGTTAAAACCTCTTTCCACGGACCTGACTGTCACCTATGGCTCTGAGCCTGCTGTTATTAGCCCTTACAAGGGCTGAAAGAAACTTCTATCCCTATTCTGTATAGCGCTGTGTGTAGAGCGTACACAGCAGTATCGGAGACAGTAGCTGCACCTGCGGTGACTGACACCCAGACGCAGAAGGCAGATAATGGCGTCCAGACGGGCAGATGCCTGTATTTATAATGCAGGGACATGTGACATGGACATCCTATCACACATGCCGTTGCTTCTCTAGCTAAAAGTCCACTTAGCTGTGTGTGTCTGGGATTGGCTGACATGCTGGCCCGCACCACTACACGCGCGCTTAGGGAAGGAAGACAAGGAAAAAAAAAAATGGCGATAGCCATTATCCCAGCAGCAGTGATCTGAATGTGCAGTCCTCGCACAATAAACGCTGAAATTTCATAACAGTGTGAGTCACAGAGTGACTTACACTATTACAGCGAAAAGCCAGCTAGTAATTAGCTTGGATTTTTGCTGCTAGAACCATTCTCGAATGTAACTAGAACTATCGAGCTTTTAGCAAAAAGCTCGAGTTCTAGTTCGATCTAGAACAGCCCCGAAAATCACTCGAACCGCGAACTGGAGAACCACGAACCACGAACCGCGCTCAACTCTAGTCTTTACATCATTGCACCTTTTGGTTTATATGTTAGGTGATTGGATTGCCAGCTCAGTGTGGATACTTATTTTGTGTTGTAAATATACTCCAAATTAAGGGCCTGATTATCAGTGCCCTGTCCAGAATTCTGCTATAAAACACCTTCAAGTGTCACTAATTACACTGATCAACAAAGATTTTGTTAAAACATTACTGTTGGTTGCAGTGTCGGACTGGCTACTGGAGGAATCACCAGTAATACCAGGCCTGGATTCAGTTACCTGCATTGCACTCTGGAGCTCTCAGCTGAGCTCTAGAGTGCAGCCTAGACTGAACCATGAGCACCGAGTGATTGATTCCCCGGTGATTGCGGTTCAGTTCATGACAGCTGCAGACAGGCCGGGCTGATCTCCGGTGCTCTCACCTGAACTCTGGAGATCAGCCCGGCCTGTACGCAGCTGTCATGAACTGAACCGCAATTGCCGGGGAATCACTCACTCGGCGCTCTTGGTTCAGTCCTGCAAACTCTGACATCAGTCCAGGCTGCCGGTTAGAGCTCCGGAATGCAATGTAGGTAACTGAATCCAGGCCTGGCATTACTGGAGATTCCTCCAGTCGCTGGTTGGTTGTTCTTAAAACATTTTTGCGTGCTGATTCTGAATTCTGCAATCAGAATTTCTTTACCAATTTTCCATAATTTAGTTTTTTCCAAAATATTTAGCCTACATTGCGCCTTGATAAATTACTTTCACTTTTAGTTGCTGGGATTGTTATAACTTTGTACTGTTCTCATAAAGTCAGAACTGGTGGATGGTGGAAACTGGTCATGGTGGAAACAGAACTCTTGGATTTTTCCAAGGTGGACTAATCTTAGGAATTTGCGGACTTTGGGGATTCACAGGTTACATACCGTAAAGCTTCATTCTCTCACTGTCCTTTGTGAAAATCAGTTGTATTTTTATTGTTAAGTTTTCTTTTTTACTTTAAACTGCTATAAGAAATGTAATTTTACTTCTGCTGTTCTTGTGCCGTAGGACATTCTGTTAAACATGTTGTGCAGTTGTGTAAATCACCCCAACAACTTTTGATATATTTGTGGCGATGTGACTATCAAATCAAAGATAACCATAATGTCGTTGGTGAAGAAAAGTTATTTCATCTATTTTCAGTGCAAAATTGAAGATTAAGTCAAACTTTGGGCCTTCCATATTTGTTGCTCTTTTTCTATTACCCTTCTCACAAGTTAGCTCAATTGTAATATACGGCACATGGCATTTACTGTTGCAATGGTATCGAGGGAGCCAAGATATTATTCTACATATTGCTATTTCTATATGACAAAGATTGCGGAATAACAAATAAAACAAGAAATTCAGTGAAAAATCCAAAAATTCCTTCAGCAATTAGGCCGGTCTCACTTAAACTCCATGACAGACGTTTATCCATGTTATGTAAATAAAAGCTTATAACCGGACTTTAAATTCATCCATTGGTTTTATAAATTACTCTTTTCAAAGCTTAAACACTCCCAAATTTGGCTTTCGTTATGAAAATAAAGTTGCTGCAAAGCTGAAATATTAATCATTTAATGAACACAGAATGGTCAGAATTTGGCAAGACAAAAGTTTTGTCGCCCACAGAAAGTAATATGAAATTCAAACAAATAATTAACTTCTAATACAAAGATATATTGCATAGCATTGGTGAATGAAGTTGTGGTGCTATTGGAGCCATATTTGATATTTTTTGTTACTTCCATGAGCTTGAAGGACTGCATCCATGCGGTTCAACAATGATTCATACAATTTATTGATGAAGTCATCAGGAATAGCAAAGAATGTAGCGTGGTAGTGAGACTTACTGTTAGTCGAAACTACCGTCCGGTCTGACCCTGAGCTATCCAGTCCACTCGAGTCCAGTCCATGAGCCTCAGCACTGAGCTTACAGAAAGTCCTGCCAAAACTAGACCCTGCACACTCTCTTTTTAAAGCTCTATTATGGCGTCTTCTTTCGATGTATTTTCGGTCACCTCTCTGTTGGCGCCTTTTCCTATCCCCATCTTTGGCAGTAGACACATCACTCCCTCCATCCTTTTTCTTGGATTTCGTCTTAGAGGGTGTGGACCCTGCAGAGTTTGTGCTTTAGCCTAAAGCAGGGGTGGGGAACCTTTTTACTGCCGGGGGCCATTTGGAAATTTCTGCCAACCTTCGGGGGCCGCACAAAATTATCAATGTGAAAATGACCCGGCTATATTTGGTCAAACAATTAACTCACCCGTACCATGGTAGCTGCAGCTGCTTCTCTTTGGTGCGGCTGTGATGTTCGGCGATACTTATGCTGCTTCTCACAACTGCTTTTCCAGGTTTGTCTCTGTCTGGAGCAGTCAACTCTTTGTGATAATAAGATTGGTAAACCATATACATCACACAGGAACTGCTGTATATAAATCACAGTAGACACATCACTGGAGGGGCTGGGGGCATATGCATCACATAGGAAACGCTGGGACTGCTGTATATATATATCACATAGGTGACGCTGGGACTGCTGTATAAACATCACAGGAAACACTGGGGGCACATACATCACACATGTATATGCCCCCAGCCCCTCCTGTGAGGTATATGCCCCCAGCCCCTCCTGTGAGATATATGCCCCCAGCCCCTCCTGTGAGATATATGCCCCCAGCCCCTCCTGTGAGGTGTATGCCCCCAGCATCTCAAATGTGATGTATATGCTCCCAGCATCTCAAATGTGATGTATATGCCCCCAGTGTCTGAAATGTGATGTATAAGCCCCCAGCATCTCAAATGTAATGTATATGCCCCAGTATCTCAAATGTGGTGTACATGGTCCATCACCTCTTGTGATGTATATGCCACTTACATCTTCAATGTGATTTATCACAGGAGGGGCTGGGGCATACACCTCACAAGAGATGCTGGGGGTATATACATGACCGGAGGGGTTGGGGGCATATACATGACAGGAGGGGCTGGGGGCATATACCTGACAGGAAAGGCTGGGGGCATATACATCATAAGAGGGGTATCACAAGATTATAATTTTGTTCCTCTCACTGAGAACATTCGATAAGAGGGGCAGGGGCACAGACATCACTGGGAGACAAACTTGGCTGTGGGGCACAGACATCACTGTTAGGGGCACAGGCATCACCGTGGGGGGGGACACAGGCATCACCGGGGGAAGAGGGACACAGGCATCACCGGGGGAAGGGACACAGGCATCACCAAGGGAAGGGGCACAGGCATCACCGGGGGGAAAGGGCACAGGCATCACTGGGAGGAGACTGGGGGCATGGATAGCACTTGCCGAACACAGACAGCACTAGTGAGCATTGGAGGGAACACAACACTGGGGGTGACACACAGCACTTAGAACTGCACACAGTGTCGGAGAGCGGGCACACAGCGCCAGAAAGTGGGTACAGGGAACAGGCATCACTAGGGGGAACAGGACATCACTGAGAGGAGACTGGGGGCATGGACAGCACTTGTGGAGCACAGCATTGCAGGAAACACAACACTGGTGGTGACACACAGTACTCAGAGCTTCACACAGCACTGGAGGAGGCACAGTGTTAGAGAGCGGGCACACAGCGCCGGAGAGTCGGCGCTGGGCACAGGCATCACTGGGTGAGGCACAGGCATCATTAGGGAAGGGGGTGGCACAGGCATCATTAGGGGTGGCACAGACAGGACTGGGCAGCCAAAGGCATCAGTAGCAGGGCACAGACATCAATGGGCAGAGGACAACACTATGGGGGGCACAGGCATCACTATGGGGGGGGCACAGGCATCACTATGGGGGGGGCACAGGCATCACTGGGGGGAGACTGTGGGGTACAGATAGCAGTTGCAGAGCATAGAAATCACAGCACTCGGAGCTGCGCACAGCACCAGAGAAGGGGAGCAGGGCACACAGCGCCAGAGAGCGGGTACACAGCGCCGGAGACCGGGTACACAGGGCCAGAGAGCGGGCGCAGGGCAGACAGCGCCGGAGACTGGGTACACAGCGCCAGAGAGCGGGCGCAGGGCACACAGCGCCGGAGACCAACTATACAGCAAGGGAAAGCAGGCGGATGTCACTTGTACATACCGCTGTAAGTAGGAAGTGGTGAAGCGGTTGTGGGCTGGAACCCGCCCACAAAGTAAGTCCTGAGCACTCCTGCACTGGCCAGCAAGAGAGCTCAGTGGTACGTGCAAACAGTGCATGTAGGGATTTAAAGGGCCGGCGGCCAGCAAGACTGCGCCGAGGGCTCGAGCACTGCCACCCTCGGGAATCTGCCCGGGGGCCGTATGAAAGGTCATGGCGGGCCGCATGCGGCCCGCGGGCCGGAGGTTCCCCACCCCTGGCCTAAAGGATAGGTGGGTCTTCTATGACCTTGGCTCCAGTCACGAAAGGACCTGCTTCCTCTGCCATCCAAGACAACATGTCCATCAGGCGGACCGCACTTCTTCTCTGGGACCCGACCTGAATGTGGCTGCCAACTTGACGAAGTTGTTCTGCAATTCTCTGCCTTTCCAGATTCAATTGCCTCAGGTCTTCTAGATATCTAAGGCAATATTCCAGGAGAATTGCAGTCTGCAGCCGCTCCAGCAAATGGCGCATTCATAGAAGCGCCATCTTCAGGCACTGTATACATCTCTTCCAGCTGCCCTGGTGCTGGGTGGCTCGCTGGGTAATAATGGGGTTAGGGCCAGCTGTGTATTTTCAGCTGGCCCTAAGCCCAAAATTCATGGTGTCACGCCAACATTTGACATGGCCACCATGAATTTCTAGTAAAGATAAAAAAGCACCAACACAGAGAAAAATATTTTTATTAGAAACAAAACACAACACAATTAGTGACTCCATCTATATTGAAATAACCCCCCCCCTCCGCCATAGTCCTGGGTCGAGGGTCCCACGATGTCCAATCTGGATCCAATATCATCTGAAAACCAATCAGATGATGTGTCAGATTCAAGGACCTGAATCAGATGACACATCAGCTGATTGTTTAAAAGCCGGGCAGTAAAAAGCCGGCTTTTCACCGCTGGACTTAAGCAACACCTCTCTGCAGATTTCGGGACATGTCCAATCGGCTCCAGGGCCCACTGGTAAGCAGCTGATGCTGTCACCTGACAGCATCATCTGATCGTTTAAACCGGCTGGTCGGTAAAAAGCCAGCCGGCTTTTATGACCGACTGGTCCCAGTGCTGACTAATCACTCAATGAGTGAGCAGAGACTGCGGGTTGGTAAGCAGTGATGTCACCGCTGCCACTGTTGCCATAGTAACCTAACAAGCGGGTTACTATAACAATGGTGATATAACAATGCGAATCACCTGATTCCAGGCGCCGTTATTCACCGGCTCATGCAAGAGCCAGTAAATAGTGGCGCCGGTAAACAAGGAGTTAACTCCTGCGGCTCCTGCAGGAGCCGGTGACAGTAATCAGATGATCGGAGATCACCGTTGCTATAGTAACCTACTCGTTAGGTTACTATGGAAACAGTGGCAGCGGTGACGTCATCGCTTACCAACCCACAGTCTCTGCTCACTCATTGAGGGATTAGACAGCACGGGGAGCAGAAGTGTTCTTCCTTCCTCCGTGCTTTCTGACACACTAAATCTGTCCCTAGATCAGCAGCAACTCTCCCTACACTAGCTGACTGTGGATCAGAGTGACGAGCTCAGCGCCGTCAGGTCTTATATAGACCTGATGATGCTGTGCGGCCAGCCAATCACTGTAATGCCACAACAAAAAAGGCTGTGGCGTTACAGTGTGTGGCAGCCAATCCCTGCATGTGGGCTGACTCTGTAAAGATTGCCAACATGCAGAGAGGGAGAGCTGAGCCTGTGCCCGAGCATCTCGCCAGTACTCGGCGCTCGCCAAGTATCTCGGGTACTGAGATGCTCAGGTGAGCACCGAGTACTGACGAGCATGCTCACCCATTCCTATCTACCAGCTTTGCACATCAAGAGGCTGAAATTTTTGCCTTTCTACTTTACAAAATAACAATAGCTCAGTAATTCTCAAGTCTTGCCACAGAATCTCAATGGGATCAGGTCTAAACTTTGACTGGGCCCTTCACACACATGAATATGCTTTCATCTAAACCATCCATTGTAGCTCTGGCTGTATATTTAAGGTAGTTGTCCTAGTGGAAGTTGAACCTTACCCCAGTCAATTGGTTTTTGCAGCCTCTGACAGGTTTTCCTCTACTATTGTATTTAGCTACATCCAGATTCCCAATCAACTCTGACCAGCATCCCTGTCTCTGCTGAAGAAAAGCATTTCCACAGCATGATGCTGCCGCCACCATGTTTGGTGGATGGTGCTTTCAGGTTGATGTGCAGTGTTAGTTTTCTTCCACACAAAGTATCTTACATTTAGCACAAAAAAATTCTACTTTGGCCTCATCTGACCACAGCACCTTCTTCCACATTTTAGCTGCATCTGCAACATGGCTTTTTGCAAACTGTAAACAGGACTCCTTATAGCTTGCCTTCCAAAAGGGCTCTCTTCTTGCGACTCTTCCATAAAGACCAGATGTATGTAGATAGGGCAATTCTTAGTGATATGTTATCACTTCATAAAATGTTAATAACCTATTAAATATGAAATATACAAAACAAAGAGGTCCTGAGTAGAGTTGAGCGCGGTTCGTGGTTCTCCAGTTCGCGGTTCGAGTGATTTTGGGGGCTGTTCTAGATCGAACTAGAACTCGAGCTTTTTGCTAAAGCTCGATAGTTCTAGTTATGTTCGAGAACGGTTCTAGCAGCAAAAAGCCAAGCTAATTACTAGCTGGCTTTCCGCTGTAATAGAGTAAGTCACTCTGTGACTCACACTATTATGAAATTTCAGCGTATAGTGTGCGAGAACAGCGCATTCAGATCACTGCTGCTGGGATAATGGCAATCGCCATTTTTTTTTTTTCCCTTGTCTTCCTTCCCTAAGCGCGTAGTGGGGCGGGCCAGCATGTCAGCCAATCCCAGACACACACACAGCTAAGTGGACTTTTAGCCAGAGAAGCAACGGAATGTGTGATAGGATGTCCATGTCACATGTCCCTGCATTATAAAAACGGGTATCTGCCTGTCCGGACGCCATTATCTGCCTTCTGCGTCTGGGTGTCAGTCATCGCTGGCGTAGCTCCTGTCTCCGATATTGCTGTGTACGCTCTACACACAGCGCTATACAGAATAGGGATAGACGTTTCTATTAGCCCTTGTAAGGGCTAATAATAGCAGGCTCAGAGCCATAGGTGACAGTCAGGTCCGTGGAAAAAGATTTTAACAGCTACAGAAGATAACAGCATCTGTGTAGCTAAGCTCAGGGACTTCCTTGCTGCATTTCACCATTAGGAGGGATAGAAAGTGAGGCTTCCTTTCCTGTACACTGACCCACAACCCGGCCACTGTACCCTCCTGCCCTTTGCACACTCAAGCTCATTGTTACTAAGCCATTATACTAGCAAACACTGAGTAAACTTAGTGGCATCCTAAAAGTGGCTGTTGGACTTCCATTATTGTCCCACTGGTGCAAAGCTATTTGCAGCACCACTGCATTGCACACTCAAACTCATTGTTACTAAGCCATTATACTAGCAAACACTGAGTAAACTTAGTGGCATCCTAAAAGTGGCTGTTGGACTTCCATTAGTGTCCCACTAGTGCAAATTTGTTTGCAGCACCTCTGCATTGCACACTCAAACTCATTGTTACTAAGCCATTATACTAGCAAACACTGAGTAAACTTAGTGGCATTCTTAAAGTGGCTGTTGGACTTCTATTAGTGTCCCACTAGTGCAAATCTATTTGCAGCACCTCTGCATTGCACACTCAAACTCATTGTTACTAAGCCATTCTAATAGCAAACTATGCTGCCAGTTTAAGGGCCGTAGTTGCATTGTCAGGGATAGTTATTGTTGTTTATTCTGCTGTTAATAAAGATAGACCACCACTGCAATCTACACCACATCTCAATTTTTACTACCACATTTTAAGTGCACAATCTTATCGCAATCAAAATGAGTGGCAAAATGACAGATGCTGGTGGAAAGGGGAAGAGGCGTGTTAGAAAAGGAAAAAAAGGGTTTCTCCGTGGGGAAGGTGGCAAAGCTCCATTAACATCTGCTGAAGATAGACCATCTTCCAGCAAAAGTAAGATGTCTACTACTTACCGTGGACAATCTGAGGTGCTCCCTGTTTTACGGACACGAACAACTGGAACAAAGGTAGATGATGGCCAAAAAAAGAAAATGCTTGAATGGATCTCAAGTGGTCTAACAAGTGCCCTCTCCGCCACCTCAACTACCGCATCCAAAAAACACCAGTCCTCTGAGTTGTCATCCCAATCACACTTGCTTTCTCCCAGCTCTGAAGCCTCCATCCGCCCTGCACAGTATGGTGGAACTGAGATGGCTGAGTCTGCAGAGCTGTTCAGTCACACTATAGCCTGGGAATCAGAGGTGTGCTCCCAAGCTACAGTGAGTACAGACCAGGAAATGGTCTGCAGTGATGCCCAGAACCTTTGTGACTCTGATTCAGGCCGTGAGGACCAAGTTTCTGAGCATAATGTTGACCCTTATTCACAAACTGTAACACCTGTTGTTATAGACAATAAGGAACATACTGATGATGATGAAACACAGATACTAGATTGGGATGACAACCTAAATATTCGGTCAGGGGAAGAAGAGGCTCGGTCTGAGGGTGAGGGGAGTGCAAACACAACAATTGATGAGGAAGTTCTAGATCCCACCTACTGTCAACTCACAGTCAGGCACTCGAGGAGGTCAACAGAGGCGGTGGAGAAGGATGCAACTGACGACGAAATTACCTTGCGCCTTCCTGGACAGAGTCGGAGTACTGGTAGCACATCTACAACTGCATCCTCAGCCACCACTGTGCCTCTGAACACTAGTCGGGGTGGATCAGCAGGTCGCATGCCCTCTAAGCCTTGCCTAGCTTGGTCAATTTTTTGACATAGCAAAAGATCGCCCATATTATGTGATCTGTAAAATTTGTCGTGATTCTGTTAGTAGAGGGCAAAACCTCAGCAGTTTGACAACTTCTTCCATGAATCGTCACATGAATAAATATCATATGTCCCAGTGGGAAGCTCACCGTGCTGCAATGCGGCCTAGCGGAGCGGACCATCCACCGCCTGCCCCTTCCAGTGCATCCGCGCGCTCTTCATCTTCTAGGACTGTGGGGACGGCTGTCACACCTGGTTTTCCACGCACAACTTCCACCACTGTAACCACAACAGGCAGTTTGCTTGGTAAGTCATCAGTTGGTTTAGAAGGGGAAACAAGTGCGTGTGTACAGCTCTCTCAGACATCGATAGCACCAACGTTGGATGAAGGCAACATCATGTCTACGCCTGCACTTTCCTCACAAACCTGCATTTTTTCAGGGACACCCTACTCACCACCGTCTACACACAGCAGCCAGATCTCTGTCCCTTAGATGTGGAGAAATAAAAGGCCATTTCCTGCGACCCATGACAAAGCTAAGAGGTTGACTTTATCCCTCTGAAAGCTCTTGGCTACCGAAATGCTGCCTTTCCGCCTGGTGGACACACAGAATTTTAGAGACCTTATGTCTGTCGCTGTGCCCCAGTACCAGATGCCCAGTCGCCACTACTTCTCTAAGAAAGGTCCAGCGACTTCTGCTCCGATCATCAGGCGACACCGTGTTTCTGCCGTGGATGGTGCTGGTGATGGGAGAGGAGTCAATGCCAGCGGCACCGGTGGGTGCAGGCTCCGATCATCCACTGGGCTGGGTTATCTTGGGATCTGCAGTACTGCTGGCTGACTGTGGATGGCATGTGTCTTCCAGCTGAAGTTGCCAGCGTTCAGCTACAGCCAATGGGAAGACACTACACCCTTCTTATTCCCCCTCCTGTCACATGACCACTGCCCGAGATAGTTCTGTACTCCCGGCTCATGTGCTGTTTGTATTTTGATTCCTGTGATTTCTGCATGTTTCCTGACTACCCTCCTGCCTGCTGTTTTTGTACCTCGCTGCCCAACCCGGATCTGACCACTGCTACGTTTCTGTTTACGTCCTTGCCTGCCGATTCTGTCCCTGTTTTGCTATTCCTGGTTTGACCCTGCCTGACGACTACTCTCTCGGACTGCAGCCTTCCACAGGTAGAAATCTCCAGTACCCTGTGTAATTCCAAATCCCTGTATAGGGGTTAAAGGGTTTCAGGGTTCTGGGGGTCCTGCTTGGTGAGGGGCTTCCCCCTAGTCTCTCCATTACAGCCTGTCTGAGTCTGTTGATCCAGGCAGGCATTACATTATCTCTGGCCTTCTAACAAGGAGAGGGGAAAAAAAAAATGGATTCTCACCATGCTGTGCTAAATCAGGTGCACACCCTTTCTGGCCTTGTACATGGACTTACCCAGCAAGTACAGGATCTCAGGTCTGCTCAGGTCCAAGCCCCTACAGCACCTACCTCATCGTTTCCAGAGTCCCGTCGACTGCAAGGGAACAGATCACGTGGTGGAGCCAATAATAACAAGCGCTTGGTTACCCGATATTTACCTTGGTTACCAGCGCATACCGCTTACCGCTGGCTCCCTGCACTCCTAGCCAGAGTACATATCGGGTTAATAAGCAAACCGCTTTGCTTATTTACCCGATGTGTACTCCGGCTACCTGTGCAGGGAGCAGGGAGCCGGCACTGACATCCTGAGAGCGGCGGATGCTAGTAACTAGGGTAAATATCGGGTAACCAAGCAAAGGGCTTCCCTTGGTTACCCGATATTTACCTTGGTTACAGCTTACCACAGGCTGCCAGATGCCGGCTCCCTGCTCCCTGCACATTCAGATCGTTGCTCTCTCACTGTCAAACACAGCGATTTGTGCTTCACAGCGGGAGAGCAACGTCCAAAAAATGAACCAGCACTGTGTGTAACGAGCAGCGATTTCACAGAAGGGGCCGCATCGCTGCTCAGTGACACAGCAAGATCACTAATGAGGTCACTGGTGCATCACAAAAAACGTGACTCAGCAGCGATCTCGCTAGCAATCTCGCTATGTGAGAAGTACCCCTAACTGAAGAAGATGGTTGTATGATTTCTCAGTTCTTGGAAAACAATGCTAAAATGGACAGATAAATGTAAAACAAACAGGCCAAACAAAGGAAAACAGATAAGGTAAGCATTGAAAGTCTCAGAATAAAGAAGGATTTTGGATAGGTTTCTGAGAGGGAGACCCTCAGTATGCGCACAGCGTCTGCAATCTCTCGCTGTCACCATTTCTGATCAAGTGTTGCAATCACAGACATAAGCCTGATACTTGTATTAATCCCCTTTATCTCTTCAAACAAGCCTACTTTAACACCCTTATCAGCTATCCAACAATCCTAAAAGACTATTTGACACTTTTCATTCCATCCTCAGCTCTAAAGTGCAGGCTCTTATCACCAACCACAACGCTGATGATCTGGCCAATTATTTCATTATTTCAAAGAAAAAAGCAGGTAAAAAGCAACGTGCGCACATACCCTAAAAGTGACCCTATTCTCTCTCACATTCTTCAGTCCTTCTCCCTGGCTGTCACTATCCGCCTAACTAATAAAAATAACCTCTTGCTTTCTTCCAGTATCTTTCCCTTTTCCTTCAAACATGTTATCGTAAACTCAATACTAAAAGGAAATCCGGCGACCAGAACTGCACTACCAACTACAAACCTGTTGTTAACCCCTTCACCCCCGGTCGATTTTCCATTTTTCGGGGGGTTTTTTGCTCCCCTTCTTCCGAGAGCTGTAACTTTTTTGTTTTTCTGTCAATCTTGCCATATGAGGGCTTGTTTTTGAAGGAAGAGTTGTACTGTTAAATGAAACCCTTTGTTTTACGATATAAGGAACAGGAAAACTGGAAAAAAAACTTCCAAATGTGGAATAATTGCAAAAAAAGTGCGAATGCATGATTGTTTTGGGGATATTTTATTCACCCTCTTCACTATATAATAAAACTGATGTGTTGGTATGATTCCTTAGTTTGCTTCGAGTTCGTAGATACCAATCATGTATAGGTTTACTTTTATCTAAGGGAATAAAAAAATTCTGAAGTTTGTCCAAAAAAAGCAATGTACTTTTTGCATCATTTTCCGTGACTCATAGCATTCTCATTTTTCAGGATCTATGGCTCAGTGATGACTTATCTTTTGCGGCTCAAGCTGACATTTTTAATGATACCATTTTTGTGCAGATACTACATTTTGTTCACCTATTATTGCATTTTTCGCAAAATGTTCTGTGACCACAAAACATAATTTTGGCGTTTTGAATTTTTTTGACGCTACACCATTTAGAAATCAGATTAATTTATTTATATTTTGATATATTGGGTAT